>NC_044308.2:29664180-30264180 GCF_007474595.2 Lynx canadensis | reverse complement strand
CCTCCAGTTCCATCCACGTAGTTGCAATGGCAAGATTTCATTCTTTTTGATTGCCGAGTAATACTCCATTGTATATATATACCACATCTTCTTTATCCATTCATCCATTAATAGACATTTGGGCTCTTTCCATACTTTGGCTATTGTTGATAGTGCTGCTATAAACATGGGGGTGCATGTGTCCCTTCGAAACAGCACACTTGTATCCTGTGGGTAAATGCTTAGTAGTGCAATTGCTGGGTCGTAGGGTAGTTCTATTTTTAGTTTTTTGAGGAACCTCCATACTGTTTTCCAGAGTGGCTGCACCAGCTTGCATTGCCACCAACAATGCAAAAGAGATCCTCTTTCTTCGCATCCTCACCAACATCTATTGTTGAGGAGGCCCCCATTTAAACAAATGGTCAGGGAAAGCTTCACTGAGAAGGTGGCCTTTGAAAATAGGTGCAAAGAGGGTGAGCCAGTGATTCCTGTGGGTCTGAGCTAACAGAATCTGAGATCGAGGGAACAGTAAGTACAAAGGCCCTGAGGTGGGAGTGTGTCTGCTGTGTAGGAGGAACATCAAAGAGGTCAGCAGAGTGGAAGCAGAGTGAGTAGGGAGGAGGAGAGTGGAAAACACAAGACCAGAGAGGAGATGGGGCTAAATCAATAAGACCATGTAGGCCACTGTGATGGCCTTGGCTTTATTCTCTGAGTGTGACAGGAGCCATTGCAAGGTTATCCTCCCCATCAGATGCTTGTGAGTGAGCGAGAGGCTTGTCATCCCTTTCTGTACCCCAGTGAGCCAGGTGCCTGCTCCCCAAAAGCAGGATAGATAGACCAGAGTCCTTGACTCTTCTCAGAAAATCTCTCGAGGTAGCTGTAGCCTGTAACAGGAAAGGATGGGGGTGGGGGAGGCTGAGCAGACCCTGGCCTCCAGTGCCTCTGCAGGCCCCTCTGCCTTGGGACCACCCCTGTGCCACAGTGGCTGGGTCCTAGGCTCTGACTCTCCCTGTCATGGGTTCTAGCCACCCCTCCTGCCTCATGTTCCGAGTGCCCTCCACATCCTGGACCTCCAGACTGTCAATTCCTACCATGGTTTTTGTTTGTACAATCTCAACAAGAACAGGAATGAAATCAATTCAGTTGATGAGAACAAACATCTGCAAAGATGGACAGAGTGCCAGACAGATGCTGACTGGATACTCAAGTGTGGAGCCCCCTGCCCCCCCCCCAACACACAGGTGCAGCAGACACAGCAGAAAGCCCCCACAGCCAAGAAGAAAACTTGAACCCCCTGCAGGAGACATGACCAGTTCAGGACAGAAGGCTGGAGACATAAGGCCCCTGTGAGGGACACACAGACTTCCTCTGAGTCCCCACGCTGTGAAGGTGCAGCACCAGCCCTGGGGGAGGCAGCCAAGACAAGCCAAGTTCAGGGTCGCAATGCTTGACTGCGAGAGGAAGAGGGGCTGGAGCCCAGCCTGTGCACAACTCATCAAGCCCTGCACACTGGGCTGCTATGGAGCTGGATCCACCCTGACGGGGGAAGGACGTCTCTTTCTAATTTGCACAAAGGCACCTTGTGGGTTAGCAGTGGCCCTAACTTAGTCTCCACCTCATGGTGCTCCAAATGCGGCAGAGATAGACCAAGGGAGAGCGGGAGGGGCAGGGCGATGGTGTCAGACAGATTAGTAAAGAAAAACTCACTGCTTGAAGTGCACTGACAGGCATCAGGCTGGGAATGCCCAATCTGAACATCCTCAAGGAGGTGCTGGGAGTAGCCAGGTGGACGCTGGGGAGGTGGGGGAGGTATGGATGGATGGTACCTGGGGAACAGCCCCCACGAGGGTCTGGAGGAAGCATGGTTTCGATAATAGCGATGGCAGAGCAGAGGGGTTTGCAGAGGAGTGGCGGAGAGGAGGCAGAGAGGCTGGGCAGGACAAGCTACCAGATAAGGGGCTTTCAGGGGAGGTTCTAAGCAGGGTCTAATGTGAGAATCTGATGTGCGTTATCAGTGCAGCCTCTCTGGCTCCCCTCTGGTGGTTGAATTGGAGGACCCGGGAGGACCAATGATCCAGGAAATAGACGGGGGGTCTGAGTGGGGTGGGAATGGCACGACAGGGCGAGAGTCACTGGGAGGAGCCTCATTTTGGGGGGGAGGGTGTGGAGCAAGTGTGTATGATGCAGGCCAAAGACTGAGAGGGGTAGCTCTGGGGGCCAAGCAGATCTGAAGGGGAGGGGCCCACTCCTTCCCACCTGCCAAAGGTTGGGGAGCCAGGTTTAAACCCCAAAGCCCTCGCTTCCCCTTTCCCCAGTCTCACCCCATTCCCTCCTTATCTCTGCTGGTCCCCCCAGTTATCTAGCCAAGTCCCTAAATAGAAAGCCCTGGAGAAGGGGTCAGCAGGAAGGTTTTTGCCAAGTGGAGTTATTTTTGCTTAGTGCCCAGATATTTTAAAAAATAGTCAGAGCCACAGGGTTGTATACCTTCTAGGGTCTCACTAAACCCAGAATGGGGGGCACAGACCAGCCTGGCTGGCCCAAATATTTGCTGCGTTGCCGGGTAACCACCAGTTGGCCCTGAGAGCTGGCATCTGTGGAACTGAGTACTTGGAAGGAAATTTACACAGCCGCTCAGGGCTTGGAATCAGAAACAGTCGGTCTCCTGCGTGGGGTGTGCTGATCCTCCGGAAGCTGCCCCCCAACCCCCAGGAGACTGGAGGCGTGAGATGGGATTCGTGGCTTCCCAGGGAGGACCATGCAGCCTGAGGCAGCTCACAAACGAGCTCTTGTGGCTCCGGCCTGCTCACTGCTCTGGGCCCACAGGCCCTGTCCTCTCTCTGCCCTCTTGTTCTGGACAGCTGCCACAGGCACGCACAAGGGTGTACTGCTATTTCTATGAGGATCTGCCCGGCCTATGTCCAGGGACAACCTGGGACAGGGACAGGCATACACAGAAGTAGAGAAGGCAACCCCTATATATAAGTGAGCCTGGAAGGGCTCCTGGAGGGCCCTCCCTAACTCCTGGGAACTCGCCTGCCAGGAATTCCACCGAGTATGAAGCTTCCCTAAGAATCGGAAGGGACATTGGAGGCAGGCCAGGTTGACCTACATGCAAGGCAGTGGCCCAGACCAGAGAGCATCCAGCCTCTGCCTGCACATCCTGAGGAATGGGAAGCTCCCCACCTCAAGAAGCAGTTTGTCATCTTGGCGAGAGCAGTGACAGGTAAGAAGTTCCTGACCCTGAGCCTCTTCCTCTGAACCTTCCTGAGCCTTCCTTTGGGGAAAGGCAGGGGCTAAGGGAGACGCCGTTGGTCACATGTAAGGTTGTGATGATCCCAAGTGGGCTTCCCTCTGGCCCTGGGAATCCTGAGACCTCCCAAGCAAGGCTCGATGCTCGAGCAGTGGAACACAGTATGGCGGTGTACAGAAATAAGGCGTCTCTCGGTGTATCCCAAACCACAGACAGCCGGTGGGCAGGCAGGGGGGTGGGGGAGTCCAGCTCTGCCCTGTGCGAACTCCAGCCCCTGCACACCCCAGCTGGGAGACCCATCAGTGACTTTGCTTCTCTGAGCCTCTATTTCCACCCCTGTCAAATGGGTGTGACACCAGTATTGCAGGGGACTGTGCTGAGGAGGCAATGGGTGATGGCCATAAAGCCCCTGGCAGGGGCTCCGAAACCAGGTGATGGAGTGTTTGTGTCCTTCCCCCTGCAGACAGCCCTTGCTCTGACCCAAGCATGCCCCATTTCCTCAGCATCAGAAAGCTCTCTCCTGGGTCTATTCCCACCCACCCTTCTTCCCTCCTCCCCTTCCAGCTAATCCTCTACCTTCAGTCCTGAGCAGATGCCCTCCACCCACCTTTATTGCTCGCTAAGGCCCCAGTCTCTCCTCCTCCTCCTCCTCCTGTTTGCTGTGGGAAACACAGCTGATCATCTTCCTCCACACATCCTGTCCACCCAAGTCTTCTGGGGCTGTGGCCTCCGGCCTCCCCTTGCTCCTCCCCGGCAGTGAGGACAAAGGCTCTGGCTTACAGGACGCTTTCTCAAGCTCCGTCTTTTACAGTCCTGACAGCATGGCACACAAGCATATTCTGCCCATTGTGCAGATGGTAAGACTGAGGCACAGAAAGAGAAAGGGACACAGTCCAATATATAGAACCCAGGTCTTCAAGGTTCCAACCTCACTGCTCATTGCTGGTTGTGCCACCTTGAACAAGTTGCTTAATTTCTCTGGGTCTCATGGCTCCTCATTCGTAAAACAGGGAGAAAGCTGATAGTGATAACTGTATCTTTCTCGTGGGTTATTGAGGATTAGGTGACTAACAGCACTTAGCCCAGTGCCTGGCTCATCAGGAGTGCTGGCAAGTGCTGACCTTTCCCGGGGGCAGAGTCTGCAGAAGGGAGAGCCTGAGCTCTGCCAGCCCCCAGGCAGAGCTGGCAGGGTCTGCCCCACCGCACTGGCAGGGGGTGTGCGGGACTGGGAGCCCCAGGCCCGAGCTCCAGCCTCCATTCTGGATGGGGCAGCACGGGGACCTGAGTGTGCAGGCAAAGTGCTGAGCTCGTCTGAGGCAGGAGGGCAGACTCAGCAATTCTGGCCTCTGATGGGACGGAGGGCCTGCAATTGATAAAGGATTGTGTGAAAATGGAGGCTTCTTGTGTCTGTAATTACTCCTTCTCTCTGCCTCCCTAGCTTTAAAGGGCCAGGGCTCGGTCAGCATTTGTTGGAAAGAAATCCAGGGTCTTCCCTGCCTCCCCTCCATCAGAGCTAAATGACAGTGCCTCCTGTCCCTTATCCAGATGGCCGCTGCAGCTCCTCCTGCTCTACAATGCTATTGTCTTTGTTTCGCAGAGGCCAGGTGGCACAGGGCTTCGCAGTCAGTGGGTATCATGGCTTCCCTGCCAAGTGCCCAGGTACCGGTGGGACTGGGTTCAAATCCTGTCCAGGTCCTGTCTTAGCTTATGAAAGAAGGGGAATTCACATCACCAACCACTCACCATGCACTCTCCCTCCAGACCTCCCCTTTCCCTCCAGCTCCCTGCACTTCAGTTTGGCATCCACATATCTATTCACAGAAAGCACTGTGTGCCCAGCTGGACTCAGCTTGCTCAGCACCTCATCTCCCTGTCTATAGGAAAGGGTCCCCAATTTTCCCTAGAGGAACCTTCCCCTTCCCACTCTCAGTCCTTGAGGTAAGGCTAACTCTTCCTCACCCCCAGGTGGCCGCGTGACCTGTGCCTGGCCAAAGAGAGGGTCACACGCTTCTGATCACCATGATGGGTTCAGCTTTGGGTATGCAACCCAAGCTAACCCAGTAATACTGTGTTCTAGACTTTAACTGGAACTGGTGGGAAGAAGCTCTGATTCTGCTGGGCTTGGAGCTGGTAGGGTATAACCCTGGAGCTTCCGGGGACAATGACAGCGAGAGAGCCAGTTTTAGTCAACACCAAGGAAAGCAGAGCACAGAGACAATGTTCTCATGATAGCAACTGAGGCTCTAGATCCAGCTGTGCCTGAAGTCCATATATCCCTGGGTTTCTCAGTTACATCAGCCAATAAGTAACCCCTTCTCTTTTTTTTTTCTTTTGCTTAAGCCAATTGGAGTTGAGTTGGTATCACTTGTACCCAAAGGAGTCTTGACTTATCCAAGAGTAAAAATGTTGAAAAGGCAGGGACAGAGCCCCGTGGCATAGCTGTAGGGACATCCATCTGGAGTGACAGTAATCCACAAATCAGTTCCCTCGGGGACAGCTGTTTAATCAGTCAGTCATAGTCCTTGCCCTGTCATTGAGCCTCGGGGCACCATCCTGGCTTCACCAACATCAGGTGCAAAGCCTCGAAGGAACCCACACTCTGCACTTTTGTGCCCTGTCAGAAAAAAGGATTTGGTCACTTTGACCTGACTCATTCTTGGGGAACCACCTAGAATTTTCTCAGGGTCTCCAAACCTCCTTTGTGAAGGCCTCTTGGAGGGTCGGACCGGGACCTATGTCAAGCTCATAGGCAACTACACTCAGCAGCTTCAGAGAGCTCTCTTTGGGGACCTAAGCAAGCCTGGGAGGCCCAGCCTCCAGCCTGCGAAAGGTATCTGACAGGCCAGACTCAGGGGAAAGGGAAGCAGGAGGGGGAGTGGGCGGGAAAAGAAAGGGCTACTTCAAAGCTCATAAAATCACAGTGAATTGGACTGCCCAAGATGAGCGCTGGCGGCTTCCTAAATTATGCAGATTTGTGCAAATGTTATGCAAATTAGCCACACAAAGGTGGCAGGGGGCACTTGCTGACAGCCTGGCTCTGGAGCCTTCTTGTCAGTCAGCCTCAGCCTCATTCGGGGAGTGGAGGAGCTGTCACCTGTGGGGCAGGAAGAAGGGAGAGACAGGGTCTGCCGTATCCCAGCTTCCTGCCACCCTTTCCCCTGGGATCCTCTCCAAGGTCAGACCTTCTACTCCACCTTCCACATGTGTCTTCTGCCCTGGGCTGCTGGCTCGGAGACAGCCACTGACAGCTGGGCCTTTCTGGTCACCTGGTCCAGCCACCACCTTCCCATTGTACAGAAGAGGAAATAGAGGCCCAGACCAGGAAAGGCATCTGCTCCATCTCTTGAGAGCTGTTGATCGACTGTCTGATCCACCTGCTCGTCCTCAGAGGTGGAGCCTCTGAGATTATTCCAGCCGTGAGCTCTTGGCCCCTGTCGGCAGCCACCTGGACTGCACGTTGCTCCTTCATTTTGTCGTATTCTTTCCATCCTCTCATCACATTGATGAAAAGAATGACAGAAAGGACTCATCTTTGTTGAGCAGTTGCTTTATGCCAGGCCCCATTATAAACAATTGGGATCCTCACAACAGCCCTCTGGGTTAGGATCTATTATTATTCCTGTTTCATAGAGAGGGGGCTGTGGCACAGAGAGGCAAAGCCAGCTGTTCCTGGCTGCACATCCAATAAAGATGAAGTGGGAGGATTACCAGGCATGTCTGGCACCAGGGCACATGTGTAGGAGACCTGCTCAGTGCAGTCTCCCTCCTCCTCCTCCAGGAAGCCTGCCTTGCCTGTGGCTAAAGCCATCTGCCAATGTCAGGGCCTCATTTATTGATGGATCCAGGACTTGGGCTGCTCCCTTCCCTGAACTTCTGTAGCCCCAGGGTCCAAATGCTGTGGCTTGGTTTAGAATTTGTCTGCCAGCCCTGGCAAGGACTCTCTGGCCGGGGGGAGGGGGGAGGCTTCCTTCATTTGTCCCTCACCTAAATATATCTCCACGGGGACCAGCACAGAGCTGGGCACCGTATCACCTGGGCGGTAGAGGAGTCTGGAGCACCAGAGCCTGAACAATTTATTCAGCACCCAAAACATGGAGCCCCAGCTTTCCGTGCTGGATCTTCCCTCCTGGCCAAGTTCCACTGGAGGAGAGAAAAAGAGAGAGACTAATCCTCGTACCACCCTCTATTTCTCTCAGCCCCTCATGCTCCCCAAGGCAAGGGCTGGTTCTCTGTTCTTTGTCTCCTGGAGCCCAGGGATCCTCAGAGAGCATCCCTACCTGGGCCTCCCAGGATGCTTTGCTTTCCCCCAGGATGCGAAGGGGAGTCCAGCCGAGGTGCTGGCAAGCCCTTAGGGATGCTCAGGTCCAGCCCCTGATAGTGCAGATGGGATACTGAGTCTGGATAGAGGTGGGGTTCTAACTGGGACCCCTGCCTTTCTTCCCGTGTATCGGGACCCCTCTGGAGATTGTGCTTTAGCCCAGAGTTGGAACTTCTTTGGGGATCACACGTGCTTTTGAGAATCTGAAGATACCCCCAAATCCTGTCCTAACACAAAAGGATGAAGGGACAAGTAAGGAAAGCCTTTGCTCTTCACATCCAGCCCACAGGGCCCTGGCCGATCTGCTTGCTGCCCTGTGATCGTAAACCTGGCCTCAGACCCACAGCCACCCCACGGCCTGAAGTGCCACCATATGTGTACCTGCCCTCGGGCTCAGCATTTGGCTTGTTCCACAGAAGGCAGCAGGCCCTCTGCCCTTCCTACCCAGGGGGCTGTGGATGAGACACTTCCTCTCAGCAGGGGGGTCCTGTACACCTAGAGCTAAGGGGAGGTCTGGGTGAGGCCAAGAGAACAGGATCATCAAGGGTGTTCCCAGCACCACTGTTTGTGATAGCAAAAAACCAGAAATAACCTGGATGTCCATCAGAAGAGGAATTGTTAAGAGAACTAAGGCCCATCCTTTGTAAGAAAGACCTGGAAGCAGCTAAAAGGAGGCAGGCAGATCGACATATAATAACATGGAAAGATCCCCAAAGCTTATGAGGGAAAAAGGTGTATCTAGTAGGATCCTATTTATGTTATCAAACAACATTGTATCAGTGCATATGTAGATATTTTGTCTATAAATGTAATATGTGAGGAAAAGTCTATAAGCTACATATCAACCTGTTAAGGACGGTAAACAGTGGGGAAAGGAAACCTCCTGTGGGATATGCTAGTATATTGTGGTGAAAATGTATTCATGTATTCATATTACTGAAAATATGTTTAAATATTTTTAAGATCATAAGACCATAAAGTTAAATATACACACACAGACACACACTTCAAAAGGCTGGACAGGGGTGAGGAGGCCTGCCACAGCCCTCCCACACACCAGGAGGGCCCCTGCCCCCCTCTCCCCCAGCACCCCACTCTCCCCATCCACCCCATCACAGACAAGCTCATTAGCTCTCTCTGCTTCCCCTGGTTCTGACCTCAGGGTCGTGAACTGTCAGCTCTGCTTTCACAACTTTCCATCAGCCATGCTGTGACCATCCCTCACCCCATCGGACTGTGATCCCATCAGCTCTGGAAGGTGGCTCTCCCTGGCCAAGTGTGAAGAAGCCATGATGCAGGCACAAGCCCAGGGTTTCCTGGCCCCTCCTCCCAGGATACCGGAGCCTTGACTGTGCTGTCCTAAGGGGAAGAAGAGCCCAAACCCGAGCTTTGCCCCATGTCTGGGGATGCAGGGAGGAGATAAAGCCGGCAGAGGAGACAGAGGCCTGCACTGATGGAGCCCCCCAGTCTGGGAGAGGCCTCCTTTCGAGCAGCAAGCAGCAAACAGCAACCAGCAATGCCACTCAATGGTCTGCCTGGATTCTCTTTTTCTAGATTGGGTAGCTGAGGCTCAGGGAGGAAGACAGACTTGCCCACACCCCAGAGTCTTCATACAACTTCTGCCCAGCCCAGAGCTCCCACCCCAGCCCTGAGGCTTGGCCTCTCTGTGTCCTTCCCCACCAGCAACCATCGGCAGAGAAGTCGAGAGCTGCCGGCAAGAAGCTGACAGAGCAGAGGCAGCCAGGCCCACAGGACCTGGGGCACGATAGGAACGCAGGCATCTCGGCGGCGGTCCAGGGAAAATATTGACTTTCTGGCTAATAAAGCCAAATTCCATGAAAGGTACAACCCCGGCCTGAGAAAAATCCATCAGTGTTTCATAAATGTTTGACAGTGTCCAATGGATTCCCATCCTGTGATGGTTGCAGCCCTGGGTTGTAGGGTGGCAGTGACAGAGGCCTGGCCCCCGCCACACCGTGAAAGCCCCCGACTCACTTAGTCATCCACTCGGAAGCTGTTTGCATTTGCATTGGTTTCGGAAAGTCAGCAAAACCTCGGGACACTCAAGAAACCAAAAGCAGGACTTACAAGGTAAGGATTAGAAGGAAGGTTTTTTCTTCCATTCCTTATTATTATTATTATTATTATTATTATTATTAAAGTATGTAAATGGGGACATCTGGGTGGCTCAGTCGGTTAAGCAGCCAACTTCGGCTAAGGTCATGATCTCGTGGTTTATGAGTTCCAGTGCTGCATCAGGCTCTGTGCTGACAGCTCAGAGCCTGGAGCCTGCTTCAGATTCTGTGTCTCCCTCTCTCTCTGCCCCCACCACTTGCGTTCTGTCTCTGTCTCTCTAAAAAAAAAAAAAAAAAAAATTAAAAAGCATGTGAATGTATTCCCTTTCCAGATTAAGAAATGAAAAATTTTAGCTGTTCCTGGAGCCACTATCTCCCTCGTTTTGTCTAGATGCAGTAGAGAAGATGGGAAAGTATAAATGTGGACCTCCCCGAGGGCCCTGGGCTGGGGGTGGGGAAGAGCCAGATGGCCACACAACCTTCTCCAAGTGCTCATGGCTTGAGATGGCATAGTGTCTGTCTCCCCATGGGCCTGTGAGCTCCCGAAGGCACAGAGCTCAGACGAGGATAGAGAGGACCTAGTGGTTAAGCGGGTGAAGTGATCCTGAATGTTTTAGAGACAGGCTCTCCATCCTGCAGGCATCCAGCAATGCAAGGCCGTGCAAGTGCATCCGTGGCCAGTAGGGTCCTCCGACCCCTTCCAGCCCCTATGCTCTCTGGATTTCCTGCCCATGCCCCCAGCTCAGGCCGCTGGGCTGGCCTTCAGGGGCCGAGGGTTGTTTGCCTTGACCTCAATTATGTGATAAAGCATTGGAATCCAACAGGCCTTCAGGGGACATCCAATCCACCCCGCCCCACACCCTAGCTGACTTTCTGGATATGAAGATTGAAGCCCTGCAAAGAGGAAGTTGTCTAGCATCACAAGGCTCGTCAGTGGCAGGGCTGGACCTGGAAGAACCCCGACAACTTATGGCGAATAAGCCAAACTTCATTTAACAGTGTGTGGCCAGACTTCCCTTCTCCATGTGCCCTTGCTTATGAGGAGCTCATGTAACCTGCAGCCTGGGTTTCCCAGGGCTCTGCCAAGAGGCAAGGAGGCTGGAGCCAGACCCTGGCCCGGGGTCCCCAGGGTCCAGTTAGGCATTGCTGGTACACATGGGTCTCCCAGCAGCCCCAGGCCAGTCGTCCCAAAGCAGTCTGCCCTCAGCGGGTCCTGGGACCCTGGGGCTTCTGCCCCCAGCAAAGTCCACCAGCCTGACAAAGAGGGAGCCCCCACCTCTTCCAGGGAAGCTCCCAGTCATTCTGAGTCCCCGCAGAAAGGCCTGTGGCCCGACCTCAGGATAGTGGGTGCAATTCCAGCTGTAAGGGCATGAGGACGGAGGAGCCCTGCAATAGTGGGGGGAAGGCTGGGAAAATGGACGGGAATCCCTGGGAAGGGAGGCTGAGCTAGGCCTTAGGAGGCTGCTCCTCACCACTTGGGCTGTGGGTCTTGCACTTGCACTTGGACATGTACCTCCATGCTCAAGCCAATGTAACACACATGAGCGCAAGCAAGCATGTTTGTGCATACGTTGTAAGTACTCAAGTGCACACAGGACTATGGAAAATACATGCACGTGAGCAAATATGTCACCTCCCCCCCACCCCCCCCACACACACAGATGGACAAGCAGTGAGGCACAGGGGCGCTTGGAGCTAGGGAGGCCTGAGGTTAGGCCGAGGGACTGCCGGCGCCCAAATGGTCAGGAAGGACCTCCATGAGCTCCCTCACAAAGAGCCTGGGGACTAGGGGGAACTCAGGCACTCTGGCGGACCAGTGCCTCCTGCCTCCCAGCTCAGGGTTCCCCCAACCTGCCCCCAGTTTTCTCAAGAGGACAGGGGAGAGTAAAGCGAGGAGCCTAGCATTCTTGCCTCCAGCACAGCTTACAGGCTTATGCTCCCTTACATACCCAGTATGGGCAGGGTGGCAGCTGGAGTCAGAGGGCCCGGTTAGGACACTGCTCTATGCTAATTAGCTTCTGCAGCCTGCCTGGCAGAGATAGAGGCCCCTTGCTGCCTGAGCCCAACTCCTCTGTCTGCTTCCTCTTTGTCCTCCTGTCCCTGGGGTGGACTCCACAGGTGGAGCACCGCCCCCACCCCTCCCCCCCCCACACCCCCTACAAACCTCCCAGGCCGCAGACACGTGAATTAGAGCAGATCCCAAGAGCTCTGCCAGATAGGTGGGGCTGCCCCTGATGCAATCGGGTTGACAAATTGTGGCTGAGACTTTTATTCTTATGTTATTTGTGATGGGGAAGGGTATTTGAACACCGGGAGTCTGAGCTTCAAGGCACATATGTCCACATGCCTGTGTTTTCACTTCTTTCCCTTTCCCTAGCAACTTTGACTGTCCCCATGGCCTCAAGTGCCATCTCTAGGTACCTCAGACACATGTCCCAAACCTGCCCCTCTCGGTCTCCCCATCTCAGGAAAGGCACCTCCAGCCTCCAGCCCCCTTAACTCCTTCTCCCTCACCCAGGAAACCCAAGTCCTGTCTCCTTTTGGGATCTCTCTTGCCCCCTCCCTTTCTTCCTGTCCGCATTGCCACAGTCCTTTCCGGAGCCACTGTCATCCCTCACCAGGATGACTGCAACAGTCCCCTACCCCCCCTCCCTCCAGCTGCTGGTATTCCTTTTCACTCTCTGCAAGTCTGTCCCAGCCAGGCAGGGAGATGTTGCAAAACCACAAATCACGTTTCCTTCCCCCTTTCCTTAGAATCTTATAACCCTTCCCAGATCACTAAAGCAGCCTACAGAACCTATGTGGTCCCTCCAGGCTGGTCACATTGGCTTTCCTGCCTCAGGGCCTTTGCCTATGCTGTTCCCTCTCCACCTGGAATACTGTATTCCCCACTCTATACACAGAAAACTCTCACTTCCAGGCCTCAGCTCAAATAGGCCTTTCCTTTCCTCTAAAAGAAGTTTTTCCTGAACCCCTAATCTGAAACATTTCTTACATTTTTCTCTCCCATTCCACTCCACTCTTTTCCTTTAGGGCACTTACCCTCACTTGTTAGTATACATTTATTCATTCACTTAACTGTCTAATATCCGTCTCATGCACCAGACAAGAAAGTACCCAGATGTTCACTTTTTTACCACCACAGCACAATGCATGGCACAAAGTAAGTGCTCAAGAAACACATATTCAGTGAATGGATGAGTGGTGAGCTGGTAGTTAGAGCCTCTGAGGCTGGAGGAGAAAGGAAGGTGGGCACCCAGAGAGGAGGGGAGTCAGGACAGGAGAGTAACCCAGGTCCCCAGCCCTGGATTCAGGCCTGAGGGGACAGGGCGGGGCGGACTGGACAACACAAGACAGTTCAAGTGGCCCCGTAAGGAATGGGAAAGGCTGGCCCACGGGCCCCCGTGCCTGGGTGTACTTGTGCGCATGTATGCAGAGAGCGAGGTCTGTGCTGCCTGCCGCGCTGGGAACGGGGGAGTCGGCCTCGTTGCTGCAGATTTGTATTCCTGCCGACTTTTATTTCAGGCCTTGTTTATTTCTCCTTAAAACGCGGCTGCTATGCCAAGAGTCGTCCCCGAATTAGCTGCGAGTGTGTAATTTTACAGCTATTACCCGGGCGTTTCTGTGACTTGGGTAATAACGAGGGAAATATAAACAAACAGCAGCAAAGACAGTTAAGCAAGGAGGCCTCAGAGCTCATGTCTCAGTTCTGAGGTGGAACAAGTCCCATGTCTTCCCTGTCCCCACTGCCACCCCACCCCCTGCCAGTCATATCAGGCCCAGGGCCTGTGGAGTGGTGGCCCAAGGGTCCTGGAACCCCAGCCCTGAATTCCCTGCCTCATTGCCTCCCCCGCTGCCCCCAGAGGCACAGCCCCCCATCCAGGCCCCCTCATGCTCCCCCTCCACAAAAGCAAACAAAGGCCTGGCCTAATTATGTGATATTTCCCTTCTCTGGTGGCTAATGGCACCAGAGCGTGTGTGACATTTCGCTCTCTTTCCTCTATTATTCTTGCTTATTATCTGGCTGCTGCCGGAGGCTCTAGGCTGAGGCTGGCACTGATGCCCACCCCCACCCTGTCCCTTCTCCTCTTTGGCTCTGTCCCTTTTCCTCTCCTTCACAGCCCCTCCCCCATCTCCTGAGAAGGACCAAGCTTGTCCCTCATCTTTGCCCCCCTCCAGGGAACTGGAGAGCTGGAGAGTCAGGGCTGGGGATCGGGTTTGCTCCGGGCTGCTTGAAGTGAATGACTCCTCAGGACACCCGCGTCTTGCCTCAGCTCACCTGCAGCCTTTCAAAGAGGTCTCCAACATGTCCCTGACCCGTTTGTGCCTCAGTTTCCCTATATCTGTACCACCAAGGTGAGACTTGATCCCCAAAGGATCTTTATCTTTTAATATTTGAAGATAAATACTTAGAGGGATGAAGGATGTGCAGTGAACGCCAGAGTGGTCAAGGGGTATATGGGAGTGGGGGCGGTTTGGGATGTGGGTTTTGCTGCAGGAGGGGGTGCGCTTGGGCCAGGACAGAAGAGAAAAAGCTGGAGAATCTATGTGAGGACAGCTGGGCCTCAATTTCAACAAAACCAGTCACTGAAAACACCAACTTTGTTTTTCTTCCAAATAATCTTCACTTTTAAAAAAACAAAGAGGGGCACCTGGGTGGCTCAGTCGGTTGAGCGTACGACTTCGGCTCAGGCCACGATCTCACGGTTTGTGGGTTCGAGCCCTGCGTCGGGCTCTGTGCTGAACGCTTGCTCAGAGTCTGGAGCCTGCTTCGGATTCTGTGTCTCCTTCTCTCTCTGCCCTTCACCCACTTGTGCTCTCTCTCCGTCTCTCAAAAATAAATAAATGTAAAAAAAAAATTAAAAAAACAAGAAAGAAAGCAAAAAATATAAAACTCCTTCTTGTCTCCTCTAGAGGCAACCCTTATGAATAGTGTTCTGTATATCATTGCTAGCTGTTTCCTAAGTGTATCTACTCTATATTTTTATATACAGACTTTTTAAAAAAAGCAGAAATGGGGTCATGGCATATATATTGATCAGTCACTTGCTTTTTTCCCTCACCAATATATCACGGACATCTTCCAGGCCAGGACATATGGATTGACCTCATTTCTTAATGGCTGCAGGCTGTTCCAATTGTCCAACTGTACCACTGTTTATACCTCAACCCTGCATCAATGGACATCTGCGTTACCTCCAGTTTGGGAGTATATCAGTTTTTTAGCACTGTCAAAATAAAGGCTACCTGACAAGCCCAAAGCTTAATGGTTTTAAAAAACCATTTATGATGCTCATGAGTCCAGAAGTCAGCAGGCAGCCCTGGTCTGGGCCAGGTGAGGCTGACTCCTAGGTGGGGCCATGTGGGCATCTTCAGTGAGCTGGAGGATCCGTTAGGAGCTGGCTGGGCTAGGATGGCCTTGCCTGAGATGATTCTGTTCTGTTTCTGGTCCCTCATCCTAAGGCAGACTGGCCTGGGCTTGTCCTTATGCTTAGCAGGTTTCCAAGAGAGCAAATGGGAGCCTACAAGGGCTCTTGCGGCCAACACTCGCAACTGGCACCTGATCTCTTCCACCACATTCCATTGGCCAAAGCTAGTCCGGAGCCAGTCCAGGTTCAAGGGGTGGGGAAGCCGACTCCACCTCTCTGCTGCAGAGGGAGACTATAAAGGGATAAAGTGTGGGGAATTGGGACGCTCTTTGTAAGCGATCTAACAAAGAGGCTGTCACAAACAGTTCTGTGACGAACACCTTTGTACCTACTTCTCTCTGCTCCATCAGGCTGATATTTCTGCAGGTGCCAAAGGAGGGATTATGGGCTGGAAAGGCTCTCACATTCTTGGGGGAGGGTGTTATTAACTACAAAGTTATCCTCTGAAAGTTTGTCCAATGACCACTCCCACCAACTTTCAAAGCAGATAAATTGAAGGAGATGGAAAACTTTTACAGACCCTTTCCATCTCTACTGATTCACCCCAGGATCTGACACTTGTCAACCTCTAAATTCCAGGGGGAAACATAGTGATTATTCTGGAAGACTCAGAGGGCCTGACTAGGTGGCAATCTAATTCTCCTGCCTCCAGTCCAGCATCCTGGCCTTTCCCAGTTTCAGACCTTACAGCTAGGTCTTCATGGTGAGTTAATTTTTATGTATGGTGTGAGGAAGGAAGAAGGGGTCCAGCTGTGCGTGTGTGTGTGTGTGTGTGTGTGTGGCTATTCAGTGGTCCCATTATTATTTGTTGAAAAGACTATTCTTTCCCCCATGAATTGTCTTAGTTTCCTTGCTAAAAATCAATTGGCCATAAACGTGAGGGTTTATTTCTGGACTCTCATTTCTATTCCATTGATCTATATGTCTGTCCTTATGCCAGTACCACATTGTCTTGATTACTATAACTTTGTAGTGAATTTTGAAATTAGGAAGTGTGAGTCTGCCAACTTTGTTCTTTTTCAAGATTACTTTGGCTATTCTGGGTCTCTTGCATTTATTAATAGACTTATTTTTAAATAGACTTTATTTTTGTAGAGCAGTTTTAGGTTCACAGCAAAATTGAGCAGAAGTTACCGAGATTTCTCATATAATCCCTGCTCTCACACATGCATAGCCTCCCCCGTTCAACATCTTGTACCAGAGAAATGCCTTTGTTGCAACTGATGAACCTATATTGAAACATCACCACTCAAAGACCATGGTTTACATGAGGGTTCTCTCTTTATGTTTTACATTCATTGGGTTTAGACAAATGCACAATGACATGTGTCTATCATTATAGTATTGTACAGAGTATTTTAACTACCTAATAATTCTGTGTTCCCCCTAGTCATCCCTCCTTTCCCCCAGCCCCTGACACCCACTGATCTTTTTATTGTCTCCATACTTTTGCCTTTTCCAGAATGTCATATAGTTGAAATCATACAGTATTCAGCCTTTTTAGATTTCTTTTTCATTAGTAATATGCATTTAAGATTTCTCCATGTCTTTTCATGGCTGGATAATGAATTTTTTTTAATTTTTTTAATTAAAAATTTTTAAAAATATATTTTATTTATTTTTGAGAGAGAGAGAGCACGGGAGGGACAGAGAGAGAGAGGGTGACACAGAATCCCAAGACAGGATCCAGACTCGGAGCTAGCTGTCAGCACAGAGCCCGATGCGGGGCTCGAACCCACGAACTGCGAGATCATGACCTGAGCCAAAGTCAGGCGCTTAACCAACTGGGCCACCTAGGCACCCCTGAATTTCCTTTTAGCACTGACTTATATTGCACTATCTGGATGTACCACAGTTTGTTCATCCATTTACCTACTGATGGACATCTTGATTGCTTTAAACTTTCTGCAAATATGAATAAAGCTGCTATAAACACCTGTGTGCAAGTTCTTGGGTGGACATAGCTTTCCATTTCTTTGGGTATAAATAAGGCACATGATTGCTGGGTCACATGGTACGAGTGTGTTTAGTTTTGTAAAAAACTGCCAAAATGCCTTTCAAAGTGGCTGTGCCATTTGACATTCCCACCAGTGGTCCCTTGGGCTTTCATATAAATTTTAGGATCAGTTTGTCAATTCCTGCAATAAAGCCATGAGACTTGATAGGGATTGCATTGAATGTGTACATCAGTTTAAGGAGTATTGCACCTTAACAATATTAAGTCTTGCAATCCATGAACATGGAATGTCTTTCCATTTATTTCTCTTCTTGAAATTTTTTTAGAAATATTTTATCATTTTCAGAGTACAAATTTTGCACTTCCTTTAAGATTAATTTATTCCTAAGTGTATATATTTTTCATACTATTGAAAATGGAATTATTGTCTTAATTTCATTTTGCATTATTATATAATATAGAAATACAATTAATTTTTGTATATTGATCTTGTACCCTGTGCTCTTCATTGTTTAATGCTTCCCAAATGTATCTGACCAGGGGAACCCTTGTGTCAAGTTAACATTGATCAACATCCCCGAGGACTAATGTTCCTCAAGAAACCGGTGGGGAACATGAATCCAGCCCTGCATAACTGCCTAGTGCTTTCCCCAGTGATCTGTGTGCTTTTAGGCTTTGGTTTAGGCTACACCCTCTCAAAGAAGTATCTCCCCACCTAGTCTGCTTGGAATACTCTCGTGTCTACTTCTGAAGCCCACTCAAGTCTCTTCTGCTCTGTCCCTCCTTCCCTGAGACCACTGTAGGCCACCACTTTGTGTGCTGGTTTGTCCCTATTTACACATCTGTCTCCTTTCTGGGCTGTGAGCACCCTGAGAGCCAGGCTCAAAGCAGGCAGCAGTGTGTTTGTGGCATGAAAGATTGACCGAAGTAAAGACGAGAGATGCGAGGCAGGTGAACAGTTCCTATCTACTCCTTCTTCCTCTTACTCCTCTCTTTCCCTCTCTTCCTTGCTTCATGGTTTTCTCAGCCCACAGAACCCATGTAGGGCTTAGTACAGTCCTGGGTCTGGTCCCGCTCAGCTCAGCGCCCTTGTTCAAATCTGTACTTCGGGCCAAACACCCATTTTCCCTTTGATCTGATGTCACCCATCCTCTCAGAAGAAAGAATTTTCTCCAGAAGTTGCTCTCCTGTGACCAGCAGCGGCAGACGTGGGAATGTGATTCTGCCCTCCTTTGCTCCTCTGAGCCTGCCCATGCCCACTGTCTGCTAGTGTCAGCCTTGCGTAGTCCCAGGAGTCTAGGCATGGAAGGCATGGAAGATGTGTCCCACATCCATCAGACAAAAGTGCCATTTAGTGGGCATCAGAACTAGAAGACCTGAGACACAGGACAGACAATGCGCTGGCCACATACCTGGCATGCAACTCTCATGGGGTATTAGTACCAAATCCCCTCTCTGAGCTGGTCTGGGAACCAGCCTGGGGGCAGGCATTAGGCAATTTGGACATTGACCACCTCTTCCTCTCCCGCCAGGCTAGTCTTCTCCCTGCTTCCTCACCATTCTACCACTGCTTCAGGGACCCTTCTTCCGGACCCTGCTCTGATGAGCCTTCCCCACACACAACCCCTCTGTCTAGCCTGGCCCATGAGCTTCCAGAAGACAGCGCTCAGCAACTTACAAGCTACCCTTGATCTTGGCTTCTGCACTGGGCACACTGGAACAGTTAGGGGTTACTGGTGGGATTTCATATGCCCAGCTAAGGACGAGACATTATGTAGTGTGTGTTCCCTGTGTGTCAGACAGAAAAGTCTTATACTCACCATCTCATTTGAATCTGCACAACCAGAGGAGGCTAGCACCACTATTCTCCCCATTTTACAGAAACAGAAATTAAGGTGCAGTCTTTGGGAACCATTTGCCCGAAGTTGCACAGTATGCTCCATTGTGGAGTGTGCGTGCCAACCACTGTACCGCACTCCCTTAGGACAGTCCATTTCAAGCCCCGCATGCAATCAACCAGCACTAGAAGTCATGAAGGACTGTTCTCGGGAGACACTCGAGGAGGAGGGATCAAAGAACCAGTTAGGTGAGATGATCTCAGTTCCCCGGTCCTTCCTTGGACCTTTATGATCCTGGCACACCATAGGTGCTCAATAAATGTTGGCCTGTGGATGATAGCATGAATGAAACTGAGGGGCTGAGACGACATGGTCTTAAGCCCAGAATGTGATGTGGTGTCCAGGGGTGCAAGGGGGTGGGGTGCTGACCCGGGGTGACCTGTGCCCTTGCTGGCCTTATCAGGAAGGACACTGGGTACCTGGGCCACCTTCCCAGATCCTGCCCTGTTAGATTAGCTCCAGCCACCAGCCAGCCAGGGAGTTTGGCAGCCACGGAGGCTGGTCTCACTATCTCTCCTTGCTCCTCGGGAAGAAAGCCTTTATCAGCAAAGACTGCCTTTGAAAGCCCTAATTGTCAAGCATGGTCCCATCAAAGGGGCCGAAAGGCAAGCCGCCCCTTCCCCGCTTCTCCCCAGCAGGCGCTGCTGGCTCCCCACAACGGCTGGCTGGCGGGTGTATATTTTAAAATATCTAAATGCAGCTGAAAATAAAAATTATTTACACTCCCCAACCGAGCTGGCAGGCTACTTTAAAGTGTGCACTGACGGTGTCTCTCCCCCTCCCCGTCTCTCCCTCGCTGATAAAGGGCCATAAACAAGGCTGACACATTTATAATAACCTTTTTCTTCCTCTCCTTCCTCCCTCTCCTGGGCTCCCGTCTTGGCCTCTCACTCACACGCTATGAGGGATAATTTTTTATTATTCTGCCATTAGCAGAGAATAGAGAGTTTGATGGGGGGGAATAAAACGTCAAATCATTTAGAAAAAGAGGGCGAAAAAACAAGCCGACAACTTTTATTTTTCCACGTCAGCAGCGGCTGTTGGGATGTCACCATCATATACAAGGCTTGGAAATTTATTTTTCCATATCTTCCTGCCACCGTTTTATTTCTTACTTTCCTGCTCAAGAGGTCAGACCCAAGTCCACCAGGGCTGGCTGGGTTTTCCCACCAGGTTGCTGATGGAGCCTGAGCCCAAGTGCAAGGTAGTGGGGAACTTCCCAGACAGGGGCTCTGCTGAGTTTCTGCTCCAGGGTCCAGGCCCCTGCATCCTGTCTGGTAAGTGCGTGCAAGCATCTGTTTCTAGGAGGAGGAAGGAGGGAAGCCAGGGGTCTTTGGAGCAGTTGGCCTCGTGAACACCTGGGGGAGAGGCTGATGGCACAAAGGCTGGAGTCCCTGGGGCATGGGAGAGTGGGGGTGAGGAGCCTATAGATCCTCATAGACCTGCCCGGCAGCAACCCGGCACCTAGAAGGGGGGACAAGGACAGCTGGGGGGGCAAGAGGAGACCAGGATGTGGGCATAGGATCTGTCTTCCCAGGGGATGTGGGCAGTAGGGTGCGGTCTGGCCTTGCAGGCTGTGGGCTCAGAGAAC
Source organism: Lynx canadensis (assembly GCF_007474595.2). Classification (NCBI taxonomy): domain Eukaryota; kingdom Metazoa; phylum Chordata; class Mammalia; order Carnivora; family Felidae; genus Lynx; species Lynx canadensis. The sequence goes on along the minus strand of NC_044308.2, from coordinate 30,243,683 downwards.
GTAAGACAAGTCTGAGGGCAGGAGAGGCACCAAGGGAACTCTCCGAAACCACCCGAAGAGTGTGTTGTGCCTGGGCAGAGGAGGGGTTACTCCCTTTATGGTGACCTGCCATCACCCACAGGCTGGCTGGGTGGGGTGTGCTGGGGGGGCTTGTGTTCTATATGAAAAAGGCTTTACCAAAGAGCCTGGACTAAGAAGGCCATAAAGGCCCTGTGGCTTTCCGAGCCATAGAGCTATACCATGGACCTTTCTCAGACATTTCCTCCTGGTCCTAGAGCTGGGACCATGAACCAAGCCCTTTCCTTCAGCTAGATGGCCAGCCAGGAAGATGCTCTTCCCACAGGAACAGAAATCTGCCTTGGACCCACCTCTGACCCAGCTGCTGTCTGTATACCCTGGGCCCCTCACACATCAGTGGAGATGGGTGTGCCCTCTCTGGGGTGTGACGGAGTGCAGGAGCTGGCCCCATCATGGCAGGAAGGCGAGCCCTTGATAGGAGGCGCACTTCCACCTTGAACCCATGGCCTGCGATTGCTCTCACCCAAAGCTGGTCGCAGGCTTCACACCAAGGGCTGTGGAGGCCATAGGACTGGGGTGATCAAAGGGCTTCGTGGAGAAACGTGGTGCAAAAATGCCCCACCAAGAGCAGGGGTGGGGGGAGTGGTTAAGGCCCTCTCTTGACGGCCCCAGTTCATCACAGGTGTGTGTATTTAGTGTGATAATTTTCCAACAGGCGACAGAGAAGCATCTGGAAGAAGAGTCACCTGTAGCTAATTCTTACAAAAGCACCCTATGACCTAAAGGTAGTTGAGAAGGTATGCCAGGCAGGGAAGACTTGTGAGCCAAGAGAAGCCCAGGGACTGTACGGGGAGCCTGCCTCACCCCTGCTGGAGGGCAAGGGCCAGTTGGGGCTGAAGGGGCAGGTCCTGTGTGCAGCACATTCGCTCCTCTAGCTAGCAAACGTGTGCGTGCACACCCTGGCAGTGAGACACCTAACCGAGGTGGCTTCTGCGGGGTGTGAAGTGGATGGTGGGCATTGAGCCTGCTCGTCTCTAGCTGCCACAGGACGTGGCTGTGCCCCCACTGAAAGACTGGCCCACCCCCACTTAGCCAGCAGGACAGTGGTCCCACTGGGCATCAGGGGCCAGTAAGTGGCCTGATTGGACCCCCGACTCCACTCCCCTAGCAGGTGAAGACTCCATGATGCATCTGGATTCACAGTCCATTGGAAATGAGGGTGTGACATTGGTGCTGGTGTCGCCCACTCCCCTGGTGGCCACAGGGAGGAGACTCCAAGGCCCCCTGCCTCCTTCCCCACCCTCCATGTGTAACATACTTTCTTCTCACCATCAAAGGGACATCTGTGTCTTTGGGCAGGGAGGCCACAACATCTCACACACGCCTTGCACAGTATGCATGCAAGCCACACACACTTGTCGCACATACACACACACATCATACATGCATACTCATTAGACACACAAACACACCACATGCGTAGACATAGTCACACATACATGCTCACACAGGTACATACACATGCACACGAGCACGCGTGCATGCCCGCATTTGCATGCCATACATCTCAGAGCAGCTCAACACACTATGCACACACACATGTGCAACACACACACACACACACACAGAACACCCCGGGTGCTCCCCAGGCTCAGGCTGCAGGGCTCACACCTCCTTGCCTACAACCCCCTCACCATTCACAGGCCCTAAAGCAGAGAGCCCCTCTTCTCTGCTCCTCACTTTGCTCACCTGGTGGGTCCTGACTCAGCAGCCCCTCCCCTCTGAATTCCATGCTTACCCACCCGCCCTGGCTCTTCTCTGGGCTGTCCCTCCTCCCGTGCTGACTCCTCTTTTATAGTTCTGTGGACCACAGAGGACAGGGCCAACCATGGGAGGGCAGGGGCATACAGATGCTCAGGACAGTTCTCCTCATTTACTGACGAGGACGTTGAGAGTCCAGCAAGGCACGTGGACTTTTTGTCTATTCTCGTCCCAGATCAACCTTCTTTCAGCTGAAGGGATAGCCCAGGACCCCAAATCCAGTAGCATGAGGCCCATGACCCCGTCCTGGGAGAAACAACAGGATGCAGCCACGTCTGATCTGGGCCTTGGTGGATGGAGAGGATCAGAAAAAGTGGAGATGGAGAAGGTAACAGTTTGAGAAAGGCTAGGAGGCAGGACAGCGCATCCCTGAAGTTGTATAGAAGAGGAGCAGAAAGGGGTTTGGAAAAGCTGACTGGGGCTTGAGCCCACAGGGACCAGAAGCTAGGCTGAAGGCCCTGACAGCTTTGACCTCTAGGACAGAATCCAACTGAGAGCCTGCACCCTCAAGGCCTCAGAGAGCCAGGACAGGAAGAGCCGGCCCAGAGCCAGGCACTGCCTGCAGCCCAGAGGCTGTCCTGCAGAGGAGGCCCACACAGATATTCCGGGATAGGAGCCTGGCGGAGCCACCCTCCTCAGAGTCACCACACACTTCTATTCAAGGACACCTTTGAGCTGGGTATGATTTTAGTATTTGAGGATTGGTCACCAGTCACCCATAGTTCACTTTTTCCATGAGCTAATGTGACTTAGGAGGGTCCCAGGAATGAGCACCAGGAAGGGGGCGGGTCCTCTCTCTGGCTTGGTCACAGACCTGTTGAGAATCCGGGTGTGCGTGTTGGGAGATGCTGATGGGGAGTGTCGGCCCTTCTAGACCCTCACTGGCTGAGATCTATTATGGGCCTGGGGGTCCAAGACCAGACCATTCCAAGGAACCGTTTGGTCAGAGGATACTTTTGGGGACTCCAGTTCCCACATGTTTTATGTTTTGTGTATTGCTTCTTTATTCTTATCATTAATGTTCTATTTGTGTCAGGTAACCACCTGACGATGGTGAGTGGATTCTGCAGATGAAGTGTTCCAAGCACTGTGTCTCACCCTAAAATGACCTGAAATGTTGGCCCAACACGTATGTGTGTGTATGTGTGTGTGTGTGTGTGTGTGCGCGCGCGCAACCACATGTATGTAAGAATGAGGCAAGCCAGGGCCAGTGCCCTGATTCCTGCTCCATTACCACTACTAGGCCCCAGGAAAGAAGAAAGGCCCAGTGGGCAGCTGCTTAGGAGAAGACCAGGAAATAGGGTAGGTAGTGGGAACACTTAGGGCCTAGGCCTGAGCTTGCAGGGCCTTAGAAGCAGCAGGACTGAGCAGAATCCTGAGGGAGAGTGTGGGTGTGTTGCCTGGAAGCCAGAGACTAGGCCAAGCCTCACATGACCTCGTGCCTCTCTGGGCCTTGGGCTCCTGAGAGGCCCCCCAATTACTGGACGCCAAGGCATGGCAGTACCAGCTGGTTCCCCTGTGTGGCAGGAGCTCTGGGCTCCAAGAATGAGGCTTCTTCAGAAGGGCCCAGGCCGACTGGGTGGTAAATGAAGCAGGGAGGCCGTAAATCCTCTTTCAGGAAACCAGCCCCGCCTGGCTCCGTGACGGCCACTTAATTTAACCGCTGCTGTCACAACACCTTTGTGGGCCTGCTCACTTGGCCCCATGGGATTTACGGCCCCAGAGATCATGCTTCACGCATTGGCCGAATGCCCGGCCCCTCACAGCCCTGGACAGACCCAGGGGCAGAGCAAAGAGCCCTGCCAGTGAGGGTGCTCCAGGCAAGAGCAGGCCGTCCATCCTTTCCCTGGGATCCCCCCAGCCTCCTACCCCACTTACACATGTCCCTTCTGCTGGCGGGGTGAGACAGCCTCTCCAGGACAGAGGCAGGAGGGTGGGCTCCACCAGGTTCCTATCCTGGAATGCAGAGCGGGTCCTCCCTCACCTGCTCTCAGGATCCTGAATGGACCCATCCTCCCACCTGCCCGCCTGCCTCTCCAATTCGGTGTGGACTTCCTCAGAGGTGGGCAGCCCCACTCGCGTCAGGTCAGGGTCAGGCGGTTCATTGACTGTGCCGCAGGCCTGGGTCCCACAGCCACCTCGTTTGGCATCCAAATGAACTTCTGCCGGGTCTGGTAATCCGGCTGGATTATCTGGGTAGTCTCCGCGCCCCGTGGCTCTATGCCTGCTTCTAAATGAGGAATGATGATGCCTCCAGACCTTGGGGGCCCCTGCAGAGAGAGCACAAATACTGACACCTCGGCCTTCTCCCCCAAAGGCCACAAAGACTCCTTCCTGGGCTCCGGCCCACCCCCTCAGGTGGAGTCATGTGACACCTTGTGAGGTCCCTAAAACTGGCTTTGAGTCCCAAATTAATGGGATCCCGTACAGCCAGTATCAGGTGTGGGCCTGGGTCATGCAAGGCTTCTACTTTAGAAGCAGGAAAGCCTGGAGGCACCTGAGTGGCTCAGTCTGGTTAAGTCTCTGACTTTGGCTCAGGTCACGATCTCATGGTTCATGAGTTCGAGCCCTGCTGTCAGTGCCGAGCCTGCTTCAGATCTTCAGTCCCCCCACCCTCTTTCTGCCCCTCCCACACTCACGCTTGCCTCTCTTTTTCTCTCAAAAACAAACGTTAAAAAAACAAAACAAAACAATAGAACCAGAAAAGCCGGAGTATAAATCTCAGCTCTATCAGTTCTTTGCTGTGTGACCTTGGACAGGGTGCTCAACCTCTCTGAGCCTGTTTTCTCATTTTTGAAATGATGACGTGCTGGAAAGATCCTGTGAGGTAAGATACCTAAAGTGTCCAGCCCAGGGCTGGCACATCATAGGTGCTCGGTGAATATCTGATCGTGCTGCCAGGTGGGCTGCCTCACAGCAAAGAGCCACCAGGGCAAGGGAAGCAGCCATACCTCCTTCCCGCTCCCCTGGAGCCAGTCTGGCAAGATGGGCACTGCCACTTGCATTCCAGGGGCAGCCGTCCCAGCACAGGCGGCAGGAACTGGGTGGGGCTGGGCTGGAGCAGCTACCAATTTCCCCTCTCAGACCCCGCGGGGTGGGGCTGGGGCCTGGAGGCCTCCGAAAAGCCAAGCCCTTCCTGGCCTCCTTTGGTCCACCTTCCCCCCTGTCCCAGGAACCAGGCCAACCCAGACTGGCCTGGATGAGTGGGCTGGTCCAAAAGACGTCCCTTGACCCTGCCAAGGCCACCCTGTGCAGCTACCCCCAGTGCTGAGCCCCAGCCCCGGCAATCCTGAGTTGATCCAAGACAAAGAACCTGAGTCAGCTGGCCCCTCAGAGACCTTCCAGCCCAGTCCCAGGTGCATAGAGCCCTGTTGGGCAACCGTCCACAGACCCGACACCTATGTAGCCTGATCACACCTGCTACACAGGCCTCACGTCTGCCCCCCCAGAGGGCGAGCCCTCTGTGGATGAGGACGTGGGCTCCCTTTAGCCAATTTCTCCATCTGTCAGGGGACCTTTTGCTCCATCAGTGTCCAGCCCTGTGCAGGCTGCTGAAGGAGTCACAGGAAGAAACGGACAGAGGGTCCTGGACCCCAGGGACCCCCAGGCCACTTCATCCCCTGGGCGGCATGGGGAGCACGTGAGGTGTGAGCATGAACGCGAGGGATCAGCGGCATGAGCACCCAGAGACAGCTTTCTGGCCGAGGCAAAGAAGCAGGCTCAGAGAAGCAAAGATTCCACTGCTGGAGGGCAGCCAGATGTTCCTCATGTGGAGCCTCCCACCTTTAGGAAGCAAAATGTACTGGTTCCATTTTACAGATGAGGCCACTGAGATTTGTAAGAGAGAGCAGCTTGCCTAAGGTCACACAGCAGGTTAGGGACACAGGCCATCTGCAGAACAGCCAGTGACATGTTGGGGCCAGTGGGGTACAGGGCTAGGGAAGATACTAGGAGATAGGGCTGAGGGACGGAGCAGAAATGAAGCAGGGGTGTTTAGATTTGCCCTCGGTGAAGGGAGCCACGGGAAAGACTTTGGGGTGACGGGCCTCGTGCAGGTGGCCACGGCCACAAGGCCTTGGCCCCCCACAGCTCTGGGAAACTGAGAAGGAGGGGCTACCGCAGCCCCTCTAATAGATTCCTCTTTGATCATGTTTTTGTGACCTTTGTAAAAGGCAATTTAAATTCTAATTGTCCTGTGAGTACCAGAGGAATCAATTAGAGACAAGAGTAGCTAATTGTGCTGAGGAGGTGAGCCTGGGGCAGGAAGTACAGGGAGGTACAGACTCCCCAAGCCCCCAACACCCGCCTGGTGGCCTCCAGCCTCTCCCCCAGAGTGTCAGGGTGCAGGTTGTCAGGGTCCTTGGGCCACGGTGTGGGCCTCAGACAGCTGAGAGGGTGTCTCCAAGCCCCGCAGATTACTGCCCTGCTAGGCCTCCAGGCCTGTCCGGGTCTCCCTACATAGGAAGCTGTCACCTCACCAGAGCAGCACCTACTGTCGGCCCTTCCTACCCATGTGGAGCTGGGGCTGCCCCCTCCCAGCTGAGAGTGGCCTCTGTCATGAGCCCTGCCATACCTAGGTTTATGGGAAGGGATCCAGAATGGGACCCCTGAGGAGACACAGAGGTCTCGCCCAGGACGGCACACCCACACCGGGCACACACCCTCCACAGAGCTCTCTGGGCAGTGGGGCCCACTCACAGATGGTCCTCGTGTTTGGAGGTGGGCCCGGGGGCGGGCGGTGGTCCTACTCCCTCACACCAGAGCCCTGCTTAGCTCAAATGTAGATGATCACTGAGTGGGGCTCCTCAGCCTGGCCTTCAAGGCCCTGCCCCACACCCACGCCTCTCCCAGGCCCCTTAGCCAGACAGTGCCCTTGGTCCCTGTCAGTCACACCTCACTCACACTGCTCCCTCCAACAAAAGGGGCTCAGTCTTCTCCTGTCCCACCATTCCTGAGCCCGAGAGTTACCTGTAAGACATCATTGTTATCTTGTTACAAATCCCTCTTTTGTGAGAATAAAGTGATATAATGTGTGTAAACCTAGAGCAGTAGGTACTCAATAAACGTTATTTGTTACAAACATTCACCAACCCCCCCAATGAGTTCATCTGGCCCATATTCCCCCCTGTGTATCTCATGCAACTTGTGTTAAGATGGTCTCTCCACAGTCAGTGAGCCCTCTGAGAGCCGGATTATTATTTTTTACGCCCTGTGTCACCAGTGCCCAGCGCTCCCCATTTAGTTGCCATTGAACCGTACTGGTCCTTCAGGGCTTGAATACAGGCCTCCCTGGAGTGTTATGGTCTCACGGTGACAGCCAAGTATGCACCAATAGGCAAAATGATAGCAACACCTAACCCAAATATAGTACATGTCCTGGACCAGGCACTAAGCATTTAATAGAAATTAACTCATGTTTATCCTTAGAACAACATTTGAGGCAAGTGCTACTATCATTCCATTTTACGCGAGGAGACTGAGGCACAGAGAAGTGAAGGCACTTGCCCATGACCACATGCTGGGTTGGGCAGCCCCAGGATTTGGATTCCAGACAATCTGGCTTCAGAGTTGGAAACTCTTCACCACCACGCTGGACTCACCAAGGGAGCATAATGTTCCATCTATGTCCAGTGGCCCAAGTTGAGCTGAGTGGGTCACAGGAAATGATGAGACAGGGAATGGCAGCATAGCTGAGAACAATAATGGCTCCATTCAAAGGCTACTCTGTCCTGAGTGCCACAGTGGTGACCACAAGGACCTTGCCGCTGGCTCTTTTAAAGTGGCTTTGAGTCTTTCACCTTTGCCACTATGCCACCAAACATTTACACGTAAGTCACAAAGCCGTAAAAAGCTGATATTCCCTGCGCACTGGAGGGGCTTTATCTTGCCATTCATGGCTACAGGCCTGCTCTTCTTGGTGCTACTGAGCTCCCTCTCTCTCACCCTTACCCCAGGGGACAGCAAGGGGACTGGGAATAAGAAGACGCCAGGAAAATGTGCTCCCTCAGGCTGACCAGGGTCCAGGTCAGTGTGTGACCAGGGTGAGGATCAATGGAAGGTTTTGTTTTGAACAAAAGCAGACACATCCTCAGCCCTGAATCTGTGGACCACATCTGGCCTGCCCACAGTCCCCACTCTACTTCTCTGTGCCTGGCTCACATCCACTTGCCCTTGAAGACTCATGTTGGGGGATGTGGGAGGGATTGATATAAAACAAAATCCCCAGTCTGGAGGAGAGAGGCCTAGGCCCAGAGAGGCAGATCAGCTTGAAGTCATCCATATGTCAGGACAGATCCAGAATAGGGATCTTCGTGTCCTGCCTCTGCTCCCCCTCTTGTTCCCTATCTTCATCTGAGCTGGCAGCCTTTGCTTCTGTGGCCCCAAGGAAAGGAGGGGCGGGAGGAAGCTGGCAGTGAGAGTGGCTCCTTAGGGTCCCGGAGAAGAAATATTTCTTCAGCCATGGAGCCATCAAGGAGTAGAGGTGGGAATCTGTGATCATTTCTGGTCCCAGACCTGCCCCCACCTCACTAAGTGATGCTGGGCCCTTCCCTGTCATGTCTGAACCTCCAGGTGTGACAGAGGACACTAAACTAGACGACCCCGATGACCTTCCTGCCACATCCTTGGAGAGGTCAGAGGTGAGGGTCAGCAGCTGCTCTGGACGGGGAGGGAGCTGGGAGCCAGGGTAGGGCCGAGGTGGCAGGCTGCAGGCATCGCCGCACCGTGTTCTAGCCCTTCTGCCTGTGCAGAGGACACGGCTGTGAAATGTAAGTAAAACCCAAGGCTAATTTCCTCGGTCAGAAGGAGGAGGCACTGCAGCGTTTGCAAACCCTAATTAAACCCGCTCGGGCGGTGTAACACTAAAATCAGTTCCAAGATCAATATTGCTATTCATTTAGAAGTGTAACGAGGTTAGAGAGGTGAGCAAAGGAAATAATTAACTCATTTGCAGCCTTTTTAAACAGAAACAGTCATTTTAATCTCCAGGGTAATTAGCTATGCTCTGTCCATCAATCATGACCATGGCCATTATTTTAAGTATTTGATTAATCAAGGAAGGTGAGGGTTAAGGTACCCCTCCCACCCCTGTTATTGGTCCCCTAGATCAGGGATGACCCCTGACAGGCATGGGGAACACTTCTCAGAGGGGCGGCACAGGCCAGTGCTGAGAGTGGGGAGCAGGGCAGAGCCCACCAGGCAGGGGGCCCCCAGGTGGGGCAGGTCGGGCAGGTGAGGGAGCGGCTCCCTCTCCTGGCAGTCTGGTTCAAGAGGACTAGCCCACCCCGGGCTTGGAAGTGCTGGGGGCTGGGAGGCCCAGGTTCTGGTCCGGGCTAGTTGTGTGATCCCTGACTTGTTGCGTGACCCCCAACAAGTCCCTCCCACTCTCTGGGCTTCAGAGTCTTTGTCTGTCCTAAGCTGGGGCGGGTGCCAGTTGAATGAACCAGAAGCTCACACGTTCTAAGTGCCCAGGGGCCTCCCGCCACTGGAGGGCAGCAGAGCCCCAGGGACCCCGGGACCAAGGGCTGGGCTGTACAGAAGGGGGCGGAGGCTGAGAGAGAGCTGTTCCTTTGGCAGCCTGGGTTCTGGCTGTTCCGACGGAGAAGTCTGGTCTGGCTGCCGTCTCCAAGGCTCACAGCAGCCCGAAGACATGTTGCAGTGATGATTCTCCCCATTTAGCAGATGAGGAACTGAGGCCTCAGAGAGGGTCAGGAGCTCCCCGGGACTACATAGTGAGTGCTTGGCCCTCACAACCAGTTCTCTAAGGCTCAGTCCCAAGACTCAGAGGGGATGCAGTGGGGGGAAAGGAGGGCAAAGAGAATCCAGGACTATACCCTCTGTCTCCTAATAGCCCAGACTTAGTCACCCTCACCAGCCAAAATGGTCCTCAAAGACCACTGGCCTGATGCTCTCATGTTGCAGATGGGGAAAACTGAGGCTGGGAGAGAGGCAGGGGTGTTGCAATACTGATGATCTCATTTGGCATTTGTGAACAAATTCGAGGCACAGAATCCCTGTCCTTGAACATTTCACGGCACACTCAGGAGAAAGACGTGTTTACAGATGGCAACCGCTCAATGGGGTAAGAGAGCTATAGGACAGGCAAGCACAGGGGCTAGGGGGCGCAGAAGAGGTACCTAAGGCAGCCTGGGCAGTCAGGGAAGTCTTCCTGTAGGAGGTGACCTCTGAGCAGAATTCAAGTGAAAAGGCAGAGAAGAACATCCAGGCAGGGAGAAGAGAGTAAGAATAGGCTGGGCAGGAGGCAAGCTTGATGTGGCTGACCATAGGTTATAGGGGCCATGGCAGGAGACCCTGGAGGTAATGCAGGGCCCTAGTTCTGGAGGTCAGCCATGAGTGTGAGCTGAGGAGTCTGGAGGGAAGTGGGAGGTCTGGTGCCTACCACCCTGCCCCCCTGGGCCTGTTTGCGTCCACTCTGAAATAGCCGCGCGAAGCACTGGGATTACCCTGCCGGTGGATGATGTACCCGAGAACCTCTCCTTAGTACAGTCTTCCCTCTCTAGGGCCCAGCTGAGGGGTGGGCAGGGGGGCTAAGGGTTGGGGGAGAAGGAAGTGAGGATGAAAAGACCAGTGAGGGGAGACATGGGCTGAGCCCTCTCTGACTTCCTGCTTAAGCCTGCCAGGGTCGGGCTGCAGGGTCTTCACTGCCCTGTACCATAACCAGCATCAGCCCCATCAGCACTGGAAAGGCCTCTCCTTGCATGCCCCCAGTTCTAGGAAGCTCACCACCTCAAATAACTCTGATGGGGAAAAATTCCCTTGGCTCCTGAGTCTACACTCTTCTCTGTGCCTGGTACCCTGAGTGCCCTGCATGAGAGTCTCCCCAGAACATCCCCTCTGTGCTGGAGCCCGCAGTCCCAGCCCCTCAGGGCAGGTAGAGAGTACTGACTGTGATCATCAGCAGATTAGCAACCCAGAAAGGGCCAGGGGGCTTGGCTGGGTCACGGCTGGCACAAGGTTTGAGGAGACCCTTCCAGCCCTTGGCAGTATCTCCACAGATGAGGGAAGGGGGGTGGTGGGGGGAGGAAGGATAGGAAGCAGAAGGAGGAGGAGAAGATGGGGGAAAGGGAGGGAGGAGGACCAGGATGTGTCTGGGAGCCCTGTTGCTAGGGGCAACAGCAATGCATTGGGAGAAGGAACCAGATGCTGAGGAGGCGGCAGGAAGAGGGGAACTGGGGTCTGGGGTGGCACATCCGGGGCTCTGAAGGCTTAGGGGGTAGGGGTTGCCCAGGCAGTGAGGACCCCAGGAGGCCCTGGTGGGAGTTCCTCAGTGGCTGCTCTGTCCCTGAGCCTGGAGGCATGCATTTGGAGTGGGAACCGGGGCAGGGAGGGCTGGGCCTGCCACATTTGTAAGCTCGCCACAGTCGCTCTTGCTCTCTGGGCTACAATTTGTCTGGGACTCCAGAGTTCAAGCAGTTGTTGAGGCTGGCGCTGGAGCGGGGCTGGGGAGGAATGCTTAATCTAGCGCTGCAGCCTTGCCCAGACCCCCTGGGCATGCCGGGGGCACCAGCCTGCCCTCGCCTCCCGCTGCCTCTATCCAAGGGAGGAGAACATGCAGTTGCAGGAAAAGTACAAGCAGAAGGATCCAGACCTGAGAGGCCTTGGGACACTCCCAGCTCCTCTGGGCCTCATTTTCAGTGTCTTTAAAATAAGGCAAATAGCTTACCCCTGAATGTGTTTATCAACAGTTAAGGCTACATGTACGTAAGCATCCTTTGTTAACATAATAAGAAATAAAAGAGGGGAAAAGTTGCTAAAAGGGAGTCGTGTTTACCTTGCATTTATTGTGTGCCAGGGAGGAATTTATATTCCCATTTTCTAGATCAGCAAACTGAGGCTCAGGGAGGGCCGGTTAGTGAAGGCACTGGGAAGGAAACATAAATCTGTAAGACTCTAAAGCCCTCTGTACCCCTGGGTGTTGCTCCCACCCAGGACCTCCTTGATGTTGCCCTTGAGGAAGCTTCCCACACCAGAATTATCTCTGACATTCGCACCACCCCCCCCCCCACTCTCAACCTCCTCTGTCTAACCTGCCTGCAGGGTAAAGCTCACCTGTCTCCGTGTCCAGTCCAGTCATCTCCCTGTGCCCGCACAAGCCCACAGCCTGACCTGTTCGCTCCCTGACTGTTCTGGATACCACTATTATTCCATAAGAAACCATCCCAAAATGTAGTGGCATTAAACAACGACCACTTTATTATGCCCATGGATTCTGCAGGTCAGGCATTTGGGCAGGACACAGAAGGGACATCTTGTATGTGCCCCGTGATGTCTGGGGCCTTGATGACTGGAGGTGATTTGACATTTGGGGTCTGGAATCATTGGGAGCTCATCCACTCACACGTCTAGCAATTGATGCTGACAGTAAGTTGGAAGCTGGGTGGGGCTGTTGACAGGAATTCCTGTTGACAGGAATACCTACTCAGGACCCATTTACATGGCCTAGGCTTCTTCGTAGCATGGTGGCCTCGGTCCTCGTAGGACTTCTGGCACAGTGGCTCAGGGCTCCAAGAGTGAGTGTCCCAGCAGACATGGTGGAAGCTGCATTGCATTTTATGACCCAACCTCAGAAGCCCCAGGGTGTCAGTTCTGCTGTACTCTATTGGACAAAGCAGTCATAAGCCTGCTCAGGTTGAAGACGAGGGACACAGGACCCCAGGAGCAGGTTGCGAGGTCACGCTGTGGTAGTGCCTGAGGGGTGGGGGATTGCTGTGGCCAAGCTCTCCTGTTGCCTCTTCGTCACTGCTGTCATGAATTTCCTTCCTCTCTAAGCCCTGTATCGTCAGTGCCCAGATACTGTCTCCTCTGGGAACCCCGCCTACATGGACAGCTATAGCTACCACACCCTAAGGGACAGAACCACACCTACATGTGTGCCTCCAAAGGGATATCTGGTCTCCCTCACTCTTCTCTGGCACTCTGGCTCCTTCTCTTCTTCGGCACTAGCGCACCCAGGCCACCCAGGGCTCCCATACTCTCTACCGAGGACTCTGCTGGGAGAGTCCTTGCAGGACTTGCACCTTGCTTTGCTGACGACCACCCCGTCAGTATTTCCAGCTCTAACTTTCCCCCAAAGGACCAGGTGCCCTCCCCTACCTGCCAGGTGCGAGGGTTTGTTCCTCCCTGACAATCAGCACAGTCCAAAGTGAGCTCTTCCCCCTGTTCCCTCTCTTCTCCTGCCATCCACCTGCTGCTCATGTCAGAAGCCCTTCCCTTGGAACCCACTCCAATTCCACTCCAGATCCTCTAGGCTTGGCTCCCAGGTCAGCCTCCTCTCCACTTCCACTGCTCTCAGGTTCCTGGCTCCAGGCTTTCCCTGCCCCCCTCCCGTCCCCAAGCAAGCAAGCTCTTCCAACCAGGAAGGCTGACCTAGCTATTCCCCTACCTAAAACGCTTCCAAGGCTCCCCACAGGTTCAGGACAAAGCCCCAGCTCCTTGCCAACACATGCAGTCTTCAGCTTCCTGCCTCTCCAGCTTCAGCTCCCCCACTCTCTTCCTTCTCACACCTGTGCTCAGGGCTCCTGGACACACTGCATTTTACTTCTAGGCCTGGGCACAAGCTGCTCCCTGGAATTGGAACACCTCTCTACTGCCCTCACCTGGGGAGGGTCTGTTCATCCTCATAAAACTTTCTGTGATGATGGAAATATGTCCTATCTCTGCACTATCCAATATGGTAGCCACTTGAAATGTGGCTAGTACTACTAAGGAAGCATTTTAAAATTGTATTTAATTTCATTAAATGTAAATAGCCCCATGTGATTAGTGGCGACCATATTGGATAGTGCAGCTCCAAGACACCATCTCTTCCAGGAAGCCTTCCCTGACTCCCCAAGCCTGTGCTAGATGCCCAGCTGCTGTGCTTCCATAGTTCCCTGTTCTCTAAGGTGTTTCCCTCTTCATCTATCTCGCCACCTGGCCTGTGAGTTTCTTGAGTGGCTACGTCTTATTTGTCATAGTATTTTTAGCTCCTGGTTCTTAGTGTGTATTCAATAACTGGTTAGAGTAAATGAAATTTCTGGATCCAGATTTGGGAACAGAGTTAACCTTACATAAAGATCAAATCCCAAATGATTTTGCTGCAGATCTGAGTAGGTACGTGTGTGTGTGCGTGTGTGTGCGTGTGTGTGAGTGGGTGTGCAGTGAGTTCACATGCAGGTGTGTGTGCAGACCCACCTGACTTTGGCAGGACCTGGGCAGGCTCCCATTCAGCTGGGGATAGTTATCTCACACACAGATGCTTGTGTCCTTGGCTGGACAGGAAGTGCGCCTCTGAATTGGCCTTTGTGAAAATCAAACCCTGTTTTCATTCTTATTTCTAAGATGATTCATCTGCATTGCAGATGAATCTTCAGGGAGTTTAAAAAGAAAAGCTTTCAGTTTTCTGTGTGGGACCACCTGCACTCTCAGCTCCATATTCTATACACAAGCCCTTGCGGGCACAAGGAGAATTTGCCATTTAAATGATCCTTTACCTCCTGAGTCCAAATTCGTATCTTGGTTTATGAGGCTCTTGTTAAAGTTTTGATATTATGGGGATTTCTACAAATGGGGCCTCAGGCTTTCATTCTCCCCCACCCCATGCCTCTCTCTCTGCTCTCCCTCTAGAACATGGTGCCTCACCCTCTGCTGGGATGGACTGTTCCACCCACTCCACTGTGCCACAGTCCAGTTCTGGGGCTACATGGAGGAAGCAGGCATGGTTCCTGCTTTCCAGGGGTTCCCTGGCAAGAGAGAGCACTAGTTGTCTTTCTGTTCTGCCTGCAATTCCCTACAATCTCCTTAAAAAGCAGAACTTTCTAATTCTGGCCCCAGACAGTTCTCAGAAGCCTGATAAACTTTCCCATTGCACAGATAGAGAGACTGAGGCCCGGGGAATGGATTGAACTCAGCCACAGCAGAACAGAGGAAGGGGAGTCTTGAGGCTCCCATCCTTAATCTGGGATTCTAGGCACAACGTGCCCCCCTTTTCTCAAGCTGGGCTACCATACTGGAACACCCTGCCTCTCTCTCCTTGGCGCAGGCTGGTGACTAACTGTCTCAGCTACGGCCATGCTCCCCAAGGAGGACCTGTATTTAAGCAGCAGTAGGGGACTTCATCCCTTTGCAAGGCAGTAAAAAGTTCCCCAATGGGGATGCAATAATTACCAAGCCAGGCAGTAGGTGCCTCTACTGTGTTCTGAGTCTCCTAAAATGGCACTGAAAGGGTGTGTCAAGATCTCGCAGCCTGCAATGGGACCCCCACAGAGGAGTGAGTGGTAGCCACCCCAGCAGATAAGTACATGACTCAGCCGGAGCCTTCCAGAAAACAGAAGGGCAGTGGGTAGATGGAGAGGCCGGGGACCGTGGACAGAGCCCTGGACCAGGAAGCAGGACAGCAGGCTCCAGATCCCAGCCTGCCAGTCACTCTGTCTGTGGCCACTCTCCATGCCACTATGTCCTGTTGGCCTTGGGGTAGAAAGAGGGACATGCTGCTTGCCCCCTACGTAACATGTGAAGGGGGCCTAGGGTCCTTTTCTCCCCCTAGCGGCCCTCACAGCTGTCCATGAAGGCTCCAGCGGCCACAGGGAGATCCTCTTGCCCCAGACAGCACTTCTAGACTTGTCCCCAAATTAGCCCCATCTGCCTGGCCCTACATTCCTTAGGCTCTTAGGAACTGGAACCAGAATGTTTAGTTGAAGCTGAGAAATCTCAGAAGAAGGATCCAGTGTCTTCGTTTGTTTAATAATGAGAGTGTTGGGCAAAGCACTCTCCAGCCCTGCAGACGTCAGGAGTGGCCTGCCGGGCACCCGGACTCAGTCTCTCTCACATACACACCACACACACACCCTTCACACACAGCTCACATGTCCTCTCATGCATCCACACCCTCGTACCCGCACACCCCCCCACACATACTTCACACACGCACATGTATCACACACACCCTCACACGCTCACACACATATATGCCCTTCACACGCACCTCACGCACATTCTCACACACCCTTCAAAAACACGCCCCCACACATTCCTTCACACACCCTCACACACCACACGCACACACCATGGTGTGCCGCTGCAAAGGGGTTCCATGACAAACAAGCTTGGGAAATGTAGCATATAACATCTCTGGCTTGACGGTTCCCCAAACTGGTTAACATTTAAAGACTCTGGGAAGTCCCACAAGAAAGACTGTTTAACTTTGTATTTCTCAAGCTTATTTGACTGTATTGTTTTTTCCAGAGAACACCTTTGAGTCAATTAGAAATTACATTTGCCTGCTGGTAACAGACACCCAGTCCTAACGACCTAAATAAATTAGTTGTGTAATACTCTTCCACATCCTGAGGTTGATGGCCCGGGGTGGGTGTGATTGGCTCCCTCACTCTTCAGGCTTCATCCTCAACACTGCTATCTGCAGGGTCACCTCATGGTCCTAGGTGGCTGCTGAGCTCCATTGTGTCTGCATTCCAGGCAGGTAACAAGGCGGGGCAGACATGCACGCTCCCTGTCTCCCTATTAGAGAACTTTCCCAGCGGTTCCACCCACCAATTCTCATTGCTCCGATCTGACAGTCACTTTTGGTGTGAGGGAAGCTGGGACGTGTATGTAGTCTTTCGGGTGGACACATTGCTCTAAGAACAGAATAAGTGTTCTTATTCTGTTACCATAGAGGACAGTGGAAATGAGTAGTGGGTAGACCAGTGTGGTCTCAGTCACTGCTTCTTTGTACTACTGTGTTCTTTTTTTTTTTTTATTTTTTTTCAACGTTTTTTATTTATTTTTGGGGACAGAGAGAGACAGAGCATGAACGGGGGAGGGGCAGAGAGAGAGGGAGACACAGAATCGGAAACAGGCTCCAGGCTCTGAGCCATCAGCCCAGAGCCCGACGCGGGGCTCGAACCCACGGACCGCGAGATCGTGACCTGGCTGAAGTCGGACGCTTAACCGACTGCGCCACCCAGGCGCCCCTGTACTACTGTGTTCTAAGAACGGGTTGGAGTCAGGAAGAGCTGTGCCCAACCCCTACTTCCTGCCTGTGCCTACTGGCCATGTGACCTTGGAGAAGCTTCTTTACCTGTCTCAGCCCATAGTCTTGTCTTTAAAATAGAGGTTATTGGGGCGCCTGGGTGGCTCACTCAGTTAAGCGTCCCACTTCGCTTAGGTCATGATCTTGCAGTTTGTGGGTTCGAGCCCCGTGTCGGGCTCTGTGCTGACAGCTCGGAACCTAGAGCCTGCTTCGGATTCTGTGTCTCCCTCGCTCCCTGCCCCTCCCCCGCTCATGCTCTGTCTCTGTCTCAAAAATAAATAAACATTAAAAAATTTTTTAAATAGTTTATTATGGGGACCAAATGAGATAAAATACATGAAGGCATTTTATAAACTATGAAATGCTATAGAAACGAAAGGCCCTCTTGTTTTCATTTGTTCCTCAAATAGGCAATACTTCTCTCCCCATTTGACTGAAGAAACTGAAGCTCAGAGATAGGAATTGACTTCTGTAATGATGCAGTCTTAGCCTTGTCTTTGTTAATGGACTGAACCTTGATGCCAGCCTGAGTCTTAGCCCTGACCTTGCCTATAGACTGAGCCTTGATCCTAGCATTAGTTCAAGTTCTGATCTTAGACAGAACCAATCAATGCTGGTTATAGACTTGAGCCTTGATCTTTGCCTAAGTCTAAGCCCTGATCTTGACCTCTGAACTCTAATTAGTAGATGGGCCCTCTTGAACCATCTGGTAGTCCCCAAAGATGTGCACCGGGCTCCACAGGGGGGAATATGGACAGTGCTGATTCCCAAGCCTAGAGCTTCTACATCCCGAGAGGACTGGGCTTTCTCCTATGTCTCTCATCCAGATCTTGCAAATCAGGAGAGAGAACAAACCAAGCCTGGGGGCCCTGGTGGGGAGAACAGAACGGGTGTCCAGAGAAACAGGAGAAGCACACAGCCTTCTTCCCCCTGGTAATTTTCCCAGCCCCGACAGCTGTAATGGGGAAGGTATTGAAATTTAAATCAGAGCCCAGCCTAACCTCTCTGCCTGCCTGCCGCCTGCTGCCACTGCCGCCTGTAATCTCAGGCTGGCTATCTCCTCCTGGGGAGAACGACAAACCGACTCGGGGAAAGTGATAAATTTTCATTTATTTAAAATATACCAGATGGGAGATTTTATTGGAGCCATAAATATGTCAAGAGCAATGGTTGGTGTGTGATGGGCGATGCCCCCTCCTTGGGGCCTCTTCCCTGTTTAGAAATTCCATCAGATTCTTAATAGAGGCTCCAGTTCGACTGCAGCAAATAGTCCTCTATATTAAAGCATTGAATTTCCATTGCCAGACATCTTGTGCTTTAAGCTTCCAGGTCCAGGGGTGTAGGGTTGCTAAGCCGATTCTAAATGAACCTAAACTAATAACTGCACAGCACGCTGGGGGCTGTGAAAGAGTGGGAGGGGGTGGGAGTGGAGGGGAAAGGAGAGGAGAAGAGGGAGGGAGGGAAGTGGTGACTGTAATCACAGACGGGGTGGGGAAGGGCGGGACCACCCTCACCTTTCCTGCTCCTGGGCAGCCCGGAAGAAAATCCTCTGAATAACTGAAGAGCCAGCTCCCTCCAGTCACAAAGGGGAAACTGAGTCCCACAAAGAGGGTTGATGTGGGCTCAATGCCGGCCCTTCTTCTTCCTATCATTGCTTTCTTTTGCTGTCTTGATTGATCAGATATTCTGCTGGCCTTTGTTGCGAGGGGAGGGGGGCCGGGAGGGTGCTGCCGCCCCGGGGGTTTGGTTGAGGGTAGGGCTGGGAGGAAGGCTGACCCTTGTCCCAAGACTCTCCCTGGCACCGGGACTCACTTTGGAAGGCTGTGCTCCCACTGGGGTATTTTCATTTGTTCCTGCCTGTGTCATCCCCCTGGCCCCCAGCAGTCTTCTCTGTCAAGTCGTTCTTTGCTCCTGCAGAGACCATAAGCCTTTCACTCAGCCTCAAGCATCTGGCTCAGATCACGGACTCAAGGACATTAGAGGTCAGAAGATCCAAAGCTGGGGAAACTGAGGCCCGGAGAAGGCACAGAGAGTACAATTCTTGTAGAGCAGTCTAGGGTGGTGCCTACCCACAGCCTGTCTACTCACCCTAACCCAGCCAACTTGAGCCAGGTCTAGGGGACGCCTTCCCAGCTTGACACAGGCCCAGACAATGCCCAGGTGGTGAGGGATGGAGCCTCAGCAAAATATCACCTTTGTTCAGGGCAAACCAGTTAATTTTGCTGAGCTTCTATTCTCAAAAATGGACATCCACTTCTGGGAACTAAAAACAAACGAAAATAATGGGTGTACTGCTACCTATAACCAAGCGTTTGAGAGCTTAAAGGACATAATCCATGACAATTGCCTAGCGTATTGCTGTCTCCTAGTAAGCGCTCCCAAAATGTTAGCTGTTATTATTCCTTTGTTATTATATGATTATCATTACTGCTCTGGATGCTTCCAGTGGTTCTATGTTCCCCATGGCTCTGTGCCCTCCTGGTTGTCTGACAGGATTCTGTAGATGGTAGCTGCTCGATGCTGACTTAAATAGTCGACAATGTTCCATCCATTGGGACAAGACGAGGCCTCTGGAGGCAATTAGCAGACTCAAATCCTCGTTCTCACTTCCTTGATCTGTGTGCTCTGTGGTTGCTCTGGGCCTCGATTTCTTCCACCATGAAGTGGATGCATTACCCTTTCGCTGCCTTCCTTTCAAGGCTTTTGCAAGAACCAGAGCTAGAGAACTCTCTTGACTGGCATTCTTCCTACTTCCCGCTGCACGTCTTGTCCCTCCCCACCACACCAGCCTGGGTCTTTCTCAGTGGCCCATGTGCCTGAGCCCCAGAAAGGTCCTGAGAGAGGTGGGGCTGGGGATGGCTCGCACCATCGGCCCCAGGCTCTCCCATCTCTAACCCAGTCATAAGTGTCCAGGGAACTGTGTGCCACCTCTAGGGCCCAGCTGCCGACGAGATCATGGCAGTGAGCACCCGGGGTTCACAGTGGATGCTGGCACTGGAGACCTGATAGTGCAGCTGGAGAGCATGGACGCCTGGAAATCAAGTAACAGAGATGAGGCCAGCCCTGGCCCCAAGGGCAGCAGTGCCAGATGCTGACTGACTCCTTACGGGGTCCTAAGGGACAGTGGTTTCAGCCTCTGAATGTGGACATGTACTTCTCTTTAAGGAAAAAGTCCCTAGCTCTCATCAGGGGGCTTCTAGCCCTTACATTGTTCAGAACCAGGAGGTTAATTCTCCACCCCAGGTCTGCCTCCTGCCCACACATATACCCTCACCTGATGGGGAGAAGATGTGGAAAGAGGGAGCACACACCCCTGAAATCTCCTATATTCTTTTTTGTTTTAATTTTTTAATGTTTATTTATTTTTGAAAGAGAGAGAGACAGAGTGCGAGAGGAGGAGGGGCAGAGAGAGAGGGAGACACAGAATCTGAAGCAGGCTCCAGGCTCTGAGCTGTCAGCACAGAGCCCGATGCGGGGCTCAAACTCACGAACCACAAGATCATGACCTGAGCCAAAGTCAGACGCCCAACAGACTGAGCCACCCAGGCGCCCTGAAATCTCCTATATTCTGAGACCTTGGACATGCTTCAGGCAGGACAGTGAGGCCTGCCTGCCAGGGATCCCCCAGGGACACCCAGAGAACAGTGAGATGAAACCTTCTAGAACTAGCCAGATCCATAGCAGGTGCTCAGTAAAGGGCGGCTCAGCAGGCACACCCTTGAACGAGCTCCCGACTCTCTCTGGGGTCAGCAACCACTCTGCTAACCTGCACAGTCCCTGCCAGCTCTGCTGTCCTCTGCTTCTGGTGACACCTCCCTGCTTCATTAGAGAGGGCCAAGGACAGTCTGACCGTTGGAAGCTAAGTGGTGAAGGCCATTCCTTGCCATTGACATCTGGCGGCGTCTGAATGGAGTGAACCTTTGCAGCGGGTTCACCAAGTCCTAGGCACAGTGCCACCTGCTCACTGGGCTTGATCTGCATTGTCCTCCATTTTAGAGATGGAGAAAGTGAACCCCAGAGAAGTTGGGTGACTCTGTCAAGTGTTGAGATCACAAAGCCAGGGTATGGGGGCGCCACGTGGGGCAGAGAGCAGTCCTGTAGGTATGCCAACTGCAAGCCCTTTTCTGGAGGCCATCTATTCAGGAGCTGCAGTCCTGTGAGGGGGCAGGGCATGGAGTGACCTGTTCAAGGTCACACACCAAAGGTAGGGCAGAGGTGAGGCTCCAACCTGTATCTTCCAAGGCTTCATTCCTAGTCCCTAAACAAATAAATGTTATGGTTATTCCTTGAGATACACTGAAATTCATTCATTCGTTCATCCATTCATTTATTCCACAGATATTTGTTGAGCACCTACACTGTTTTTAAGTACTACTCTAAGTGCTGAGGAGGGATTTGATATTGAACAAAACAAAACTCCCTGCTCTCCTAGAGCTTATATTCTAATGGGGGAGAAGGAGAAAGCAAATCAAAAAGTCAATTACAAAGTTCCAAAAGTTGATAAATCCATGGAGTGCAATGGAGCAGGGTTAGGAGGATGGGGAGGGCCAGGAGGAGTCAGTCTGAAGTTGAGTGGTCAGTGCAGGCCTTGGTGGGAAAGTAGAAATCAAGAGCAGAGACTTGGAGGAGACTTGAAGTTTACCAACCATGTAGACTCTGAGAAAGGAACACGGTATGGAAGTGTTGCCAGTGCAAAGGCCCTGAGGTCACAGTGGATGTGGTATGTTTGAGTATAGCAGAGAGGCTGTAGAGCAGAGGGAGCAGAGGGAGCAGAGGAAGAGTGGGAGGCGATGAGGTGGGAAAGGTGATGGAGAGAGAGGAACACATCACGTAGATCTTGACATTAAATTTGTCATTGCAAGGTGGACCTTTTTTTTTAATGTTTATTTATTTTTTAGAGAGAACGAGAGTGCACACACACATGCAGGGGAGGGGCAGAGAGAAGAGGGGACAGAGGCCCTGAAGCAGGCTTTATGCTGATAGCAGACAGCCTGATGCAGGGCTCAAACTCACAAACTGTGAGATCATGACCTAAGCCAAAGTCGGACACTTACCTGACTGAGCTACCCAGGCACCTCTGGAAGGTGGACCTTTATGGGTTAATACGAAGATCCCACAAATAAGTTGTGGGCTCATCACAGCCACATGCGGGTTGGGACCAGGGTGGGAGTGGGGACATCCAGCAAAGTCAGCTGTGCGACATGACTTCTCATCTCCCCTGGGGAATCCCTCCCCTTGCCGCCCCTGCCCCCTGCTCTGCTTAGGATGTGTCCCCAGGGAGACCAGGGCAGCTTGGGGTGACAGCCTAGGAGGGATTGGCTGCAAGTCTGAGGGCTTTGAAGCTGCCAGAACTCACAAGGGCATTAAAAACCACTAGCAGGCAGACAAAAGGCTCTGGAGGTCCATGGAGCCTTCTGTGGAAACCTGTAGCCAGGTTGGTTTAGAACTTAAGAAAGGGCCCTGGCACCGTGCCCACTTACCATAGCCCCTCACCACCAGCTTCTGACGATCCCACCTATCTAACCCACCAGCTCCCAGACACCTTGCCTGAGGAAATGCGGGCCCAGGGAGGGAAAGGGCTTATCTGTGGCCACCTGGCAACTCAAGGCCAAAGCCACACAGTTCTGACGTCCAGTTCAGGCTACTCTGGCAATCTCCAGACAGAAGCTTTCTGTGTCTATAAGTGTGGGGCAAGCACAGCCGAGACGAGGTCGCCACATGCAGCCCTGGCCATATACTGGGGGCAGAGTAGGAGGGTGGACATTAAAAAGCCCTGCAGGTGAAGTTGAAGCCAGTGGCTTCTGGAGCTGAGTGTCTCCTCATCTGCCTACTAGCTGTGTGACCCTGGAGAAGTAGCTTAATGTTCCTGAGGCACCCTTCGACCCCGTTCTTTTATTTGTGACTTCAGCATGATTAGACTTCTCTCTCAGGACTGCTGTGAGGTTGTGAGGGAAAGCCTTGTTTCCTCCCAGGGAGCAGCCCCCCAGCACCAGACGCTGTGGGGAGTTCTGGAACCAGAATCTCAGGGTTCCACCCTAGTCCTGTCACTTACCAGCTCTGTGGCCTGGAGTAAGTTATTCAACCTCTCTGTGCCTCCCATTTTCCAGCTGCAAAATGGGGTTAATAATAGCCCTACTTCTCAGCGTTGCTGTGAAGATCAAATGAGTTCATTTACCTAAAGCATTTAACACAGGGTATTAACCCTAACCACAGCATAACTCCAGGGGGCGCCTTTCACCCCCTGTGCAGCACCCTGCCTACCCTGAATGTTTGGTCCCCCTCTCACTGCCCTTCCTTGAGTTTGAGTGGGCGGTCAGGCAGACCCTCGGGCCTGGGTCCCCAGGGTGGACCCTTGCAGAGGCCCGTCCCTGAACCGAGCTCGCCCCAGCGGCCATCGATCGCAGAGCCTTGGAGGCAGTGAACCAGATGGCGCTTTTAACAGCTTTTTAATGTGATGGAGCTCACTGAGCTTGGAGAGCGGAGACACGTCAGGGGAGGCCGGGGAAGCTTTCAAGGTCAGCCGGCGTCAGCCCGACCTTGAAGTCTGTCCCCTCCTGGGGAACAGCCCCGCCAGCACCAGGAGCGGCAAGTCCAGGGGTTCCTGTGACTGGGGCCCCGGGAGTTTCTCAGTTGTCAAGGAGGCCCTGGGGGCCTGAGCGATGAGGAGGTGTTAAATGGATTAAAGAGACAGGTGGCCGGGACGAAGAGCAGAGCCCAGCCAGGGACAGGAGCAGCAGAGGCCTCCTCCTCCAGAGTGCTGTGTTGGTTTCCTCTTCCTCCTCACACACCAAAAAATCCCCAAGCAGGAGAGGCTGGGAAGATAAACGACTTCCCCTTCATCTCCTCTCCTTCTCTCAGTCTCCTCAGCAGGACAGCGCAGCTTCCTTTGTCCTGCAGATTAATAAAAATCAGGGTCGGCTCCCTGAGAGATGGCTCAATTATCAGCTCCCCTCACAGAGACCTCGGCCCAGCTAGGCAGCCGGCATCCCAGCCCTGCAGGCTGGGGTCCCCCTCCCCCAACACAGTGTCTCAACACTCCCTAGAGAGGGCAAGGATTCTCCAGGGAAGGCTCCGCACTGTCACCACATTCCCTGGGGCCTGAAGCAGGCCTGTCAAAGCCAGACTCAGCCTCTTCCCAGCTGGGCTCTCTCATTGGCCATTGGCCTCAGCTCCCATGTGTGTGCTGAGCATTCTGCAGCTCACACACGCTGCTCACATTATCCTCTGGAAGGTGGGGATTGTCCTGAGTCCTAAGCACAGGGAGCTGGGATGGGCTGCCCAGAGTTGCTGGGCCAGGAGGTAGGGGAGAGAAAGGAGCTGGAACTCAAATTTGAGGGCTGGTTCCCAGACCCGAGCACAGCGGAGCCCGCCTGCTGGGGAGGAATGCTGTAGCCCTCCAGTTGCGGGTCAAGTTCTCAGGGACTAGCTGGGCTCCCCCGCAGCCAGTCCACCAAGGGGACCCAAGGGAGATCAAGAGCAGGGGGTGGCTCCCTCCCAACTCCCTTCTGCCCAGAGCCTGGGCCTAGGCCAGGGCACAGTTGGGAAAGTGGGCCAGGCCCCTTTCAGAGCAAGTCATGGGAAACTCAGGGCTTCAGGCACCGCTGCGTGTCCACCCCTCCCCAGTGAAGCCAAGAGGAATGAGGGGATCTCAAGCCCCATGGACAGCTCCCTGAATTGAGAATCAGGCTGTTTCATTTCAGTCCCAGCCCTGCTGTAGGCAAGGAGGGGCCGTGGACAAGTTCCTGCCTGTCTTTGGCCTTAATTTCCCCATCTGTGAACTAGAAGATCCCTCTGGCTCCCTTGCTGGAGGATCTGGCCGTCTGCTCACACTAAACAAGCCCAGGTAGAGACAGTGACTGGAGGAGCTGAGCCCACGGCCCACGCCGTGGGAATCCAGGGACTAGGGTCTTGGCGGCGGCTGTAGGCTGTCAGCAGAGCCCAAACTTTCCCACAGATGCAGCTCAGCCCCCAGAACAGGCCCCACAGTTCCCACCACAGAACTTCCAAGTGGAAACCACAATGCGTGCAGAAGCCAGGCAGAAAGTAAACAGAAAGCAATGTCCCCAGGACCTTGGGGCCTGGGGCCCAGCCTGAGGCAGCTCCACAGAAGGCAGTTCTGACCAGAGCAGATTCTTGCCGAGCCTGTCTGGACTGGACGACCTGGGGCCCTGAGGGGGGTGGGGAAGGCAGCTCTGTCTCCTGCTAATTGCAGAGGGGCAGGGGAGAGTACCTGGCTGGACACCAGGAGATGGCGCTCGGTCTTCGCCTCTGCTGACTCACTAGGTGGGGCACCAAGCCTCACCTTCTGCATCTGAACAATGGACGCAGCACATCCCCTGCTTTCTCAGGCTTTTCTCAAGTGCTGAGAGTGTGACCTAGAACGTGGCACAAGAAGGGGGAAGAAAGGGGGCCACCCCGGGACTCTATCAGGAGGGCCCTACTGTGGGTGTTTTGGGTCAGACCTCCCCTGCCACATACCATTTATAGATGAGGAGACCTTACCCACACCGGCCACACAGAGACAGGGAGCCCGGCTCTAAGCTCTGGCTCCAAGGTTCTGAGCCCAAGGCCAGTAAGGAGACTCAGGCAGCCCTGGCCAGTGCAGGCCAGGCTAGGGGTGGAGAGGGCAGTGGGGTAGGGGCTGGTCTGTCCCCACCCTTTCCTCCCCCTCTCCCCAGCTTTTCTCCTTGTGCCTGGCCACGCCTCTGGCTTGGGGCCCCTGTCAGAAGGAGGAGGAAGTAAACGGGGTGGGGAGCCAGCTGACCTGCAAGACTTATCCCAGGGGACAGGGCAGTGGGGGGGGGAGGGGAGGGGGGGCGTTTCTCCCATGCAGAGGCAGAGCCCTGGGTCCTGTCTCCGCCTTCACCACTCCCACACCACTGACACCGATCTGGTTGGCCCAAGGCCTCCAAGGGACGTACCAGGGACAGCCTTCTGAGTGGCCTAGTCCCAGCAAGTGTCCCTCAAGTAGACAACCCCTCTCAAAGTTCTCATTTCTCAGCCATCCTGTCTCAGAGGACACACATTCCCACTTGACCATGTCATAGAGCTCACGAGTAAAGCCCAAGGATCAGACTCTGGCTCTCTGACTCCAAGTTCAGGAGTCAAAATGTCTCCCCTGACCTCCCCCCCATTAGCAAATCCATTTGGGGAATGAAGCATTGCTGTCTTCCTTCTTCTGACAGCTTAGGGGTGTGTCTGCCCAGCACCCAGCCTGGGCCCCACAGGCTAAGAGAATGAGCTCACCTGGCTTCGACAGTGACAGTGGAGGTACTTTCCTGTGTGTGTTTCACATGAGCTGGCAAATCGGCGTGTTGTTAGCCACTATCCGCACATTCTTCCTCTCCTCCAGCCCCCTTAGGATGTCCTCTACCCAAATGACTGCTTCCCACCGTATGCCAAGTTTCTCTTCCCTAAATCACATCTCCATTGTGCAAAAGCCGTGCTGCATTCTGAGAAGACAGGGGAAGGCCCTCTGTCCCACTGAGACCCGCTTCCACCCCAGGGCTCAAAACGCCACTAGCTGGGCTCCAAGGCTCTTGTCCCTTCTGTCTGTGGTCTTCTTTGGCACAGGGTTTGGACACACATCCCGAACTGCTCCAGGGCCAACTGTACTCCACGCAGACCCAGACTACCCCCCCATTCCAGGTGGCTCTCTCGAGAGCATTAAAAGTCACCCCACTTCTTCTGTAGAAAAAGATCCTCATTAGGGGCTCCTGGGTGGTTCAGTTGGTTAAGCGTTTGACTCTCGATTTCAGCTCAGGTTTTGTGGGATCGATCCCTGTGTTGGATACTGCACTGACAGCATGGAGCCTGCTCAGGATTCTGTCTCTCTGCCTCTCTCCCCAGCTCGCTCACTCTCTGTCTCTCAAAATAAATAAGTATTTAAAAAGAAAAGAAAAAGGCCCTCACACAGATTCCTGTCGACAGTCTTGATGGCCTATTGTGACACATGCCCCATGACCTGTCAGAATCCCCCATTTGGGATCTGATAACTACCCCCACGTGCCCACCATCCCTGTCCAGATGCAAAAGGCTCTTGGGAAGATTCTCACCCCAGCCTCCCCCCTCATCAGGTCCCTCTTCCGGGGTTGGGACAAGAAGAAGAGGCGTTGCAGAGAGTGGACTGACAGGGCCCCTGCGGCTAGCCAGACGTGGCTAGAGCAGTGACTGAGCCCTGGACCAGGAGGCTGGTTTCTGGTTTCAGCTCTGCTGCTGACTTGCTTTGTGACAGTGCACAAGATGCCTGCTGTTTCTGAGCTTCAGGCTCCTGTCAGGGAAATGGGAGTGACAACTGGTCCTCCTTGGGTTTTAGGATCTCTGTAAGACCCCTCTGTCCCTCCTACCGGGGCTCAGATCTCTTCAGGGCATCTCTTCCTGCTGGCCTCTGCTCTCCTCCCTCAGAAGCACTCCTCCTTGGGCCCCTGAGGGGACACAGGCACATGGCACACACATACCCACCTCTCTAGGGAGGCTGTCCCCAGCGGCTCCTATTTCCAGCCACAACCCCTGCCGCCTTTGAATCAGGGCGTACGGCTGCCCACATGACCACGTGGACACATGGAAGCATGGCCACACAGCCACAGAACTCCATCACAGAGGCTTTCTCCCTGCTGAGCAGGCTAAAGCTTTAATCCCCTTACACAAAGCCCACTGAATCCTTCCTGGCGGGAAGGTGGCGGGGGCACAAATTGGCTTATTCCACTGATCCAGAGTGAGGCTTGCCCCCATGAGGACCGGCAGATCCATCCCTGCAGGCGCCTGCCAGCCTGCTCTTGCCCCCCCAACACACTGCTTGCTCCCCTCCCCCAACGCCGAGGCCTCCAGGGATCCGTGTACATTCAGGGACATAGAGACTCCCTGTGGGCCTCCCTCCCTCCTTCCAGGAGAGCTGCTGGGAGCAGACAGGTCCGGGATGCCAAGTTCCTAAATCGACCTGATGGGTTAGCCCGAGGATAGGGTGTCTGATATGAACTGCTAAGCAAGGCACAGACAGGTTGAGAAATTATACACGTCCCAGAAAATGGTAAAATGGGGACATTTTCTCTGCATTCCCTTCACCCACTTTTCATAGCCGTATCCAGGGACTCTCCAGGCCAGAAAAAAATATTTAGTAAACCCGCTTCCAAAAAATGTCAAACTGGCCAGAGGTCAGGTAGCCTCAAAAGAAGAGACAGCTAACAGAACTTTGGGCATTTTCAGAAGAGATAATTTGGGTCAGGAGAGTTTTCTGGTATTCTTAAAAGCCCATGGTTGTATGTCCGCCCGTGTATGTGAGTGAGGTCAAGGGCAGAGTTGTTATCTCCAGAGGGAGGCAGGTGGTGCCATGAAAACACAGATCCACACAAACACTGTCTGGAACAATTGCCAAAACCTGTCACCCATATCAAGGAGAGAATAATTCAGTCACGTCACTCCAGAAATTTCTCTCATGCCTCCTTCCTGTCATCCCCTCCTCTTACCCTGAGGCAACCAATCACTGTTCTGATTTCTGTCACCAAGATTAGTTTTGCTTGTTCTCGATTTTCACATAGATGGAATCTGTCCATACATACCTTTTTTTTTTTTTTTTTTTTTTTTTGGCCTGGCTGCTTCCACTCAGCATAAATTATTTGGGATTCATCCATTTAGCTGCATGTATCAGTAGCTCATTCCTTTTTATGGCTGAGTAATATTTCATTGTAGCAACGTACCACCCACCGTTTATCCAGTCTCCCGTTGATGGACATTGGACGTTGGGGTTTTTTCTAGTTTGGGGTTGTTATGAATAAGCCTGCTATGGGTATTACCCCAAAATATTTCAGTGTATATTTCCTAAGAACAAGGATACGTGTTTTTTTTTTGTTTCCGTCACCAAAATTGAGATATTAACATTGATAAAATATTATTATCTAATCTATAAAACTTTTCAAATATTGTCAGTTGTGCCAATAATATCCTTTATTTTAAAACTTTTTTTTTTTTTCTGGTCCAGGATTTGATCCAGGATCATGAGCTGCTTGGAGTTGTCGTGTTTTCATGTCTCATTTAATTTGAAGTAGCTCCTCAGCCTTTCTTTGTCTTTCATAAGCTTGACATTTTTGAAAAGTACAGGCTGGTTATTTTAATGAATGTTCTTCAGTTTAGGATCGTCTGATGTTTCTTCATAATTAGATTCAGGTTATTGATTTTTGGCAGGATTATCACAGAAGGGACATTGTGTCCTTGGTGCATCATCACAGGAGTGCAGGCTGCCTCTTTGTCTATTACTAATGACGCTAACTTGGATTCTGGTGAAGGTGGAGTCTCCCACTGTCAAGTCTCTGTTTACCATTTGTATTCATAGCTCTTTGGGGGGAGTCACCTGAAGATTGTATAAATAGCCCATGCTCCATCAAACTCTTTAGCCACTAATTGTATCATCCACTGATGATTCTTGCTAAATCAGTTATTACTACAACAGTGGTCAAAGGTGCTTTTCAAATCCCATACCTCCCTCCTTATTTATTTGTTTGAATTCCACCATAAGGAAGACCTTTTTCTCTCCCCCAAGTATTTATTTGTGTTCATTATATCTGTGCGGACTCATGGATTTTTATTTTTTGCAATGCGTTATAATCCATTTCTGTCATTATTTATTTTGGTGCTTAAATGGCCCCAGATTTGGCTCAGTGGGAGCCCCTTCAAGCTGCCCCTGTGTCTTTTTGACCCTTCCCCATTATTCTTTAGGCACTTGCTTACTTTTAAACTCATCATGTGCTTGCCCTGGAATCAGCCAATTTTACCAAGAAGCCCTTGCTTGGGGCGCCTGGGTGGCTCAGTCGGTTAAGCGTCCGACTTCGACTAAGGTCATGACCTCACAGTTTGTGGGTTCGAGTCCCGCATCAGGCTCTGTGCTGACAGCTCAGAGCCTAGAGCCTGCTTCGGATTCTGTGTCTCCCTCTCTCTCTGCTCCTCCCCCACTCATGCTCTTTCCCTCTCTCTCTCCTTCAAAGATAAATAAAAACATTTAAAAAAATTTTTAAAAAAGGAGCCCTTGCTTATTTTAGCAGAAAAGAATCTGCTAAATTATTATTTAGTTAGAATACCCATAACCATATCTATATTAATATTTATAAACCCATCACCTCCAACTCCTATCCAATATCTAAAGGTACATTCTTGTCTTTGCATTGCTGTATTTGTAATTCAGTTTTCCAACAGTCAGAATCCTGGATCCATGATTTTTGTCATATTTATTCATCTGCTTGAGCCTAGAACACTTGCAGGAAGTAATTTCAGAATTGCTAACCCCTACCACTGCAGAAAGCAAACCTGCTAACTAGAGTTTGATATTTCTGCAGCCCCTTTTCTGCCTTTGTCTGGGTGTATATAGCCAACATGCTGTGTTCAAAACTTCCTTAGATCATGTTTCTTTCCTCTGTTAGTGTGGTTCTGTTATTCATCCAACTTCTGTGAGTAACTGATGTCATTAGTTTCTCTTTGTTTCTTTTTTGCGAAACCTTCATATAAATTTCTTCATTTCCCCTTCTTTCTTACACAAAAAGTAGTATGCTATAGGTATAGTTTTGCACTTGATTTTTTCACTTAAGAATACATTCTGGAGGTGCCTGGTTGAGCATCCAGCTCTTGATTCCAGCTCAGGTCATGAACACAGGGTTGTGGGATCGAGCCCCACGTCGGGCTCCATGCTCAGCATGGAGCCTGCTTGGGATTCTCTCTCTCCCTCTGCCCCTCTCCTCTGCTCGTATGTGAGCGCTCTCTCTCTCTCTCTCAAATAAAAAATAAAATAAAATAAAGAATACATTCTGGAGCCACTCTGTCAGTTCATAGAGATTGTCCTCTTCTTTTTGTAAGTTTACATTTTTACTGTAGAGTAACACACAGAGAAAATGGTGCTAGAAATTAGGGATTTCTGAGGTGCTAGTGACACGAGGGTGTTCAACTAATCAGTTTTGCCTGGTTTGAATACTATATAAGTGGGTTCATATAATATATATTCTTTGGTGTTTGCTGCCTTTGCTCAACATTGTGTTTGTGACATTTATTCTTGTGGTTGTGTGTAGTTATAGTTTATTATTTAGTATTCCATTTCATAAGTAGATCACAATATTTTTGTCCGTTATATTATTGATGGGCCTTTGGGTATTTCCAGGTTTTTGGCTTCACAGATAGTATCACTAGGAACATTTTAGTACCTAGAATGTTGTTGGTACCTAGAAGTGGAGCTGCTGGGTTATAGGACATGAGTATGTTCAGCTTTAGCAAATGCTATTAAACACTCTTGCAAAGTGGTAATGTACCAATGTACATTCTCTCCAGTCTTGCATAAGGGTTTCAGTTGCTCACTGACACCGGATTCTTGTTTTTTACATCCTCACCAATGTTTTATTTTGTGTCCGTCTTATTTATTTCAGCCATGCTGGTGTGTGTGTGTGGTGTTGGAATTTTAATCTATATTTCCCTGATGAGCAAATAACATTTTCTCCAACATCACCGGCAAACTGGCCCCCTTGTGAGAAGCAGCCTGGTGTAATGAAGGGCTCTGGCCTTGGAATCAGAAGGCCTGGCTCTGCCCACCCGGATTGGCTGAGCTGTGCGGTTTTGACCTAGCCAAGCCTCAATTTTCTCATCTGTACAAGGGGAATAAAGACCCTTGTCCTGCTTTTGCAGCAGGCACGCAGTGGCACCGAAAGTGGTGGAGCCCCCAGGCCTCTTTCTTCCCCTACTTCATGGGCACATTTCTGTACATAAGACAGGGGTACACTCACCCACATGCCAGTCTTCTTCCTGTTTCTGTCCTGCATCTTTTCCCTCCTTCAAAAACATCTGAAGCTCTCCTCCACCGGAAACTTTCCCTGATTGCCTCCATCTTTCTTCTATATCACTGAGGCAAAGCCTAGACCAGAAAGAGCCATGGATGGACCCAGGAGAACAGTCAGGTGCTCTAGGCTTGATCTGTTGCTATGTGTTCTGAGGCTGGGTTCTAGAAGGAAACGGGTGTGGGCATTGCCTGTAGCATCTCTGGGGCACTTTGCAAGCTGCTGTTTTAGTGCTCTTTCGTGCAGTGCCAGATGAGGTCATCCAAGCAGTTTAGCAGATGGGAGATAGACAAACTATCTTTGTGTATTTACAATGGCCAAAGAGACGTGTAAACAGCTGCCAATGTGCCTGTGTGCCAACGAGGAAAGCATAGCATCCCCGAAAGGAGCTCTGGAATTCCCCCAGAGATCCCATGGGAGAAATGCACCCCCACTTTTCCATCCTTCAGTACTGCTCTGGTCTGGGCAAGGCTCGGATTGGTAGCCCAGCTCTCATTCTCTCCGAGGAGACGTTGGCTGTGGCACCGTGCAGGCCGCTGGGCAAGGCTCTGCTGTGAGTGTCCTGGAGAAGGCCCGGCATGGACGCTGCACGCCAGATGCCAAGAGCCTATGGGGGGAAACAGACACAAACAACTGTAAGTGTGTTCCGGGAGAGGCCCAGATGCCCTCTGACTAGACGGCTGATGGGTAACGGGGACAAGCGGAGGCTGAGAGAAGGTGTTCCCGGCCCGAGTTACAGCCTGGGCACAGACACAGAGCTGGGGGCCTGGAGCGTGCTCGTGGAAAGAATGATAGGGGCCCTTAGATCACCAAGGCCCTTGAGAGCCTGGCTGATGAGGTGGGATTTTATCTTGGGGGTAAGGGCTGGGTAGTCACTGTTGTTTTTGAGAGAGGTTGGAATAGGGGTGATATAACCAGGCTGATCACAGATGCTCACCTGTAGAAGGATCCCAGCTCAGAGTCTCCCCAACTGACTTCTACCATGTGGACTCCCTTTCTTAGGGACCCAAAGACTTTTTCAGTTCCAAAAGCTTCCACCAAAGTAAAAACTCTGGATGCGGGTTCAAACTGTGATGACATTAGCCGCTCAGCCCAAGATCCTTAGAAAGATCTGACTCCAGAGGACAGGGCCAGACTATGTGTTTGTGAGGGTGGGCATAGGGATAGGGCAAAGGAAATGTTTGTTAAACATCTCCAGTGCCAGACGTTATGCTAAGTGTTCTACATTCAATATCTCACCATTTGTAACAACCCAGTTAGAATGGCATTAGCCCCATGTTATGGATGAAGAAACTGAGTCTCAGGCAGGCTACATTATCCACATAGTACGTGAATCTATCCACAAAGCCTGAGCCTGTTCCAGGCAAGTGTGTGTGACATGTCTCCAGGAGTCCAGTGGGAGGGGAAGGGTTTCTTGGGCCTGGTGCCCCCGTGGTCCATGACGCACAGCTCTGAACCTCAGGCTTCTGAATGCCCTTCCCCACAGAGCTGCCCCCGGCCATTCCCCATCTGGGCATTCCCAGCCCAAAGTGCAGGGTTGCAGTCTTTTTCTTTTCTTTTTATTTATTTATATTTTTAATAAACATTTTTTAATGTTTATTTATTTATGAGACAGAGAGAGAGAGAGAGAGAGAGAGAGAGAATGAGTGGGGGAGGGGCAGAGAGAGCAGGACAGAGCTTCCAAAGCAGGCTCTGTGCTGACAGCAGGGAGCCTGATGCGGAGCTCCAACTGAGAACTTTGAGATCATGACCTAAGCCCACAATCAGGTGTCCCAGGGTTGCAGTCTTTTTAAAGACATCAGAAGATATCAACAAAAAAGAGGCAAGTTCTGTTCAAATGAGATGCAATTTTCTTAAAGCCTCTGGAGTCCTCCCCTAAGGGAATGCAAGTGTGGAGTCATTGCACAGCATTTGTACTTTTAAAGACTGTTGCCGTCTAACTCCTCCAACTGCGGAGTTTGTGAAACAATGTTCTCCTCACTATCTCCAAGTCATGGACATTGGATGTCATTTCATGCAAACGGTCGGATTCACTGGCCGATTCGTCAACGAACATGAAATTTCTGCTAGTGCTGTGCTGGGTGCTGGGAACGCCCAGGTGAGTGAGCCCAGCCTGGGCTCAGAACATGCACAGTGGCCACAGGGTTAGAACCTTAGTAATAGAGGCTTGGGGTGAGCAGCGATTAGCTCCGCAGTGATGGGGTGGGTAAGGTGGTAGGAAGGGGTACAGCCCTCCACCCCCACCCCTGTGGGGGATTTGGACAGGTAAGTGGGCCCCTGCCAGTCCCTCAAGGAGCACACCATCGTCCAGGACCAAAGGAGACAATGACTGTGAGGAGAGAAATTCTAGGTGCAAAGGCCGGCTTGATCAAAGGAAAGGAAACAGGACTGGTATGTTGGCGGGTGGGGGTAGGGGTGGGGGTGGGGGAAGTCAGGTCCCTTTTCTGGAGGGAGCGGAAGATGGTTTCAGGTCAGGTAGTCCTACCCCAGGGCCCCACCTGACTGCCCAGCCTTTCCCCTCTACTCAGAGCCTCAGGCACAACCTTTGCTAGACTGCCTTTGTTTCCCAAGAGACCAGGCTGTTTCTCACCTCTGGCCTTCACTCATGCTGTCCCCTCTTCCGGACTACCCTCCACCTGCACCTCTTCTTCTCCTGACAGACATGTGTGAGGTTCATCTGGGCCCTCATCTCCTCATAAAGCTTCACGCTGAGCTCGGTGCCCTCCTTGCTGCCCCAACAGCACCCATGTGTCCCCACACTGCCCTGGTCACAGTGTGGTTTTCTTGTCTGTCTCCCTCACTGGACTGTGAGCACCTCCGGGGAGGGGGCTGAGTGTTGGACTCCCAGTGAGTCACGAGTGGAGGGACTGTGTGGAGGGAGGCGTGTGACTCCACAGCTCCCCAAAGGAGGGAAAAAAACCTGAAGTGTTAGAACGGTGAAGGAGCTGGGGAAAGTTCACAGCATGGACTATGCAATTGTGTCCAGACCTGAGCTTCTGTTTGTCCTGTGAGTATAAAAGTCACCTGTCTTTCAATAGAGAAAATAAAAACAGAGCACCGTGAATTTCTCTAATCTGTTTCCCTCCAGCAACGTTGATACCCTGCCCCCAGCACCTAGGGGCTCCTAAGTGACCTGAGCCTTGAGACTTCCCCCTCAGCGTTGGGAGGCCACCTCCTCTCTGAAGCCTCCTGGAATGGCTGGCTGCACCTTTAAATGGGGCCCTTGTTCCTCAGAACCCGACCCCAGGGTGCTCCACTGTCACTCCCTGTGGGCCCTTTCTCTCTCTCACCACAGCCCTGACCCCGTAGACCAGGCACTCGCTCCTTCTCAAACCTCCAACCAGCTTCCTGAAATGGTGGCCCAGCTTCATGCGGATATGTTCTCTTTGGTCTGCAGTGTTTTTTTAGAGTTTTCATTGGTTGCTTAACATTTGAAAATCAGATTTTATTTATTTTTTCATTATGTTTTAAGATTTTATTTTTAAGTAATCTCCACACCCAGTATGGGGCTCAAACTCACAACCCCAAGACCAAGAGTCACATGCTCCACTGACTGAGCCAGCCAGGTGCCCCCCAAATCAGATTTTAATGAGTTCACTTCGTGATCATTTTTCAAGCTGTACATTAGAATTTATGCACTTTTCTGTATGTATACTTCAACTAAAAATTATTTTTTAAAATCTGCAAACTGTATATCGTTTCATATCTCTTCAACACTGGGAAGGCCTGAATGCTGGACCTTTATTCTAAGTGAGCTTTGGCAAGCCGCTGCCTCCTTCACAGAAGACAGGTGACCCCCATGTTGCCACAGTCCCTGCTGCTCTCTATTCTACTCCCTGGCTGCTTTCCTCACTTGTGTACCTGCTCGAGCACGGGCATGGGAGCTGGTTCTCTTTGTCTTCTTAGAACTTTTACTTCCCACTGCCTCCTGGATGTTCCATGGGGGCCTCAAACTCACATAATGACTGAACTCACATATTCCTCCCCATCCCCCAACCCTCCCCGCCAAGTACTCTCAGTACTAAGAAATGCATCACAGTGCCCCCCCCCCCCATTCCTGGCTGTCCAAGGCAAAGGTCTGGGCATCACCAGGACACTTGTCTCCTCCTTGTCCTACCCGCAATTCACTACCAACCCTGCAGATTCTGCAAACCTGCCCCTGCTCTCCATCCCTCAGCGCCCCTGTCCTGGGCCAAACCGCAGTCATCCCTACTGGGACCACAGCAGTCTCGTGACTACTGGTCTTCCTGCCCCGACTCATGTCTCTCTAATCTGCAGAATCCTCTACAGCCAGAAAGGTCTTTAAAATGCAGTATGATCATGTCACTTCCTGTTTCTATCACTTTGATGGCTTCCCATTGCTCTTGGGGGAAAATCCAAACTCCTTACAAGGAAAAATTCCGAGCTCACTGAAAGGGCCTGTGTCCAGGGCCTGCCTCCCTCCTAGCCTCTTCCCGTAGGATCTCCTATTCTCTACCCTAGACTGTACACTCTCCTATCTCAGCTCATTACCTCCACATTTCATGGGTTTTTTTCAATAGGAGATATGGGCTGTATACAATAAATGGTACACATCTTACATTGCATCTTGACTGATTTTTTTCTCCAATTTTTTATTGCAGGAAAATATTTAACATAAAATTTACATTAAATTTTATTGTATTAAATACATTCATAATGTTGTATGTGTATCCCCACCATCCATCTTCAGAACTGTTTCATCATGTAAGACTGAAAGTATGTACCCACTGATCAATAGCTCCCCAATCACCTGAATCCCCAGCCCCCTGGCAGCAACTGTTCCACTTTCTTTTTTTTTTTTAATTTTTTTTTCAATGTTTATTTATTTTTGGGACAGAGAGAGACAGAGCATGAACAGGGGAGGGGCAGAGTGAGAGGGAGACACAGAATCGGAAACAGGCTCCAGGCTCCGAGCCATCAGCCCGGAGCCTGACGCGGGGCTCGAACTCACGGACCGCGAGATCGTGACCTGGCTGAAGTCGGACGCTTAACCGACTGCGCCACCCAGGCGCCCCATCCACTTTCTGTACCCTTTAAACAATAAGTCCCTCCCTCAGTCCCAGGCAACCACCATTCTACTATTCTGTCTCTATGAATCTGACTATTCTAGCACCTCATATAAGCGGAATCATAAAACATTTGTCTTATATGATGGGCTT
This sequence comes from Lynx canadensis, assembly GCF_007474595.2. NCBI lineage: Eukaryota > Metazoa > Chordata > Mammalia > Carnivora > Felidae > Lynx > Lynx canadensis. The sequence goes on along the minus strand of NC_044308.2, from coordinate 30,206,835 downwards.
ATTTTTCAATTAGCACCATGTCCTCAAAGTTCATCCATGTTGTAACATATGGCAGAATTTCCTTCCTTTTTAAGGTTAAATAATAGGCCACTATATATGCAATACCACATGTTGCTTATCCACTCATCCGTCAGTGGACATGTGGGTTGGTTCTACGTTTTTAGTTTGATTGATTTTTACACACGCAGGCACCCAGGTTGTTGTGTGTATTCGTGGTTTGTTCCTTCTCATTGCTGTGTTGTATTTCATTGTATAAATATACCACTATTGATACATTCCACTGTTAATGGCATTTGGGTAGTGCTATGGGCTCAATTGTATGCCCCAAAATTCACGGGTTGAAACCCTAGCCCCAGTATTTATGTAGGTTAAGTGAGGTCACAAGGGTGGGCCCTAATCCAATAGGACCAGTGTCCTTATAAGAAGAGGAAAAGACACCAGGAGTGCTAGCACATCAAGGTAAGGCCGTGTGAAGACACAGCAAGAAGGCAGCCACCTACAAGCTAAGGAGAGAGGTCTCATCAAAAACCAACCTGACTGGTACCTTGATCTTGGACTTTCAGCCTCCAGAATTGTGAGGAAATAAATTTCTGCTGTTCAAGCCACCCACCCAGCCTGTAGCATTTTGTTATGGCAGCCTGAGCAAACTAATACAGGTAATTCTTTATCAGGGGCTATTATAAATACAGCTGCTATGGCTATTCTTCTGCATGACTTCTGGTAGACATAAGCACTTATTTCTATTTAGTATGTCCCCAGGAGTGGGACACCACAGAGTAGACGCATTAGTAGAAAGAAGGAAGAAAGAAAAAGAAAAAGAAAGGAAAGAAGAAGAAGGAGGAGGAGGAGGAGGAGGAGAGGAGGAGGAAGGAGAAGAAGAAGGCAGAAGAGGAGGGGGGAGGGAAAGGAGGGGGAGGGGAAGAAGGAGAAGATGAAGAAAGGGAAGAAGAAGGAGAACAGGGAGAAGAAGAAGGAGAAGAAGAAATTGTTTTAGAACCATCTGAGAATAAGTTATGGTGGATACACTGTCTCACAAAAGCCACATTACAACCAGTGAAGTCAGGACACTATATTACTACTATCTAATCAATAGATGCAATCCAACTTCATCAATTATCCCAATCATGTCCTTTATACCCAGAGGGTCCAATCCATGCTCATGTGTTGCACTCAGTTGTCCAGTCTCCTTAGTCTCCTGCAGTCTGAGACAGCTCCTCAATCTTCACTTTCGTGACTCTGACACTTGTGAAGATTACAATCTGGTTATTTTGTAGAATGCCCCTCAATTTGTGTTTATCTGATGTTACTGGTTTTAGGCAGGAATAGTACAGAAGGGACGCTGTGTTCTTCCCGTGCATTCTTACATCTTGTACACAGTCAATCTGTCCCGTTACTGGGGATATTAATTTTTAACATTTGTTTAAGATGCTGTCTTCCAAGCTTCTTCACTGTGAAATTAATTAATAAGTGCAATGCACTTATCAATTTATAAGTAATTAATAAATATTTTGTGGGGAGAGAATTTGAGATTGTGTAAACATCCTCTTCCTCATGAAAATTTCAGCTGACAGTTTCCTCATCCATTGGTGGTTCTTGCCTGAATCAAATATTTCTACAATGGTTGCAAGAAGAGCTTTCTCTTCTTCTCACGTGTCTATTCTATGTCTTCTTTATGTTAAAATGGACTCATGCATTCTATCACTATTTATTTTGATGCTCAAATTGTCCCAGATTTGGCCACTGGGAGCCTTTCGAGTTGACTTTTGTGTCCTTTAAAAACATATTTTTAGGGGCGCCTGGGTGGCTCAGTCAGTTAAGCGTCTGACTCTTGATTTTGGCTCAGGTCATGACCTCACAGTTTGTGAGTTCGAGCCCTGCGTCAAGCTCCGTATTGGCAGCGTAGAGCCTGCTTGGGATTCTCTCTCTCCCTTTCTCTACCCCTCCTCTGCTCAAGCTCTCTCTCTCTCTCTCTCAAAATAAATATATAATTTTTTTTAAAGAAATTGAAAACATATTTTCAATTGTGATCAAATACACGTAAAATAAAATTTATCATCTTAAACATTTTAATGTGCAATTTCAGTGGCTTTGAGGACATTCATATTGTTGTGCCACTATCACTGCTGCCCATCTCCAGATTCTTCATCTTACAAAATTGAAGCTCTGTACCCTGTAAACAATAACTCCCTGTCACTCCCTCAGTCTCAGGCAATCACCATTCTACTTTCTGTCTCTACGAATGTGACTACTCCAGGCATCTCACATAAGTGGAATCTCTCAGTATTTGTCCTTTTGTGACTAAATTACCTCATTTAGCAGAATATCTTTGAGGTTTATCCATGTGATAGCATGTGTCAGAATGTCCTTCCTTTTTAAGGCTGAATAATATCCAGTTATATGTACAGACCACATTTTCCCTCAATGGGACACCTTGTGGCTATTGCGAATAATGTTGCTATGGACTTGAGCATACTTTGAGTATCTTTGAGTCTCTGCTTTTTTTTTTTTTTTTTTTTTGGTAATGTTTATTTATTATTTTTGAGAAAGAGACAGAGTGCGAGCAGGGGAGGGGCAGAGAGAGAGAGGGAGACACAGAATCTGAAGCAAGCTCCAGGCTCTGAGGTGTCAGCACAGAGCCCGACGTGGGGCTTGAACTCACGGACCGCGAGATCATGACCTGAGTCGAAGTCGGACACTTAATGCTTTTAATGCTTTTGAGTATCTACCCAGAAGTAAAATTGCTGGATCATATAGGAATTCTATTTTCAATTTTCTGAGGAACCACCATACTGCTTTCCATAGTAGCCATACAAACAGTGAAAAAGAGTTTCAATTTCTTCACATCCTTGCCAACACTTGTTATTTTCTGTTTTTTGATAATAGCCATCCTAATTCATGTGAGGTCATATCTCATTGTGGTTTTGATTTGCATTCCCCTAATGGTTACTGATGCTGAACGTTTTTTCATGGGCTTATTGACCATTTGTATATCTTCTTTGAAGTAATATCTATTCAAGTTGTCTGCCCCTATTTTAACTGGGTTGTTTGTTTTTTTGTCACTGTGAGTAGGAGTTCTTTATATATTCTAGATAGTATCTTGTTTCTATTGACATGTCCCCATCATTCTCTGACTTCTTTCTGTCTGAAATTATAGGGTGTTTCAGATGTCTACTTCTCCCACTCCAGCCCTGGTATCGGCCATTTTCCCAAAGAGCCTGGCTCCTTTTAGTGGAGAATGGCATGTAGAAACAGATTTGGCTTCTAGGTTTGCTCATTGCTCTTGGTTGGGGCTGGGGGTGGGGGTTGTCTTCCCAGGCCCTATTAGTGGTCAGAGCTGTAGAATGTGTGTGTATGTCTATATCTATATATTGAAAACCATAAGTCACGTCAATACCTCACATGAGTACTACAACCCACCACCACAGGGTTTATTCTAGCTTCTCCCCTTTCCATGTTTGTACCTTCCTTCTCCAACAGTGAGAAACCTGGCTCCCACCATCCTCAGTGCATTCACTTATTGCTCAATCCCTTTGTAAGTAGCCAATCTCTTGACTTCCTGGCCACCACTTCAGTTGCCCATCTCCCTGCTCCCCTCCAACCCTCTTGCTGCCTTCAACATTGGGGCAGCATTGGGGAAGGGGAAGGGATCCTAATGGCTTATGGTGTGAATTACTCAATTATTCAGGAAGGAAGGAAGCAAGGAAGCAAAGACAGTGCTGGGGTTTGTAGAGCGTGCAGACAGCTTCTCTGCATTTCCGCCCTGGCTGAAAGCTCAAGGACTTGTCTTTAATGGCCCCCAGAGCTGTGACTTCTGCCTCTGCCTCAGTGCTCCTGGGCAGGTCCCTGGTGCAGGGATGCCCAGCAGACCATAATGAGCCAGTCTGCTCTGGCTTCACTCTTGTTAGGCTAGACAAGTGCATGCTGGCAACTGCTGGAGGCAGCAATGACTTGCTGAGCCCACCCAGCACTTGAACCCTACCTAGAGACCCTGGACCTAGTAGGGTCAGACATGACCCTGGGACCCTGGGCCTCCCCAAGCCAGCCAGAGAACCCAGGCAGGCCTGTCCAAGGAGGTCGGGCTGGAAATTGGAAGAGATCCATAATTGATGTAGAAGCTCTTAGCTGAGAGTAACCTCCTTACCCCCAGTGCATTAAGCCGCACTTCACCAAATGATTTAGAGGTTTCCCTTCATCCCAGCCACTGGAGTAGGAGAGGTTTTGCCCACCACTGTCTTCCAGCTCTTCCACCAACACAGGCACCCCGGGAAAGGGGATCGGCACCTCTGTCCAAAGGAGGCCCTGGCTTAGGCACAGCACCAGGTTTCAGCCACACTCAGGCAGCCAGGCTGACAAAGACCCACCTGCCCCCCAACCAGGGGAGGCTTAGGAACATGGGCTGGTAAGAGTGCAGAGGCCAGGGGATCTCCCTGGTTCTCCTACCCACATGTGTACCCCACCCCCTGCTTAGAAAAATATGCTTTCCTCCCCCGTTGTTCTGTAGTGATTGAGGTCAATTCAACTCAGAATACTGGGACCAATATTTCCTGAGTGGCTGCCATGTATGTGGGCCTGGGCTGGATGCTGGTGAGTCAGACTGATTCCTACCCTGGGAGCCTGAACTAACTGCTGTCACACTCAGCAAAGGGGGTCAGCAGCCACAGGAGGTCCAGCCAGAGTGCTAATGTGTATTCAGAGGAAGGAGTGCTCCTGTTTGGTCATGGGATGGCTTCATGTTGAAGGAAGTGGAGAGGGAGAAGGCCTATGGCACTTGGAAATGAAGTGCACAGCCCTTTACAGTTTATAAAGCATGTCAGCGTGTATAATCATCCCCAAGAGCAGATAGGGAAGCGGAAACTGCTGTATCCCCTACGCAGTGCACAGGACTGGCAGATAAAAAGTGCACAGTTTATCTGTGCTAAGTTAACAAAGGGGCCGTGGGAGCTGGGGAAGTGGCTCCTCCCTGCAGGGCCTGTGAGCCTGGGCTGGGCAGGGTCAGATGAAGACTTTTATTTAGGAGCCAAGGTCTGGAAAAGAATAAGGTACCCCCCCCCCCCACTTCCCATGTACAAATTAAAATAAAGCTAGTCGTGAACCACAAAACAAGAGTAAGGAAGTCCTACAACGGTCTGAGTTTTTCCATTCTGACTCTAAAATGATTTTTTTTTAATGAATGACTTCTCATTTGGGCGTGCCCTGCTTTGCTGGCGCCGAAGCCTATATGGGGTCTGGCTCATCCAGTCCGAGCTTGGCTCCGCTTCTTACTGACTCCAGCATGGACTCCTGGCCACTGGACCTCGGGGGTACAGAAAGATCCCAGCTGTGGGGTCCAGCAGTCCTGGATTTGAACATGACACCACCACTTAGCAGTCATGTCCATCCATTTGGATCAGACACTCAAGTCTCCTTATCTGAATAAAGGGCTCATGGTAGCTACATTGTGGGATTGGGCAGGAGGGAAATGGAACAAGGTGTGCTAAGGGTCTAGCACAGGATCTGGTGCACAGCAGGTGCTCAGGAAGTACCAGGCGGGTCTAACCAGAAGCTTCTGCAGCTCTAACCAGAAGCGAGCCTTGAAGCAGAAGCCTGGCGGCCATCTGAGTTAGAGATGGGGCAGCAGTGGCCAAGCCTGGGTCTTTCCCACAACTGACCTAGCCAGGAGGCTCCGCCCGAGTGGCCTAAGATGGGCCCTCAGTCCTGGGACCTGCCCCTCCCTCCTCTAGGCCATATTGGGCAGATTAGTCAGGAAGTGTGCACAATGGGCTTATTGTTATTAGAGTAAAACAGAAATAGCTTTGGAACTGGAGACTGCAGGGGTGGGGCACAAGTGCTGTGTGTTACTTGCTTTTGCAGGAAAGCTTTTTCCTGAGGGAAACTCAGACTCACAGAGGTGTGCTTTGGGTGGGCCACCCAAAGGCAGGCCCTCCTCAACCTGCCCCTCCCGCATTCTCCTGACCCATGCCCGGCGCCAGCCCCCACGTCTTCCCTCCTCATTTTCCCCTGCCTTAGCCTGCCTCTGTGCCTTTACACCCTCTCTCCACGTCTCTTACACCCTGGATGGCCCCAGGCTGCCAGAACGGGAAGTGCCCAGAAATCTACATGTCCCCAAGGACTGGCAGTGCAGAGGTATCAACACCCTCGCTCCCTTGTCCCTGATTGGGACAACTCTGAGGTGTCCCCAGAGCTTCCCGTGGGACTGGGGCAAAGTCCCCCTCCATGCAGCATCGCTCGATGCCATGCTCTCGCTTGGCTTCTTTTTCTTTGCTTCCCCATCTCACTTCCTCATTCTTCTGCTGTTCTTTTCTCCTTGGATAGCTTCCTGGTAAATCGCTTTCACACAAACCCTTCACTCAGTCTGCTCAGGAGAACACAGGCCCAGGCCCAGTGAAAGGAGGTGTTTGGGAGAAGTCTGTGGAGGGACTGGCTTCCCGGAGCCACTGCTGCGCCTGGCTTCCCAGAGTGGGAGGGGAGGGGAGGAGGAAGGGGCCTCTCTCGCCTCAGCTCCTCTGCAGCCCTGGAGTGCAGGTGCTCACTGAGCTTTCTGCTGGCATTTGACAGTGGGCACCGAATAGACACCCACGGGGGCCAAGGGTGACATCTTAGAAGATTTCCTTCTTTAGCAGACGACTTGTGTGAGAGGCTGGGAGCCACTGCCTGTGGCATCCAGTGAGTCACACGCACTCTACAGGTGTAAAACCAGAACACGGGGGGGTGGGGGGGTGGGGGGGTAGAAGGGGTGCTACGCCACGTGGGGCTCTGCCTTCCAGCAGCCCTTCTCAAATCCTTGGCTCCCTTCCCAGAACTCCCACTTTGGGAGGGGGGGAAGAGAAGAATAAATTGTGTTCTAGATGTTCAGCAACAGAAGCAAAGTGGCTGAGTGGAAGTAATGAATAGCAAGAAAAAGGAGTCAAGAGGACGGGCTTACTCTTCAGCCAGACTGGAAGTGCAGAGACAATAAACACAGTCGCTGCTCAGAGAACATGCTGTTGCTGCAGCCACCGCTGCCCGGCCCCATCACAAACCCATCCCTGGCCCAGAGGGAAGGGATCCTGCAGGTGAGGGTGGAAGCAGGGCCATGGCATGGATAGGGACTACCCACTAGAAATACCCTGAACCAAACCTGAGACTCTGTGACATTCCAGAGAGGGCTTAGCCAGGATGGGAAGAGGGGTGTGAGTATTGTTGAATCTCAGAAAACAACAGATACATTTTTAGAATAAGCTTGTCCTGGGGCACCTCAGTGGCTCAGTTGGTTAAGCCTCTGACTTAGTCTCAGCTCACGATCTCGCGGTCCGCGCGTTCGAGCCCCCCCGTCGGGCTCTGTGATGACAGCTCAAAGCCCAGGGGAGTCTGCTTCGGATTCTGTGTTTCCTTCTCTCTGCCCCTCCCCCACTCACATTCTGTCTGTCTGTCTCTCTCTCCAAAGTAAATAAACATTAAAAAAAAATTTAGAATAAGCTTGTCACCAGTATTGCTCAGGAGGTACTTACACAAAAGAATTATTCATTGTTGGGGTGCCTGGGTGGCTCAATTGCTTAAGCATCTGACTTCGGCTCAGATCATGACCTTGCTGTTCATGAGTTTGAGCCCCGCATTGGGCTGTCTGCTGTCAGTGCAGAGGCTGCTTTGGATCCTCTGTCCCCCCACCTCTGCCCCTCCCATGCGTGTGTGCTCTCTCTCAAAGTAAATAAACTTAAAAAAAAAATCATTGTTTTATCTGAAATTCAAATTTAACTGGGTGCCTTGTATTAATTAATTAACTAATCAACTATTTTGCTAAATCTAGCAACTCTAGGTGGGGGCCAAAATGGTTGAAGAAACAGGACATTTATCCTGGCAGCTGGCAGACTTCCGGGGACAGGTGCATTGGCTTTCAATTTCAGAAGAGGTGTCCTGGGAGAGAGTTAGAATCAGAAGATGGAAATGATAGTATTTGGAAATAGCAGCTTCACGGTGTGTTCAAGAAGAGAGTAAGTGGCAGAAAGAAGATACGGTGCAAGTCACCAGTGTGGCTCTGCCACCTATTTCTATGCAGCCTCGGGGTTCTGCTTCTGAGCCTTGGTCTCCCCATCTGTGTCCTTCTCCATGGACCTGCCCCTGACCCCACAGGGCCTGCAGTCCACACCAGCCTGCTTTGTGTCCTTATTCCCATTACATTTCTCCACCTGGTGAATCCAGCGTAAGTGCCTGAGATTCTGGAACAATGGCCTGGTGAGGATACAGAGCCCAGTGTGTCTGCCTAGTTCTCCCACCTGTGGATGTGGACGCAGAGACGGTTATGCAGAGCCCTAAGACCATGCCCACTGGGCTCACTATGATGCACAGACATGGTCCTGCAAGGCTCTTACTCTATCTGGCCGGGCCTGTGGTGACTGGGCAGCCCCGAGCCCCTGCCTGGAGGTGAGATGCTTCTGAGCGGTCACTAGCTTTGGGAACCAGCCCCAGCAGAAGTTTCATCTTCACCCTGGCCCTGGAAGGCTTTGCCAGCATCAACCTTGTTGGAGAGGACAAAGCCTCAGGTCCACATCGCAATTCAGGCCTTGCTCAGTACTCAGTGGCCTGCCACTCATGACCCCGAGCCTTGGACGCAAAACTCACGTGCACTGTGCCAGGCACCCCCACGAACACCGAAACCTCACAAGAAACAGGCAGAAGTGTTCCAGCCTCTATTGCTTCATTGCCCCTGTCCACACACAAGCCAACGGAGGCTTTCAGAACCGCAGATCCTTGCCTGAAGCTGGTGAGTGGCAGGCTGGCATTTAACCCCTGCTTTAACCCCACCTGCAGGTTAGCTGCTTCCCCTGCCCCCTCCTCTGCACACTCAGTTCTCTGCTGCCAGTTTGCCCGGAGGCCTCCAAGGCTTTTCCCCCAGAAGCCCTTCTTCCACCATCGCTGTCTGATGCCCCTCCAGCACGGCACCTCACTGCAGTCCCACTTGCACCTGTGACTCCTGGCATTTGCACAGCTCTCTGTAGTTTACAAAGCTTTTCCCAGGATACTATGTCATGTTGATTTCCCCAACTGCGACTCCAGCCCCAGTGGGGAGCACCCGTGCCTCTCGGGCAATTACCTGTGAGAGGCCAGAGGAAGCACCTATGTGCAAAGGGTTCCTTGCAAAATGTCAGACTATTCCAAGCAAACAGAAATGGGCCCTGAGCCAGCTCGGCCGCAGCAGGGGGGATCCAGGGAATGAGGCCTCCCAGGCTGCAGCTCAGCGCCTTTCTCTCCTTGCAGGCCTCATCCCACTTCCCGGCACCTGCACGGAAGGACGCCCTGCTCATTAGCTGCCCTAGGATCTGCAGAACCGACAGCCCAGCTGCCTTTCCTCATTCCTCCTGGCCCCAGATGGCCATTAGGCTGGGTGTGTGGTCCCTTAGCTTCTTCTTGGTCCCACAGGGCTCACATACCTATGCAGACATCTACCTATGCCTGTTCCAAAGGGCCCTGGCCACCAGGGCAGGACTTAGTTTTTCTTTAGTAAGTCTTTCCTTATTGAAATTTTCTCTAGATCGCCATGGACCCATGTGCCCTGAGTGGAGGTGCTTTTTGTGAAGTCCCAGCTTAGCATAAAGTACACTGTACTTTAAGTCAAAAGACCTGAATTTAAGTCCTGGCTCTGCCGCTTTTGAGTTGGTGTTTGTCAGGGCTGCCATGTACAGCTGCACAAGTTGTGCACTACTTTGCTATTCAAAGTGGGGTTTGGAGACCAGCAGCATCCATATCACTTGGGAGCTTGTTAAAAATACAGAACTTGGGTCCCACCTCAGACTGACTGAATCAAAATCTGTTTTAACAAGATCCCGAGGTGATTCCAACATTAAAGTTGAAGATTTGCTCCCGTGTAAGGATCCCAGGTAGCACCACACACACAGGCTGCAGTGTGACTGACACTCCTGGAATAGGATGACAAGCTGGCCCTGCTCGGGTAAATCCTCCTTGGGTGTCATCTCCTGCCTCCAAATGGAGACAATAATGTCTGCCCTCAGAGGGGCTGTGCTATAAAATGAGGACTGAGCAGGGAGAGCCTCGTAAGGCTGGTGCTCGAGCAGGACTGGCTCAGGCTGACACGACTGCGTCTCCTGGCATGTGAGCTTGGGAATTTTCACTACACCGAGGGCTTTTATGAAAAACAGGATCCTTATGTTTTGGAGTAGAAAGGACTTCTGGGAATTCTCTGTTCACACAGATATCCAATTTTCACTCCATTTTAAGACGGAACGGATGAAGGAGAGGTGAAATAGCAAAATAAATGGATGGTAGGTAGCTGTGCTGGGATTGGGGCTGGGGGCCTGCTCCACCTCATGGCCCCACGCCCACCCCTGGTCCCCACCCCCCACCCCTCCGGCCACTAGCACTGTCTTCAACACCCAACACCACACAGAGATATACTTGAGGGAGCATAGATAAAATGTGCATCGTCCTTAAAATAAAATCCCCAAGTAAAGAAATGGACAGCTCTAAGGGTGCCTGGGTGGCTCAGTCGGTTAAGTGTCTGACTTCGGCTCAGGTCATGATCTCACAGCTCGTGAGTTCGAGCCCCACGTCGGGCTCTGTGCTGACAGTTCAGAGCCTGGAGCCTGCTTCAGATTCTGTGTCTCCCCCTCTCTCTGTCTCTCCCACGCTCATGCTCCGTCTCTCTCTGTCTCTCAATAATGAATAAACTTTAAAAAAAATTTTAAAAAAAAATTTTTTTTTTCAACGTTTATTTATTTTTGGGACAGAGAGAGACAGAGCATGAACGGGGGAGGGGCAGAGAGAGAGGGAGACACAGAATCGGAAACAGGCTCCAGGCTCTGAGCCATCAGCCCAGAGCCTGACGCGGGGCTCGAACTCACGGACCGCGAGATCGTGACCTGGCTGAAGTCGGACGCTTAACCGACTGCGCCACCCAGGCGCCCCAAAAAATTTTTAAAAAAATAAATGGACAGCTCTTTTTCAGACTTAAATAGAGGATGTCAGGACAGATGAGACCATCAGAAAAGAGTATATCGACACTGACTTTCTAAACACTTACAGACCTTGTGTTGTGTTGCTAGGCCTTGTGCTGAGTCCCAGATGCAAGAGGAAGATACTGACCAGTCTTTATCTTGCTCCCAGTCTGGAAGGGACACATGACCTATGCTCCAGAGAAGCTAATAGTGAGTACAAGGCCCTGGGTATGAAGTCCACTGATGTTATGTATTACTAGAGGAGTTAAGAGAAGAATGAGAAGTTTTTGGGTGAAGCAGACATGGAAGATTCTAGAAGATGCTGTATTGGAAAAGCCTGAAGGCAAGTAGGATTTGAGAGGAACAGAGAGCAATGAGTGCAAAACTGGAAATTTACAAAGTATGTTTAAAAGCCAGGGGAGAGCTTGAATCATCTAGAACAGGGGTGTCTTAATCCATTGGGGCTGCTTTCACAAAATTCCACAGACTAGGTGGCTTATAAACAACAGAAATTTATTTCACAGTTTTGGAGATTGGAAAGTTCAAGATCAAACCACTGGCAGATTCTGTGTCTGATGAAAGCCAGCTTCCTGATTCATAAATGGTGCTTTTTCACTGTATCCACACATGGGAGAAGGGATGAGGGATCTTCTCTGGAGTCTCTTTTATAAAGACACTAATCCCATTCATGAGGGCTCCACTCTCATGACCTAATTACCTCCCAAAGTCCCCACTTTCTAATATCATCGAATGGGGAGTTAGAATTTCAACATATGAATTTGGACGGACATAAGCATTCAGACCATAGTAAGAGGCCAGAAGTCTTTTTCTGTAGAAGTCCAGAGAGTAAATATTTTTGGCTTTGCAGGTCATGGGTTCTCTGTTCCAACAGCACCATTGTAGCTGGAAAGCAACCATAGATAACAAGTATACCAAGATACATGGCTATGCTCCAATTCACTTTGAAATTTGAACTTCATATAATTTTCATGTATCACAAAATATTATTCTTCTCTTGATTTTCCCCCAACCACTTAATGATATAAAAATCATTCTTTGCTTATAGGCTGTACAAAACCTTGTGGTGGGACAGATTTGGCTTGTGGGCCATAATTTGCCCATTTCTGGTCTAGGGGCAGGATAAAAGGTAGGCTGGGGCGAGATCATGTGGCCATTGGATACCAGGTTAAGGACTCTGGTCTTTTTCCAAACCCAAGTCAGATGTAGGAAACCATGACTTCCAAGACACTTTCTTCCTAGATAAGTTGCTCCCAAGATCCCAGGAAGGGGGTCCATGATCTTGCGCCTTTTACTGAAAGGGGCAGGACTGAGGGAGGAAAGGTTTGGGGTTAAAAACAGAATCATTGTTAGCCTTTGAAAGCACTAAATACCCTAAGAATCAGGTAAATGATTCAATGAAATCACATAGGTTGTTAAATATTTGAATCTGGAGCCGAGAGCTTAAGATGAAGGTAGTATTTTAAACCACAGGAATCGACAAGCCCATTCAGGAAAGGAATGTAGAGAGGGAAGAGAATGAAGCCAAGGATGGAGCCTTGTGGCACTCTGTTTCTGGGGGTCAGCTAAGGACCAGCAGAGCCTGGAGAGGCAAGAGGAAACAGCAGACTGGGATGCCCGAAGCCAAGGGGAAAGACTGACTGCAGAAGGAGCCAGTGGCCAGCGCACCCAGTGCCGCTGAGAGCAGTTGAGGGTGAGCACGGAGCGTGTCTGGGGATCCGGTCACGGGCAGGTCTCTGGTGACTTTGGCAAGAGCAGATCAGTGTGGAGGTGGGTGTGGAAATCAGAGAGCGGAGGTGATAGAAACAATTCTTAGGAGACATTCTAACCTTTGCAAAAGGGATGAAATTAAACATTAGTCACAGGGAAGGATGAGAGATTGAATGAAACTCCATAGACTCCTATTTTGTGCCTACTCTGTCCCAGGCACAATGCCAGGCACCGAGGATACCAAGATGGGAAGGGACGAGGTCTGAATAACCACACTCCTAAATATGATCTGCATCCAAACAAGCATAAAACAACAAGGAACACTGGAACCATGAATTCTGTGTTTGGGGATCAGAAAAAGCAACCCCGAGGATGTGCTACCTGGCCTGTGCATACAGATGAGGAAGGATCAAGAAAGAAAAGGCCTGCTGAGCAGTGGGAAAGAGGATTTCAAAACAGCAGAGTTAGGAAGGAACAGGAGGTCTGGGGGACAGCAAGTGATCTGACATGGCCTGACAGGTGGTGGTAATGATGAGACACAGGGAGTGGCAGGAGACACTTCTGGAGACGTTAGCCAGCCATGATGAAATAGTCCTTTGTACTGTGCTCAAGAGACTGCAGTTTGTAAAAAGGGGGAATGAAAGGGAAAAAACAGTGGTCTACCTGCTATGTGCCAGGCACCGAGCTAGCCACCCCTTTGAACGTGGATTTGCAGTATAAGATAGACCTGGGTTCAAACTCTGATTTTGCAAGGTGTAATAGCTGCATAGCCTTGGGCCCTTTAACCTCGCAAATCTCAGTTTCAACTGTAAAATGGGGAGGATAATGCTTATCATATGGAATTATCAGAAGGCTTAAGTGAGACAATAAAAGCAAAAGCAACTGCCAGGATGATTATTTAAATACAGTGATAGTTGCAAGTTTAGACTTGCATTCTAGAAAGATTGCTCATGTAGTGGTGTGCTGGACAGATGGGGGCGCTAGGGATAGGATAAAGGGGAGACCGGAGCTACCAAGGCCAGGTAAGAGCTACTGCAGGACTAGTTAATAAAGAAGAAAAAGAAACCAAGGAGCTATTGTTGGAGCCTAGAGGGGAGCTGAATGCTGAGGGCCTTACAAAGGTCTGGTCTGGGGATGGCTGCATCTGGGGTATTCTATGAGTAAGGGGATGTGGGGGCAGAGCAGGGAAGAGGGTGAAGAAGAAGGGAGAAGCAAGCAGAATGATTTCAGTTTCTCCTGCTTGACTGGCCAGTGGACCCCTTAACTGAACTGGCAGATACAAGAGAAACTGTGGGTGTGGGGAGACTCTATCATTTTGGACAAATTGAGTTTGAGGATTCCACAGAATGCCAGATGGGGAGGGCCTGAGGGAGTTGGAACCAGAGATCAGGAACTCCAGAGAGGAGGGGCCCGGGGACTCAGACCTGAGCTGTGGATGCAGGAGGGACAGCCTAGCTCATGGAGAGGGAATGCCAAGAGTCCAGATGGTGTATGAGGTGGGGGCAGGGAGAGGGAGACTCTGGAAGGTCCCTAAGAATCCAGGTTTAGGCCAGGTGGGAATAATCCAAGATATGGTTCACACAGAACTTTATATAGTCTATTAGAAACTGCATGGGCTTCAGCTATTTTGATTCAGACCCAGAGATTCAGAGCTAGAAGGGAGCACCTAGTCTTTTCTGTATTCAGTACAGGCCAGGCGCTGTGAATAAAGCTGCTTCCTAAGGGGAGAATGCCCAGCAGTAAATGCAGAAAGAGTCGTGGAATTAGACAATACCAGCTGTGTAGTGAAGACACAGCCTTATCAGTGGACTTCACAGTTAGTCCGGACACCCTGGTTTTAGGGGAGAAATGGTCTGGAGATGTGACCTAGCTATTGAGGGGATACAGAAGTGGCCTGGTTGGGAATTATACAGTGGAGGTCTTGGTGGAACCCAGCTAAATGTTTTTCCACGATGTCATTGTTCTATGTCAACAGCCCTCCAAGGTATGCAGGGCCCAGTGAAATCCCCAGTTTACAGCTGAGAAAAATGAGTCTCCAAGAGATGGAGAGACCTGCCTCCCATCACACCAGTGCCAGCAAGCGGCAGCGGCAGTTACGAGCCCCAGGTCTCCCTGCTCTAACCTCTGTCGGCTGTTTTTGGCCACCTGAGCTGGAGGCAGGCTGGTGGTGAGGGCCAGAGGTGCCTGGGGACTGCGGCCCTCTGGGGTGGGGATGCCGAGAGAGGTACCACTTCAGGTTCAAGTTGCTAGTTTTGCAGGAGTATAAAATTACTGCACAAGTCCCAGAGAATAAACAGAGTTAACACCCCATTAAATACAATGGACTTTCTACGTGAGCTTCAGACGTGCCTAGATTGAAACTAGCTGAGCAGGAGCTGGCCCGTGAGTAAAATGTATCACGCACGCTGCCTTAACACTTTCAAAAAAGAAAAATCCAGCACAGGGAGAAGGAAGCGCCAGCAGCAGCTCTGCAGGCTCAGGGCTGAGGATCCGGTAATGAAGTCTTTCTGGAAGGTAAGAAAGGGCTGTGTGCTGTATGCTATTTTTAAACATGCTGGAGCAGCACATGTATTCCTGCCCTGCACACTTTCTCCAGCAGAGGAGGGGCCCCGGGGGAATGCAGCCAGGAATTTAGATGCTATTTATTGTATTTCCTTTTATCAGTCAAATGATTTTCCTATTTCCCATATAGATAAAGATCTTCTGCTTACAGCTCCGGCTTGTTGACCTTGTCAGGACTGCTGTGCAGTCTGGAAATTGGTCCCAGAGAGAGAAGGGCATTGTTAGGGGGTTTGTTTGTCGGGTTGGGTTTTTCTTCTCCCAGCGGGGAGGAGATCGGTTTACAAAAAAAAAATAAACAAATAAGTAAAATAAATAAATAAATTAAAAACCTTCTGAAAAACCCAAAACTGATTGTTTTGTGCCTTTTTGCAAAACTGCAAGCTTGTCCAAGCAGTTTGGTTCACCAGCCTCCCTACAACCCTCCCCCCCCCCCCCCCATGCGTCCACCTCATCTTTCACCAACCCTCTCTCTCTGTCTCTCTCTCCCCGCTGCAGCAGCAAACCCGACCCTGGACCCCCAGCCTGGGACCCACTGCCGTGTTGCTGCCTTGGCAGGAGGTGAGCAGAGGAGGCGGCAGCTCGGTCTCAGCTTGCAAACTGAGCCCGTCTCTCTTGGCTGTGCCAGCTCCGGAGGCCCCTCAGAGATGCCAGTATGCCTGAGTGGGAGCAGTTGCAACTTCCCCTGGGCTGGAAGCCTTGGGAGCCAGCAAGGCCTCGGGAAGCTGCATTCTTGGGCAAGGGCGTGGCCAGAGGACTGCTGATCGGCGGCGGGAGGTCTCTTCTTGGGCAAGCTGCCCTCATTGTCTTGCCTCGCCTGGGCCTGCTGGCCAGGTTCACGGGCAGGAGCAGCACCACTGTTCCTCACCTTCTCCGGAACAGGACCAGCGGATGCTGTAGGAGGCTGGGGTTTCATTATAAATCCTCTTCATTTCTGGCTCGCTCACAACCACAAAACATAAAGAGAGCCAGCTAGACGGAGGGAAGCCAGCCCCTTGCAGATTCAACGTTTGAATAGGCAGGAGCTTCAGGCCCTCTTCACACCAGCGCGGGTCGGCTGTGGATTTTAACAGAGCTGCAGGCTTTCTCGAGCCCCCAGGTCCCTCCCAATTGTCATGGTGCTTCCTGGCCGGGACAGCAGAGGGCGCTGGCTCTCCCGACAGCTTACTGTCACAGGCGGCGCTCCCACACATCTGGAAATGGGCTCTTCCACTCTTACGAAATGTTGGACAAGGATCTGTCCGTGTGAGATGTGCTGGCACCGAGGGAGCAAGCAAGCATACACATCAAGAATTCCACTTTCTCATTAGTTCAGTTTCTCCCTCAAGAGCACTGGTGGAATGTGGGGAATTTGCCTTGCCAGAGCAGCCTGCACATTGGAGTCTTGGGCTCGGTTCAGCCTGGGTGGAATGCTTGGAGGGACCACCTCTGGTCTGAAGCCTTTGCCCTTCCCTCCCACGTGGAGGGGGGAAAAGAAAACAGAAGAGCAGGACCTCCCAGATCTTTCCCCCAGGGGAAGAAAGCTAAGAATGTTTGGCCTTGCCCCTGTGGGCCTCCTGAGGAGAGCAAATGCCCACATTTCCAGGTCCTTGAGAAACAAGATCTAATTCTAAGAAAGCATTCCCAAATTACAAGCGATTAGGAATGCCAATGACATATGCAAACAATGGAGCTGGGAGAGGAGAGACTGCCCGGAGGAAGGCAGAGCTGGAGCCAGGGAAGGGAGCTGGTTGCTATTCCCAGAATGCTCCCTAGACTTCTACAAGCCGCATGCATTTAAATGTCCACATTTTCCCCGCAGAAGCCGGCAATCTGTACTTCTCTTGGCCAAACAACACATCAGTCTAATATGGTGTTGGAGAAACGCGTTACATTCTTTTATGAACAGAATGTTAACATCACCTAGAATCAATATTTATATCCAAGAACACAAGGAACCGGCTTGTTTTGTGCTGCGGCAGGTTTAAGAAAGGGACATCCAGGGGTTGCTGGAAGTTCCCCTTGCTCCTACCCAGGAAGGCATGGCCCATGGCTCTGGCATCCAAAGGGTTTCCACCTCGAGACCCTGCAATCCTGGGATTGCGAGAGGAAGCCAGAAGCAGCAAGTGGGGCAGGACTTCACAGTGAGGTCCAGGGCGGGAGACAATATCCTGTGACAGTTTGGGGGAAGGAGGTTCAGACTTGTATCCTGGCACTTTTCCTATTGCATATCAAAGTGAGAGCAGACACAGCTTAACATAAATCTTAACACGAGAGACTTCTGGGGGCTTGGAAAGCAAGGGACGGGGTGAGATGACACTTTCTCTTTCACACTGGTGAGGTTTTTTTGGCCAGGCAATTACCTTCATCTGAGCCAGCCATTGTGACAGTGAAGGAAGCCAAGTCTCCTCCCCTCAGAATGCTGTGTATTCCTCCAGAGGTTTTTGGGAAACTCCATCAAGCTCCTTAGGCTGTTTTGTTCCTTAATGCTGTTTTTATTTTACTGCCTTTAGAAGCCTCTGGGCCTGCAGCCTGGAGTCAGTGCCTTGCTCCTTCTTACATGATTTCACTTTTGCCTGCACCAGAGCATCTAAAATTGTGAACGTCTTCTTCATCTCTTGGACTGAATTGGGGCCTCATTTTGCAGAGCAAGCAGGCCCCACTTGGTTCCCAAATGAGATGCTGAAGGTTACCCCTTTCAACAGTAGCACTTGTCTCTCATTAAATGCCTGGAGCTCATTATGGTATTACCTGCAGAAAAGTCTCCACGGCTTTAATAGGCATGATCTTTAGAAAAGATCCTTTGGCTTATGTATAAGACCAAGACATGATTAATCTTGGCCCCATTTAGCTGGGGTCAGATCTTCAGTCTACAGTGAATCCTCTTCTCGGCATAATCACAATTTACAATTTTCTAAAATTTACAGCCCTTTCCCCTGTGTCGTTAGCATGTTTAGTTGTTGCAATTCACTTGATTGGTCCTGTTATTTTCATCCAGTTCTGAGAAACAATCAGTAAATATACCAATCATACTTGCTATAAACTCAGCCGTGATATACAGACAATATTTCACTGTAAGCCACGTGGATGTTTAGCATCTTTACAGATGCAAAGCTCCCCCTGCAGAAATCCCATGCAAGAAACCTGTACTAGTTAAATGCTCTGAACACCTTTAGAGATACTGCCTGATTTAAGCCAACCAGAAAGTGGCACGTGGGTCCAGATGCTGTTCTGGTGTCATGGGCAGAACAAAAGAATAGTCAAAGTTGATAGGAGGGTCAAGGATCAAAGAGTGAAGTCTTTAGTCAGGATGGTGTGACTTTTTGCCTGTAGAGCAGTGCCAGAATCTGAGAGGAAGGGGCTGACACTAGGGCCTCCTTACGGGTCTTTAGTAAATGTCACCTCAAGTCCAGACCTATCTTTTAAGCTTTAGAATTGTCAATATAAATACTTATTTAACACCTACCCTCCTGCATCTGAACTGAACGTGGCCGCAAAGACCTCTGATTTGTGGACACTCTTGCCTGTTCCAGTCTGCTCCTCCCCCAGGCTTTCCATCCCAAGAAATGGAGCCCCTATGGATCTGTTTGAGATTCCTGCACAGCTGCTCTCTCTCCTCCCTCCTTCCCACCTCTAGCTGTCACTCATCTTGTCCATTCTACTGCCCACTGAGCTTCATGGCATCCTCTCTTCCCATCCCTTCTTTTTTCAAGTCCCATCTTGAGGGTCACTTCCTAGAGAGGCTTTCCCTGACCCCACAGTCTAAAACAGGTCCCTACTCCCTGCCAGCACACTCTCGAGAACCACCACTCTCTTCCTGCATTTGATCCACGCAGTTAATATCCTACGGACTCAGCTTTTCTTATTCATGTTTCCTCCACTAGACTGTAAGCTCCACAAAAGCAAGAACCATTCTGTTCTGTTGAGCCTGCCCCGGAGGGTAGTAAATATAGGCTGAACTACTTAATGAAATTATACTGCAATCTGGGCAGCTGCTGAGAGGGGGTATGATGCTACTTTAAAGGTTTATGCCTTCCTGATGAACCTGTCTGGCCAGACCCCATGTTACTCCCAAATTCCTCTTTGAGGAGTCCCTCACTGAGGGTTGGGAGAAACCGAGTCAAATTCCCAAATGTCTCTCTAATCTGCTTCTTCACCATTTCTACTACAGACTCTTCTTACTTTTGGCCTGAGTGTTTTAACAGTTTCCTAATCAGCCTCTCTCCTTACTGCTTTGAATTCAGGAGTCCAGCAAGGACTAAGAACTGCAAACATGAACAGGGGGAAATGCTTCTTGACTTTCATAAACCTCTAACTGAAATTGTGCACTTTGATTTTAAATGTGGGCAACAAACCCCAGCAGGACCTGTGAGTTTGCCCCCAACAGAATCACATATGTTTTTACATCACATTACAGCTGTTGCAGATATTGAAATACAATTTCTGGCCATTAGTGTTTTAAAGTTACGGTAGTTATTAGAGCTGCTGCTAGATTATGTTATTTAATCCTTTATTAAGAAATACAAATATTCTGGGATGCTTGGGTTGAGCGTCTGGCTTCAGCTCGGATCTCACAGCTCATGAGTTCGAGCCCTGCATCTGGCTCATTGCTGTCAGTGCAGAGCCCGCTTCAGATCCTCTGTTTCCCCACACCTCTGCTTCTACCCCACTCATACTCTCTCTCTCTGTCTCAAAAATAAATAAACATTAAAAAAAGAAATACAGGGGCGCCTGGGTGGCGCAGTCGGTTAAGCGTCCGACTTCAGCCAGGTCACGATCTCGCGGTCCGTGAGTTCGAGCCCCACGTCAGGCTCTGGGCTGATGGCTCAGAGCCTGGAGCTTGTTTCCGATTCTGTGTCTCCCTCTCTCTCTGCCCCTCCCCCGTTCATGCTGTGTCTCTCTCTGTCCCACAAATAAATAAAAACGTTAAAAAAAAAAAAAAAGAAATACAAATATTCCTATGTAACTCATTTTTAATATTCTGACAGCTAGATTTCAATATAGTTATTTTCCTTAGTAATCCTATGTATTTCAGCTTCTGCACTTAAAAACATTATTTTGAGAAGCATTCACAGCCTTCACAAGATTGCCAAAAGGGTTTGTGGCAGGGTCACCTGGGTGCTTCAGTTGGTTAAGTGTCTGACATCGGCTCAGGTCATGATCTCACGGTTTGTGGGCTTCAGCCCCAGGTCAGGCTTTACACGAACAGCTAGGAGCCTGGAGCCTGTTTCGGATTCTTTGTTTCCCCCTGTCTCTCTGCCCCTCCCTAGACTGTGCTCTCTCTTTCTCAAAAATTAATAAACTTAAAAAACTTTCCATTTTTATTTATTTTTTAAAAAAATACCCTGGATTTGTGTTCCAAGAATTACTTGAGTACAGCAAAAATGCACTCATAGCTCCAGTTCTATTTTTAGCTTTTTTTAAAGAACTACAGCTGACCCTTGAACAATGTCAGGGGTTAGAGGCACCCTCTCTGCGCCCCCCCCCCCCCCGCGCCGCCCCGACCCGCTGCCCCTGTGCAGTTGAAAATCCACTGTGACTTCCCAAAAACTTTACTGATAGCCTACTATTAGCCTACTGGAAGCCTTACCGATAACACAAATAGTCAATTAACACATTTTGTATGTTATATATAATATACACTATACTGTTATAATCAAGTAAGCCAGAGAAAAGAAAATGTTAAGAAAATCATAAGGAAGAGAAAATACATTTACTGTACTGTACTGTATTTATTGAAAAAAATCCACACAGTTCAAACCTATGTTGTTCAAGGGTCAATTGTACTTTCTATTTATTTATCTATCTATTTATTTATTTCTAATGTTTATTTGAGAGAGATAACACGAGTGGGGGAGGGGCAGAGAGAGGGGGGCACAAAGGATCTGAAGCACAGAGTCCAGTGTGGGGCTCAAACTCACAGAAACCGTGAGATCATGACCTGAGCTAAACCAACTGAGCTTAACCAACTGAGCCACCCAGGTGGCCCTCTATTTTTTTAAAGTTTATTTATTTATTTATTTATTTATTTATTTATTTAGAGAAAGAGAGAGAGAACACTCAGGGGAGGGGCAGAGAGAGAGGGAGAGAGAATCTCAAGCAGTCTCCGCACTGCCTGTGCAGAGCCCCGTGTGGGGCTTGAACTCACAAACTATGAGATCATGACCTGAGCTGAAATCAAGAGTCAGATGCTTAACCAACGGAGCCACCCAGGTGCCCCTCAACTGTACTTTCTTTAAGGCCTACCTCAAAATGTTATCTTGGTAAAGTTTTTTGTCCTCTTCCAAGCACAACCATTGAATCCTTCCTTTATATATTCCAGAACAGTTTGCTTACAGCCATTTGATAATTTCTCAGATCCTCTTGTAGTTAGCTTGGTGTTTACTCTTTGTTATATCGTGAAGTTCTTGAGGAGACGAAAGTCCTCAACTTTATAGCCAAAACACATAGTATATACTTGGAAAATGTTCGAATGAATGACTATACTTAAAATATTTGTTTTCCCTTGGGGCGCCTGGGTGGTTCAGTCGGTTAAACGTCTGATTTCGGCTCAGGTCATTATCTCACGGTCCGTGAGTTTGAGCCCTGCGTTGGGCTCTGTGCTGACAGCTCAGAGCCTGGAGTCTGCTTCAGATTCTGTGTCTCCCTCTTTCTGCTCCTCCCCCGCTCGTGCTCTCTTTCTCTCTCTCTCCTTCAAAAATAAATAAAAACATTAAAAAATATATATTTGTTTTCCCAAGGGATGAGTAAAATCCGTAAGGACCACACCAGTTTGTCCTTAAAAACAAGAACTTCTTTTGATAAATTAAGTCCAGTTAAAAAATCCAGCAGCCCCAAGAACAATAGATTATCATCTTACATTCCACTGCCTGGACCCAGCTGCCTTTAGTTAATTTCTATCCTTGAAGATAGCAAAGCACCCCCGGCAGGAACCCATTTGCCGAGTCCATAAACCTTTTGGCTGTATCACTGATGTCTTCTCACATTACCCCTCTTTGAATGATGCCAAATATGCATCGGCCAAGTCTCTTTCAAGCAGACGCTTTCCATTACTTGCCCCAGGATTTTCTAACCATCAGGTTATGGTATGATTTTTATATCCTAGAACATTCAGCTACTTTACGCCAAACTTTAACAAATGCAAATGCAAGGTTTGAAAAATTCTTTTCCTAAGGAGCTTGAAGAATTAAAAAGGAGACCATTCCTTAATTTCATAGTTCAACAGCTTGAGTGGATCTTCGTGTGTGCGTGTGCACTGAGGCTGGAAGGAATGTTAGCAAACACTGATCTGAAGTTAGAATCTGAAGGAACCACAGACTTTTAAGAGCTGAAAGGAAATTTTTAATGGATAGCAGAGAGATGTAAGTGTCTTGCACAGGGTCTAATCTGCTGGTTGACTCTCACATTTAGCAGGTCCTACACAGAACTTCTGCTTTCTCCTCCATGATGTTCAATCCTTATGTCTTAGGCAATGGCACTTCTATTCACTACCCAGTTGCTCAAGCCAAAAAAATCTAGGCAGTTATTCTTTTTTTTTTTTTTTTTTAAAGTTTATGTATATATTTTGAGAGAAAGAGATTGCATGTGGGCAGGGGAGGGGCAGAAAGAGGGAGAGAAAGAGTCCCAAGCAAACTCCGCGCTATCAGTGCAGAGCCTGACTTGGAGCTTGAACTCAGGAACTGTGAGACCATTACTGAGCCGAAATTAAGAGTCAGACGCTTAACTCACTGACCCATCCAGGTGCCCCCATCTGCTCTTTTCTGCTCTCTAGGCCAAGCTATTGTCACTTCTCCCCTGGATTCCTGTGCCAATCTTCTGATTGGTCTGATTCTTCTCTTGCCTCCCCAGTTCTGTACACAGCAGCCAGAATGATGCTTGAACAATATAAATCAGGTCTGTCACTTACTTGTGTAGAGCTCTCTTCACACTACACTTAGAATACAATTTAAACTCTTTAGCACACCTTACAAGGCTCTAACATGATCTCATTATTGCCTACTAGGCAACTTCAAAGCCACTCCACCTCTCATTTACTCCGTTTCAGCCTTATGGGTTTCCTCCTTGAAATCCTAGAGCTCATCCCTGACTCAGGACTTTGGCCTTTCTATTCCCTAAATCCTTGCAGGGCTGGCTGTTTGGAATCAACCTGGTCTGTCTTGAAACTTTCTTTTTTCACAGAATCCTTTCCTCTATCTTAGTTTGTAGCATTTCACCTTGTCTTGGCAACTAGCTGAGGGGAGTCTGTTAGGTTATTTGTTTATAGTCTCTTTCCCCCCAGCAGGATATAAACTCCATGGGGACAGGGACCTAGGATATCTCCTGACACAAGAAAGACATTCAACAAACCTTGGATGATTCGGTCTAGTTCTCGTTCTCAGCCCCACCATGCTATGCTGCTGCTTTGAACTCATGGCAGTCTCCTTAAATACCTCTAAGACAGTCTGGCTACAGAAGAAAGTGGGGTCAGAACTATCTGAGTATGAATCCTTTGTCTCTTCCCAGGTGTACAACTGTGCAAACTGCTTATCATCTTTGAGTCTTAATTTGCTTACCTGCAAAGTGGGTACAGTAGTCCTACTCTATAAGGTTGTGGGAAGAATTCAATGACATAATTTATACAAAAGGCAGAGCAGAGTGTTTGGTCTATGGTATGTTCAGTTGTTCTCATTTCCCTGGAGTCTTTCACAAAATATTATGGTTAACATGTAGGTGTTTATTCTGTGATAGGTACTAAGAGTTTTACATGGATTAACTAATTTAACCCGTATAAAATCTACACAAAAGAAACTATAAATATCCCTGTGTAACAGATGAGAAAACCGACTGGTTTAAGCAACTTGCCTAAAGTTACACAGTAGAAAACTGCAAAGCTCAGGAAACGGGAACCCAGCAATTCCGTCCAATTTCAGACGCAGTGAAACTGTCACGGACTGTCTTTATTTTGACTCCTCGGAAAGAAACATATTATACATCCTAACCTAGCACATGTGTATAAACTAAAAGGGGGAAAAAGTTTCACAAAATAGTACTTACCTTACTATACGTAGTGCATTCTGACAGTTTCTCTTCATTTTATTAAAAAAAAAAAATGCTTTTAACCAACTTGATTTAATGGCCTATTAAGTTGAAAGCACACTTTCAAAACCATTCATCGAAGTTACGATTAATCCAACTACTCTTATTTTCAGCTATCTCAAACTCTACTAGAAAAACTCTGATGGTTATCAGTTGGACTTTTATATTTCATTTATGTTTCAGATAAAGGCTCTATTAGTGAAGATGCTGATCCCTCAAGACTCAGATCTATTCCCATTGCCAACCCTCTTGCTATCACAGAAAAACCATCTCATCAGGTGAGATCAAGCAATTCTTTTACTCTCCAAAAATTATTTACCTCTATTAAAGCTCTTAATACAAGGTGCCCCATTAGAATTATTTATGCACAGTTTCTCTCTGGGGACACACATTCCCATAAAAACTAAACTGAAATGGTTTCTGGATGAGGGGATGACTGGACAGGAACATTTCACCTGCTCCAACTCTCAATCTTTATCCCTTTATGAGCTGCCATGTGAGCTAGTGTTTATTTCTACAGATACTGTGAAGCATATTTCTTAAGTGCAGGCTATGTGTCAAAAGGCAAATAAATGAAACAAAGAAAAAGCCCTTGCCTTGGAACTCTCAGTTGCAAGGCAGGAAATTCTTTCAGAGGGCAGGAAGTAGCTGTGAGCTTTTCCGCCAAGTAATGCTTCAATTTCCCCTCCTTTAGGAAAAGATTATCCTGGTGTTGTTTTAATCCAGCAGATGCTGCAGTTAGAGAAAGGGAACAAACAACTGGGGGAAATATTACCACCTGTTTATGTTGACTTTTACCAAAGAGGACTGGCTGCCAGCTGTGGAAGGCTAAGGGAGAAAGAAGCTAAGGTGGGAATAGGAAAGGCTAACTCAGACTGTAGTTAGTTTTCAGGTTTTTGGCTGTGTAGTGGGGGGAAAAAAGTCCCTAGGAAGTATACATGGCCATTCTCAGATGGCCAAGAGGCAAAGGCAATGTAATGCATCTTGCTCACTAATAGAGCAGGGCTGGCTTTAGAGTTTTAGAACATGCATGGAATAACACCTGCTAGTTGCTTACTCTGTATTCATTTTCTTCTTTAAGTGACTAAAACTCATGTATCATCGGGGGAAGTACTGTCCAAGGAAAGATGACATTTCTTGGCCTCCTTTATAGTTTGATGCTGTCATGTGACTGAGTTCTGGAAATGTTGAGTGTGATTTCCAGGAAGACTCTTTAAAGGGTGCTGACTCAGCTGGGTTTGCCCACTTTGCCCTTGCCCTCTTCTCTTCTTCATGCTGCCAGGAATTTCAAATGATGGCTGATTGTCAAGTGGCTGTTTTGGACCACAAGGTGACCCTGAGAAAGGAACCATGTTGTGGTGCGGACAGGAGCCATCATCATGGTCTGGGACTGTCAACCTTTGGAATACTTTTCCATGAGAGAGACACATTTCTTGTTCAAGTTTCTGCTTATGTGAGCTTAAGTGCACCGTCAAGCCCAATCCTAACTGAGTTACCTCAAGAATTCTTGGCACTCATGTAACAAAATCTTCCTGTCCTCCAAAGCATGGACAATTCTGTTCCCTAATTCCATCTTTCTAACAACAGTGTAAGAGAGCTGTGAGGCATGTGTTCTGTCAGAAGAGGAAACTCGGGCTGGGAAAAAGCAAATCCTACCCAATACGACACAACTGGCTACTTGGAAGAGTAGCAGGCTTTGAAAACCAGGTTACCTCATCCTTAGGATTTTAAAAGCATGGTGGAAATGGGTGACAGATTTCCTTTAAAAATGATTTTGATTGGTTAAGGAGTGGTTATTTTTAAAAGCAAGCATCTAAGGATAACTCCTCTCTTCTGTCAAAAGGGAGAACATCAGACTTCTTTCAAGTTGCCTCCAGAATACTACTGCTACATTAACATGAATTACAACTCACTGTATTGTTATACATACATTAAAAGAGTTGAACTCTAAGACACATTTTGAATAAGCAATTAGTAAAATGAATGTGTTAATGCTTTAAAAGCATAACAGTCTTGATGATTAACGTAGAGTTGACACAGTCTTTAAGATGAAAAGGCGGAGGTAGGTCTTTTTTTCATCACAATGCAGGGAAAACGGAATGAGGTGATGGATTCCACGTAGAAAAGTTTTAATGAGGCAAGTGTCAAGCAAGCATATCAACTTCTTCAAAAACAAAGAAAATCTAAAAGTTTAATTACAAAAACACTTGTACAGAAAACTTGGCATTTTAACAGTTCCAAACACATGTACACAAATTTTTTTTTTTTTTAAATTTAATGTTGTCAGAAATAAAACACTTTGTCTTAACTTTCCTCAGCTGCTCCTTGGGTTTTAATTAAAGAAAAAAAAGAAATGTGTAACACTGAATAGGCCACAACTAATTTCTTGAGAAGAACATGTAAGTGTGCAGGAATAGCTACTGGTTTATTGGGAAACATGAATTAGGTACCGCGTTAGTCTGTAACCTCATTCACCCCCTCCTGGGGGGGGGGGGTAACACAGACCTGCTTTACAGAGTCTGACAGTTTTGTGGCAGCTGAATCCCAGCCACCAGAGTCAGGTGTGTAGATACCGAGACAGCCGGGATTTCAAAAGCAGGTTGTGTATTTTGTGACAATGGTTTTAGACTGTAGTTCTCTCCCAAGATCTGGGACATTCCTGAATATGCAAAGGTTTCAAATCAATGTCAGATGTCCTATCTACAGTCGGGAGAATGATGATCTTTGAACCAATCTTTGGACCAAGGTGCAGTCTTTCCGGTCAACAGCACTGCTAACAAAGGTGCACAAAACTGACACAAAGGAGAAAGAGACAAGTATCAGGAGGAAAGAAGAAAGGAGACAAAGTGTCTGGCAGAAGGCAAGCGCAAACTTCCAGAACTGGCTTGGCTGTCCTTCTGCCACACACACGGTGTTCTAGCTTGGACTGAGCAGGCAAGGAGTCTGAGAGAAGTGACAGGAACAGCAGGCGAGGGCAGAAAAACAGGAAAATACAGAAAAGCAAGCTAGGTTTATAGCAACAAGGAACGATGGGCTCTTATTCTAGGAAGTTGTCAAGTGGTTGTATGTAGGCTTCAGTGCACGGAAATTTGATGTGTGCTCACGTAACATTTTGCAAAAAGGTTGCTTTTGTTGTTATTTTCTTTCCTTTGGGCTAATAAAGAAATCAGGTAAGGAGATGCTGAGAAGACAGGATGGGGCAGCAACTCGACAGGGGGTTTCTGGCTTGCACCCTGGCTTATGAGCAGATTGTGAGGGGGACACATTTCCACCTGCTTCAGTGGCACGGTGCCTAGACAATGGGCTCAGCATGCCCCACTTTGGTTCCAAAGATCTCAGCTGCAACTGTCAGCCTTGTGCTCTAGAGCATCAAAACAAAACAAAACAAAACAAAACCAAACCCTGAGGTGAGAATCAGAAACCTCTCTCCCCTTGTGGTGTTAAAAAAATCACTTACTGAGAGGGGAAAAGGAAGGGAAGCCTGTCCTTTTGACATAGATTTTGCAGTTGTGGCTACAGAGGAAAGACAAATTCCTCTGTGCCCTTGTTTGTCAGCTCAAGAGACTATTTTGAACATTTCCACCTATCCCCACCGGAGCATCAGTACACCTAAAGCAGACAGGGATTCCCTCAGTTTTCCCTCATGATAGACTTTGGGTTTTGTTTTGTTTTTTTTCCCCTTTTCTCCAATCCCAAATCAGAAACGACTTTCCCCATTCTCTCCTGTTTACCAGTGACCTTTTCCTCAGCGAAAATGCTCCACAAGACACTGCCAACAGATGGGAACAGAAGAGCCTTGCTGGGGCTGGGACACCGTGTATGTGCAGGAGCAATGCTTAGAAAACAGCAGGCAGTACCAAGGAGGAAGGAAAGAGCATTCTCCTTCAGGGCAGCAATCACAAAGCCTCGATGAGGGCTGGCACCCACTGAGCGCCATGTGGGGTAAGAAACACAGCCTGCTCCACAGGACACTGTCAACAAGAAGCTCCTTTCTGTGGAGTCACAGCAGGACAATGATGGGAGAAGCCTGGGCCTGTCCAATGAGAGAAACTCTCCTTCAGAGCCAGCTGAGCAACAAAGCCCAGAGGTCAGAAAATGGAGATGTATAACTTGGTGGGGGTGAAGGAAATAAAAAATAACCCCCAAAGGCATTACAAAAAAAAAGTGACAGCTAGGTAAGAAAACTGGAGCCACAGATAAAAGGGTCCCATCTGAAGGGGAACAATGAGAAGGTTTCCTTTCTGCTGCAGAAGATGTCAGTGTCAGGGTTGCCCGGTCAGCAGAATATCCGCAGACCCACTTGATCAGAAATGCAGATGACAGGAAACCGAAGACTTGGGAGAGCGGCTGTACGCTTTCAAAGCTGCACAAGGCCGGTTCCACAGGAAGAGTGCATCCATGTTCCTCTGGCTGCGCCCTCACATGGCTTCCCGGGGTGAAGGCATTTAGCTCCTAACTGACAGTTCTTCCCCAAGCAGAGCAATCTGTGCCCCCTCTCTGCCTCCGCTCAGTTCAAATTTCCATGGATGGCTTCTCATTCCTCACAAGTAAAACCACTCACAGAACACCACGGAGCTCTAAGACCTGTAGAACCAGAGGGAGAAAACAATGAAGATACCGAAAAGGTGAGCACTGATCAGAAAGGGTTAGAGCTATGGGTTAGAAAAAAACAAATACTCTCTTCTATTTTGGGGAGGGCTATGGCGAGGAGCAGGGTTCGGGTAAACAAGAGTGCATGAAGCTGCAAGCAGACAACCTCCCTGAGATGTCTGAGATCACATTTCAATGAAGAACATGGTTCAGTTCCAGTTCAGCAACAGTGGGGAGGTAGGAAAATCGTCAGCTGAACACAGAAAAGCGACTATTGGGGCCAAATCTGATGATGGAAAATTAGTACTCCATTTTAGACCAAAGAATGTATAATCAATCAAAACCAATTTTCTTCAAGTATAAATCTAAAAACTTTGGCATATATATAGCAATGTATTGTGTGCACAGGATCAATAAATTTTCTTACATTGCTAAAAATGCAATTGCGTAAGAAAGGGCTTTTTTTCCTTCAATTCCTCAAAGAGCCAAACATTTTTCATTTGGTTAAACTGAAATCAAGCAACATATGGATTTTGACAGCTTATGTAACATGGTCACCTCTCAATGTGAAACTGCCCCCATGGTTTCCTCCCAGCCCTACTTTTTTTCTAGGTTAGATACAGAGAAAGGTGACAACTAGGGCAAGTCTTCCACTATATGTCCATAAAAATAATTTTTAAATGGGCTGACCAAATTTTTATAACATTTAATCACTGGATTGTAAGTTTTTCTATTTACCTCCTATTTATCTTAACACTTGTATTCCAAGGTTTTTGGTGCCTTCCCCTTATACCTGCCCCCACCTCCTTATAGCAATGTTTTAGAAACCCCACTGAACTAGAATTTGGGTATACGTGTTCTAGTCCTGGATTCTGCACTCTTCTACTTAGGTATTTTCAGGCAAGAAATTTCACCTCTCTGTGACTCAGTTTCTTCCTATGTAAAATGTTGGGATTTCTAAAGGTCCCTCCCAGCTCGAATATGCTCTTCTAAAACCGTAGAACACTGGCTTCCCATCACTCACTGGCTCCTAACAGTGGATGAAACCTTTGCCAAGCTCATGTCAGAGTAATTAATTGCACCACGAATGCTGGGGACATCAGGCCTAGCTGTCTGTACATATCTGTATAATGAGGCCAAGCTAGTATTAATCACAGTCTTTATAATTGTTTCATTTGACAGTTTTGAGGGGTGTGGGGAACTATCTACTCTTAGTTAGGTTTGCATGGCTGGATTGTAAGAATCCGTAGTAACAAAATGGTTCGTATTTCAGGTACATTCTAGGTTTTCAAAGATACCTCAGAGAATGGATACTACAGTTTAAACTATCCTCAGGATGGGTAAGGCTTTACGAGAGTCTTCTCACTGGCAAAATGCTCAAAATAGAAAACCACTTTTGGCTCAAAACTTGCAATAAATGCCCTATACCTACGTGAGGAGACACCACGTTATCAATCACTGTGTTCTTTCACAGTCTTCCACACTGTTTGTCCCGGCTCTCTCTTTTCAAGCCTACAAGAGTGCTAATTGAAAACACTGTGTGAAAATGAGAAGGATGATGAGCTCCAGAAAATCCCAGGCCTAGATTTACAAGCTGTTCCCTTCGCAAACAGCAGCAGTAATGCCACTTCTTTATTCTGTAGGGAGTCCAGTCATCTCTTAGAAGTATGGTCGGTTCCATCTGGCTACACACTAGACGGTAATCCAGGACGGTAATCCTTTCCCCATCAGGGCACAGGAGAGGCTAACATATCACGCATTGTCTCACACAGTTACCATCCAATGGCATGGCCGAGGAGGATAGAGACTACTGCTTTTGTCTCTGCTAGCAGATGTTGCCTCATTAGACAAGAATCATGGGTTTTATTAATTATTTATTCTTATACATTTTGCTCAAGGCCCAAACCATGCCACAATATGAACGTGTGTATGAGTGTGCTCACGTACCTGCAGGACAAATAAATAAAGATTCAAAACCATGACTGGCCAGTGTAAGAAGCCTATCCTGCTGTCCCCTCTTGTTTTTGGATCCATATATGGCCACCTCATCATATGGGGCTAGGATTTCCACAGTTTCTACGTTTGCAGGAATGGGCCTGCAGACCAAAGGGTTGTCAATTCTGTGGGATGGCACACTACAGGGCACCCTAGCTCTAGGAATTTAAGTGAACACCTACGAGTTCTATTTAAGAAATGACAGCTGATGACTGACCATTCATACCAAAAAGTTTATACGGACAGACTTTCTGGAAATGTATTTTTTTCTTTTCTTCTCTAAGAGGAACTACTACTAGTCATTTGTTGAATATATTTTTAAAGGGCTTGTTTTCTCTCTCCTCTCTTTTTTCCTTATTGAGAGTTTAGTTTTTAAATCTACTTAAAGTCTTTTTATTTTCTTATTTTATTTAAGTAATCTCAACACCCAATGTGGGGCTGGAACTCACAATTCTGAGATCAAGATTCAAGTGCTCTTCTAACTGAGCCAGCCAGGTGCCCCCCTGCCCCACCCCTGCCTTTAAACTCTAAATCTGTTTAGGGGCACCTGGGTGGCTCAGTCAGTTAAGCGTCTGACTTCGCCTCAGGTCATGATCTCACAGTTCGTGAGTTCAAGCCCCGTGTTGGGCTCTGTGCTGACAGCTCAGAGCCTGGAGCCTGCTTCAGATTCTGTGTCTCCCCCTCTCTCTCTGCTCCTCCCCTGCTCACACTCTGTTTCTCTCTCTCTCAAAAATAAATAAACATTAAAAAAAAAATTTAAACTCTAAATCTATTTAAACAGGGCAATAGCTGTTTCACTGTAGGGATAGTTCATATTAACATTTAACATACAAATAGTTACTCTGATATTGAGTGGTGAATAAAAAGCTTCTTATTCATGTAGATTTTATATACATACAACGTCTCAGTGATTGCTGTTGTACGTTATCATTAGTATTTTCCAGGGAAAAGGAAGTTTAACAATTAAGTGACATTTATTTTGTTTTAAGTGATGTTTTGGGGGGTGATTTCCTCTAAGCTTCCCATTCTCTCTTCAAAACACTTTGAGAAACTGACACTGGAGAATACAGCTAATAACTGACAAAGCTGGAATGGAGGTTCAACCACAAAAAATCATGCTCTTTCCATTAACCACGCTGAGGCATGCATGAGAAAAAACTCTTTTCTAACATTATTTATTACATTGAGTAATCATGTAACAGTGATTTTAATCAAGTCTCCAATTCATTTATTTGATGTAATGCCAGGGTTTTAGTAGTACTGAGAAAGTCTACTGCCTTCTTATTTTTGATGACGTGTTGGCACATACATATCGCATCAGTGAGCACTCACCATTCCCTAACGATCAAGCCTGTTCACAACTTCTCGAACTGTAGCTATGAAGTTTTCATTGTCTTGGGGATTAGCTAAAATAATACTGTGCAGTCTGTTCATATATGAGTCAATGGTGTCCACTGTAGGTGTCTCTCCACTTCCTGAAGTGAGATAAGAAGAGAAAGTAGGAAAATCCTCCCTATTCAGTTCAACCATAACACAGTTAAGTGACTCCAAGTTAAGGCAACTATGACTCTAATGTGGTCCACTCCACAGACCAGGTTTTCATTTCAGATGAGACTTTTAGACCTCAAAGAAATGAAATTAATCCACAGAGATTGAATAAAATGATGGGCTATATAATTGCTATACAGTACATAGGAGTAGCTGCATATAACAAAATGTTAGAGACTCCCTGCTTTCTGCTGCAATTATCCTTAACATGAACGAGTATATAAAATATACTAGTGTTTGTTTTTCTCTTCCTTCCCATTAAAACAGAATTACAAAGCAAACAAACATATATAAGAAAAATGCCCTATTCAGGATTTATTACTCAGTTTCCATTATTCTGAATATCAAGTTAAGCTTAACAGAAAGGAAAGTAAATTATATAAAATGTAATTGGAGAAAAATTTAAATGACCAGAGAGTCTAAAATTGTGGATGATCGTAGCCAATATGGAGATACTATTACGTGACCCCCCAGAAAACTCTGAGGGAGGAAAACCCTTATTTTACTGATTTTCCTCTTGGTGGGGAGACTTCAGCCTTACCCCACCACTACCAACACAAATAGCAGCTGCTCCCTTGCCCCCACCACCAAAGTGCTCGGGGAAGTGTGATATTACCAGGCAAGGGCATGCTGGCAAAGCTGCTGGTCAACACCTGCCGCAGGGTCTCCAGGTGCTGCTGTAAGACCGTGTTGCGGCTCCGCTCCTGGATCACATCCACCTCCAGCTTCTCCACTGCTGTGCGCATGCTCT
The DNA here is from genome assembly GCF_007474595.2 of Lynx canadensis. Classification (NCBI taxonomy): domain Eukaryota; kingdom Metazoa; phylum Chordata; class Mammalia; order Carnivora; family Felidae; genus Lynx; species Lynx canadensis. The sequence continues at coordinate 30,173,685 of NC_044308.2, read as the reverse complement.
CCACGTGCTTTTGCAGGGCTGCATTCCTCTCCTCAAACTCCATGTTGGATTTGCGAAGCTGGCGGAGCTCTGCCTCCCGGGCTGAGGACACACCCCCGCGCAGAACACAAGTAGCACTAGGAGTCTCGGAGGATTCCCAAAGACTCTTACAAGGAAGTTCTGCTTAGCTGTCTCTAATTAGCTACCCCACCTCATTTCCCTAGTCTCATTATAGCCTTCCAGATAGCAATTTCAGCAATAAAATGCCTGGGTCCCCAGAGCTATTTTAATTCTTAAAGCTGGTCATATTCCGACTTAAAATTGCAAGGAACAGTAGCAATTCTTGGTATTTCAATGTTTGTTTTGTTTTTTAAAACTATGCAATGAGAAGCCTGAAGGGCTTCGCAAGGGGATCCTGGGAGACGGATGCAAGCACAGCTGTGGGTCTTCATCTTTCCTGCAATGGGGTCAGCTTTGCTCTTACTCATTTTATATTCTGGATGCCCATATAAGCTTTTATTATACAAAGGGTTTTGGGCTAAGAGTTTGAAAGCAACTGAATTAGTGATGCATATTTATTTCCTTTGATCCAGAAACTAAAGTAGCTTTAACAAAACTGGTCTAGCTTTCATTCACTGGTTTGTGAGTAGCTACCTTTGCTAGAGAGTGGGAAAAAAAGTAGCTTTCTTCTTCCAGACTAGCCCTAGGGTGGAGAATATCACTACCATTGCTTTTGAGCAATGAATCCCTCCTGAGAATGAAATCCCCTGTGACAAATCTGAGGAATACAAAATGATACTTTAGTAATTACCTTTGCTGTGGTTCAGGAATTCCTCTGTAAATATAGGAATGTCAAAAACAGACCGTTCCTTTACTTCTGTTTCTTTCTGTAAATCAAGAGTAACAAAACAGTTCTTTTTCCCCCCTTCTCTTCTTGAAGTATAGTTGACACACAATGTTACATTAATTTTAGGTGTACAGTGTAGTGATTCCATAAGTCTATACATTATGCTGTGCTCAGCACAAGTGTAGTTACCATCTGTCACCATACAATGCCATTACAAAACCACTGCTATACCTTTTATACCAGTGACTTACTTTTTCTAGAACTGGAAGACTACCTCCCACTCCCCTTCACCCATTTTGACTATCCTAACATCCCTCCCCTCTGGCAATCATCAGTTTGTTCTCTGTACTTATGGGCCAGTTACTGCTTTTTGTTTGTCTAACTTGTGTTGTTTTGTTTTGAGAGGGAGAGAACAAGGTCAGGGGAGAGGGGAGGAGGGAGAGAGGGGCAAAGGCAGAGAGAGGGAGAGGGAGAGACAGAGAGGGATAGAGGGAAAGAGGGGGAGAGGGGGAGAGAGAGAGGGAGAGAGGGAGGGAGAGAGGGAGGGAGAGAGGGAGAGAGAGAGGGAGAGAGAGAGAGAGAGAGAGAGAGAGAGAGAGAGAGAGAGAGAGAGAGAGAGAGAGAGAGAGAGAAAGAGGAAGGAATCTTAAGCTGGCTCCACGCTGAGTGTGGAGCCCTACATGGGGCTTGATTTCACGACCATGAGATCATGACCTGAGCCGAAATCAAGAGTCAGACGCTTAACCAATTGAGCCATCCAGATGCTCCCATTTTTTTCCGATTACACATGTAAATGAAATCATGTGGTATTTGTCTTTCTTTGACTTGTTTTACTTAGCATAATACTCTCTAGGCCTAACCATGGCAAAATTGCATTATTATTTTATGGCTAAGTAATATTCCACTGTGTGTTACGTGTGTGTGTGTTTAAATAGGTAAGGCCTGAAGGCCATGTCTTCCTTAAAGAAACAGTAGGGTGAGCAAGGATCAGTCCAAGTGAAGGTGTGAGGGAAATTCCACCTTTTCACTGGAATCACCTTTCATAGAGCTCAAGCAGGTTAAATATTTAGTTCTCTCAGGTGTACAATTGCTGTGCAATGAGAAATCTTAAAAAAAACCTACATAAGTTTCTCTAATGGAGAATTTGGAAGCCATTTCTGAGTTCTGTGCTTTGAATAGTCAACAGTATACAAGTATTGAGGTAGGAATAGAGAATGGGAATTTCCACATGTTTTTTCAGTGGCTTCTGTTGGTTATCCATGTAAAATGCTCTGAGATAGGGCTGTCTGTTCTAAGTTTGCCAAATGGACAATAAGAACTTTCAGCAGAGATCTGCCAATCATGAGCAATAATAATGGCATGCTATTAGTACCACCACTTTACTCATTTATAGGCGCAGCCTATAGTTGGGGATCTTTTACACTTTCTTCAAACACAGGAAAGACAAAAACAAAAACAAAATCAAGAAGTCAGAAATAACTAGCCTCTAAAACTGAGAAAATTCAGGATTATGTGTGATAGAAAAGAATAACAAAGCCTAAAATTAACTTGCCAATTTGGTGAATTTAAAAATAAAGTTTAAAAATAAAGGTCTCACAAAACTACTGCAAAATATATTCCACAGTGACCCTTAAGAATAAAGCCAATTTCAAGATGCCTTGGCTGGAATTTCTACAATGAATTTGAAGTTGAAAGGATTAGGAATATAGATTATAAGTGTATTGGCACAATGTTTAAAATCTTACATAAAAAAAAAAAATCTTACATAAGATGGTAAAGACAACAGTGGGAAATGAGTACTGAAGAATTGCTAGTGAGATCTGAAGATTCCAAAATCTTTATAACATAAAGAACGGTAAAAAAAACAACAAAAAAACAAAACATTCCTACAAAAACATGTTTAAAGCCAGAGATAGAATGCATCTTTCCTAACTCTTGCCACTAGCCTTTTATTATCTTTGAACACAAATATGATTGGTGCCCAGTAAAAAGCTAAGCAGTTAACAGTCTGTGAGGGAATTCTGACAACCAAGCTTCCATTTTCATTTTGGCATCTGCCTTGTAAGGGGGCTGGGTTGTATGAACAGCCTGCCAATGGCAGCTGATCAAGAGAGACATCTAAGATGTTAAGTCTGAAAAACTATGTATTTACCTGAAGAAACTTTCCGAGCACTTAATTTTTACCTTTATCTCTTAAAGAAGGCAAGCAAAGTTTCCCAGATCAATTTAAAAATAAGCAACAAAATTATCAGTGAAAGCCCCAATTTCAACATGCAAAGCTCTACCTTGGGCCAGTTCTTGGTGGTTTCTAGGAGAACTAATGCATGGGCAAGAAGAGTTGGTGCCAGAAAGGATCCTAGACATATTTCATAGTGGCTTTCTCAGGACTCTGCTGGCTTACCTATGCTCTAACTCTGTTGCTGGGTTGCTATAGGAAAATAGAAAACTTATGACATACAATTTGAACATGAACAAGGTGTAACAGATACAAGTCCACAAATGACTTCGTATAGTCTTATGACTTTATCATGCTACCTTGCTCAGTCTCCTACTTAACTTTACAGGTTCATATGAGATCAGTCACCTAGTCACAGGTCTAAGTATCTGCTAGTTAGGTAGGGAGGGATGCTCGCCCCCCAATTCTGTGGTACCAAGAGGTCTCTCCAAGGCCTTGAGTCTCCTCAGACAGATAATTCTCCTCTTTGCCAGAGTGGCCCAAACCAAGCTAAATACATAAGAGCAGAGAATAGTACCGTGTAGGTACATTAACACACTGCCCGTTGGTACAGTCTTAGAGTGCAAAAGAAGAAACACGAAAGCAATTAAATGAAACTGTTCAGTCTCTGAAAGGCAACAGCAATTCTACTTAACGGAAGAGTGGTAATAAAAACCATCAGCACTCTTCCATTACTGAGTACATTACTCGGCATGGAGAGGATCCTCCTGGGGGCTCCGATATACTTAAGCTGTTCCAAGGATCGCTCAAGGGATTAAAATCATAAGGATTTCATTACCTCTTCATTGAAAGGGTCTAATTTGTTCAGGCTGAGTGTCATTTTGTCATTTCTCATAAATTAAGGGAGAAACAAAATTATTGTTTCTATCTTAGTCCTCACATGAGATGTAGATGCTTTCTGAGAGTAACACTAGTTGACTCCTGTGTCTAGAAGGCTGGCTTTTGGTCTAAGGGGAGCAAAAATGCCCTTTACTTAGGTTTTTTATTCTCTATATTGAGTGGAGGGTAAAAGAACAGGGGCCCTTTCGAACTGAATCTATTTTGCTGTGATCTAGGTTCAAGGCCAGAATTTCATAGAATGTGACATGCTTTGCTCAAGGTCCCTTTACCTTAGGGAACACTCTTACTGCTGTGTACCAGTCCCAGTGCCCCAGTGCTATGCAGGACACTCAAGTGGCTTTTAGGTCAGATTTCTTTAGCTCATGAGCACCTGCCATGGTAACAATGTCTTAGGAATCCAAGTTCCACTTAGGAATATAATAGGTTTCTTTATACAAACAAAATAATTTCTGTCTTAATTAGAGACAAATTTGGTGACCAACCAGCCCATTTTCACTTTCAACACTAGTTTGTTCCATTTAGCGTGGCATGTGCAGCCAAGAATGCCAAAATGGGATACAGAAGCCTGCATCTCACTCGTACTTCTGCCTGTAATTCAGTAAGTGATTCTGGGGAAGTTCTTTCCTGTCTCAGGCAAGTCACTTTTCTTGCCTGCAAAATGGGTGGGGGTGGGGTCAGTTGAGAGAGTTTCTGAGGTCTTCGTCTTTTTGAAGTGAAGAATATTCTTGAAGAATATTCTACTACATTTGTCATTTTACTCCTAATAGGATAAGTAAAGGGAAGTAAGCATGTATTTAAAAGCTATGATGTTTTAGGCACTTTGCAAGATACTTGCTCTTTTATTAACTTACTCATAACTCTGCTCAAGTCATTTTACCCTCCTCAAGGTGCCCCCCACAAAACCTGAGGAATCTTTAAAGCCTGATTCGGTTCATCCTTTCCATGGGGAATTCTGTGGCTGCTTTTCACTCCTAGTGCTTTCTTATTTTTCTGAACTACTATACTAAGAAGTTATATGTAAGGAAATCATTATGTAACTATGTTTAAAAACTGTCAAACTATTTCTTTATTTCAATTGTTTTGAAATTACCAAGTTTAAGAAAGATATGATTCAATGTAAAATAAAATCTGATAAAGTGAGGGACATTAATTGGGTCAATAACCTTGCTAAGAGAGCTTTATCCTGATGTGGACATGCCAATAGACAGACTTACAGAGCCCACTGTATACACATTTGAGAAACTACTGCTGGCTGTCCGTCTACTCTCCTCTTGTTTTCCTTTGATTTAACATGTATCTAATCCTAAAATAGGGGAATCACATAGAGATTTATCCCTTTTTCATAAATCGAATCCATACCATGCTAAATCATGTAAATAAAAATAAAAAGCTTCATTTAATAAATAAAAAGCCTCATTTAATAAAAAGCTTCATTTCTCAAATCATCAGCAGGAGTTTCTGGGACTGAGTAAATCTACTAAATCTTTCCTGACCAAAACTATAAACCTTACGGACGACAAAAATGCCACATATAATTTGGCCAGCAAAATTCATAGTGATGAAAGGAATTAATCAGTTGTTGACTAGAAAGTGTGAGATCTAATGTTTTAGATTATTGTCCAAATTCTCTTTTGCAACCACTAAGGATAGAGAAGTTATAAAGGATGCTTAATAAGGGAAAAAGGAAGTATGGAAATCTCATGATATGGGTAGGTGGGCACACAAACAAAGAGAGAAATAAGTAATTATATAAGTATCTGGCAAAACGAAAAGCTTGCAACACTATTCGATTAGGCTTTTAAATATAAAGTATACATACAGTTTCTCAAGTAAAAAATATCATACTATTTCACCCTAATTAGAGCACGGAGATGTCAGGAGATGTCATATGTCTATATTTTCATAGGATTTATTTGAAGAATAAAATGCTAGTATTTATTATGCTTCTTACTTTCTAATTCATGGATGGCAATAAGTCTATTTGATGGGGTGCCTGGGTGGCTCAGTTGGTTAAGCGACCAACTTTGGCTCAGGTCACGATCTCATGGTTAGTGAGTTTGAGCCCTGCATCAGGCTCTTTGCTGACAGCTCGAGCCTGGAGCCTGTTTCAGATTCTGTGTCTCCCTCTCTCTGCCCCTTCCTCACTCTCTCTCTGTCTCTCTCTCCCTCTCTTTCTCTTAAAAATAAACACTAAAATAAAACTTAAAAAAGCATTAAAAATAACTTAAAAATAATCTATTTGACTTGTTAATCTAAATGTTTTCTCTATGTTTTGAAGGTCACCAATGCCAAATTAGGTATGAGAACTACAGCCCCAAGAGAAGTAAGTTATTATTTTGAAAAAATTATTTCTTAAAAAGCCAAATGCACGCAAGATTACAACAGAAAATTCTTTTTTTGTAAATTTCCGCTGTTATTTAAACAAATGGGTTTTGTATAAAAATTAGTATTTCTGGAAGACCTCCCAATGCACGCACATCATGCTAGGTGGTAATGGGGTGGGTACAAGATGGAAACTAGACCATGGGTGCCTTTGAAGAGATTATAATCCAGGAATGTGAAGAACAGAAGCACTTGAATAATCTCAACATCTTAGCTAGAGCAGCTGACTGCAGATGAGAAACAGAGAGAGCTGTGAGGGTTAAAGGAAGCTAGAGACACAGGAAAAGCTTGAAAGAGGAAATGGAACTTGAAACCGGGTTTGATGGATGGCTAGAATTTCGCGAGGCAGAATGGGGTGATGGGGAAGGGTAATGGGAAAACTGAGTGACAGACAGAAGTATTTTCATGCAAGAAAGAATATGAGCACAAGCATGAGGCAGAAAGGGATGGGGGCACGTGGAGGACAATGAGTAGTAAAGGCTTTTTAGCTAAGTATGTAAGATATACATGGGAAACATGGGAGTTAAGGTATTTGGAAAGGGAAGGTGGGACTTGATTACAGAAGACTCAGATTGCTGAGGTGAATGGAATTTGATAAGCGATGAAAAGTCACTGAGTATTGTAAAGCATGGAATTACCAAAATATTTTATTTTCTTATAACCATATGTGAACCTTGGGCTACCTATATATTTAAAGCTCTCTTTGCCAAGACACATAGCCAAGACACATGGGCCTAAAATCCTATATAGGAACATAGGCCCAAATCCTATGGATGACAGGCTAAACCAAACGGAGGGGAAAAAGCCAGTAAACAAATAAGTGCCTGTAAGCTAGGAACCAAGATACTGTCACTTGTGCTCCACTGACACTGTGGCTGAATAGTTCATTTTAACTAAATGTGGAATTCCCTTAAAAACAACTTTCTGAGAGTCAGAGTGAGATATCTGATGATGAAAAACTATGATTAAGTTATGATTTTCAGTTGGTCTTCATTTCTATACCTCACTCCAAATTCCAGCCATCTTTAGCATTTGAAGGCAATAAAATTCTTGGACCACAAGGACTGGAGTTAGGGGCTGTAGTTCAAGGACAGACTCATGATAGGTGCCCGCCATATAGTAAGAATCCTTGAGCAAAAGCAACTCACCCAATATGAATTATGTGATAGGAAATAATATGCCATTCATTAAGAAAAAAAAAAAGAAAAAAAAGAAAAGAAAGGTCCAAAAGCATGACAAACAGCAACATTATTATAAATAGATATATGATACGTAAGACAGAAAGCTAATTACCTCATGATCATGAGTGGCCTGTCGGGCTGCATCTAAAATATGAAAGAATAAGAGAACATTAGTTTCAAGAACAAAACAAAACAATAACAAAACCCAAGCAAATGAACTGTGCTGCACTACAGTTAGTTAGTTAGACACAAGAGAAACAGCAGATGCAGTTCTGACCTTTGAGGAGAACAGAGTGGGAGAGCGGACAGGAGACACACACCATAGGCTGTTTGTACAACATTAAAGTTTAGCAGGCAAGATGCCCAAATGTGGAGAAGATGCAATGGCTAAGGAATGACAGACTAGTGGGAGGTGGGGCTTCTCTGGCAATGTCTCCTGAAGAAAGGGGAGACTTGAAGGGTGTGATGAACAATTTTAACAGAGAACAAGAATCCATGAAGACTGGGATCTTGTCTGTCATGTTCACTGTTGCATCCTTAATGCCTAGGTGAAAGCCTGGTATAATAAAGCCTGGTAGACAATATATGAAAGCTCAACATGTAGTGTTTGAGTACACGAATACATGAATGCATGAATGAATGAAAAGGATGAGCACTGAAGGGTGGGAGAAATGGTGCACGAAGGCTTAGTGGTGTCAAAGAAAGGCAGGTATGTAGTTTAGCAGACAGACTTGTTTAGAGGCAGAGAAATGCCTAACCCCGGAATTAGGAAAAAAAGCATAGGCAACTAAGAGGGGTCTTGGAACACAAATCAAATTATTGACCCTGGATATGGAAATGCAACTGAGATTTTTAAATGAGAGTAATATGATTTTAATAAAATTCCAAGGTATGTTTGTGAATGTGGCATAATAGAGAAACGATGGAAACTTACCTTTTACATTTATCACGCTAACAATAGGCTTTGTGACACTCTGTCATGCACAACAAACTACAAAAACATCTCATTCTGGTTCTGATACCTTGCCTATGAGATTTGCCTTTCTGACGGTCCTGGGTTTTCCTACTGAAGACCTTGTAGGCCTCAGTCTTCTGATACTGCTCCAGTTCCTTCATGTAACGCTCCTTATCTCTGTCTGCTTCATCAAGGTAGCGCTAGGAAAGAAATGTGGAATTATTTTCAAGAAACACATCTGGGTAAAATATTAGTGAACTCATTGAAGAAAACAGAGGACAATTAGAATATGGGAAGAAAGTATATGAGGGATAAGCTCTAAGGGAGAATAAAGAAATCATATGGATAGAAAAATATATAATCCCTCAATTATAAAAGAAATAGGTGATTCTAATTCTTTACACTATTACATTTTCTAACTTAATGAAGACAAGTTCTATTGAGATCATTCTCATAAAGTATTCATATGAAGACATTACAGTTATTCCTCTAATCCCACAGACAGACCTATACATGGCCACTAGAGTCCTCAAGAGGACTGAACACCACATAGCATATTTAGTCTTCCCAAGAGAAAGGATGGAATATTACTTTGTTTCTCTATCCCCAACCCATTCTGAGAGAATGATCTCATACATCAATTGGCCTTTTAAGAGCCAGAAGAGTAGAGCACGAAAGCCGGGAGACACAAAGAACATAAAAAGGAATGACCTCATCCTATGGACCTAAAATGGACTACTATGACAGAGCCTATATCTGCACTCTTTGTGCTATTAATTATTTAAATAAAGTCATTGATCCAACAGGATAATTTTGTTTAGTGCCTTGTCCTTTTCATTCAGCAATTAGGTTTAAGAAATAATGTATAAAAATAGTGCTTTTAAATGGACACAAACTAGAGTCAGATATTACATTAAAAACCTTGTCTTGCACAAGAGTCAGATGTAGAAGACACCCGACTGGTCAAACATGGGACAATTTAAGTACCCCAATACTGAAGTACAGTAATAAAATTATAAACCTTTGGGGACAAAAATTAGTATGCTCATACCAACGATAAATAACAAACAGCAGGGAGGAAAAGGGTTCTTGCTTAAGTTAGAATGCTGAAAGCTGAGCAGTAAATGTGAAGGGAGTGCTAGAGTTGGAAAATTATCATTTTGCAACCCTCACGGTAAAGATTAGACCAAGCAAAAGTCATCAGTGGATGCTAAATCTAGGGGGGACGTCGATATGGAACGGACTCTGTATGTTGTTAAAATGTCTCTCCACAGATTGCTTATTAATTGTAAAAGAGAATAAAAAAACTTTATCGAGAGAGCAAAATTAACATTACCAGTAAGGAATAAAAGGACACTGTGTGCCTGCACATGTGATACCCAGAGAAGGACACAATACCACCTATGCAGTATTCTAAGAATGCATAACTCAATGTCATCACAAGGAAACATTAGACAAGTACAAAATGAGCAATGTTCATTAGAAGTAAACAAAAAGGAGGTGGAGAAAGAGGGAGGGATTGCATTCTTTTTTTTTTTTAAATTTTTTTTTTTCAACGTTTATTTATTTTTGGGACAGAAAGAGACAGAGCATGAACGGGGGAGGGGCAGAGAGAGAGGGAGACACAGAATCGGAAACAGGCTCCAGGCTCCGAGCCATCAGCCCCAGAGCCTGACGCGGGGCTCAAACTCACGGACCGCGAGATCGTGACCTGGCTGAAGTCGGACGCTTAACCGACTGCGCCACCCAGGCGCCCCGGGATTGCATTCTTAAAAAAATATCAATGTCATGAAAGACAAAGAAAGACTGTGGAAATATCCCAGATTAAAGGAATCCAGAGTTCTGACTATGAAACACAAAACCCTGCCCTGGACTGGAATCTGAACTGGAGGGGGAAAATGTCACAGAGGAAGGATATTAGGTCAACTGACAAAATTGGAATATAGACAGTAAATTAGATAAAAATATTGTGTTAATATGAAATTATACAGTTGATAATGAAACTATGTGTGAGAAAACATATCTACTTTTAGGAAATGTACACTGAAATATTTAGGGGTGAAGGGCAATGAGGTATATAACTTACTCTCAAATGATTTTGAAAAAAGGTGTGTGTGTGTGTGTGTGTGTGTGTGTGTGTGTGTGAGAGAGAAAGCACACAAGCATGAGTGTGCATGCACGTGGGTATGTCAGTGAGAGAGAGTGAGCACGCACATGCACACACAAGCAAGTGAGCGTGAGTGCTTAGTATGTGTAGCTTGCCCAGAAGAGTGTAAGTGCATATGCAAATGGACAGACGGGGTAAAACATGTTAACTACGGGTGAATTTGGGTAAAGGGTATTTAGCCATTCTTTGTACTATCCTGTGTTTGTAACTTTCTGTACATTGAAATTTTTTCAAAATAAAAAGTTAAAAACGGGCAACTAGGTGGCTCAGTCTGTTAAGTGTCTGACTTCGGCTAAGGTCACAATCTCACGGTTGGTGAGTTTGAGCCCTGCTTTGGGCTCTGCTGTCAGTGCAGAGCTTGCTTTGGATCCTCTGTACCCCCCTCTCTCTGCCTCTCTCCCCTTTCAAAAATAAATAAACAGTAAAAAGAAAAAAAGTTAAAAACAAACACTAAAACCTTTGCCCTACCTAATAGTGGTTATCTCTGGAGAAAATTAATGTTACTTTTGCTTTTTCCTTTACACACTTCTGCATCATCTTAAAAACATGTTAAACAAAGAGCATGTATTAATTATGAAATTAAGAAATTAAAAACAAAAGAGTAAACAATGAAGTATGGAGTACGTACAGCTCACGATTCGTTTATACATTAGGGATAAGATAATGGACAATATGCACTGGTTTCTACTTGCTGGCTACCACAAAGAGCTTCAAGTTGCAACTTAATATAATCTCCTTGAAATTTTCTGAATTCAGTTAATTCCCCAGAGTATTTTTCAATTTGGTTTTTGTTTGTTTGGAATCCTTTGTAAAGAGTATGAGACATAAAAGAAATATAGCTATCTTTTAGATGCTGAGAATGCTGGGAACTTTTAACCCCACGCCACTCCCACAACCTACCATCATTCTGCTTTTGTGGCATTTCAACCAATTTGTGGCTATCTTGTCCTTAATTCCTCTCAACCCTCTCTAACAAATGGATTTGTTTCAGTTTGGCAACAGTGTTAGTTTTTGCTTAGAGAGGAATTCAAATAGTTCTTGCTTTATTTTTCATAGTAGGTTAAATTTGCCAGAACTCGTTAAAAAAAATTAAACAAAAATCTTATGTGAACAGCAGAATTTTATCAAATGACCTTTTCTTATTGAACTCCTGACTTTTCATTTGACTCGGTAGAATAAATTATATCAACAGATTTCTTAATTTCTTAATATTGAATCACTTTTTATAAAATTCTTATATGAACTCTCAGCATATAAATCAAATAAGAGTAGAGCTGCTTTGGTTTAGGGGGGCTGCTAGGGGCCCTCCTGCTTGTACCCCTGAAGCAGATCCTGAAACAGTACAAAAACCACTGTGCTAGAGAAAAGAGTTATGATGAATCCTGCTATTCTGTTCTTCTACGCCCCATGACAAAATTGAAGAATCAACCACCCATCCTCTTTGCTTTTCTGATGGAAGCTATTTTTGAGGCATAATCAAAACCAAGCAGAGGATCAGGAATAGGAACAATTACCTGTTTTTCCTCAGGGGGCAGTTTACTCCATTCATTGCCTAACATCCTTGTGATTTCTGGAAATGGGACTTCTGGTCTTTTTGCTCGAAGCTGTTCTCGACGCTCATTCATGAATCGAACATATCCTGTAAGGGGGGATTTGGGTGCGTTGCTGTCTCGAAGAGGTTTCTTCCTCTTTCTTCCTTTGGACCAACCTCCTCGTTTACTTCTTTGCTGTAAGACAAAATAAAAAAACCAAAAACCAAATTACAAAATCCACCCAAATAACACAACAATAAAACAAACGAACACAACAGGATAAGAGTTGCATTTTCCTACTATTAGGAGCCTAGATATTCAAAGCTCTCCAAATCTGTCATAGGTACAAATGACTGCAATGCAGTCTTCAAGAAGGAACTCTAGATGGTTCATCTGCACATCCTTTCATGTACCACACTACAGACTGTTACATTAAGGGGCTAATCCTAACTGATGAGAAGAAGGGGCACCATGATCATGTACACTTTGGCCTTCATACGCACTTAACAAGTCCTAACTCCTGACAGGGGAATTTCCTAAATGAGAAACGCAGCACATACATAGCACTGTGCCCGAGAAGCAGACACTGTCATGGTAGATCAGAACAAGATGTCACAAACACTGGGCAAAGAGACAAGTTGTAGTACAGGGCTTAAAAATCATTCGTGAAGGATGTTTTTCATTGATACCATTCAAAGACCAGTTCACTTCCCACAGTAGACAACATATAGATTTCTAAATTAATAGCTAAATTTCATCAAGTATAATATATCCAAAATGAATACTTAGTTTTTTGCCTTGATGACTTGTTCCTTAAGATGTTTATTTTATAAAGTCAGAGGTCTTTACATGTTATGAGTTACATCAAAAAATGAAATCACCTCAAAAAAGTTTAAAGAAAGGACTGAGGTACTACTGATGTTTTACCACAGCCCTTTCTCTTTGTCTTTCTTTTTTTTAAAGTTTATTTATTTATTTATTTTGAGAGAGAGAGAGAGACAGAGAGAGAGCGAGCACATGAACAGGGGAGGGGCAGAGAGACTGACCAAGCCATCCAAGCACCCCCCATCTCTTTGTCTTTTAATGAGATGAAAGCTCCCTCACACTTTTGCTTCATAATTTTACAAATACACACAGCCTATCACTTAATAAACTTTTATGGATACAAGAATTCTTCTTTCAAAGAGAAAAATAAATGAAATGCGACAAAAACATTAAAATATTAATTATAGTACTGTAGTCCTCCAAATTAATATGAATTACTCACCACTGGGCAAATGGTGTATTTGCTATCAGCTTTTTTCCCCCCTGATTTTGTCTTGTAAACTTAGTAACATTAAAGCTACTAAGGATTTTAAGATGTTTAAGAAGCTTCAAGCATTCATTATAATCTTAAAGGATGCCAACATGAAAAGAATCAGCTCTTTTAAAGTAAGAAAAAAGATGATGGGGCGCTGGAAAGGCTCAGTTGATTGAGCATCCGGCTCTTCATCTTGGCTCAGGTCATGATCTTGGCTCAGGTCATGGTTTGTGGGATTGAGCCCTGCGTTGGGCTCTGTACTGGCAGCATGGAGCCTGCTTGCAATTCTCTCCCTCTCTCTCTGACCCTCCCCTGCTTGCACTTACTCGCAAATTAAATAAATAAACTTTAAAAACAAATAAATAAAACAAGAAAAAAGATGAAATTCATGGTAGTATTCTTGTATGACTAAAAAAGAGTGCCTTAACGTGGACAATGTAATCAATCAATTGCGAGGAACACTGAAAGTCCAACAAGGGCATGACTGCCCTAGGCCCATATGGAACCTTGTGTGAATTAGAGAAGGATGCCCTCTATGAGAGGGTGAATGGCTTGGTAAGTGGTGTGGATCCTCTGAGAATGTATGATTCCATGCTATAGGGCTTGGTGTGCATAAAATGTGTGGCCTTGAACAAGGGCATGTGGACTTCTCGTTAATTACTTATGTAAATCATTCATTCATTCAGTAAGCATTTGTTGAGCATCTAGTATGATGTAGGTATAAATTTATTAAGCAGGGGGAAAAAGAGTCTACTTGTCTCTGTGTCATTAAAACCATTAATATGGTTTTATGTGAAACTATTAATACGGTTCTACGAAGAAAATTCTGCAGAATGTAGGGGGGCCAGAGGATGAATGCTTCGATCAATTCCTTTGCTGACTGCTTCTTTAGAAACTTCAGAGACTGGTAACAGGAAGAAATGCTTCTTCAGCTTACCTCATCTTCATGCCTCTGTTCAGTGCCTTCTGCTGTATTTGAAGCCTCATTCTGAAGCAACTGACCTTGGGAGAGATCCTCCACAAATTCTGGATTGTTGGTGGATGATGTGGCTCCACTACTATATGGAACCTCTGGGTGGGTTAACCTTAAGAGTAACAGGCAGATGTGTTCAGTTATCAATAGCATCAAAGATTCCTATTTACCAAGGTTCAAGACAAATTGCCCTGTCAACAAAAGCAGAAGCCAGGTTTAATTACCCCACCTCATTTGTGTAAATGTAAATAAGGTCTCCAGAATAGTTATAGAGTATTTAAAAAACTAGTTTCAGTGCTTGATTGAACTAGGTCATTTTCATGGAGAAGCCTTCTATTAAAAATAACTAGGGGCAACTGGGTGGCTCAGTTGGTTAAGCGTCCAGCTCTTAGTTTCAGCTTAGGTCATGATTTCAAGGTTTGTGAGTTCAAGCCCTACATCGGGATCTGCGCTCATGGCGTGGAGCCTGCTTGGGATTCTCTCTTCCCCTCTCTCTGCCCCTCCCCTGCTCACTTGCTCTCTGTCTCTCAAAAATACATAAACTTAAAAAAAACCAAACAGACTATAATCTTTTCTCAAAAAATGACCTCTCCCCTCAACATTGACATTTTAGTTCTGAGCATGCAACAGAGTCTCACTTTTATATGCTACTTTTCATGCATCTTATCTCCAGTGTAAAGGGAAAATATTGTTAATGGAAAAGGAGAATAGGAATGGGAGTTGTAGAGGCAGGGTGCCCCGTCACAGAAGGGCGTAAGAAGTATCTCTTATGGTACATTCCATAGGTTATTACTTCTTGGACTCAAGTGTTTATTGACAACCAGATCATCTAATGATATTATTAAGTTCAGTAGGTTCAGGTATAAATGTTAAGAAATAAAACACATATTTCTTTTCTGTTTCCAGCATTCTGTTCCAGACTAGTTGGCAAACCAGATCTCAACCTTCTAAAAAGTGGACATAATAAGGTAGATGACTGGATTCACTCACTATTCTGGAAGAATGTATACTTCATAGGGTTATAGGCAAATAATTACAATGCAATGTAAGTACTAAAATAGAGGTTTGTAAAAAGTGTATGGTATGATGAATTTTATACATTATGTAGAGGATGTTAAGAAAGATTTTACAGAGGTCTTGAAAGATAAATAGGTACTCGCCAGGTAAACATCATTACAGGCAGAAAGAAAAGAGTATAACAGGAGTAAGGGCAACCTTTCAGGAGGCTACTGCTATAGACTAAGTGAGAGACAGGCAGGCAGGATGAAGAAGAGGGGAATGATAGCTAAGAGATATTTCAGGGATACAGTGAACTTAATGACTGAGTCAAAGGTAACTCTATGGGTGATTATGCACTATTAGCCAACGTCAACTGCAAAGTGTGTGGGGGATGGGTGAGGTGGGTATAAGACAGAAAAGAAAACAGTAAGTCTGAAACACTCATGGCATAATTAAGTGAAGCTGTCCCACAGACAACTGGAAACATGCATTGAGAGAACAGAAGTGAAGAAAATCAGAAAAATGGGAAGTGCTGGATATTCTCCAGAAAGAGAGAAGAAAGTCAGGACAGAACTCTGTTGGAAAAGATCATTTGAAGAGCAAGCATTAGAAGAAGTAGGAAAGACTAAGCAGGGCATTAAGAGATTTAGGAGAGAATACTGTCAAAGAGGCCAAGGCAGAAAGACTTTTTAGAAGTGGGTATGAACCAAGTAAAAAGATGCAGATGTTGAATAAGATAGGCTGAAAAGTATCTGCTAAATTCGAAGACCTAAAGGTTGTTGGCAATTTTAGGGAGCATAGCTTTAGTAGAATTAGGGGAATAATATCCAGATTCCAGTGGGCTGAGAAATGAATGAAAGCAGATGCACACTGTCCTGGAAATGAAAGAAGTTACACTTTTCTGACCCTTTCTAGAAAATATAATAGATGATTTTAAGCAGGAGTTTCCTACATTTTTGAGGTCTTTGAGGTCCTTTGAAAAAGACTAAGAGAAATTATGAACTCAATGCCAATCATGTTCTCTGAAAAGAGGCACCATCAGAGACCCAGTTTGATCCTGGTAGCTTTATTTTCCAGATGTTTCAATCACTTTGGATGGCTTTGGCAACTTGTTTTTTCACTTACTGTCATTCTTGTTCCAACAGTGCCATCAACTTTTAAGTTACTAATTCTTGTACATTCTTATTTCAGTAAAATATGAAAGTTAGGTTTGGGAAAATGTATCAATCCTATGAATCCCTGACTGAAATGAACAGAAACCAGAGGGGAGTGGTCACAGGCATCAAATGTCTTGGAGATGACAAGTTGGACACAGTTTGCAAAAAAACAAAACAAAACAAAACAAAACAAAACAAAACAAGGTTCTTTTGTTCCTATAAATGAGTTGGCACGCTCTTAGTTAAAGCCAACAACCCTTCCATTTGTGCCATGGACCCCACAGCATTTAGCCTACTCAAAGACAGGTTTTTAGCAATTCTGCCCTCTCCTGCATTACCAATTCTTCCTTGTCCACTGGATCAGCAAGCAAATGTGACATTTTTTACTCTTACCTTGTTACCTTAAAACAAAATGAAACAAAACAAAAAGCACTCTCTGGATCCCACTTCATTTTTCTCCTTTCCATTACAGAATTATTCATAGAGACCATCCCCAACTGAAGACAGTTTGATTTATGATTTTTCAACTTGACGATGGTGTGAACGTGAGATAGATTCAGTAGACACCACACTTGGACTTTTGTATTTGGATCTTTTCTTGAGTTTAGTGATACGCTGCGTGGTCCTCTCTCACAATGCTGGGCAGCTGCAGTGAGCCTCAGCTCCTGGTCAGCCTCGCAATCACCAGAGTAAATAACTGATACCCTTATGACCGTTCTGTATCCATACAAGTGTTGTTTTCACTTTCAGTACAATATTCAACAAATTACAGATATTCAACACTTTAGGCTTTGTGCTGGATGATTTTGCCTAACCGTAGGCTAATGTAAGCGTTCTGAGCACGCTGAAGGTAGGCTAGGCTAAGCTATGATGTTCGGTAGGTTAGGTGCATTAAGTGCATTTCTGACCAATGGTATTTTCAATTTACTATGGGTTTATCTGGAGGTAACCCCATGGTAAGCTGAGGAAGATCTGCACTCTGAAAAGAATTGTTTATATCTATTGGCTTCAATTTCTCTTCTTTCATTCTCTCTTAAACGTAACCCAAAGGACATGTGTACTTACAACTCTTACAAAAGTCACCAATGCCCTCCATGCTAAATTCCACGTCATTTCTCAGCCTTCATCTCACCCGATCTTCCAAAAGTTTTTAACACAGTTGATCTCTTCCTCTTGAAATACCTTTTTTTAACTTGTTCTCCAGGACATGGCACTCCTCTGGTTTTTCTGCTACCTTTTTAGCTATTCCCTTTAGTGTTCTTTGTTGACTTTTCCTCTTCTGCCTGGCTTAAATGCTAGTGTATCCCAGAGCTCAGGCATTAGATCTCTTCTCTTTTCTATCTACATAGTGCTCATTTCTTCAGTGATCTCAGCCAGTCTCTGGCTTTAAATATCAGGTATATGCCGATGATTCCCGTGTTTCTTTTTCTAGTCTAGACCTCCCCTAGCCCCTAAGCCCTATATCAAGCTGTCTATTTGACATTTCTGCTTGGATATCTAACAAGCATCTCAAATTTAAAATCTCCTGCTTAGTTTTCCCCATCTAAGTCATCCCTTCGGTCGCTTAGGCCAACAGTTTGGAGTTGTCCTTGATTGCTTTTTTCTCCCTTCTCACATCTCATCTGGTTTTTCAAGCAAATCTTAACTTGGTTTATCTTCAAAATATACGTCAAATTCTACATGGCACCAAACCCCATTCCCATTATCCCTGAAACCCTCTCCAATGAGGTCTCACCCCTACTACTCCAACAAAAATACTCTTGTCACTAGTGATGTTCTTTAACTCATCATCTCTCACTTGAATTATTTCAGGAGCTTAACTCGTCTCCTTGCTTCAGCCCCTGCTCCCTTCACTCTATTCTCAATATAACAGCCACAGGGATCCTATTAAAAAATAAATATCAGATCATTCTGCTCAAAATCCTCCAATGCTTTCTCACCTCTCTCAGAGTGCCAGTTAAAAGTGCTTACTCTGACCTATAAGATTGTACATGGTCTAGTCCTTGCTACTCAAAAGTATGGCCCTCATACCAGCAGCACTGACATTGCCTGGGAACATACTACCATGTAAAATCTCTAGCCCTCACTCAGACTTTCTGACTCAGAAAGCACCGATGTAGTCCTCTACTACCTTCCCCTTGGTATATATACTCTGCTCCAGCTACACTGGCTTCCTGGGTATTTCTAAAAGGTAAAAACATTTCTAACCCAGGGTTTTTGCACTTCCTTTTCCTTCTGCCTAGAATAATCTTCCCCAGATAACTGCATGCTAGCTACCTTGCTTCCTTCAGGTCTTTATTCAATTCACTTTGAAAGCATTTCTGGGCCATCTTATCTAGAACTGCACCCCAAAGCCTTCCCAACCCTCTTCCCTGCTTTGTTAATCCATAGTTTTTAACAACATAGTATGTATTTTACTTAATTATCCTGTTTACTCCCTGATGTCCCCAGTAGAATTTAAGCTCTACGGGGATTGGTATTTTTGTCTGCTTTGTTCATTGCTTTGTATCCAGTGCCTAGAACAGTGTCTGGCACATAGGAGACACTCAGAAAATTTTTCTTGAATGAATTGGATTTAACAACTAGGCAGCTTTTAGAAAAGTCTTGGAGAACAGCTTTATCTGAATAGTAAGGTCAGAAGGCAGATATTAATGAAGAAATATATGTGAGGTAAGGAAACAGAATAATTACAAAGTCTAGTCCATTTTTCAAGAGCTCTAAAGAATATTAAAATAATTCATCACAGGGATTAGCTAGCACTTCAATCAGTGAATGTATTTCTTCCGTGGCAAATAACTTCTAAATAGAAAAGATAAAAATTCAAGTGGAACAGAGATTTTTGAGGGAAGAGGGACTATTGCTATTAGTGCTTTTCTATATTCCTTTATACATCTGCCCCAAAAATACCAAAGAAAGGAGATGGGGGGAAAGAAAGGAAGAGAAGTCAGTCAAGTCAGAGCTCCTAGGCATCTTGAATAAAGAGCCATATTAAAAAAATCTGATCTTAAAAAAAAAAAAAAATCAGACCTCTGGGGAAAAGTTATTTTCATATCTGTGGCAATTCAAACAGAAAATGAACTTGATTTTTAGAGCTAGCCCTGTGGCAGGTTATTTACTTAATGGTAGCTATGTAATTCTCTTAACCAGGAGGAACTGATGTTTCCTAGATCCACATATTGCTGTGCCAGTTCATAGGCACCAGAACACGGCAAATGACAGCTGAATGCAGATCACAAAGCAGCTTACAATGGCTCTCACTCTCTCTTTTGTGAAGCCTAACAAACATAACTTCTGGTTTTATGATATAAAACAGTCTCTTTAGCACCTCATCCATTATCAGAAGCTTTGTTTTAAAGCTTGGTGGAGGCCCAGTGTCCCAGAGCAGCTGCTTACCCAGTTGTGGCCAGATCATTACTCTCCTTGGAGCCATCTTCCTCTGCAAAAAGGGGTGGCAGGGTAGAGCTCGTCATCAAGGTTTCCATCTCTCTGAAAGGAAGAGACAATAAGAAAATAATTATAATGGCTTAATTACTTCCAGTTGAAGTTCCATTAATATAAGCCAGGCTTCCTTAAATTTATCACATCAGCAGCAGAATAGAAATGGACCTAAATGTTTATTTTCTTGATTTGGACATAAATCAATTTAAACACTGGTTAATGGGTTCTTAACTTTGGTCTTACTGACCGACTAGACTAAAAAGCATTAGATTTTAATAAATGGGACAGAGTTTGGAAATTCCTTTTTGTTCATTAAGAATACCTTCAAAAGTATTCTTCATTTACTCTAAAAACTGTTGAGCAGAGTAAGTCAGAAGCACAGAGTAACTCAGCAGCCCTGAACAAGTTATTCAACTTCTATGAGATACTATTTCACCATCTTAGACACATACAAGATTGCTGACTTGACCCACAGGGTTATTGTGAAGGATTAAACTGAAAGAGCTTCATAAACAGAGAAAGGCTAAGATGGTAAGTGCTTTGAGTATTATTATATAAAGCAAGGTATTGTTATTACAGCATTACTGGGTCTCAGTCCCAGATGAATCATCCTTAGATTAAGTGGTAACAAACTGAGCCCTCTGAAAGGAAATAATGCAAAGGAAGTGGAGGCTGGAAGGCATACTGATGTGGAGCAGAGGTAAAGAAACCTCACTTCCAGGTCAGAAATATGTTCCACATCACCATGACGACCAACGGAAATAGCATGCACCTGGGTACAGGAAACAACTAAGCTTAATTGAAGAAAACAAAATAAATTACAAGAACTTGAAGGTTATTAGACTGAAAGGATAAAAGGACAAAGTGACAAAGAGAGTAATTTCACTTAGCATCTCACTACAAAGAAAGATTTTTCTCTTTCAAGGCTTACCACCAATGGTGGTATCACCCCATAGAGCCAAAAGCAGCAGCCTTCCATTCATCGTGAAAGTGATATTCAAACAAAACATTCAACAGTGACCCCAAACAGTAACCACTTAAGGGGAACTGCAAACCACTCAAGAAAGAGAGTGCTTCAATCAAACGGGGAGAATTGAGAAGCAAATTATGAGAATTCACTTAGGAGCTCCCTCAGCAGTTATTTCAGGGGCTGCTGCTGAGGAGACCTAGTGAAACTGCAATTAAGAGGAAAGCAGGGCAGCCCAAGCAGAGCTAGGATTCATCCCACTGAGGTGGAAACCAGAGGAAGATGCAGACGACACTGACACCAAATTCTAAATGTTCGATAGAATAATTTACTTCAAAAATGGTGACACTGATGGCTTATTTCTTATTCTTATTTTCTTGTTTTTGCTTCTAAATTTTTATTTAGCAGACCGGTTTCATAAATAGCTTAATGTGAAAAAAATGCATCTCCGTATGACTAATACCCATTGCAGTGGGTAGAGCATGGAAAGCAGAGAGAGAAACTTCATGCACATACCAGATTAGAGCCTGGGCTTTAAGGGCTGCTAACATCACCTTACACTAATATTCATCTTACCAAAAAAAACCCCTAATCAATTAAATGCCATACAGTCTAACTGTAAACCACAGGAAAACATTCAAATAGGTATTCACTCCCAAACCTTAAAAGGACCCATTTAGCTGGCTTCTTATTAAAGTCTCCCTAAAAGTAAATGGCCTTTCAATAACTTTAAGATTCAGCATTTGAAGTTCCTGGCATCTCTTACTGAACCTCAAAGGTGATATATTATCTGGCGGGGGGTGGGGGGGGGTGGTGGCGCCAAATGAACTCTTTTCATTCTCTGTGCCAACATGACCGTCTTCAAGTGTTTCCCAGTTCTCTTCAGTCATTGTTGAGGTATTGGGAGCAAGATTGGGAGGCAGCTGGACAACACAACCTTAGCAACATATAAACAGATCATATAAACAAAGGAAGTTGAGAGAACACAAATGTCTTGCTTCTTTTTCTTAAGTTTGTTTTACTGAACCCATATGGCTTCAGATATATTTTCTCTAGTGTTATTGAGTAGTCAGGTCCCTAAGAAATGAGTAATAAAGTGGGTGGAAGGTTAAGGGGCCAAGATCAACAAAAGAAGGAAATGAGGAAAAAGTCCAGGAAAATCCAAAAGCCTCTTAACTAGTCCAATAGGTTGGAAAAGAAAATGATTCCCAAGAATATGGCTGGGATCCTGCAAGGTTCTGCTTTCATATGGTCCATGAGGGGGTGATTCAAACTGAATCACGGCTACTAAGCCATTGATTGCCAAAAAGCCTCTCAGTGTAGCATCTGTGTCTGATAATGTCTCAGTACAGAGGTCAAACTGAACTTTGAAATTCTATGTGAAGCACTTAAGAAATGTAATGAATGCTACTCTGGAAGGGAAAAGAAGAGAAATACGCACAAAGACAAAGCAACATACAAATCTGGTTCTCTGCTGCAGTTTACATAAGTAAGCATATCATGCAGATGTTTCCTGGCAGACAGGTTCTGTACCAAGTGAAGGCTTCTACCAGGAGGCCTCAAAAAAATGGTATTACGTTGAGGCTTATAGTTTAAACCAGGGTCCAGACTGTAGATTTCAAAATCCAAAAATTCCCTCTAACACTAACCACTCACTGAAAAAAATGGATGTATAAAACATGATGCCAATTTAAGATATTTTAATAACAATTATAAAAATTATAATGATAATTATCTTAAGCACACTAGGTATTTATTGGCCAATCAACACATTTTCTCCCTGTAGTAATATGGGGAGCCAAACTATATTCAGAACATTGCTTTGGTCATTATAGGTGGAGCTTAAGAAATGTTTTTCAACTAAGATTTTCCTAGTAACCCTTCCCAACAAAAGGGATGATCTCAACAATGAGACATTACTCCAAATGTGTTGGACAGTGCTGGAAGCCTAATTTATACCTAGATTTTCTGGGGCTGGCTCTTTTCAAGCAACCTTTCCTTACTTTACATATGTTAATCCCACTTCATTAAGTTCTTTCATGGAGATGCACAACATTCCCTCCCATCACATACCTCAGAGTTGAGAGGTGGGATTCTGTCTTCTTTGTCCACATTAAACCCTTATATAAAACTTTCAATTCTTTTCAAAATCATGTCATTTGGCTAACCAACCTCAAATTCAAATGTGTCTGACCACTATTTCCTGTCATTTCAGCTTTCTCAATTACTTCTACAACTGACCTCTAACCACACAAACCTCTATTTACTCTTATTTATTTAATTTTGAGAGAGAAAGAGCACACGTGAAAGCGGGGAAGTTGCAGAGAGAGAGGAGGATAGAGGATCCACAGTGGGCTCTGTTCTGACAGCAGAGAGTCTGATGCCGGCCTCGAACTCATGAACCGTGAGATCATGAACTGAGCCGAAGTTGGATGCTTGACTGACTGAGCCACCTAGGCTCCCCCTGATAGAGAATTTAAAGTAATGATCATAAAGATACTCACTGGACTTGAGAAAAGAATGGAGAACATCAGTGAGACCCTTAAAATAGAGATAAAAAAGAACCAATCAGAGATGACGAACACAATAAATGAAATTAAAAATTAACTAGATGAAATAAACAGCAGGCTAGAAAGAGCAGAGGAATGAATTAATGATCTGGGAGACAGAGTAATGGAAAGTAACCAAGCTGAACAGGTGAGAAAAAAAATTATGCAAAATGAGAATAGACTTAGGGAACTCAGTGACTCCATCAAGTATAACAATATTCACATTATAGGGGTCCCAGGAGAAGAGAGAAACAAGGGGCACAAAATTTATTTGAAGAAATAATAGCTGAAAACTTCTGTAAGGAAACAGATATCCAGATCCAGAAGGCAGAGAAATTCCCCCAACAAAAATGAACCCTAGAAAGTCTACACCAACACACACAGTAATTAAAATGTCAAAAAGTAGTGATTAAAAGAGAATTTTAAAAGCAGCAAGAGAAAAGAAGACTTTTCCTGGGAAATGTTACACACAAGGAAAACCCCATAAGGCTATAAGTGGATTTTTCTGTAGAAACTTTGCAGGCCAGAAGGGAATGGCATGATACATTCAAAGTATTGAAAGGAAAAAATCTGTAGCCAAGAATATACTATTTAGCAAGGTTATCATTCCTGATAGTAGGGAATGATAAAGACTTTCTTAGACAAAAGCTAAAGGATAATGACCATTAAACCAGCCCTACAACAAATGTTAAAGGGGAATCTTTGAGTGGAAAGGAAAGACTATAAGTAAGAGAAATAAAAGTAGGAAATACAAAGGTAGTAAAAATAAGTATATCTGTAGAAGTCAATCAAGGGATTCACAAAAGAAAATAATGTAAAATACGGTATCATACACCTAAAACATGGGGGAGAGAAAGGGGAAAGACTGGGTTCAAACTTAAGTGACCATCAACTTAATATATACTGCTATATGCAGAAGATGTGACATACAAACCTAATGGTAATTATAAATCAAAAACCAGAAATAGATGCACAAAGAATAAAGAGAAAGAAATCCAAATATATCACTAAAGAAAGCCAGAAAACTGTGATAGAGAGCAAGAGAAGGATCAGAGAAGAAGGAATGGAAATGATATACCACTTAAAAGAAAGAGCGAGTAGCTATATTAATTTCAGACAGAGCAGATTTCAGAGCAAAGAAAGTGATCAGGGAGAAAGAGGGGCATTACATAATGCCAGGGGACAATCAAAGAAGACATAATAATCTTTAATATTTATATGTCTAACCACAGAGGGTCAAAACAGGTGAGGCAAAAACTAATAGAAGTGCAAGGAGAAACAGATGAATCCACAATTATAGCTAGACACTTTACCACGCCTGTAACAGAAATAGATATTTAAGAAGACAGAAAATCATTAAGAACAATGTTGAACTCAACAGCACCATATATCAATTGGATATAATTGATATCTGTAGGACTACTTCATCTAACAACAGCAGATTACATATTTTTCTCAAGCTCACATGGCACATTCACCAAGATATACCAAAACATATCTTAAATTTAAAAGAATAGAATTCATATAATGTTTACTTTCAGACCACAATGAAATTAACCTAGAAATCAGTAACAGAAAGAAGGCTGGAAAATCCTAAAATACTTGGAAATTAAACAACATACTTATAAATAACACATGAGTCAAAGAAGAAACCAAGAGAAATTGAAAAATACTTTCAACTAAAAAAAGATGAAATTATAATTTATGGGGGTGCCTGAGTGGCTCAGTCACTTGAATGTCCAAATCTTGCTTTCAGCTCAAGTCATAATCTCACAGTTTGTGGAAAAGAGCCCCATGTCAGGTTCTGTGCTGACAGCACGGAGCCTGCTTGGGATTCTCTCTCTCCCTCTCTCTCTGCCCCTCCCCCTGTCATGTTCTTGCTCAAAATAAATACATTAATATTAAAAAAAAAAAAAAGAAAATACAGTTTATGAAAATTTGTGGGATGCAGCAAAAGCAGTGCTTAAAAGTAAATTTACAGCACTGAATGCATACATTAGAAAACAAGAAAGAGTTAAAATCCATAATCTAAGCTTTTACTTTAGGAAACTGGAAAACATAGAGCACATTAAATTCAAAGTAAGCACAAGATAAGATATAATAAAAATTAGAGAAGAAATCAGTAAAATTGAGGGGCGCCTGGGTGGCTCAGTTGGTTGAATGTCCAACTTTTGATCTCGGCTCAAGTCATGATCTCAAGGTTCATCGGATCAAGCCCTACATTGGGCTCTATGCTGACAGCATGGGGCCTGCTTGGAATTCTTTCTCTTCACCTCCCCTGCTCTTTCTCTTTCTCTCTTAAAAGAAATAAATATACAAACTTTAAAATGTTAAAAAAAAAAAGAAATCAGTAAGATTGAAAATAGGAAATCAATCAAGAAAAATCAGCAAAACCAAAAGGTGGTTCTTTTAAATTTTTTTTTTTTCAACGTTTATTTATTTTTGGGACAGAGAGAGACAGAGCATGAACGGGGGAGGGGCAGAGAGAGAGGGAGACACAGAATCGGAAACAGGCTCCAGGCTCCGAGCCATCAGCCCAGAGCCTGACGCGGGGCTCGAACTCCCGGACCGCGAGATCGTGACCTGGCTGAAGTCGGACGCTTAACCGACTGCGCCACCCAGGCGCCCCAAAAGGTGGTTCTTTTAAAAGGTCAATCAGTCAGCCTCTGGCCAGGCTAACTAAGAATAAAAGAGCAATGACATAAATTACTATTGTAAGAAATGAAAGAGGGGACACTACTACAGATCTCATGGATGTTAAAAGGATAATAAAGGAATACTATGGACAACTTTGTGGGCATAAAGTGATAACAAAGATGAAATGAACCAATTCTTTGAAAGATACAATCTGCCAAAACTCACAAAGAAACAGATAATCTGATTAGGCCTATCTATTAAATAAATTGAATCAATAGTTAATAACTTTCCAAAACAGAAAGCAGACACAGATGGGTTCACTGGTGAATTCTACCAAACATTTAAGGAGGAAATTAACAATCTTTGACAATCTCCTTCAGAGAACAGAAGCAGAAAGAATACTTTCTAATTCCTTTTATGTGGCTAGCATCACTCTAATATCCAAACAAAGACATTACACACAGAAAAATATAGACCAATAGCTCTCATGAACATAGATATAAAAATCCTCAGCAGAATATTAGCAAAGTGAATCAAACAATGTATAAAAAGAATTATACACCATGACCAAGTGAAATTCATCATAGATATGTAATGCAGGTTCAACATTCAAAAATTAATTAATGTAATCCATTATATCCATAGGATAAAGAAGAATCACATGATCAGATACAGAAAAAGCATTTGATAAAATCTAACACCCATTCATGATACAAATTCTCAGCAAATTAGGAATAGAAGAGACTTCTTCAACTTGATAAAGAACACCTGAAAAACCCTACAGCTAACACCAAAATTCACAGTGAGAAACATAAAGCTTCTCCTCCAAAATCAGGGACGAAGCAAAGATGTCCAGCCCCCACCCCAAAACTTTCCAACATTATAGTGGAAGTCCTAGCTAATGCACTAAGTCACGAAAAGCAAATGAAAGATATATAGATTGGGAAGTTAGAAATAACTCTTTGTTCAGAGATGACATGATTGAATATGTAGAAAATCTGAATGAATTGACAGAAACTCCTGAAACTAATAAGCGAGTATAGCAAGGCTGCAGGATACTAGGTTAATATATAGGCGTTAACTGCATCATGCAATACAATGCAGTATGTATCAGCAATGAACAAGTAGGATTTGAAATTAAAAACACATTACCATTTATATAAGCATTCCCCAAAATGAAGTACTTAGGTAAGATCTATGAGGCCTATATGAGAAAAACCCTAAAACTCTGATGAAAGATGTCAAAGAAGTAATAAGTGGAGAAATATTCTATGTTAACGAACAGGAAAACTCAATATTGTCAAGATGCCAGTTCTTTTCAGCTTGATATATAGATTCAACTCAATTTCAGTAAAAATCCCAGCAAGTTATTTTGTGGATGTAAAAAAAATGATTCTAAAGTTTATATGGAGAGGCACAAGACCCAAAATAGCCAACTCAATACTGAAGGAGAAGAACAAAGGTGGGAGACCAACAGTACCTAACTTCAAGATTTCCTATTAAGTTACAATAATCAAGATAGTGTGGTACTGGTAAAAGACAAGACAAATAGATCAATGGAATAGAATAGAGAGTCCAGAAATAAACCCGTATAAAAATAGTCAACCCATCTCTGACAAAGAAGCAAAGGCAATACAATAAAGCAGACTGTCTCTTAACAAATGGTGCTGGAGGGGTGCCTGGGTGGCTCAGTCAGTTAAGTGTCCAACTTTGGCTCAGGTCATGATCTCGCAGTTTGTGGGTTTGAGCCCCACGTTGGATCTGTGCTGACAGCTCAGAGGCTGGAGCCTGCTTTGGATTCTGTATCCCTCTCTGCCCGCCCCCCACCCCCACCTCTGCTCTCATTCTGTCTCTCTCTCAAAAGTAAATAAACATTAAAAAAAAAAAAAGAATCTAGACACAGACCTTACACCCTTCACAAAAAGTAACTCAAAATAGATCAGAAATCTAAATGTAAAGCACAGAACTACAACATTCCTACAGGATAACATAGAGAAAATCTAGATGATTTTGGGTATGGCAATGACTTTTTAGACAAAACAACAAAGGCATGATCCATGAAAGAAAGAACTTATAAGCTGGACTTCATTATAATGAAAAACTGTTCCTCTGAAAAGGACAATGTCAAAAGAATGAGGAGACAAGCCACAGATTTGGAGAAAGTATATGCAGAAGACACATTTGATAAAAAAACTTTTACCAAAAATACACAAAGAACTCGTAAATCTTAACAGTAAGAAATAAACAATTCATTTTAAAAATGGGCAAAAGACTTGAACAGACTCCTCATTAAAGAAGATATACAGATGGCAAGTATGCATACGAAAAGATCTTCAATATCACGTCATTAAGAAACTGAAAATTAAAGCGAGATACAACTACATAGCTATTAAAATGATTACAATGGCTATTAAAAATCCAACACAGGGGCACCTGGGTAGCTCAGTCTGTTAAGCATCCAACTTCAGCTCAGGTCATGATCTTGGAGGGCATTGGGTTCTGCACTGACAGCTCAGAGCACGGAGCCTGCTTCAGGTTCTGTGCTGCCCCTCCCTTGTTTGTGTTCTGTCTCTCTCTCAAAAAATAAATGAACATTAAAAAAAAAATTTAAAAAAAAAATCCAAAACAGTGACAACACCAAATGCTGATGTGGATTTAGAACAGGAACTCTATTCATTGTTGGTGGGAATGAACACAAAATGGGTCAGCCACTATGGAAGACCATTTGGTGTGTCATATTCTTTTTTCTTTCTTCCTTTTTTTTTTTTTTAAGAGAGAGAGAGAGAGCGAGAGAGAGAGAGAGATCATGAATAGGGAAGGGGTACAGGGAGAGGGACAGAGAGATTCTTAAGCAGGCTCTATGCCCAGCTCAGAGCCTGACATGGGGCTCGATACCACGAACTGTGAGATCATGACATGAGCTGAAATCAAGAGTCAGCCACTTAACTGAGTCACCCAGGTGCCCCCAAACTATTCACTTTCCTTACCAGCAATTGCATTCCTTGGTATTTACTCAAAGGAACTAAAAACCTACGTTCACTAAAAACCTGCACATGAATGTTTATAGCAGTTTTATTCATAACATCAAAATTTGGACACAACCATGATGTCTTTTCAGTAGGCAAGCTGATAAACTGTGGCACATCCAGATAATGGACTATTATTCAGTGCTAAAAACAAGTGAGTTATCAAGCCATGAAAAGATATGGAGTAAACTTAAATGCATATTACCAAGTGAAAGAAGTCAATCTGAAAAGGCTATATACTCTGATTCCAACCATATGACATCCAGATAAGGCAAAACTGTGCACATAGTAAAAAGATAAGTGATTGCCAGGATTAGAGGGGAGGCAGGGGTGAACAGGCAGAACACAAAGGATTTTTAGGGCAGTGAACTATTCTGTACAATACTACAACAGTGGATATATATCATATGTTTGTTAAATCCCATAGAAGGTACAACACCAAGGGTGAACCCTAATGTAAACTAGGATTTTGGGTGATGATTATGTCAATGTAAGCTCACTGACTGTAACAAATGGACGACTCTGGTTGGGGATGCTGACAATGGAAGAGGTTGTGGCATGTGTGAGGACAGGGAATATATGGGAATTCTTAGCACTTTCTGCTAGTACTTTCTGCTAGATTTTGTTGTGAACCTAAAACCACTATAAAATATAAAGTTTATGAATTAAAAATTACCATAAATATTACATATTTAATGTATTATAATTACATAATTTATAAGAAGATAGTCCTATAAACATGTTTAGGAATAAATAAAACTGATTTTGATATGCAAGTTCTTTAACCGGAGTTCGTGATAGCACAAAGAGAATTGTCTACCAGCCATGAACATTAAGCTAAGAGCAGTCAGTAGGCTGTAGGCATTAATCAATATGTTTTACAGAGCGAATAAGAACACTGGCTAATCCCATCAGGCAGTTAACTGGGGTTCAGTTAAGTGTAATTCAGCTAAGAACTCTTTCACTGTAGGTTTTGATATGGTAGATGAGAGGGAGAAAGATAATTAAGTACTTACTTTTGGGTGGGGTGAGGTAGTTAGTATGGGGGAGATAATTAGAGTATACATATAAGGCTTAGGGTCACTTCAAGAGAAGGGTATAAGGAGGTGTATGTCTGGCTGGGGGTTAGGCAGGGGTGGGCAGAAAATATGGCTTTCTATTTCTAAAATCTAGAGCCTAGGCTCCTATAACTATAAATATTAGTAATTTTAAAAAATGTTGTTAGGGTAGTATAGGAATTAAACAATAAGGAAATGGATTCATTCATCAACAAATATTTATTGAGCATCTAACATTCTAGGCACTTTCTGTGCACTAGGGATACTGTGCAGATCAAAACAGGCAAAAATCCCTGCCCTCACATACCTCACAGTATACTGGGAAAGACAGACAAAAAACAAGATAAAAAAAAAGTAAAATGAATAATGTCACATAGTGATAAGTACTAAGAAAAAAACAGAGCCCATAGAGAGGCCAGGAAGAGTTCAAGGGAAGAGGGTGCTTGGAATTTTAAGTAGAGGCCAGTAAAGAGTTTACTGAGACCTGAAGGAGATGAAGCAGAGAGCTATGCATGTATGTGAGCACAGAGTGGTCCAGGCAGGAGGAACAACTAGTACAATGGAAAGTGACTGAAGGAGGAAAACGTGGTGGATTGACATAGGGACAAAAATAGGTGAGATCCAGAGCTGACTGGGTACCAGACTCCAGAGGGATTTGTAAGTCATGGTAAGGACTTGCTTTTTAGTCAGAGAAGCCACTAGAGGGTTTGAGTAAACCTCACGTAGATATGGGGTCTAACATTTTTATAGGATCACTCTGGCTGCTGTTTTGAGAACAGAATGAAGAATGGAGAGGGTCAAGGGCGGAAGTAAGGAGTTCATTTGGAAATCTACTGCAATAATCCATCTGAAAGATGATGGCTTGGCTCACAGTGGTAGTAGTGGAGGTGGTGAGAAGTGGTTAGATTCTTGACGTATTTTTGGAGGTAGAACCAATTTCTCAGTTCAAAATAACTGAAAAGAAATTAGGAATAAAATCTATAAGTTGTGGCCTGCATATATTTCAACTGCAGACTCGTAACTTGTTTAATGATAAAGGGCGGGCTATACTGAAAATACGCTACTTGTAGTTTTTGTGAAGTTAAATATCGTATAGTGTTTTTGGGGGCCACCAAAGAAATAATCCAGCCTCATTTAATGCAAATGCTTGTAGAGTTTATATTTCAACAACAAGCATTTGTTGAGCACCTTTACTGTGTGACCAAGATTGTGCTTAGTGTCAAGTGGTACGTAGAATTGCTTTATAGAATTTTATAGTCTTATTGTCCTTGGTCTAGAGATACTGTTTTCAAAACAGTGAGAAGTGGGAAGACGAGGCCAGAATTAGAAACAAACATAAATCTTCCTTCTTTATGATTTTTGGAAGTGAAAGTTTTACAAACTTTTGAGTCAGATATTTTCTTTTAAAAATATGGAAGTATTAGATCATCAAAAGAAACTGAGCACTGTTTAGATTTCCTTCTAGACAGTTTGATTACTGTACACGAACTGTTTCCCCTCAATGGAACCTTGATGGAGAATTGTTACCATTAGGACACAAAATGTGTTGTGAAGAGAAAGAAAACCCCAAACATCTCGAAACAATGTTTTGCATTATTGGTGTAAAGCACAGCAGCGACACAGGGAAAATAAACACCTCTTCCAAAGCAAAATTTGTCATTTTACAAGCAGGGTGTTGCCTTTTGAGTTCACGGTCCACCTATCTGGCTTTTCATGGTGACTGCGGGTCCCAAGTGGCCCTTCCTACACAGACTACCTAACCACTGCTTTTATATTTGTAAACAAGGAGATAACTGCCCAAGTAGGACAACTTCTGGCCTAGCACCGGAACTAAGAGTTAAAGTAACCCAATAAAACTTGGCATTACTCTGTGTAGAGTGCTTTGCCAAACAATTTCCTGGGACACCAGGGTACTATGAAACAGTAAAAAGTGGGTGTGCATGAGGGGGGGGGGCGGTGGAGGGTGGGAGGTAGGTGGGGAAGGAGAATGCCATAAAGGGCATACTCCCTCTGGGAGGCCATAGGTATACAAAAAGGCATTTTCAATGATACACAATGTTATAATCTAATTTACATTTGGAAAACCAAAGCAATTAAGTACACAAAGTACAGAGAGTTAATGTTCTTGTTTGGTGACGCTACATTTGTATATTTTTTCACTTACTTCTGGGTGATTCTCATGGAGGGTATATTAGAATAGAGGAATTTTATGTTTATCAAGAGGGGAAATGAGTTTTCAATGAGTTTGAAATGAGTTTTAAAGCTGAAAAATACTGCTTTTCACAGCTGATTATATGTAACTATGACATGCATTGAAGACACAGTGCTAAATGAGATTTGACAGGAAATTCTTGTCCTTTTATAGTTCATGATGTAGTGGGGGACAGATGGACAAACAGTAAAAAAAAAAAAAAAAAAAAAAAAAAAAAGTAAAGGTTGTAGCTGATGTGTATAATGATATTTATTTATTTATTTATTTATTTATTTATTTAAATGTATGAGAAAAATAGGGAAGAGATACAGATGAACAGATGGAGTGAAGAGCTAAGATAACTGTTAATTATCATAATAAATTCACAAATCACATCTGAGATCTGAAGGAAACAGAAAATACCAGCTGAGTGAATGCCTGAGAAGGAACACTAAGAACAGAGTACTCACATGTTTGGAATCCACTTTCGTTATCAAGGAGGTAGATAGGATTCCTTTCTTGCTCTAAAACAAAATGATTCAAGCCTAGAATCTGAGGAAGGCAAAATATGAGAAAGCAGAAGAAACAAAGGTCCCTAGTATTTTGACCCAAACAAAAACTTCCTGGTTAACAGTTCTAGGGTAAGGGTCCTTACTGGTTCAAGGAACAGTGCTCCTCTATTTTCTTACATTTTACACTGTTCTCTTCAGCTGAAACCTGCAGCTGTGAAACAACACTGTGAAGAAGAGAAGGAAAGAATGTTCCTTTCTATTACAAGCAATAACTCCCAAATCTTTTACCCTTTCAAAGCCAATGAATACTAGAAGATGGCATGTTTTGAGAAGGAAAATTGAACTGTTTATAAAAACGATAGTGTAATAAAAGGAAAGAGACTCTATCAAAGAAAGCATTCTTCATTTTAATCAACTCACTTACAAAAAATTCTCTTCTTAGGGAGAATTCCTAAAAGAAAAACAGAGCTTTGGGCAGTAGGGAATTTTTCTTCAGCCAAAAGTTGAAGACAAAATACCAAAAACACTTTAGATGCAGGGAGGCCCAGCAGTAATATATTGTCTTCACTACTGTGAACAGTAAAATGAAATTCAGTTGTCCTCACAAAACAAATAAGACACAACTGCAATGTACTTAATATAACAGTTTAAAATGGAGAATATTTAAAACTCAGAATTATATTTATATATTTTGCTTTTATTTTTTAAATTTATTAAAAATTTTTTAAAATGTTTATTGATTTTTGAGAGAGAGAGAGAGAGAGAGAGAGAGAGAGAGACAGACAGACAGGCATGGGGGAGACACAGAATCTGAAGCAGGCTCCAGGCTCTGAGCTGTCAGCACAGAGTCTGACGCGGGGCTCGAACTCACAAACCATGAGATCGTGGCCTGAGCTTAAGTCAGATGTTAAACTGACTGAGCCACCCACCCAAGTGCCCCTCTATATTTTGCTTATAAATCCTAAATTGTCACAATGCTCAGGGCTTCAGTAAATCAAATGGCTACCGAATTCAAATTTGACATATATCATGCTCTACAAGTCCAGTTTCCTAGGAACATTTTTCCCTTAAGTAACCTACCCAATATGATAAGGCCTGCCCTTCATACACAGGGCCTCTAGGCTCTCACTCTACCCAAGCAATTCAGACCAAGTGGATGGATGTTACCTTCCTGGTTATTATAAGCTTATGATTTTGTTTCCTTTGTTTTCAGGTAACAGAAAAACAGGTTTAACACCACTTTAGTTGTAACTCTAACTGAAGAGTAACCAGACTAATTAAATCACCTCAAAGATTCTTGTGTTTAGTGTATTTACTAAAATCTGACAAAATCTGTATTTCCAGAGTTGCCTACTGCTGTTGCGAGACTCACTTGTCCAGTAAGGCAGGACTAGGTCCCAGGGAGTAAGAATGTATACAACGATTTATTTTGCTCTTCCTTCTGCATTAAATACATCTACTTCCTTGTGTTAGTGCAAATTACTTCTGTCAAGAACAGAAATCCACTATGCAACCAAGTAGAGGCATTATATGATTATCTGCTTTCAATACTTTCATATGTAAAATGGGGCTGATACCTTCCCTACTTAACTCAAAAAGATGTTGTAAAGGACAAATAAATATTTCTTTATGTGCTCTGCAAACCATAAAAGAACGTGAAAGCTATTTTTGCTAATCACGTTACAAAGTTTTCACCGAAATATTTATGAGAAAGTATATTATACAGACTATAATTATCTTAGGGGTGCCTGGGTGGCTCAGTATGTTGGGTGGCTCAGTATGTTAAGCGCCCCACTTCAGCTCACATCATGGTCTCACGGTTCATGGGTTCGAGCTCTGCATTGGGCTCTCTGTGCTCTCTGCTGTTAATGCAGAACCTGCTTCTGATACCCAGTCTTCCTCTCTCTCTGACCCTGCCCTGCTCAAGCTCTGTCTCAAAGATAAATACACACTAAAAAAAAAAAAAGTTATTGTGGGGATCAATATTTCTTTATGTGCTCTGCAAACCAAAAAAGAATGTGAAAGCTATTTTGCTAATCATGTTACAAAGTTGTCAACGAAATATTTATGAGAAAGTATTATACAAGACTATAAT
Organism: Lynx canadensis; assembly: GCF_007474595.2. Classification (NCBI taxonomy): domain Eukaryota; kingdom Metazoa; phylum Chordata; class Mammalia; order Carnivora; family Felidae; genus Lynx; species Lynx canadensis. The sequence continues at coordinate 30,138,664 of NC_044308.2, read as the reverse complement.
TATATTAGAAGACCAGATACAAAAGAAATAGATTGTAAGGAAACCAAAATACTCAAAGTAATTATGTTAGGGTGGTAGAATTATGAATAATTACTTTCTACTTTGTTTTAACTTTCCAACATCCAGTAATATGGTCATGTTACTTTATTTTCTTTAATGATTAAACAAAATTTTTTTAATGTTTATTTTATTTTTGAGAGGAGGGAGGGGCAGAGAGAAAGGGGGCAGAGGATGCGAGGCAGGCTCTGTGCTGACAGCAGAGAGCTTGATGCAGGGCTCGACTATGAGATCATGACCTGAGCAGAAGTTGGTCACACAGGCGCCCTGATGGTTATGTTACTTTAAAAAGAGGAAATGCCATCAAGAATCCTAGACTTTTTTCTTTTTTTAAGAGACAGAGGGAGAGAGAGAAAGAATCTTAAGCAGGCTCCACGCTCAGTGTTGAGCCCAATGCAGGGCTCAATTCCACGACCCTGGGATCAGGACCTGAGCCAAAATCAAGTCGGTTGCTTGACTGACTGAGCCACCCAGGCACCCCCAAGAATCACAGGCTTTTTAAACTTAAATTTTAATCTGACACACAATATATGAATACACTTTCTTTTCTAACATTTGACTACACATAAAGCTAAAATTCTCTTTGACCAGATTCTCTCCACCCCCCTCTCCAGAAAAACACACCATTAGAGGAGTTAACAGCTTACTGCTGAAAGGAGTCTTAGAGAGAATTTCTAGTGATATATTCATTTTCTCTCTTTCTCAAATCAGAATTAGCCCTACAGGGCAGAGAAGAGTAAATATGTCTAGCAGGAAACGTATGAGGGTATAGTTTATGAACTTTGTGTTTTATATTAAAAAATTCATTTAAATTCTGCATTCAATTTTATGAAACTGTTTATCTTAACACATGAATGTTTGAAACTACAGGAGACCAGGGGAAAGCATCTTGTACTCTTAAAATAGTAATATATTTCCTTATGAGTGCAATACCACATAGCACAGATTAGGTTTGCTTTCCTGAGAGATAACAGAGAGATTTTGATACTGAGAAAAAGAAGTGTTGTGACTTCCTCTTTCTTCTCTACCATACAGCAATATAATGACAAATCCTGCTATTGTCTAGAAGTGTATGGTTTACTCAATTTATACTCTGTTAATTTTCCAGATAAAATTATATGACAACACACTGCAATTATCATACAAAAATCTCATTTAATTATGGGAAAACAATCCATGACCATGAGTTTAATATGGCTTGGCATCTCCCTAAAAGGTTTAATTCTGAAAAAAAAAAAAAGGTTTAATTCTGAACATTACAATACATCTGAGGTTGATAAATGTATATTCTTATGTCACTGGTAGAAAAAGTAACAAGCTTTTTACAAATAAGTTATCATTTTACTTCTTGCTAATATATCTTCAGATATACTTCAAACAGAATATATTTACTCCATCTCCAATTCCACTGTCATTTCTTTCCCTTCAGAAATTTGACTCCAAATCTGGTTAGATGAAAAAGCTCATCATTACAGTGTTTTTCCACAGAAGCATCTTCTCTGGAGGCATTTATTCTTATTACAAAGTCTCTTGAAATATCTAATTTGGCTCTGGGTGTTTAGTAACATTAGCATATTTAAAAGAAAAAATTGGTAACTTAAAATCAAGATGTACCAATGTGAACTATGAGGAAATTCTACAACAAATTCACTCACAATTTTAGTGGCGGAACCGAAGGACTTCAAATTTTTGAGAAAGAATTATGTGCTGTATGAACTACTTAGCAGGGCAACCTGAGGCAACAGAAAGAGCTGCAGAGTCAGGGAGTCTGGTTCTGAGTTCAGGCCATGCCACCAACTAGCTGTGTCTTCTGGGACCATTAAACTGATCTGGCCCAAGTTTCTTCATCTGCTAATGAAGGACAAAATCAATTCTAAATTTGTTTAGGTGCCACACCATGACTGAACACCATGAAAGAATACATTAAACTAAGTGACAGAACTAAAAACAATTCTATAGGAATATATTAAAAATCCAATATTTATTTCTTTATATAATAAATTTATATAAATATATATTATAAATATAATTCTATAACTTATAATGTACATAAATTTATAATAATTTACATACATTACAAAATCAAACCATAACCATGGGGGCACCTGGGTGGCCCAGTCAGTTGGGCATCCAACTCTTGATTTCATTTTTTTTTTTAATTTTTTAACATTTATTACTTTTGAGAGACAGGGCACAAGCAGGGGTAGGGCAGACAGAGAGGGAGACACAGAATCTGAAGCAGGCTTCAGGCTCTGAAATGTCAGCACAGAGCCCGTTGCAGGGCTCAACCTCACGAGCTATGAGATCATGACCTGAGCCGAAGTTGGACACTCAACCAACTGAGCCACCCAGGCGCCCCCGACTCTTGATTTCAGCTCAGGTCATGATCCCAGGGTTGTGCAACCAAGTCTCGTGTTGGGTTCTGCACTGGGCATTGAGCCTGCTCAACATTCTCTCTCTCTCTCTCTCTCTCTCTCTCCCTCTCTCCCTCTACCCCTCTCCCCTGCTTTCATGCTCTTTCTCTAAAATAAAAAAAAAAAAAGAAAAATCATAACCATGAACATACATGTACATAAACAAAGTTCTTTAAGCACAGTATGCATTTCTGAATTCTTCTGTTAGTATTTATTTGCTATCTGGACGTGAGTCATGGTTAATACTGAAGGCTCTATTATCCGACTGTCTGGATTCAGATCCCATCTTTTATTTTTTAGCTATGGAAATTGGGCAAGTTAGTATCTCTGAACCTGTTCTTTCACCTGTAAATGAGGATAATAATAGTGCCTACTACAGAAGTTATTTGAAGAATTAATCCATGTAAAGCAAGTAGTATGGTATCTATCACACGGTAAGAGCCTAATAATGATAGCAGTAATAGTGGCAAGCATTTGTATTATTTACTAAGTAACAGCACTATTCTAAGGGTTTTACATGTATTATCCCATTTAATCCTCACAACTACCATATGAAGCAGATACTACCATTAGCCTCTGTTTTATAGTGAACAAACTGATTCACACAGAGGATAAGTAATATAACCAAATTAACTGTGACAGTCATTATAGCTATTTACAAATATTTTTAGTTCTCCTTTCAGGAATAGAGTAAGATTACGCCATGGAACTGAGAGAGTCAACTCATATATTTCAATGGAGTTTCTGTCATCATCCTTGCCTAACTGACCAAAAATAGTGTAGCCCTGTTAACCCACTTTGGACAAGTAGCATGAGTGAGGAAAAAAGCCACTGAGATTCCATAGTGGTGTTGTTACCAAAGCAGTAACTAAGTCTATCCTGATAGTAAATTTCAGATTTGGTATCATAATTATCTACTTATTCACAGCTAATGCTGAAAGTTTAAGAATTAGGTTATGAGAGGGGCACCTGGGTGGCTCAGTCAGCTGAGTCTGACTCTTAGTTTCAGCTCAGGTCATGATCTCACAGTGTGAGTTCGAGCCCCACATCGGGCTCCGTGCTGACAGCGTAGAGCCTGCTTGGGATTCTCTCTCTCTCCCTCTCTCTCTACCCCTCCCCCACTCACTCTCTGTCTCTCTCTCTCAAAAATAAATAAAGAAAACTTTTTAAAAAAAGAATTAAATTATGGGAGAAAATAAAACAATTCTGTGCATTTCTTTTTTTTTTTGTTTTGATTATTGGTCAAAATGTCTTCATAGTCTTGGGCTAGGCAAAGACTTTATTTTTATTTATTTAAAAATTTTTTTTTGTTTAACGTTTATTTATTTTTGAGAGACAGAGAGAGACAGAACATGAGTGGGGGAGGGGCAGAGAGAGAAAGGGAGACACAGAATCTGAAGCAGGCTCCAGGCTCTGAGCTGTCAGCACAGAGCCCGATGTGGGGGTTGAACCCATGAACCCATGACCTGAACCGAAATCGGACATTTAACCACTTAATCAACTGAGCCACTCAGGCGCCCCTAGGCAAAAACTTTTTAAAGAGGAAGCAAAAGGCACTCACCAGAGAAGAGAAAAATGATAAACTGGAGTTCACCAAAATTAAGAACATCTGTTCAGCAAAGATCATATTAAAAGTAAAAAAGTAAGCCACAGACAGAAATAATATTTGTAACATGTACATCCCCTAAAGACTCATATTCAGAATGTATAAAGAACTCCTACAAATCAGTAAGGTGGAGAGAAATGATCCATTTTTTAAAAAAGGGGATACAAAATAAAGCAAGTACTTCATAAAAGAGCCCATCTAAATGATCAATAACCGTAGAAAAAGAAATACTACAGCTTATTCACCAAAATGGCTAAAATAAAAGACTGACAATACACAGTGTTGATAAGCATGAGGAGGAAATGAAATTCTCCTATGTTGCTGGTGGGAATTTAAATGTGCACAATCACTCTGGAAAACTGGCAGTAACTGCTAAAATTAACCTATCCTATGAACCAGCAATTGCATTCCTAAGTAATATATTCTAGAGAAAGGAGTACTAATGTTCATCAAAAGACATGTATAAGAATGTGCATAGCCCCATTATTAAAAACAGGCTCAAAATGGAACCAACCCATTTCCATCAACAGTGGCAAGGATACATTATGGTATATTTCCACAACGAGATCAGCACAACATCTGCACAGATTGAACTACTGCTACATGCAACATAAATGAACCTCACAGACAAAAGGATGTCAAAAGAAACCGGACCCAGAGAGTAAATATTCTGTGAGTCCATTTATGTGATGTTCAAGTACAGATAAAATTACTCTTTGGGGCACAAATCAGCATAGCGGTTATCTAGGGAAGGGGGAAAGAGGGTACTGACAGGAGAGCCTTCTGAAGTGCTGGAAATATTCACTGGTGCCTATATATGTACAGATTTGTTGACTTGTTCATTTAACATTTGTGCACTTTACTGTTTTAAAGTTAGAAGAAAAAAAGGAAGCATTCGTTTAGGTAAGAATTCCAGGACTGACAGTTCCCACAAAGATCATCAGGTCTAACTACACACCCAAGGGTCAGGTCCCAACCTGAATGCTTCTCTTGAGAATGTCTGAAAGGCTCTGACCATTAGGATTTTCTTCATGATGAACTCCAAGTCTATTCCTAAGGAGCTCCTGCCCTTGGGTTCTCATTCTACTCCTTTGGGGAAAAATAGAACAAGTGTTCTTGCTCCCTCTTCTAAATCATATTCCTTCAGTTATCCCAATACTCTCTGATGCCTGCTGAGATTCCTTTCAGCTCTAAAAATTCTAGAATTCTGTATTTTTATTAGTCCATATTTCTTTCATTTGCTTTCTCAGCATCTCTGTTGAACTCTACTCTTTCAACCAAAGTATTCTAAAGTTAAGCTTCAACCTGAGTTGATTACTAGCTTGTAGATCTTTAATCAAAATATGAATTTTAAATGTAGGTCAAAATTTACAGTATATAGCTGGTCACATCTGTATGCTTATGAGAGCAGGAAGGAACATCTCTCAATGATTAACAAATTAGAATACCACAGTTCCTTATGAAAGATACCTAACTCACTTGGATTTGGAGAATGTCTACCACCAAATGTTTAGGCAGGGACGATGAGAAGTGTATTTCTTAGATAAAAAATAAGTCAAGTCAGGGGTGATTATTTTGGCCAGTACATACCAAATAAGGACGAATATATAGAAAGCACTGGTTATGTCTAAAGCGATGAATCAGAGTGGACTTCATGAACAAACATAAAAGTGTTTCTCTAACCTCAAAGAGCCAATTGAAGCATTCATGGAATTGTGTATTTTAATGTCTCTACATTAAAAGTCTATAAAGTTCAGGAGATAAATATAAAACAAGAATGAGATTTTTTCACACTCAAGATAACGTATGTTCTGGTAGTACTCAGGCATTCTGTTCAAAAAGCCAAACACAGGGCACCTGGGTAGCTCAGCCAATTGAGCATCTGACCCTTGGTTTCGGCTCAGGTCATGGTCTCACAGTTTGTGGGTTGGAGCCCTGTGTTGGGTTCTGCGCTGACTGTGCAGTCTGCTTGGGATTCTCTCTCTCCCCCTCTCTCTCTGCCTTTACCCAGCTTGTGTGTGCACTCTCTCTCTCAAAATATATAAACATTAAAACCAAAAAAAAAAAAAAGGAACTGCATTAAAAAAATTAAAAAGTCAACACTAAAAGTTTGCTTGTATTATCATTTCATATCTGTGATTGCCCTTTTATACAGCTACAATCTAATAGTCTTACCATTTTGTCCTTTATTTCACAGACTAATCAAGACAGATTTAAGATTATCTACAGATCATCTGCAACATGAATTACGCAAAATAAAATATATTCACTTCATGACTCTGGGGAAGTTTTGAGGCAGAATATAAAGTAAGAACAAGAAGGAAAATCTACCAACAGCAATGCTTTATTATTTGTTTTTTAAATGTTTTAATGTTTATTTATTTTTGAGAGAGAGAGAGAGAGAGAGACAGAGCATGAGTGGAGGAGGGGCAGAGAAAGAGGCAGACACAGAATCCGAAGCAGGCTTCAGGCACCAAGCTGTCAGCACAGAGCCCTACGCAGGGCTTGAATCCACAAACTCCGAGATCATGACCTAAGCCAAAGTTGGGACGCCCAACCGACTGAGCCACCCAGGTGCGCCAATAATGCTTTACTGGAATCTGAGAGAAAAAATCTTGCATGGCTGTGCTCTCCAAGACCAAAGGTGCCATGAAACTGATGTTTTTATGGATCTGGCACAGAAATATGGATGGATTAAATGCCTGAAGACAGTGAAGGTCATCTATCAGACTGAACCAGGGAAATCCTACACACAAGTGAAGATTCTCATCAGCAACAATGAACTGAACGCTTAAACTGCACACTGCTCAATGATGCACTGATTTACAAAGGAGAAAACTAAATGTGCTAGGATAGCCAAGTGAGTTTAGCATTTGACATCCAACTCTCAGACTTTTCTGAACTCCTCTGGAGGTATTGACTTTTTATTCATCTAATGCTTGGCACTTAAACTCTATTATCAGGGATCTTCCTTTCACGTGCTATAGGCAATTTACACTTAATAGCTATAAAACTGAATCCATCATCTTTTCCCCAAAATCTATTCCAGCCCCCATGTTCTCCATGTCAGTTGAGAGTACTCCACTCTGTCACTAAAGCAAAAAACCTGGAGTCCTTTTCAGCCATTTCCCCTGCTCTTCCCACCACACTGAATCTCTTACCAAGCCCAGCTGATTCTGTCCTCTCTTCTGTGTTCCTGTTATTATGCCCCAGTTAAAGCCTTTAGTTTTCTTGGCCTGAGTACACCAACAGCCTCCTACCTGTCCTTCCTGCCACCAATCTGTTTCCATACAGCTGCCAGTGATCATTCTAGAATACAAGTCTAATCATGCATATCACGCCTTGTTTAAAATTATTCAAGAGGCTACCCACTGTCTTCAAGTGTTTTTTTTTTTACTATTTTCTTTTTAAATTTCTAAGTATAAAAGTTATGTTTGTTTTGAGTGTTTAAATTTCAAATTTTTTACAATACGAATACAGTATTTTATCATTAGAATAAGCAATAACATTTGGCTCCGTAATAGCGAATGATCACCTTAAGCCAGTTTTGAGATCAGGAGAAGGAACCTTGACGTGTTTATATGAAATAGAACACAAAAAGTTTAAATTAAAACAACATTAAAAACAACTATATCTTCCCTACAATGAAATCACATCTTTAGTACCCTCTATTTGTACTCACAGGTAATATCTCACAAATTTACCCTCTAGGGTGTAAGATGCATCTGGTTTGCCAATAAGACTGTTACATGGAGCTGGTAAATACTCAGTAAAAAGTTCAGCCTTGACCTTCTTAGTAAATAAAAGAACAATAAACTATATCAAATAGCTTATGTCCATGAAAGAAACACAATTATGAAAAGATAAAATAAATGAGTATCATAAGATTTAATGCTTCATATATACCTTTAGTTCTATTTATGATGGAGTTTACTCTTAATTTTTGAACTGGGAGATTATTTTCCACAGTATCATACATATTTAAACACATGTTTAAATTAGCTCTTCAAATTAACAAGTTACCAGACTAATTTCTAGTCTCTCCCATAACTGTTTATTTATTTTTAAGTTTATTTATTTTTGAGGGAGAGGGAGAGACTGTGCGTAAGCAGGGGGGAGAGCAAGAGAGAGATCCCAAGCAGGCTCTGTGCTGTCAGCGCACAGCCCAACACAGGGCTTGAACCCATGAACTGTGAGATCATGACCTGACCTGAAATCAAGAGTCGGATGCTTAACCAACTGAGTCACCGAGGTGCCTCTCTCCCATAACCTTTTAACCACAGTATCTATGTTCTTTCCTGCAATACATTTCTATTACTATCAACTCCAAAATCTCTTGACAGTGAATGCCATTCAATATTATTATACATGCACTGCCAAATAAGGTAGGAGAAGCTGTTAAACCAACTGAGATCCCTTGATGCCAGTTAAATTTCAATCTGCCTTCTAGGCTCCCAAAACATGGCAGCACTATTGTAGTAAAGTAGGTTATAAGTTTTGGGTGATGTGATTTCCTTGAAAGACAAAGAGCAGAATGTAGAGCAGACTATTACAGGTCATAACAAAGTAAGTTCAGATCTGTAGCTACAATTTATTTTTTTATCATGCATACTTACTAAGTACTGAAACAATTAAACATGAAACTCAGCTAACACACCAGGTTAAACACATGCTTAAGGAACAGTTTGGAAGAAAAAAAAAAAAGGAAATGATTTAATTAACAATGTAAGTGCTTAGGAGGAAAAAAGCTCTCACAATCATTATACTATACTCAAAAAATGATAAACCACTGAATTTAAATCCACTTAATCTATTTGAAAAACAGCATTTTGAATTTCAAATCTTTGAACTCAAGCCTCCTATCAGATGATATCAACTGTTGACTAACAAGATGGTGTCCTTGATATATAAAAATGGTTGCTTTACTATTGGCTAAGCATTTTCTATTTTTAATAATAAAGATGCAATTACAATCAATTCATCCTTAGTCTTCCACTCCCTTGAGCAGCAATATTCATCTATAGGTTAGCACTCTAAGGTAGGATGCAAATAGAGATCAGTTCCAATCCTATGTACCAGGATTATTTTATTACATCACAGACATTAAGCTGCACACAAAAATTGAGTTGTAATTTCTAGTGTGATAAAGTTTTACTTATCTAAAAAAAACATTAAACTCTTTGCAGAAATGACTACAACTCTAGAAATGGTGACATAGGCATAATAGGGAAGATTGTAAACAATGTATTTACGCTACTCCTTACCAATGATAGTGTTAAACAAATCAGAGAAGACACATAATTAGTGATGCCTGAAAGCTATGAAGATATGGTTGGCCCAAGTCTTTCTTGGTACAATAAATGAATCTGTACACTATCCTCAGTATCATGTATTGCTAGAGAAAGATTTTAATTAAACGCCAGGGAGAAGAAACCTGCCAATTAGAATTTTCCAAGTAGTTTGTTTTGCTAGGAAATAAATGGGTAGCAGCTGATATTGTCTTTCTGGCAAAACAAAGCTGCTCTTTCCCCTTTTTTGAAATAAACATAAAAACCATTATGTTTATTTAATACACTCCCTAAATTGGCAATTAGCTTGAGAAGACTGTTCTTACATATGGCAGAGTTCCCTGTACTTGAAACTCCCCACCCCCTCTATAACCATAATGTACCACATTTATATATTGCTGTAATACTATAGAAAGAAATTCAAATATTCCTCTAATATATTATTTCACTAGCTCTAGAGTCACTAATCTACATTTTAAAAACCTGAAGAAAAAGCTGGCAGTAGCAACCAGAGGATTGTGAAATTCAGAAAGTTAATTAGTCATACCTGAGAGCAGACATTTTAAAACTCCTATGAGTCCTAATTTCATTGATATGAAAATAGCTATGAATGTCTGGTAAATGTGCAAATATCAATAAATAGATAAGGTTTAAAAATTATTTCATTAACAGAAAATTAACAATTAACTCTCTAAAGGGAGAGTAATGATGATGACGATGATGTCAGAAACTTTTCTAAGCACTCAAAATCCTCATTCCTGTTCTATTCCCCTTTCTCCACCACAGCCCTGAACCTACATAATTAGAGGCACAATAAACATTTGGCATTTTTTTTTCAATTTATGGGAGAATTCTAAGTACAATATTTAGATTTTAGACATAAAGAATGCCTCATTTACAGTACATTAAGAAATATGATAAATCCTTAAAACTGTTCCTCTTGAAATGAAATTTATCTGGCCTAAAATTGGTAGTAAACAGGAATTTTTTTTTCATGTTAGTGGCCTGAACACTGCTTCAAATTGTTGGACTTACCATTTTCTACCAAATATACAATTTGGCATCTCATTTTATTGAAATTAGCTTAGAAACCATAAAAATTTTAATTAAAAAGTAAGTCTAAGATGAAGAAAACAAACACAAGCTCTTAAGAAAATAAAGAATATTCTGTAATACTAAATCATGATAGGTCTGTATAGCTTATAAAACATATATGAAGACATAAGTATTATGAAATGTAGTTGTTTTTGCCTTGTGATTAAAAGGTGTGTCATATACTTATTGTGGTGGCATTTTGACATATTTATACGACCAAAGCAGCTAATAATCTTTACACAAACAATATTGTCAATCTCAGCAGTAAGCAAATGCAGTTAGACCACCTTTCCTTTTTAGTGCCCTAAGAATTACAAGAAAAAAAAAAAAAGGAATTACAAGAAAAAAAAATTACTTAGTCAAGATTGCCACTGAGAGCACTTTACCTCTAGTTTTTAAGAGCTTTAACCTAAGAAATGTGGGCAGGCATAGTCCTCTTTGGGGGCTTAAATAAAATCTGCCCACAACTGACAGTTCAGCTTACCACATAAAATATACATCACCGAGAAGACTGACTTACCATCAAAAATGGTCTCCAGGCAATACAATGATTACGCGGTGCCTTTCTCAGAGAGCAATTCTGAAGAAATAAAGGACTAAACCAAAGGGAACAAGTAACCCCTTCATGCTCCCAGGGTATAGGCACACATATGAAATGGTTCCTGACCTATACTTTACCTAAGGGGGCGTGCTATCTTCTCTCATTTACCATATTTACTAAACACATAACACGGGCATTTATTTAAGATACCAGACTACACCAGGGAACAAAACAATCTCTGTTGCCACAAACGTGATGGTTTGAGGTGAAAGACATCAAACAAATAGACCAATAAATAAAAATTAAAATAAAAAAATTCTATGAAGGAAAACAGCACACTATAAAATAATAGGAGTTGTCATTTAGACAGGGCACTTCTCCAAGGAGGGGGAGTGGAATGTTAAATAGGTACATTCCATGCTGAATAACTAGCTTTATCAGGCCTTGAGGTGAGAAAGAACTTGGTGCTTTGGAGGAAGTGAGAGAAGGCTGCAGAAAATTATAGGAAAGGAGAGCAGTAAAGAGAGAGGCAAAAACTAAATTCTGCAGAGACGTGGGGTTATGTTAAAGATTTGGGTTTTCTCCAAAGCATAAGAGCAAACCTAGAAAGAATTTTAAGGAAAGACATGATATATTTATACTTTTGAAAGGATCATTCTAAGTTCTGTGTGAAGAATGGACTAACGGGTAGTAAGAATGGATCTAGAAGGATCCATTGGTGGTGCGCCTGGGTGGCTCAGTTGGTTGAGTGTCCGACTCTTGATTTTGGCTCAGGTCATGATCTCATGGTCGTGGGATCAAGCCCTGCATTGAGCTCTGTGCTGAATGTGGAGCCTGCTTGGGATTCCCTGTCTGCTACCCTCCTCCTCAAATAAACAAATATTAAAAAAAAAAAAAAAAAAAGACTAGTTGTAAGCTATTGCAATAGTCTACCACAAAACGATGGTGGCTTGAAATAGGGTGCTGGGAGTGGAGATGTAGCACAGAGGGTGAATTCAAGATCTATTTAGGAAGCAAAATCAATAATCTAGTAGTGGTCTGGATGGGCGTGTTTGTGTATGTTCATGCATGCGCATGTGCATGGTAATGAAAGGTCTTAAGAATGATACAAGATGTTTAATTAGGAAGTTAGTAAATATTTTTGGAGTTCAGATTTCTAGACATCAGGAAGACCAAAGATGTAGAAATACAGAAGGAACAAGAGCTTAACACTGAATATGTTCACTGTAAGATGCTGTTGAGATAAATATCAAGTTGGAAGCTGGCTATGAGACCCTAGAGCTCAGAAGTCTGGACTGGAGATAGGAATTTAGGAATTTTCAGCACATATGGTAGCTGGTATTTTAAGTCAAGAATGTAAGAGATATCCTGGGGAGAGATGGTAGAATAAGAGTATTGAGTCCCGAGGAACTCCTTAATTAGAAGATGAACAGAGGAGTTCGCTAAGGTGTCTCAGAAGACATGAATAGAGGCAGTCAGAAAACCAGGAGTGAATGGGTCAGAGTACTTGAAGAAAAAAAGATAAACCCAAATGTTGCTGAGAGGTAACATGAGAATGTGAAAAATGTCTGTTTTTTGGCAACATGGAAGTTACTAGTGATCTGGCAAGAACCCTTTTGACGGAGTGGTAGGTGTAAATAGTGTGTGGGGTGTCTAGAAAAATAACATAACCTTTAAAATCACTTGGAAGAGGTTAAGTAAACTAAATGATACAAATTGTAAGTGCATACCTTGTGAAAAGTATGACTTTCACTTGCCTTGTAACCTCTCCCATTCTCTATCCCCATAAAAGTAACTAGTGTGAGTTCTAACACCATAAATTTGTTTTGTTCATTTTTTTTTTAATTTTTTCAACGTTTATTTATTTTTGGGACAGAGAGAGACAGAGCATGAATGGGCGAGGGGCAGAGAGAGAGGGAGACACAGAATCGGAAACAGGCTCCAGGCTCCGAGCCATCAGCCCAGAGCCCGACGCGGGGCTCGAACTCAACGGACCGCGAGATCGTGACCTGGCTGAAGTCGGATGCTTAACCGACTGCGCCAGCCAGGCGCCCCTGTTTTGTTCATTTTTGAACTTAATCCATACACTATATATTAATCTTTGTCTGGCTTCTTTTGTTCAGCAATATGCTTGATAATCATCCATGTTGTTACAAGAATAATTTATTCACTCTTTCTGCTATTAAGGCTATTAATAATGCTACTATGAATACCCTTGTTCATTCTTGCCTTTGGTGAATGTATGTATAGATTTTTGTTGGGTATGCACCAGGCATAGCTAGATTAGAGGATATATGTATGTTTACTTTTAGAATATACAGCCAAAGTGACTTCCAAAATAGTTATAATGATTTACATACACATCTACCAGTAGCATGAGTTTCAGTTGTTCCACAGCAACAGTACTTGACATTGTCAGTCTTTTAAAATTTTAGCCATTTCATAGGTATGCAGTGGTATCTCACTATGGTTTTGATTTGAATTTATTCAATGATTAACAATTAATGGATACATATTGGTCTTTGGATAATTTCTTTTGTGGAGCACCTTTCAAGTATTTTGTCCTTTTTGAAATTTGATGGTCTTTTTTTTCTCTTACTGATTTTAAAGAGTGCCACAAGTCCTTTACTGGATACATGGATTACAAGTCTGTCTTCTCACTCTGTGACTTGTTTGTTCACTCTTATAATAGTGTCATTTGATGAACAGAATTTCTTAATTTTAATAAAGTCCCATTAATCAATCTTCTCCTTCCCTTTTGGATCTTTACCTATTCCAAGACTGCTAGGATGTTTTCAGTTTTTCTCTAAACTTTTATCTTTAACATTTAGATTTATGATCCAACTGGAATTGATTCTTGTTGTGAGGTAGGAATCAAGATTCATTTTTTTTCTCCCCACATGGCCCAGCACTATTGATTGAAAAATCCATTCTTTCCCTACTGTACTGCAGTGCCTTTGCTGTCATAAGTAATCACATATATGGTACAATGTTTCTGGACTCTTTATTTTGTTCCATAGATCCATTTGTCTATCTCTGTGCAAATATGATGCTAATAACTGTAGCTTTATAGTAAACCCTGTCACTTGGTAATGAAAGTCATCCGGCTTTGTTAAGATTTCTTAACTACTCTTAGTCCTTTTCATGTCCATATGGATTTTAAAATCAATTTGTGGGGTGCCTGGGTGGCTCAGTCAGTTGAGATCTGACTCTTGATATCGGCTCAGGTCATGATCTTGTGGTTCCTGAGTTTGAGACACGTGTCAGGCTCCCTGCTAGCATTGTACAGCCTGCTTGGGATTATCTCTTTCTCCTTCTTTCTGTGCCCCTCCCCCGCTCATGCACGTGCATTCTCTCTCAAAATAAACTTAAAAAATGAAATCAATTTATCATTCCCTCTTTCTACCCTATACCTGGCATTTTTTTAGGATTCTACTTAAGCTACAAAACAATTTGGGAAGGAGTTAATCTTCACAGTACTGAGTTTCCCAATGTGACTACAGATGATTAGCTCTTAATTTCTGTCAAAGTCTGTCAAAAGGTCTTGCAAGACTTAAGTTCGATTTTTTTTGATTCAACTGTAAATGGTACTGTTTTTATAAATTTCATTTTCTAAATTTTTGTTGCTTGTATATAAATTTTGTATTTTGACCTTGCATCAAGTAGCCTTGCTAAATTCATTTATTAATTCTAATAATTTGTAGATTCTTTTGGACTTTCTACATTCCCAAGTAATACAAATGTATTACTTGGTTCATGAAAGACTGGCGTGTAAATATCTTCTCTCCAAATGTCATGGTTGGGTTTTGGTATCATGGCTTTGCTGATTTCAGAAAACAAGTTGGATTCTATTTTGAGTAGGACTGGAGTTATTTGTTCTTTAAACATTTATCAGATTTCACCAGTAAAGTCACCTAGGTATGGTTTTCTTTGCAAACAAAATTTAAAGAATGGACTCAACATTTTTAACAGTATTCATATATTCCATTTCTTCAATGTGCCAATTTTGGTAAAGTATGTTTACCATTTCACCTAAAATTTAACTCTGTTTGCATAAAGTTGTTTATAATATCTCTTACCATTTTAACATCTGTAAAATTTGTAGAGAAATGTCTTCTTTTTCGTTCCTAATACTGTGTTCTCTTTTTTTCTTGATCAGTATTGATAAAGGTCTGTGCATCTTACTGATTTTTTAAAGAACAAACTTGGCTTTGTTGATATTTCCTATTGTGCATTTGCTTTCTATTTCATTAATTTCTACATTTCATAATTTTTTTTCTATTTACTTTGGGTTTAATTTGCTGTTCTTTTCCCATTTTCTTGAGATGGATATTTAAATCACTGATTTTTGACTTTTTATTTTCTAATACATGCATTTATACCTACAAATTTGCTATCAAATATAGCTTTAGAAGATTCAAATATATTTAGATATATTTTCATTATCATTCTGTTGCAAATATGTTCTAATTCCATAGTGCTTTCTTTTTGATTCAAAGGGTTATTTGGAAATGTATTTTGTGGGGAGTTTACTAGCTACTTTTCTATAATCTATTTCTTACTTAATTCTACTGTGGTTAGATAACATATTCTGGATTGAATTTGTTGAGGCTTTCTCTATGGCCCATCATATGATCTATTTTGGCAAAAGATGTGCATGAACTTGAAAAAAAAATTTTTGAAGCTGTATTACTAGACACGTACAAACTTACAGCCCTTACATTTTGCTGACAGAATGACCCTTTTAGGATGTGTGGCTGGCTATCGGTGAAGCGTGAGACTCTTGATCTTGGGGTTATGGGTTTGAGCCCTGTGTCGAGGTTAGATTACTTAAAACAATCTTAAAAAAATGGCCCCCTTATAATTATGAAATATTCTTATTTCTAGTCATTCTTGTATTCAGGTCTACTGTATATTGCTATTAATATATATTATATATTATACCATGTATATTTTGTTTGGTGTTTATATGACATATGTTTTCCATTCTTTTACTTCCAGTCATTCTGGGTCTTTACATTTACGGTGTGTCTTTCATAAGCAGTACATGGTTGGATTAAAAACAAATCAATCTGACAATGATTGTGTTTTAATTATTTTTTAAATAAAATTTGGTTTCTACCTATTATGTTATTATTGTTTCTGTCTCATCTGTTATATGTTCTTTTTCTCTTCTTTCCTTCTTTTGGATTAATCTAGTAACTTTTTATTCTGTTTTTCTCTTAGGTATACATTCATTTAGTGTTCTTTTATTGGTTATACAGGAGAAGCATCATTGACTTATTTTTTTTTTTTTTTTTAAATTTTTTTTTTTCAACGTTTATTTATTTTTGGGACAGAGACAGAGCATGAACGGGGGAGGGGGAGGGGGAGGGGCAGAGAGAGAGGGAGACACAGAATCGGAAACAGGCTCCAGGCTCTGAGCCATCAGCCCAGAGCCTGACGCGGGGCTCGAACTCACATACCGCGAGATCATGACCTGGCTGAAGTCGGACGCTTAACCAACTGCGCCACCCAGGCGCCCCTTGACTTATTTTAGTCTAATAAAACATTAGTAACTGTATTTCCCAGACAATGCTGGGACCTTAGTATATTTCATTTCCATTTACAATGATCCTACCTTTTGTGTTACAATCATACATTTTAAATTTATATATAGTTAAAACCCCAAAAGACATTATTGTTTTATATAGTCAATATTAATGTGGCTGTATCCATCAGTGACAGTCTACATGTAATAAGTTGTTTCAGTTATTTTTCTGGAAATCTCTTTATGTCTCATTTACTTTGGAACAACATTTTCATTGGGAATAGAATTTTAGATTGATAAACAATTATTTTTTTAAGCACTTTAAAGATTTCATTCCTCTGTTTTTTTGACCTCCATTATTTCTGTTAAGAAGTCAGATGACAGTTTTATCATTGTTCTTTTGAATATGAAGGGTCGTTAATTCTCTGGATACTTTCAGCAGTTTTACTACAAAGTGCCCAAGTTTGGTACTCCTTGCATGTATTCTGCTTGGGATTTATTGCACTTTTGAAACCCACGTCTTGATGTCTTTTCATCAGTTTTGGAAAATTCTCAGTCATTATGTCAAAAGTTTAGCTAAGCTACTCCATGGTATCGCTGCCTTGGTGTCCATTTTGTTTGGCCAAGCAGCCGGGGGTGGGGGCTTAAACTGACATTCCCCCCTCATGAAAGCACATGCTTTAGACAGTAGCCTGTAGTGTCACACATAAATGTAAGTTCCTCATATGACTTCCCCAACAGCCCTTATAATAACAAGGCCTCCCAGGGCTTTCCTCTTATGTGCCTCCTAGGTAAGATCCCTTTGGGGCTTACCAAAATTCTTTTCTTTTGGTTTCAATTGACCAGTCGAGCCTTAGCCTGGGAAGTCCAAAACACTTCACCCATGGAATCTCATAAAAGCAGATGTCCCAGGTCCTGTGGCTCTCTCTATCTGCACCCTCCCTTGATCTTCTCATGTGGTCCCTCAAGGGATCTATCTTAGCATCTATTTTTTTAAATCTACTAGTCACAGTCTGTGCCTGATAATCTGGATTACTTCTTTAACTGTTATCATTGCATTTTCTCTCAATCCTACTATTTTCATATGCCTGATAATTTTTGCTCTCAAAGGTAGATCTTGTATATGAAAAATTATGGAAGCTTTGGATGATATTACTCCCTTCAGAGAGAAATCATCCTCTCCTCTGGAGAGGAACAACAGAATAGATCATTTTATTTCCATCTGAAACTGAACTGATTTGAAGTTAGGTGGCAATTTTTGTAGGGCTCCCTCTCTACCTCTAGATTGCCAACACTTAAGGGTGTATGTAGTCCTTTAGGGAATCCTACTTGAGAGTCTGGGATGTTTATAGGTTCTTTCCTCCTTGGAGGGACCACAATTTTAACTTTTGTTTCTTAACATTATGAGATGGACAAAAATTTCACTCTGCTTTTCAGAGGTTTTGTGCTTAGCTTCTTAGCCTTTGACTCTGCGCAGCAAATACCTTGAGGGAAAAATAAATTTAAAAAATCACTTCTTAGTGCCTAACCTTCTCTTCTAGGATTCTGGCCCTTCAGTCCTGGCCTCCCAGGGATCCCTAAACCCCAATTTTTGTGTACCTAGCCCTACACTTGTTCCTCTACTTCTAGCAGAATCCTCTGCTAAGTTTCATAATTTCTTCTCTTGTACTATGAATTAAGCAAATTCCTACAGGGAAAAAATGAAGCATAGAACATATATGCTTTGCAGTTCCCTGGGCTCCATAATTTTGGTTTCTTAAGTCCTGGCTATCTTAGTATGTCTCTGATGCTTTTTTTCTTTTTCTTTTTTGATATTTGCCTTTTCATGTTGTTCTCACCAAAAGCATTAGTCTGTAGCAACCTACTCCTTCAAAGCCAGAAGTGGAAGTCATAGCAAGGTTCTCAACCAAAACTCTACTGTCTACCAGCTGTGACTTTAGCAAGTTACTTAACCTAGATATTTAAACATTCTGAGTTTCAATTTTCCTTTATCTAAAATGAAAATACTACCTTATAAAGTTGTAACAAGGGTGTGAAGATTAAATGAAGCATATCTGTAAAAAGTCTAGTAACAAAAACACTTACTGGGGGCTTACTATGTGACAGGCACTTTATGTGGATTTAATGTAGATACGGTTATTCTCCCATTTCCTTTTCAAGGTCACATAGTAGTAAGTGATGGAGCTAGAATTTGACTCTAGAGTACTTTCTTACTAACTACTCACCACTACTTCCATAATATTGCCTTAGTACTGTGCCTGACACCAGTAAATGTTCAATAAATGTCAGTTATTATACAGGAAAAACAAATGCTTCAGAAATATATACAAATCACATAAATTTTCTACTGTTTTCTTCTATTTATTTTTTTCCTTTTTTGAAAAAAAACTTTTGACAAAAAATTCTTAAGACATTTTTCTATGTATTTTAAAAGAAGCTATTGTGAAAAATGTCTAAGAGCCTACTGAACAGATAGATAATAATTTGCTCAACCATTTCTTTATTGTTGGATAGTTAGAAGGTTTCCATTTTTTTAGACAGATATCAGTATTATTGACTTTTGTGCCTTTAACTATTTTCCTTATTTGAAGTATTTTCTCAGAATAAAATCCTATCAGTGCAATTACTGGCTCAAGACTATGAACACTTTATTACTGCTTATAAAACAGCCATATTGTTTCCCCAAAGAGTTGTGGTAATTGTGATAACCACCAGCAACAAAAATGAAAGGTCTGTGTTAAGAGAATAGGAATTAAAGTGATGGTGTACAGGAATGAAAGAAGTGTGGAGATGGGAAAGAGAATAAAGATACACATTTTGAGGCTAAGAAAGAAAAAAGTAGAGTATCTGGATATTATTTCTTGTGAAGGAGGGGTATTAGTTTCACTTAAAGGAGTAGGGATGGAAAAAGGACTGGGCTGTTTTGAAAATTCCAATGCTTGAATACAAATACACAAACATATACATCATAATTTTTTGTGAATAATGTTACTGTGTAAGTTTTCAAAAGACATGTTTCTCACCCTCATCAATGTAACACCGGATACAGATAAATATTATTTAGGTGTAATTTACAGATAGATTGATACACCAGGGTTTAACTTGATCTTCAGTATCCCTTATTCTAACCTAATATTCTAATATTTAGTAATCTGGTGTGTGGATCTCTATTATTATTGTTTGAAGATATACAGAGAAATGATCTCTCTTAAGGATAATAAATTATAAAGAAAAATTATACATATAAACTACAAAATGACCACACACGTTATTGTTGTCCCTTACTTCAGTCAATTTATATACTGAAAAAATTATTTTCCCAGTAAAATGTGCTGGGAAGCAGGAGGTGTATATTCTGGCACCAACTGTGTCATTTGCTTGGTGCATAATTTTGGGCCTTAACTGCCTTTGGACTATGTTTTATCTTACTAAAAGCCAGTACTGGAACATGGCATCTCTTGTTTAATTTTCCTAATCTTAAATTAGTTTAGTGAATATACTATACTTGAATAAAAATGAAAGAATCTCTCTTCTTTTGCTAACACCTACCATGATTTGAATACCGTATTAACCTTGTTACCAGGTTAGACTTGAAGTTATTATTATTTTTTTAATGATTATTTATTTTTGAGAGACAGAAAGAGACAGAGCCTAAGTGGGGGAGTGCAGAGAGAGAGGGAGACACAGAATCCGAAGCAGGCTCCAGGCTCTGGCTGTCAGCACAGAGCCCGATGCAGGGCTCAAAACCACAAACTGAGATCAAGACCTGAGTCGAAGTTGGACACTTAAGTGATGGAGCCACCCAGGTGCCTTGAAATTATTATTTTAAAAGTTACTTTGTGGGACTCTCTTAGGGCCATTTGTCTGCTCCGTCTACTGTCAGATGAATCTCACTGTGTATACTCCAAGGCAGTTGCTTTCCTACCAGTGCCTTCATCCTCCTTTCCTCCCTTGTAGATTTTGGGACAGTATGTACCTGACTATTAGGAAAAAAACAGAAGGGCCCTGAAAATGTGGGTTACAGAGAGTCCTTCCTCTCTTTGTCTATGCATGATAGCCCCCCCAAGAAAAAAAATGAAACGAATGAAAAACTTCTCTGTTAACTGCTTCATTATGAGCAGAAGTAGGTGCCTGACTATCCAAATTCCACTTCAGATTTCTCTTTCCAGCTTCTGTTAGCCCCTAGAAATTTTAGTAAGTGATACTGAGGGGTCATGGAGTATGAGAATGATAATTCACCTGAGAGGCATTCAAATCATGTCTCTATCACATATTAGTTAAGTGATTGTGGGCAAGTGATCTGAGGTCTCTAAGCCTCAATTTTCTCATATGTAAAATGAAGTTAACTAATACCTACTACACCAAATTATTAGAATCAAGTTAATCAAATGGTACTTGGAATTATGGCTAAACTGTGGTTTGAAATGTGAGTATCATTTAGAAAATACAGTAGTTTCTAGGCTGATTCAAATTAGAGCTGGTTTCATTTCTAGGGTCCTTAAAAATCCCTATCTTTTAAAAAAGCCATTTTAGATGGGGGGAGCAAATATAAAGGCTTTGAATTCTTTCATGCTTCAATAGATGCCAATTCCATGGTATAGAAAATGGTATATTAAAAAAGCAAGAGCCAAAATAAAGACTAATTTTACATCTATTCAATTAGCCAAAAACTTGCTGTGAATTTATGGCAAAAACAACATTCAAACATTGCTGGTGACATCAAAAATTAGTATGGCCTTTTAGAGAAATAATATAACTATTGTATTGAGAACTATAAAATGCCCATACTCTTAAAACGAATAAACCTACTCGTAAGACTTTATCCTAAGACAATAATTCAAATAAGGAAAATAGCTATCGTTTTACTTAATAGTGCCTGGCACATAAAAGGTACTCAAACGTTTCTTCAAATGGATACCTTTATTTGCATTGACCTCTCCAGTCACTGCCTTTGGTTCCTTCTCATTTAAGATTTTCTATTCTTATCACCTCAGGAGAGTGTTAGAATCAAATTCTAATATCTTTGCTTAGTCTCTGTTCTGCAACTTTCCCCATTAACTTCATTGTTGATTGCTAGCAGACCCCCTTGCCTTTGATACTTTCACCTCTAAACTCAGATGACCTTCACACAGAAACCAAGTTGACTATATACTACATTCTTGCCAAATCAAAAAGAAATCTGAAGATTCCTTCAAAATCCTAGGATGTCTTTTTGTTTTGTCAACACCTTTCTAGACCTAATTGACTCATTGCCTGCTTCATTAAGACAGAAGACAGCCAGAAACCCTTCATACCCATTCTTACCCGATCCTCCTCTTTCTTAAAGATATAATTCACATATCTCTTTCGTGTACAATTAAGTGGTTTTTAAAATGCTGTTATATAAGGTATTCTAGTATCAAGGTTGTACAGCCATCACCTTATGTAATTCCGAACATTTTCATTACTCACAAAAGCAACTCCATACCCATATGCAGTTACTCCCCATCCCCACCTCCAGCCTCTGGCATCTCTAATATACTTTCTGTCTCTGTGGATATCGCATACAAATGCAATCACACATTATGTGGCTTTCTGTGTCTGGCTATTTGAGTGTAACATTTTCAAGGTTCATCCATGTTATAGCATGTATCACTACCTCATTCCTTTTATTGATGAATGATATTTCATTGTATGGCTATACTGTACTCATTCAACAATTGGTGAACATTCAGGTTATTTCTATTGTCTTTTTGGCTCTCATGAATAATGCTGCTATGAACATTTGCATAAAAGTTTTTGTGTGAATACATTTTAATTCTCTTGGGTATGCAAACTATGAGTGGAAATGCAAGTTAAGTACCTCTTGATATACAAATCTATTGTTTCCAAGTTCAGATAGCTTGGGTTATCTCTCACAATGCAAACAACTCCATACTGACCACTCCATTTTCACTCAAACACCTTAAGTCTTCAGAGTCTACACATATTAACTGCAACTTGTTTCTTTCCAATTAAGTTGAGGGCAGGGATCAATTCTCACGGTTCTGATCATATACTAGACATTTAATATATGCTCATTGATACACTGACACCCTAAGATCCTCACAAATGTGAGAATGATGACTTACTCATTCCTTCATCTGGCAAATATTTGAGTTGTATGCTCGTCACTGTGCTTAATGTGTAAATTGTGGATAAAAGTTAATCAGTTTCATCATACCCCAAATGCCAATTCGACTCCACAAATATTCACTGAATACTTATGATATGAATGGCATTGTGCCAGGTATTTCAGCAGACATAGATAGGAATAAGATATAGTCTGCAGCCTTTTATGGCAGTACATAAACTCTACATACAAAAATAGCAACGACAAAAAACAAACAGCAGCAGCAGCACTGGATATTAAATGCCATAAGGAAAGTACAAAAGGCTCTGGAGGGTCAATGGGCAGAGTACATATGCTTGGGAGAGTGGAGTGAGAAGGACCGACATCAGAAAATACTTCTTGAAGTTGAAGGTGGTAGGGCTTCCAAGACGTTGGCATTTTGATAGATAGGGATTCCTAGGAAAAGAGAAAGTGTTTCAGGCAGAAGATAGCAAGAACAAAGATTGAAAGGCTAAGTACAGTACAGAATTTTTTTCAGAGACCAGTCCTGTTAGGAATGTGTAGATGGGTAATGAGAGAAGGCTCTTGAATGTTAGGCTTAGCATTTAAATAGGTTTAGAAGAATCATTTGAAAGTCTTTCTGTAACGATTCAAATTACTTTGGTGATTCCTTAATCTTTTCTCAAAACTTTTCTAGTATGTGTATTTTCTAAAGTGATCGTGGAAATTAGAGATTTCTCCTTTCTACAAGGAATAAAAAATAAAATCTTGATAGCTAATTAAGCAGGCTGATAGGAGAAGGCTTAAAATTTCAGTAATTCTAGCACTGCATCTCCATACTTTTTGGGGACATGTAAGGCTTAAAACACACAGGCAGGCAAATCCTAACGGTCAAAATAGCAGAAGCAAGACTAGGAACAAAATAATTGTGTTCATTAAGCTCCTGACACCAGGCACTGTGCTTGGTGATTTACACAGAATATCTCTGATCCACCAAACAACCCTATTTAGGTTTATGGCAACTGAGGCTCAGAGAGATCAAGTAAAATGCTTAAGGTAACAACCTCAGTTAGTAAAAGGTGGACACCAGTTTTGAAACCAGACCTCTCTGTTACCCTATTTTCTCTATTGCTCATTTTTGTGTTTACTATATAAAGGAGTACAGAATGGCAAGTTCATGATGTATGTATCAATGAACAGGACTACATATTTAACAGAGGGGCTTTAATGGTCTGGAGGAAAACTAGGCTGAAATATTCAAAACTGGTTTTAGAACGGCTTAATGATCAAGATCAAGAGAGATGAAATTTAGGGCTGCTTCTTGAAGGAATACAGACAATGATGATACGATCAATCCTATTTAGGAATGCCAAGGGAGCAATATTCCACTTTTCATTTGGAGACAGTAAACTCCAAGAGAATATGGATATTTGTCCATACTCACTGATACAGTACAAGTCCCTAGAACAGGGTCTATCCCACAATAAGCACTCAGTTAACTATTGCTGGCATAATGAAAAATCATGCAAGGGGTATTCTCATTTGAATACACTTGAAGGTCTTGAAATAAAGACAGCAGAGTAGTAAGTTTAAAAACCATTCAAGTTGATAGGATATTCTCTTTACTACTCAACCCCATGTCAGAAACAAACTACCAAAAACAACAAACGTACAACAAAACAACAGTTGTCAAACATTAGCATGATTTTTCAAAGAAAGGTGGTAAAAAGAACTAAAAGACACTTTCGTACTTTATATAGCATCTAGTACTCTGTGAACAATCAAATTTCAGTGAGGTGGAATCCAGAATTTTGACCTATTATTTTAATATTTCAAACTTTTGGGAGCAGTACATCCAGTGACTGTTTTTGGAAAAGAAAAGGGTTATCTAATCTGAATACCCTAAAGGCATCAACAATTTTTTTTTTAATGTTTATTTTTGAGAGAGACAGAGACAGAATACGAGTGGGTTAGGGGCAGAGAGAGGGAGACACAGAATCTGAAGTAGGCTCCAGGCTCTGAGCTGTCAGCACAGAGCCCGACGCAGGGCTCAAACTCATGGGCCACGTGATCGTGACCTGAGCGAGGTCGGTTGCTTAACCCATTAAGCCACCCAGGTGCCCCGATTTTTCTTATTTCTGTATTACTACAATTCTTCCATGGGATAGCATAAAGACCAATTAAAAAAAAACTCTGCTTCCCAGTTTCCAAAGGCAACACTGCCTTTGTATCTCAGTCAATATTTTAACTACATTTCCTCTATCTTTTTCATTCAGTTCCACAATCTTTGCTTACTTTAAGAATTCCTAATACTACAGTTTAATAGTTAATTTATCAGAGTGGTCATATCATATTTTCTTTTATATTACATTAATATGGACGATAGTGAACACTTTCTAATCAATTAATTAATACTTGCTCGAGGCAGTCTACATGTTCCTAACTTTCAATTAATAATAAGAGACATTATCATGTCTTGCCTTTTCAATTATTGCAGAAATTTTGTCTTTCAAAAGGTTACTCACTGATTTTAGGGCCTTAGTGTTTTTGTTTTATGTCTACAGAAGGTTAAAACATATTTTCCTTACTGTAATCTTTAGTTGAAAACACATTTTCTATTAAACTCTAAATGAAATAGCTTTTTAAAAGAACTATAATGAAAACAGCTGCAAATTCTGAGGATAGATTAGGTAACAAATCCCAAAGGAAAAAGTACACAGGCCTTACTCTTTCAAAATGTCTTTAAAGACATTACAGTTCACTTGATGTTCTAAAATTACTAAAGTTGAGATTTCATAAGCTCCAAAAAGTTTGATTCCTTCAGTACACGCACACACAGTGGTATCTGAAAGGAGCAGCCAAGGAATCAAAATTGTGTTTATTACCACTTTACATATAGTTTTTGTTTTTTATAAAACATTAAGAATGTAGGAAAAATAAAAAGTTCTGTCTTAATTCATCTTTGGTCCTTTGTGAGCCACATTTTCCGCTTGTTTAAAATCTAGCTGAGTACCATGATCCTTGCACCATGATTTAAAACCACAAAGAGCAGATACCAGTTTTTAGTTGGTGCTGAAATTAATTAAGTTATAAAGGGGAAAAATGTACTAAAGCACAACTTTCACAAATGCTATATGTTAAGTTACATGTAAGAATTTTTAAGGCTGAGGAACTTGTTTTCAGGTACAGAGTAAAATCTGTAGCCTAAAATAAACAGGCCTAAGATTTTAAGATAACAATGGTTATCAGTCGAGGTAATACCAAGTATTTCAGTACTTCAGTACAATACTTCCACGCTTGTAAGGCGAAAATGCCTCATAATTTATGTAAACCATTGAGTCCTATAATGAACCACCTCCTTATAAGAGCAGCTACAGAGTTCCTGTGGCATGTCAAGGCAGAGAACACCACTATACCTCACTCAGTCAAGGTTGGACTTGAGTAGGGGAGCAGAGGTGGGCAATTCATTAATCACACAAGAAAGTCTGTCTTGTACAACTGAGAAATTTTAACAAGGGTCTTCAAATACTTTGATGAAGGCATTTAAAAAAATTTGGGGGGAAGGAAATTTTCCATCTTACACATGGAAACAAAACTCAAATTCTGACTGGAGGCTGGTGATTAGCACAACTTTGTGGAACAACATAACTTTTCACGTAAAACACAATCCCAAGGCTTTAAGATACCGTCTATGCAAATGGCACCAAGTATCACCTTTTCAAGCCTTCACCGGCACTAGAAGTGAGTTGGACACCCCCAATCCATCACCCTACCCCCACAGGAAATGGGTTATGTTTTCCCCCTCCCCCAGGACGGTCTTCCTCCCCTCCCCCAGCCGGAAGTGAAGCGCCCCCATTCAGACGGCCTCAAACCGAGACGAACCAGTAACAACAGCAAAAGAGAGATGATCTTCAAGGGGTGAAGGGTACCTCCACTGTGGCCACCCCGAAGCTCGCCTTGCTTACTGACCTGCTGACGATAGGGGTGGGCAGGGGCCTGGGGCCTAAAGAAAGTCCCTTGCACAGAGGACAATTCCCTGAGCCCCTCTCAATCGCCTCCACTCTTCTCACTCCGACGTCTCACAGCATGAAAAAAATTCCTCCGCAGTACTTTATTTTGATATCGTCTCTTTCCCTTTAATCGCTTAACCATCTTCCCATAGGCAACTTTTGCTATCGCAGTAGCATTTAAAATTGTTCCGGTGAGTAGGAAAATGGAATATTATTCCCCATACCTTCAGAATAATGAAGGGATTATTTTGTTCAAATGCGGCGAAGGATTACGTGATTACGCAAGGTGAGATTTATTTTCGCGGAGACTTCTGGGATATGTAGTTTTTTTTTAATTGCTAAGGCCTGCAGAAAGTATTGGGACTTAAATCGGTAATTACTATATACTGGAGTCCTTGAAAATACACATTATGTATTCGAGGGCAGGCTGACCAGGGAACTTCGGCACCACAAGGGCCAGTACTTCGTTGCCCTTTTCCTCTGGAACTTAATGGAACCAAAATTTCCCTTCGCTTTCGGTGCAAGGTCCTGGTCGTCCCGCCTTCTTCCTTTGGCCACGCCCTCCTCAGCCAGTCAGGCGCCCTCATAGGCTCATCTTCTGGAGGTAGGCACGCGAGAGGAGGGGCCTCACCGTGACTCCTCCCGCGGGGCCGAGGCGAGACTGGGGAGAAAGCCGAGTACCGAGCGCTCGTGCGCGCGCGCGTGCTCGCTCGTCAAGGAGAGTGTGCGCGCGGAGGGGCGGCGCGCGGGGCTGGGAGGAGGCGGGCAGGCTGGTGGGCTGGGCGGGCGGCCGGGAGCGCGCGGCCGACTCGGCGGCGGCGAGTAGTTAGTTACTTGTTAGTGTCAGTTGCTCGGTGGCGGCGGCCCTGGTCACCAGGAAGGGGACGGGACGGCCGGCAATGGTGGTCACCACAGTGGCCTGTGCTCCTTTCAGGTAACGGGGGCAGGGCTGCCCGCGTCCCCTCGGTTCCCTTCTCCTCTCGCGCCGATTTGTGGGACCACGGTCGTCCTGGGGTGAGGGCGCTGACCTGGGAGAATGGGGGGGGGGGGGCGGCGCAGGGTCGAGTGGCGCCTCCGCGGGGGCCCAGGCGGTGGGTGCGTCCGCCAGGCGCGGGATCTCCGGTCACCCCCGCACCCCGCCGCCCCCGGGCCCTCTGGCGTCCCCCGCTCCCGCCCCCGCCCTCTCCCGCGGCGGCTGGGGCCCCGGTAGCTCGGCGCCCCCCAGAGGAGGGAAACTTGGGACCTGGAGACGAGGGACGCCCCCGGGCGCGGCTGGGAGGCTGCTGGGGAAAGTGAAGCCTGTAAAGAGCTGGATGCAGTGGGGCAGGAAGGGCTTCTCGTTCTTCAGTCTACACGGTCATCCCGCTCCCAACCCAGGAGGATCCGGCGCAGGCTCGCCAACCGCGCCAGGACGAAACCCCACGGCTCTTTCCTATTCAACTTGGCCCTGCGGCTTGTGAGCCCGCTAACATGCGGGTTTGCTCGGTTGTTTGGGGATTTTCAGTGGTTCGGTTGGTCAATTTGTTTCTCCTTTGCCCTTTGACTCATCCGTTCTTGCTACTTTCCTTACCTCCCGCGTTGAGGACTAGCGGTCTGAACCCCCTTCCCTCCCCCGCCCCGTCTCCTGCACCATCCGTCTGAGAATTTGATTTTTTTTTCTTCCCTTGACAACCTTAAAGACTGCTGAGAGCGACAGGAAAGAGGAGCTTTCCCACCTTTAAATGTTACTTTCTTGCAATCCGGTTTGTTTGTTTGTTTGTTTGTTTTCAATATCCAAGTTTAAGAATTTGAGAGCTTTGGAATGGAGTTATTAGAAGGCTGGCGTTGAGGGGATAGTGACGAGTTAAAAGAAAACTATGATTTCATCTTTATTGGCTTTGCTATAGAAAAGCTAATACATTTTTCTTCTGCTTCTGTTAAATATGGTAAGGTTCTATGTTGAATTAAATATTTGGAGACTTACATAAAAGGCTATTTTTAGGTCATTGGATGATGTATGTCAACAGCTTTTCACCTGAATTGGGTTTGCCTTGAGGATTCTGTTTTGGGCCTGCGTACTGATTTTTGTTCAGCTACAGCTTTTTAATTTTTTCCCCCTGATAAATGATGTAGAAATGTGTGTAGTGGGAGAACCCATATTGCTCTCCGCAGTGTGGAAGTGAAAAACGTGAATTATGCACAGGGGTAAAACTTTCCATGAGCAATCTTGGATACTTGCTTCATGATGGCTTCTGTAATTTCACAGCATTTCTAGATAGCTCAATTCACTGGCTGCCTTAATTACTTTCTGAAGTGCCTGGCACTTCTTCTCTTTGGTGACTCGTTTAGTAAACTATAATGGCTGATATGGTACATTTTCTTGGCTTCAAAGATGGGAGTTACAGCTTCAGCCCAGAGATTAATAGTTAACAATGGAAGCAGAATTCATACCATTGCTAGTGAGTTTTGGCTATGACCAACTCACAAACTATGTGAAAAAACAAACATCTTTCCATAGCTGTCAGGGGGGAAATATTTTATCATGTCTTTATTTTGGAGACTTCAAGTTGATTATATTATGTGGGAAAAAATGTCAAATTATTTTCTTTAAGGCTTTGTGATGTACGGTGTTCCTTTCCATCTTCTACCCCCCATTTAGGGGCTGATATTTATGTTTGGCTGGGTTCCAGGATGGGAAGAAAATAGTTTGGTGAAAGGAAAAGATATGATTGCTTTGAACTGTTATGACACAGCGAGTATTCATTTTACCCAGGGATAGTACAGAGAAACTTCCTCACTAATGTTTGTACCCCATTAACATTCTGTCAGAATTTGTTTTTAAAAGCCTATCCTGAGGCCCATAAAGAAATAATGCCACTTCATAACTGTTTCTGACAATCACATTAAAAAATGTTCCTGGAATGCATTATATGTGTACTCATATAAACATTTATCTTTGTACATTTATGGTAATGTAAATATTTAAGTCTGAGGGCTTAAAAACTTTTATTTGCTTATTTGCATACATGTTTTTCAACATCTAGCAGTGCCAACCATATTTGCCAAATAAGCATCAGCCATAAATTCATGCTTTGGCACATTTCATATAATAACTCTTCTAAATTGCTCCATGGTGAAGCATCATGAGATTAGCATTTGCTTCATGAGAGAGATTTGTTGTTGTTTTTAACTGTAATGATGTGCTGTTTAAGTGGAACAGGTGCTGGGCTCTCGCTGTTTGTGTTGAAACCTGCCAAATCATACTCTTTTGTTAGATGGGCTGTTTAAGTAATTTAGGAACCAAACTGTGGCCCCTGGCATGCAAAGTGTGAGTTCAAGGTTCCATATCACTGCTGCGAATCCCTATTTTCACTGTAAGAGGCAGATATGTGTGATGAGCTTTACTTTCTCATTGCTGTTCTCTCTTTAATTCCTACTCCTTGCCACCACCCCAGTCCTTTCATTACTAGAGCTCCTTTGAAAGTCTAGGCTCCTTCACTGCTGGTTTGTTTTCATTGAAGAACTAGAAGTTCTAAGAACTTTGAGGCCAAGAATAGATAGTTCGTATTTATTTGACAAATATTTTGATTGCCTTTTAAGTGTTAGGCATGGTGGACCCTGAGAATATGTAGAATGATATTCCTTTTTGCAAGCAGGGTACAGTTTAGGAGGAGAAGATAGTGGATAACTGATAATTAACAATGTGATGTGATATATGACACAGGAGTAAGTAGATTCCTATGGATGGAAGCAACAGGAGGGATAGTTGACTAAGACTTGGGGTTTTGGGGAGGGGCAGTCCTGAAATGCATCCCTGTGGATTCCCTGAGCTAATCTTCAAAAATAGGACTTAACTAGGTTCAGAGAAAGGACAGAAAAGAGGGAAAGGACAGTTTGGACTAGCACTATCCTATAAAAATATAATAGGAGCCACAAATATGTCATATGTATTTTTGAATTTTCTAGTAGCTGCATTAAAAACAATAAAATGTTATTTACTTTTAACAATACACTGTAATAATAATACAATATTAATAATATGTTATTTAATTTGATATAGCTAGAATATTATCATTTGAACACATGATCAGTATTTTGAAAGTATTATTGAAATATTTGACATCTCCCTTTTCATACTAAGTCTTTGGAATCTGGTATGTATTTTACATTTATTTATTTACTTTAAAGTTTACTTATTTATTTTGACAGAGAGAAAAAGCACAAGGGGAGGGCCAGAGAGAGAGAGAGAGAGAGAGAGAGAGAATCCCAAGGAGGCTTTGCACTGTCAGCGCAGAGCCTGACATGGGGCTTGATCCCAAGAACCTGAGTCAAAGTCAGACGTTTAACTGTCTGAGTCACCTAGGCACCCCTGTATTTTACATTTAAAGCACATCTTAAGTTTAGACTAGTCACATTCAAGTACTCAGTAGCCACAGGAGGACAGTACAGTTTTAGAACAAGGGCCAGTAAAGTGGTAAGAAGCCAAAATACTGAATGCCTTATGAACCATGTTGAGAAGCTTTAACTGTATCCTGAAGGCTGTGAGGATTTAGTGGGGAAAAAATGTTGTGATGGAATCAGGTTTGTGTTTTAGACCTATCATGTTGTCAGTGAAGTGAATGCTGGATTAGAGAAGGGCAAAACTGGAAGTAAGGTCAGTTAGGAAGCCAGCCACTCTTGTTGAGAAAGGATGAGGGATATAAAGCAAGGAGTGGGTATATGAGAGATTTAGGAAATATTATATTATCAGCAGTTCAGGGTACATAATCAGATTATGGAGTTGAGCAAGGTTGAAGATTTAGGATGATTCCCACATTTATGTGGTGAGCTACTGAATGGGGCAGGCAACTGAAGAGAAGCCAACCGTCTGTGCCAGACTGACCAAAGATGAAAAAAGGAAGCTATGAGAGATTTGTCACAGAAGCTGAGGGAGGAGAATATTTCAAGGACTAGAAGTGGTCAACACTGTATCCTGCCATGAAAAGGCCAATAAAGGTAAGGGCTGAATAAAATCTCTGAGACTTAATGATTGTCATTTGTAACTTCAGTAAGTGCAGGTAGCTACAGTGTAATACGTTTAGGGGGTTGAAGAGTGAATGACAGATGCTTAGCTAATTAAGCATTAATTAGCTAATTAAGGGCTAATACAGTGTTTTCAACACAGAACTGAAAGGAGAGTATAGGTGGAGGGAGATGCAAGGGATTTAGAGAAGTTTATTCCCCTTCCCTTTTTAAATTGAGAGGATCTTGGGGAGTCTGGGTGGCTCAGTCGGTTGGGTGTCCCACTTCGGCTCCTGTCATGATCTCACTGTCTCTTGAGTTTGAGCCCCCCATTGGGCTCTCTGCTGACAGCTCAGAGCCTGGAGCCTGCTTCAGATTCTGTGTCTCCTTCTCTCTCTGCCCCTCCCTCCACTCGCACTCTCTCTCTCAAAAATAAAATGAAAATATAATTTTTTTTTTTTTTTAAATTGAGAGACTCTTGTGCACATTTCTGTGGAATGGAAAAGAACTACAGTTGGGGAGAAATGGGTGGGTGGGGAGGGGGAGAGAGATGATTGATTGAGCCAAGGATTTGGAAGCAATAGGAGGGGATGGGATGCAAGGCATAGGTAGAGAAATTGGCTTTGGGTAGGAGATGATTTTCCTTTCCCCAGTGAGCCAAAAGGAAGGAGGTAAAGTTTGTAACTGACAAGGGCAGGAAGGAGAATGAGTTGATGACATGTATCATTTTTGAGTACCTGCTAAGAGTGAAGGAGAATGTGGTAGAATAGGAGTTCTTACAAAGTGTGTGTGAGTTAAAAAAAAAAAAAAAAAAAAAAAGGTATGTGATTTTATAACAGCTTCCAAGGGAATGTGAGGGCTCTGGGGAGGAGGAGCGAGAGAGAGGGGCGTACACACAGATACACACATGACTAAGAAAGTGAAGAAGCATGGTTAGGCATCATTGGAGGGCCCGTTTGAAATTGTACACCTTGGATTTGTAGAAGCAACAGTTTGCATGGTTGTTTGATTGTTTTCTCCAGCATGATCACTCTGGGTATAGCTGAAGGAAACCATTTAATACTCCCAAGAACTCGTAAGGTTCCTACTGTTAATCTTGATTATAAGATGAACAGCTAGAGTTCAAAGCCTGGTAGTTCAGTACCGGAGCCCAGGCTGTTATTGCTTTGCAGATGCCTGCTTGGGAGAGATTCCTAAAGGACAAGGGAATTAGAGATATTGAGGATTGTTACTAAATCAAGGAACTGTGGAGTCCAGGCTGGATCATCAACAGGAAGCCTGGAAGGGGTGATTCAATTAGGAGAAAACAAAGGGCGTGAACAGCTAGATAGATGTCATTGTGAAGCTAAAGAGCTAGTGAGGAGGAAGCGATAATATTAGCTTTTATTTATGGAGTACCTTCTATATGCTAGACACTTT
This sequence comes from Lynx canadensis, assembly GCF_007474595.2. NCBI lineage: Eukaryota > Metazoa > Chordata > Mammalia > Carnivora > Felidae > Lynx > Lynx canadensis. Next base: position 30,105,633 of record NC_044308.2, on the reverse strand, counting down.
AACACTTTATTTCTAATTCTAACACTTACTGTACAATGTGTTACTAATCTTACAGTCTTCCCTTTGTCGTTCTCTGTGACATGAAGAAACAGGATTAGAGAGGTTAGATAATCTGTCCAGAAACATACACTATCAAGTGATGAAATCATGATGCAAAGCCCATTCTTTTTTCTCCAAATCATATCCTCCACTTACTCCCCCTCCTTCGTTTTCTTCTTTTAGAATTTTTATTTTTTAAGTAAGCTCTAGGCCTAGTGGGGGGGCTTGAGCTCACAACCCCCAGATCAAGAGTTGCATGTTCCACCCACTGAACCAGCCAGGTGCCCCCAAATCATATTCTTCTCAAGTAAGGAGACAAGACAGAAGATGCAGTAGTGGTGAAAAGTGGTGCAAAGACACTGGGATATTTAATTTAGGATTTCAGAGCTGATCATTCATTTAACAAATGTTTGTTGACCATTTAGTACACGTGCCAGGCATTATTCTAGGTGCACCGGTTACAATAGTGAACCAAACACACAGAATTCTTGCCTTCATGGATCTTACATTCTAGAGAGTGTGAGACAGACATTAAACAAAATAAGTAAGTGAGAGTATCAGAAGGTGATAGATAAGTGCTGTGGAGAAAAAGCAGGCAAGAGGGACAGGAATGCCATAGGGTATGTTCACTTTTTAAAATTTATTTATTAATTTAAAAAAATATTTATTTTTGAGAGAGAGGGAGACACAGTGTGAGCAGGGGAGGGACAGAGAGAGGGAGACACAGAATTTGAAGCAGCTATCTGCACAGAGCCCAACATGGGACTTGAACTCATCAGCTGTGACATCATGACCTGAGCCAAAGTTGGACATTCAACCGACTGAACTACCCAGGCACCCCAGGTATGTGCACTTTTGAAAAGGATGTCTGAGAAAGACTTGGTGAAAAGTGAGCAAAAACTTGAAAGAAGTAAGGGGCATACTAGGTGGAAGAAACATTTTGCATTGGCCCCAAAGCAGAGGTGTGCTTGTTGTATTCTCTGAGCTCTTGGAGGCCAGTGGGCCTGGACTGGAGTGAATAGAAGAGAAGAAGGTGGTGAGGTCACAGAGAATGACTGGGTCCGAATTTCATAGAACCTGTAGGCCTTTGTAAGCACTTGGATGTTTACTTTGTGAGATGGAAACTATTACAGGATTTTGAGCAAAGGAATGGCATGATTGGATTTATGCTTTAAATGCTTCACTCTGAGCCACTGTGTTGAAAGTAGTCTGAGGTACAGCGTAAAGCCAAGAGGACCAGTTAGGAGGCTTCCCAAAATATGAAGTTGGGAGATAGTGCTGTCTTGGACCTGGGAATTGATGAGAAGCGATTGGATCTGTGAGAGTTACAGAACAGTTGCAGAGATAGTACATAGAGTTTCCTTAAACTGGTGTTTCTCTACATCTGCGCTATTGACATTTTGGACTAGATAATCCTTTGTTGCTGGGTGTTGCCTTGTGCAGTAGTATGTTATGTAGCATCCCTGGCCTTTATCCACTAGATGCTACTACCATCCCCCCAGCAGTAACAATCAAAAGATGTTTCCAAGGGTGCCTGGGTGGCTTAGTCAGTTAAGCGTCCGACTTCAACTCAGGTTGTGACCTCGCGGTTTGGGAGTTTGAGCCCCATGTCAGGCTCTGTGCTGATGGCTAAGAGCCTGGACCCTGCTTTGGATTCTGTGTCTCCCTCTCTCTGCCCTGCCCCTGCTCACACTCGGGCTCTCTCTTCTCAAAGGTAAACAAACATTAAAAAAAAAAAATGTTTCCAGACATTGCCCAATGGCTCTTATGGGGCAAAATTGCTTCTATTAAGAACCACTTCCAAATACCCTTCACCCTGTTTCCCCTAATATTAACATCTTACATAACCATTTATCAAGCTGAGAAATTAACAGTCCTACAATGCTCAACCGAACTCCTAATTTTACTTGTATTTTACCAGTTTTTCCACTAATAACCTTTTTCCATTCCATATGCAAACCAGGATACTACAATGCTTTTGATTGTCAAGTCTCTTTTATCTCTTCTAATGTATGATAGTTTCTTGGTCTTTTCTTTTATGACCTTATACTTTTAAAGAGTACTAGTTAGGTATTTTGTAGACCGTTCCTCCATTTGGATTTGTCTGATGTTTTCTCATTTAAATGGGGTTATGGATTTTGGGGGTAAGAATACCATAAAAGTGAAGGGCCCTTTTGGGGCGCCTGGGTGGCTCAGTCGGTTAAGCATCTGACTCTTGATTTGGCCCAGGTCATGATCTCACAGTTCGTGAGATTGAGCCCTGAGTCAGGCTCCATGTCCTGACTGCACGGAGCCTGCTTAGGAAATTCTTTCTCCCTCTCTCTCTCTGCCCCCTCTCCAGCTCATGCACGTGTGTGCACACACATGTGTGCTCTCTCCCTTTTTCTCTCTCTCAAAATAAATAAACATTGAAAAAAAGTGAAGTGCTCTTAGGAGATGCATGATACCAACGCGACATCACTGATGATCATTTTGTTAAGGTGTTTTCTGGCAAATTTCTCCCCTGGAAAGTTATTTTTCCCTTTCTGTACTCTGTTCATTAGAAGCAAGTTGCTAAGACCAGCCCACACTCAAGGGGAGGGGAATGAATCTCCCACTTCCTAGAGGAGGAGAATCAAAGAATTTATGGACATATATTAAAACCACTACAGTAATTGGTAAATATTTTGGGGTGAATACTTAGAGGCTTTGCCAGTATCCTGTTTCTGCTCACTAATTTTAGCATTCATCTGTAGATTATGCCTGCAGTAATTATGGCTATGGTGTTCTTGAAGTGCTTCTTTATTTCTCTTATTTTTTCTGTATTTATTAACTGGAATTCTTTTGTAAGGACGGCTTATTCCTTCTCTATTTTTCTATCTACCTATTTAATCATTGATATCAGTTTCAATTCATGGACATTTATTTTATTGTTAGTGTTATAGTGCAGTGCTAACGTTATTTATTTTGCCCAAATTATTCTAGCTTTGGCCATTGAGATCTCTTTTAGGTTGACTCTGTGTCCTTTGACATTCTTCTATCCTTTGTGTGTGTACATGTACATGTCTTTATTCTCTGGTACTACTAGATGCTTCAGGCTTGTTGTGTATTTTTCCTGCAGCATCCCTAGACTCATTTTTTTAAGAAGCTGTGGTTCCTTTTATCAGAGAGTGGTATTTGGAGGCCAAGATCTGGATGGTAGGTGTGCTTGTTGTTATTGGAATGTCACTGCTTCTAGTCACGCTCAGTGGACAGCAAGCTAGGAAATACGTGTACGTATACTAATCTGCATCCACACATATCTATATTTATTTCTGTATATAAAAATAGGCAGGCATTTTATACTTATGTGACTCCAATTGGATATGTTTTGATCCAACTATATTTGCTGATGGATTGGATGTGGAATGTGAAAAGAGTTGTCAAGGATGACTCCATGGTTTTTGGCTTGAGAAAGGGAAGGATGGAGATGTCATTAACAGAGATGTGAAGACTGTGGGCAGAGCAGATTTCTGGGGAGAGTTCAGGAATTCTTTTCCAGACTGCCTAGGTTTTTGAGATGTCTAATAGACATACTAATAGAGATGTCAAGTCAGCAGTTGAACAAATGAATCTGAAGTTCAGAGGAGAATGGTCCAAGTTGCATACATTTGGGAATTGTCTGTATAGGTGAAATTGCCTGAGGAGTGAGTGTTGATAGAGAAGTTCAAGGACTGACCCCTGGGACCTACTGGTCAGAGAGATGAGGAGGATTAGTTCTGCAAAATGATAAGGATTAGGATGTGGCTATAGGGTAGATTCCATATCCATCAGTAATGAGCACTTATTCAGTATGTATTATTTTCAAGGCACCGAACTGTTTTGGGGTTAACCTTGCTCCCTTCTTCCATAAATTTGCAATCTAGGATGAGACAAATTTCAGACTTAAAAAGACTAGCAGTGGAAGACAAATACTGGATGATAGTATAGATACAACATCCTAGAGAAGCTTGTTAGACGACATGGGCATAAGAGCCAAACTCATGTATGCCAGCTCCATGTAGACATTAATGTAATAAGCACGTGCCGGTCAGGAAACTCATCAGGGTGTCATGCACACAACTAGTAATTACCAACAAGCAGAAGCTCCTCTGTGTGTTGACCTTGGTTTCTTAGGTTCTTCTGCTCTTGGTCCCCTGCCATTATAAGGTTTTGGGTTGGTAATTGGTGCCTATAGTTGTTGGCTATCAATTAAGCTACTCAGTGAACTGGTTAGGGTTTCTGCTGCACTTTACTTTTTAACTTTTAGCTTTCTGTTGCCTTTTCAAAATCAGTGGGGTTCAACTCAGGCCTGCTTAAAATAAAATGTTTCCATGTAAAATCAAGCAGCAATGGCCACCTTACCTTCTTCTATAAACATGCTTAATTTTTGACTGCTTCTTTCTATGATGGCCTTAGACATTCCCATTTATCATTTGGTTATTAAGGTCATACCCAAAATACATTTATAGAACTTTAAAAGTAATTTAAACTTATAACCTGGTAAACTGAGGTTTTTAGTAAAATATTTTAATTTCATCTCCTTTGTACTAAAAATGGATAGGCTTTCATTGCCTGCTGATGAGGTAGTATAGAATGAGACAGATTAATCATACCTATTGAGTTATTATTTCTCAGTCACTCTGAAGGAATTGTAAGAAAAAATGGATTTATCTACTTTATAGAATAGGGGGCAGAGAATTGCAGGATTCTATTCTCATTTATTCCACCGAATTGATTGGCACCTAAGGCAGAGTCTCTTTCCACTCAGCATATAAGTATGCTTAAGTTTCTCACAACTAATAAATACAACACACCGATATATATAAATGCATAACAACTTTGCCAATTTGGTGTCTTATTAGCATGGTACCTAGTGCATAATGGATACTCAAATGATTGTTGGGTGAAGGAAGTACGTATGATACTTGCAGACATGAGGTAAGACATGAAGAGTTACTTAGCTTGTTCAAGAAGACTTGGGATACTAAAAACTTTGGTTTGTCTCAGTCACAATTAGGGCAAGGTAAAATAAATCTGTATGGTAACATCTTTGTTTTAGACTAAGACAAATAATACTACTCTGTAAAAGCATGATCACTGCTTTTTAAGTAGCCCACAATCCTACCCTCTAGCAGTAGAGTTCTAGTTCAGGAGTCAGACTGCTTGAATTTGAATCCTGGCTTAACTACATACTAGATGTTTGATGTTAAGTTTGTTTCTTAACTATTCTTAGGCTTCCTCATTTGTAAAATGAGGACTATTTATACCTACTTGTGAAGTGAAGTAATAGATAGCAAGCATGTAAATGTTTTGATATATAAGTGTTTAATTAATTTTAACTGTTATTCTAAAAATACTGAGAGACTAGTATCTTAAAGTTTTTCCTTTTCTAGCAAATCATGTGTGCTGAGTGATAATTAAAGGAGAAAAAAAAATCCTATGTGAAAAAAGAAAAAAGGCTGATGTGAAGTATATCAATATATTATTCATAGTGATGTATTAGAACTATGAAAAATAGGGTTTCCACTCTTTTGCTATCTCCATTTTTTTCCTCTTAATTTGTTTATCAGATTTTTATGAAATATGTAACTATAAGTTAGAAATGGGCTTTCGAGAACATATTACTTTTTCAGAGTCAGCATTGCATTATGGTCAAGAGCATGGATTCTAGACCCACACTGCCTGGGATTGAATCTCAGCTCTGCCACTTAACTAGCTGTGTGATCTTGGGAAAGTTACTTTACTTCTCTATGCCTTAGTGTTCTTATCTGTAAAATGGGCATAATGATAGTACCAAAGTCAAAGGTGTTTTTGTTTTGTTTTTTAATGTTTGTTTATTTTTGAAGGAAGGAGAGACAGAATGTGAGTGGGGGAAGGGCAGAGAGAGAGGGAGACACAGAATCTGAAGCAGGTTTCAGGCTCTGAGCTATCAGCACAGAGCCCGACGTGGGGCTTGAACTCATAAACCACGAGATCATGACCTGAGCTGAAGTTGCTCGAGTAACCAACGGAGCCACCCAGGCACCCCCAAAGGGTTTTTAATGAGCTAATACTTACAAAGTGCTTAAAATAATGCCTGGGGCATAGGAAGTATCATGTATTTGTTGAATAAAATAAAGGATGGTAGAAATATTTAAAAACTAATGAAAGATTTTAACTTCAGTGTATTTACAGTTTAATCCACAAGTTTTCCTCTTACTCTCCTACCTCTACCTTCCTGAGTTTCTTTGGTTCCATTGATGAACCAAACAGGAAAACAGGAAACCTGTTTTTCTCATAAATCCTTTATATGACGGAAGTACTTTTCATTGTTTAAAGTTAGTCTAACCCCCTCACCCTCCCAGAATTTTCAAAGTAGATTCAGTTACTTTTGTTACTACAAGGGAAGATGCCACGGTATGCTTCTTCAGTATTTTGGAACACTGAGTTGAATATTTCAAATGCTGAGAAACTGCCTTCTTCCCAGGTGTGCAGCAGTTTTTATAGATTTTATTTGGGTATGAAGTAGGAGTAATTGTGGGAGTTTGTGTGAAAGATGATTTAAGGCATTGGAGAAGCAATAAAAAAGTATTTTCCTAATGCCAGTTCTCTCCTTGACTTGGAAATTCTTTTAGCAGCAATGTCCCCCCAGACTGTTTTTCGGCATTTACCTATCAGAGACTGGCTGTATTTGCAGTGTTAACCCTCATAACAAAATATTGCAGGTAGACTGCCAGATCTTAATTCAACTATTCATCCTGAAGTTAAAAGAGGTGGTTAGTTTCCACATTCAGTAAGGAAGTTAATGTAATGTAAGCAGTTAGTATAATAATGTAAAGAGTGATGAGAAGTCCAGAAGAGAACCTTGTGGTTTGATAACCTCTTTCCTTCTATACAGTGTAAGAACAAGTTTACATTGTTTCTTAATATACTCCTTCCCATACAAATATAACTTATGGAATGATACCTTTAGTGCATATGTAAATTGCACTATCAGTAGCATAGAAATAATTTATAAATACAATTTATAAATATAATTTATAATTTATAAATATAAATAATTTATAAATAATTTATAAAAACTCCTAATTTAGGGAGTTGAACTTTAATTATTGACTTAGATTTTATTTCACATGAATATGTTTATTAAACATAAGCAAATAAAATTTGAATCCTATTATAGGGGTGTTTGGGTGGCTCAGTGGGTTAAGCCTCCCGCTCTGGATTTTGGCTCAGGTCATGGTCTTGTGGTTTGTGAGACTGAGCCCCACATCAGGCTCCACGTTGATGTCATGGAGCCTGCTTGGGATTCTCTATCTCCATTTCTCTCTGCCTCTCTCTCTCTCTCTCTCTCAAAATAAATAAATAAAATTAAAAACAATTTGAATCCTATTATAAATGCAACTTGTAGTTCTGTTCTCAGTTTTATACTCTGGAAGTCTAGCAAAAAATCTTGTCATCTAGAGAAGGTTGTATTTTGTATTCTTTTGTAAAAGACAAATACTTTTCAGGGCTTTGTAGCTGCATGAATGTTATCTCTATCTCCTATCGGACTGTGTGGTCTGGGTTTTCATGGACTAGTTGGCTGACCAGGAGACTGAGTCCTGTATAGAATGATTTCCCTCTAATTCTCTTTGTCCTTTTTATCTTTAAATCTTTACTAGCTATCAAACTACACATCGTTAAAAATTACTAGCTTTTATGATAGGGAAAAGTTAACTTTTATTGTAGAAAAAATTGGAAAAATACAGGGTACGTTAAAAGTAGGAAATCTGCTATTCTGCCATCCAGAGATAACCAGTACTAATAATTTGGTGCCTTTTCCCCTATTTCTTTGTGTGCATATGTATTTCATAATGCCTAGTTGACATCATACTGTGGACAGTAGAGATACGCTTTATGTGTCAGTTATAGTCAGTACAGTAAGCTGGTCATACTGTGAGAGGCACGTAGGAGCTGAGACTGGCCGAGGAGACAGGAGATTGTGCTCACTATAGGAGATGCTTTTCTTTTAGAGGAATTGATATTTTTCTCTTTTTCATATTGTTAAACTTAATTTGAATGGCTTACATGCATGTTTGAAGCATCTCTACTTTTTAATTATCTCATATTTGCTTTTTTTATGATAGTATATTACGGACATTTTCCTGTGCCATCAAAAAACCCTAACTCTTTACCATCCCATGCTCACTTTCTGAGAGATTGAGAACTGACAATAATACAGGATACGTTAGTTGAATAGGCCCTTGATAGTCTCAAGGAGTGTGTCTCAGATCTCTTGGGCATATCTTAGAATGGTGCTGTTCAAAAGAAATAATGCATGCCACATATGTAATTTCAAATTTTCTAGTAGCCACATTTTTAAGACTACAAAGAAACAGATGGAATTAATTTGAATGATACATTTTATTTAGTCTAGGTATAATTAAAACATTATCATTGCAACAGGTACTCAATGTAATAACATTATTGAGATGTTTTACAATTTTTTTTTTCTTACTAAGTCTTCAAAATCTGGTGTATATTTTCTACTTATAGCACATCTCAATTCAGACTAGCCACATTTTGAGTGCTCAGTAGCATATGTGGCTAGTATTATCACAGTCCTAGAGCATATAATTTCTCCCATAAAATGCAATAAAATAGCACTTTGCAGGTGCTCTGGAGGGGGTTAGGTTAGCATGAGAAGTAAACTACAAAGCCAAGTGGCACTGGGGATGCTGAGCACTTATTTTGGTGTCTTACAAAATTTTAAAACTTTGCCTTAATAAAATGACATATTCCTACATTTGTGGACCTTCATGTCACAGAATAATGTTAAATTTGTAAGGATTTACTGGGTATACTTCAGCAGTGGCAATTCTCAGAGTGGCCAATAAGATCAATTCCATATTTCAAGGATTTTGGATAACTAAGAGTTTGTGAGTACACTTTGTAGTTGAAGACCTGAGGACACATTTATCCTTCCTTGTAGAGAGTACTTGTATGAAGTGAGTAACAAACGCATATGCACATGTACATATTACATATGTGTAGATAAATTATGTATGTTATATGCTATGTATACACGCACACACATTTATTGTAATCCTCATAGTCCCCATAATCTTCTGTTTCTTAAGAAACAGTAGCAATTAAAATCATTTTCCTCTTTTTAAAATGAATTTGTGGCATGGTAAGAAAGATGTGGCATGATCAGGAAGATACCTAAGGTTAGTGAATATATAATGTATAATAGAAGAGTATAGAACAAGCTTTGCTTTTAATTTAGCTTGTGATCATGTGAAAAAATTCCTCAATATTTCTAATCTTTATTTTGTTCTGTAGGCTGGAGATAATCTTGCCCTGTTTTCTTAATATGATTTTGATTATCAAATAGGATGAATGGAGAATAAAGGGACATGTCTTATTCATCATTATGTCCCTAGGACTTACTGTAGGGTCTTACACACTAGCACCCAATAAATATTGTCTTCAAAGTCTGAATATATGTAAAGATCTTTCTAAACTGAGAGTGCTATGAGTGGAAGGTATTATGTCTACTTCGTTTGTGCTATTTCTTCTTATTTAATTTTTTTTTAAGTTTATTTTTCTTGAGAGAGAGAGAGAGTGCACGAGCGCATGCAGGGGAGGGGCAGAGAGAGAGAATCCCAAGCAGGCTCCACGCTCAGTGCGCAGCTCAATGTTACAACTGTGAGATCATGACCTGAGTCAATATTAAGAGTCAGGCACTACTTAACTGACTAAACCACCCAGGTGCCCCTTCTTATTTAATTCTTTGACTGGAATATGATAAGTGCAATAATTAATATTTCCCCATACAACTAATAAATAGGATTGCATATTGTATTTTTATTTTTACTTATTATTATTTTATTTATCAGATCTTGTCTGTAAATACGTATATCTCAAAAATATGTTGTAATTAATCTATTTTTAAAAGACGTCTAGTACTTAAATATCTTGACCTGTTTAGCTTAAAGAGTTAATAATTTCTTTGTAGTTATTGAGAGATAGACAAGACTATTTCCGCTGTGGTCTATCTTTATAATAAGCTTAAAAATCAGCCAATTTGAGACACAAATGCATGCTTATTGGACACCAAAATTGTTGAGGCAAAGTAGCAATATTTTAATTACAGCAATGTGGTCTAGTAATCAGAAAATGCCCCAAATAAGAATGGCTTTCTTATTTATATAATGATGGGAGAAACTCCATCTTTTTCCTCCAGAAGGGATACAGCACTTCATAAATACTTAGTGTGGAAGTAAAACAAAATTATAATGCAAGAGCAAATAATGTGCACCCAGAACAGTGTTTCAAAGTGATCTTCGTGAAAACATTAGCTTTTTCTAGCATCAGCTATGAGTTTCTGTAGCTGCCCACTCACTGAGTCATCTGTAGCAATTGAAAATTTGGATATTTCCCATTTTTAGGGTATATTTTTTGATAAACTGGCTTCCTTTTATCTCTTGTGAATGAAGTAAGCAGTCTCATGTAAAATAGTATGTGCATTATGACAGTATGCCTCATTGTTTCCTGGGAGTGAGGAACTTGAGAAACCAGCTGAATATTATCTGTGTGCTAGGAAAATAACTAAATGATGCACTCTGAGAGTAGTTGGCAGTTTTTGTTTTCATTATATTTCCCTACTTCTACTTTCACCAACACCTTTGGGGATCTTTGGATATTTAGTGACAGAAGGATAATCAGATCACACTTGACTTTTTTGTTTTTCATTTTCTATACATGACAGTAAATGTTAACATGGTCAAAATCAAGAAATATAGGACAGGATGCCTGGCTGGCTTGGTTGGAAGAGCATGTGGCTCTTGATCTCAGGGTCGTCAGTTTGAACCCCACATTGGGTGTAGAGATAACTTAAATAAACTTAAAAAAAGAAAGAAAGAAATACAGTACATATTAAGGGAAGAGATATGCAGTGACAGTGTAGAGCATATGGCCGAATGAAAACTGAGTGATCTATTGAGTGAATGAAATGATGGGTCTCAATTAAAGGCAGGGAAGAGGTAACTTGGTTTTTTTTTCTTCCCCTGGTTGATCTTTCTCCCTGATGTCTAGGCTAGATACTCATTTTTGAAAAGTGATTCTATTATTAAAAAAAAATCCTCTGCTTATTTCTATCCCATTCTGAATTTTCCTGTTTGGTATTTGCTCAGACACAAGGGAAAAAGGATCTAAACCTTGTCCTTTTTCTTTACTTCTGCTATTTATGTATTTTACATCTGCTCATTCTTAGCTTAGAAAATACTAATCATAATTGGTTAAAGATGATGTTGATCTCATGACTACTTATTGTAATCTAATTCTGAAAAATTTTTATTATTAGGCCCTTAAAAATTCCAATCCATATCAGCAAAAGCTCCCTAGGAAAGTAAAACTGACACCTTTAATATAGACCACATTGTTGCTCATGCATTGACAATATGCTCTGCATTAATTTTTGGTTCTTTCATGTCAGTATCTGACGGTTGAAGTTGAAATGACTAATAATCTGTGGAAAATAAAAAAGTATGTTCATAACTGATTTGGGAATTTAGTGAGCCATGAGCTACAATTTTTGGATTGAGTTTTGTTTGTTTGTTTTTTAAGAAGCACAAGAAAGGGGACATGATTTTACTTCCATAAGTACTTTTCATACCCTTAACAATTATATTGTGACTAGTGCAGGTTGACTCTTCATGGTGATACTTTAATTTCTGGTCCTTGGGTATCATTTTTGGGAAATACTAAGAGCAAGAAGGCTGGAAATTTTTAAGGTTTTGTGCTACAGTTGAACCACTGAATTTACAGCAAATTGAACTTCTGGAGGAAAGGAAATGGTATGTATAGCAAAACTTTAGGGAAGAAAACAAAGTTGTTCATGTTTGTAATATGATTATTTTGGAGATGGTAGTTTGCAATTTGAGAGTAGTGTGAGCGGTTAATCTGTAAAACATAGTTATAATAAATGAGTTACAGAGTATGTATGAAAGCAGTGTTTATAGATTATCTAGTTCCTGTGGCTTAGAATATGCATTTTGAAAGTGTACGATTTCTTTCTTTTGACCTACTCCTTTTAGAATTTGAATTTTCCAGATTCATGTTTAATTGTAGAAGTGTTTTTTGGGTCTTAAATGCTATGTCAGGTGTTCTGATTATTCAAACAAGTTTTTTTTTATTAAATATAATTTATTTCAAATTGGTTTCCATACAACACCCAGTGCTCATCCCAACAGGTGCCCTCTTCTATGCCCATCACCCACTTTCCCCTCCCCCCTACTCCCCATCAGCCCTCAGTTTGTTCTCAGTATTTAAGAGTCTCTTATGGTCAAACAAGACTTTTGTTTGTTGTAGTATTTGAAGTTAAGGACCAAACCCTAAATATTGAATGTTTATGTGATTTTAGAGACGGTTTCTTTAAAAATGTTTGTTTAAATTTTTTAATTTTTATTTTAGAGAGAGTGCATGAATGAGGGAGAGGGACAGAGTGGGGGGGGGAGAGAGAGAGAGAGAGAGAAAGAGAGAGAGAATCTTAAGCAGGCTCACACTCAGTCTAGAGTCCAACCCAGGGCTTGATCCCACGACCCTGGGATCATGACCTGAACCAAAATTAAGAGTAAGACACTCAACCGACTGAGCCACCCTGGCGCCCCTAAAAATGTTTTTAATTAAACAAATTACAGATGAATAATATATCTAGGAGAAATCAAATAAGATAGCAATATATGGAAAGAGAAACCAAATTCTTTCTGCATCTCTCCCTCTGTTTACCCCAATAAATAGTAATCACTCCAGTCAGTTTGATATCTTTCCAGATCTTTTATTCTGTGTGTGTGTAGTTTTATTTTGTGTCTGTATTTTCTTTAACAGATTCCGTATATTGGTTGATCTGCATTCTATCTTCCATGTCCATATAGTTCTATCTCATTCTTTAACTACTACATATCATTCCTATGCATAGAGTTATCATATTTTAAGTTTATCCCATTAAAAAAAAAATCAAAACAGTGCTCTTGCACTTGTATTACACGAGCTTACCATTTTAAATCTGGAAATGGTAAGGGCCATTTGGTTTCTTCAAGTTTGTTTTCTGAGTAGGCAGAACACATTAAATTCTTCATGGAAACTGAGAGAGGAAGCAAAAATTAGTTAATTAGTTGGATTATTTCAACTTTTAAAAATGCCTGGATTATGTTGTACTGTTCTAGGCATAGGATTTAATGCAATTGAAACTGCGTTGTGGTTGCATCACTGAACTCCCACTTGTGGTTGGGAAGAACAAAAGTGATTACGGTTTTTCTGCAGGGAGACGGGACAGATAAAAGCACCTTATATTTAGTCTACATAGATTTTTGGTGACTGTAACCAGAAAGAAAGACCATCCATGAGGGTAGGTACCCTGTGTTTTCCTTGTTAGAACACAGGTACCCTGTGTTTCATTATTAGATACCAGGCACCCCCATCGTGCCTAATGTGACAAAGACATGAAGTTGTAGGAATGAATGAATGGTGTAGAAATGTTGTATAAATGAAGCATGCCAGTCTTTGGGCCATGAGTGGAAAATGACTTAGCAGTTCAGGCTGCAGAGATTATCTTTGAATCACATTGGCATTAATACATCTATAATTCTGAGCACTTCAATTTCTGATAATTTATCCAAGGGCTTGTTTTGCTCTCTTGCTGTCTTTCTTGTGTAAGTAGTGTTTCTCTCTCTCTCTCTCTCTCTCTCTCTCTCTCTCTCTCTCTCTCTCTTTTCCGGGTGGATTAGCATTATCTAAATTATTATCTAAGTTACTTAGGAAACTTTGGCCAAACCATTCAAAATGAACAATTGTGATGAGCAGTTTTTGGTGCTCAGAAACCAGTGGTTCTTTATTGTTTCCATGTTGAGGATACTTGCAGTTCAGCTTAGGAAGCATTTTCTGAGTGCCTGTGTTGTGATGGGCCTGATGCTAGATGCTGGAGGTACAGAAATGAATGAACTAATCCTGACCCCCCTGCATCTTAGTACCTGGAGGGGGAATACAAGAATAAGAGAGTGTCAGTGTTACATGGCAAGTGCAATTATAGTGGTATGTTCTGGACCATATTTTGTGCTTTGCTATTAATTTGGCCATTCTGTGATCGAGACCATCTGTAGGCTAGGAGTTTAAAGTATCCCTAATGCTTCATCATGCTTCATATTCTGGCATTATTACTTTTGGAGAACCTATAACTGAACAACTAGTTTTTACTATGTGTGTAGTGTTCTTCCTGCCCTTTTTCAATTTCTTGGATGTGAGCTGCTCTGTCAGAGCAAAGGACTATGAACCATCTCTGGCCTCAGCTTCCACTTGCTGCTGAAAAAGAACTCTTCTCCCATAATTGTTTGGGTTTTTTTGTTTGTCATTGGAGCTTTGTAAGTCTATATAGACCCATAGTTCCATCCCACTGGAATGTAATCTCTGTGATTGAAGGATGTGAGGTTCACAGATGTATTCCAGCACTTAGAATAGTACCTGGCATATAGCATCTTTGCAGTAAGTATTGTTTAATGAACAGTGTGTGACAAACCTACCCAGAAGACTGAGTGAATCTTTCATGCACAGATCTTGTTTCAGAGCAAGGGGTTGTGTTCCAGTTCTTTATGTGAAGCTTATATGTAGCTTATATGTAGCTTAGCAGCACTTTATAACTTCATAACCGGTATCATTTGCTAGGCTTACTAAGAAGATTCCTACTGCAGTGCTAAGTACTAAGAAGATACATACTTACCCAGGGATAAGGAGAGAGGCCTTAAACGAAGTCATCTTCTGGGCCTGTAAGGCTGGGATCCAAGCATCCTGTGACATTAAACTAAAATCTTGATGGAGGAGTGAACCCTCACAGTCCCAGGGAGCCTTTTGGGTGTATCCTGTGGAGGCAAAAGTTCTTATCTTTTTGGTTGTGGCATTATGCAGAGGTCCTGGAATTCCCCAGGGAACCTATCCACTAGGTCATGCCCCAGGAGAGCTGAGAGGCAGTTTATTGTTGTGTTTAAGAGCTGGGGATCTACAGCCAGATCTCTTTGCTGCAATCTTGATACCGCAATTTCCCTTATGTGCCATCTGCAGCAAATTACTTATTTTGTGTTTCAGATACCTCATCTGTAAAACGGGAATAAAATATTACCTAATTCATAATGTGGTTTAAGGATTAATATAGATAGAGGGTTTTCAACATACCTGATATGTAATACCAGTGCTCAGTAAATATTCGTATTTACTTATTTGATACAGAAACAGTTCCTACCTTTTTACTCATTTTTTTAATTTTTTCAATATATGAAGTTTATTGTCAAATTGGTTTCCATACTACTCATTTTTATTCTAATATGCTTTCCTGAGAAGTGTAAGAAGGCACAGAGGTACAGTTGATATTTTGGGAATTTCACACAGGCCATGTGTGGAGGTGTGTGGAGACCCATGGAGGTGTGTTGAGCATTAGATGGCACATAGTATCAGCTTCTAAGGCCCTCATCCATCATCATGTGTCAGGTGGAAAACAGGTGGAGAACCTTTGATCTAGAGAGCTCTAATTATCTCCAAGGTGGGCCATGCTCAATTTGACAGTGTCATGCTTTTTAATATTTGAAAGTTCTGGAATTGCTGCTATGGGATATAACCCTGTCTTCTTCAACCTCTCTCCTGCTTTTGCTTATACTGTATACTATGATGCTCCACTTCCCACACAGATACCCAAATAGCTCTGACTGCTGAGATATTTATCTTACTTTCAGCACATAACTTGTTGACATGTTACTGGGTGCTTGGAACTTTCATTGTTAACTGGGTTTGAATCCCAGTTTTGCCAAGCTTTAGGGGTTTTTTTTGTTGTTACATGTGATGAAAGTATCCACCTCATAGGATTGTTGTAAGGATTAATAAAAACAAAACAGCATAGTACTGAGCATTCAATATTAGTTGTAAAGTTAATATATTTGTCCTCATCATCATGGTGGTCATTATTGTTCCGTGTTTCAAATCAGCAATGAAATACAACTTTGCACTATTCCTCATTTCTGCTTGGAACTGGAAGACTAAATGAAATGTAGCAGCTCTCTGATTGAAATGTGCTGTGGGGCGCCTGGGTGGCTCAGTCAGTTAAGCATTCCGTTAAGCGTTCGACTTCAGCTCAGGTCATGATCTCATGGTTTGTGGGTTCGAGCCCCGCGTCGGGCTCTGTGCTGACAGCTCAGAGCCTGGAGCTTGCTTCAAATTCTGTGTCTTCCTCTCTCTCTGTCCCACCCCTGCACACGCTGTCTCTCTTTCTCTCTCAAAAATAAGTAAACATTAAAAAAAATTAAAAAAAATTGAAATGTGCTGTAACCTTCCTTGTGCAGTAAAGATTTAACTACCTTCAAGGGCATACAGGGAGCTGGAACACAGTAAGCCTGGAGAGTTGGCTTTCCTGGTCCTGTATTCCAGCTCCTTTCTGCCCAAATGTTGTAGCCCGGATTTTCATTACACACTCCCCTTGGTGGCTTCTCTAATAAAATTGCAGCAATGTAATTTGCATTCTGTCCTTGAATTGAGGCCAGAATTAGGAAGTACATACAGTGCTTTTGGTAGCAAAACTCTGTAATAGTCTGTGAGTTAATTATGTTGATAACAAAATACGAATTTTTATGTATAACCTCCAGGTTACCACTAGATTTGTTACATTTCTTTTCCTTTAATGTGAAAAATATCCCGGCATGATGGATGGTATCATCTCTCCCTTTTACAATTGAGAAAACCGAGGCTCAGAAAGTTTAAATTATTTGCCTAAGTTGCTCAGCTGCTCAGTGAGAGAGTTGATTCACTCCACAGCTTTTTTTCCCTCAAAATTAGAAAGTTCAGTCCCCAAATTAGGTTCAAAATATTTCTCAGAGAAATTTATAAATGTATGGCTACATACAGAGAACGGGGCGGGGGGGGGGGGGGTGAACAAAAAAACCCAAAAGTAAATAGGTGGAAAGAAGGTGTGGAGAAGATTGAATTGATGAATATGGACCAACTATAAAAGGTAAGAAGCAGAAAATATTATTCAAGCACTTTTGGTATTGAACCAATTCATAGAAGGCAGTTGACCTGATGGAGGATTTTTTTTTTTTTTTAGTAGTGTCACATTTTAACTTGGATTCAAAATTCAAACTTAAAAATGTATCTAGGAGAGAGGGTGAAGATAATATCAGTGGAAAGGAAAATGTAGAAATAGAAATGTTATGTATATTTATCAAAAACACATGATCAAGATAAAGTGTTAAATATATGTAAGCTAAGTGGGGGTTCAGTGTAGATATGGTTCAGAGAAGGCTAATTGCAGATATTCTTTGATTCAGGTAGAGAAGATTCAGATAAGCTTTCTGGAGTTTGTTGCCATAGTATTAAATTTAATCTCTCTAGAAATGAGATTCCAATGTGAAGCTTTTATCTTTTATTTATTCGGAATTTGTTTAAGCAGGGTGCATGGAGGTAAACACTGAATAACTACTGCAACTATCTGAGGAGGTACCTGGAATACACTTCAGGGTCAGATGAGAATTTCATTAGCTGTGTGTTAGCCTGTCATACCTGTCACTCTGAGGTTTTAGCTTTTACCTAAGAAGCCCACCTTATTTAACATTTTCACTTGATTAAATCCCTCCAAGAGGCCCAAAGTATGCATTTCAATTTACCTGTGATCCAGCTGCATATACTTAAGAAATACTAAATATATCTACTTGCTGGCTTTCACCCCCCACCAACCTGCTCTTCTCAGACTTCCGGGTTTGTCAGGGAGGTCCTCATCCACACAGTTGTCCAGGCACCAAAATGCTGAGGTCACTTTTCATTCACTGACTCCAGTCTTGCCAAATCTGGTAGTTCTTCATTTGGAGTATATAGTTTGACCCTTTCTCTTCATCGCAACTACTTGAATGTTTTCCTTTGTTTGCTATTGGGGAAAAGATCATTGTTCCTTTTTTTTTTTTTTTTTTTTGGAAAATTCCCACAAGGCTCTCTAAGTAGTTATTGAAAGACATTGTTCTGGATAGTGCCTTTTCTGTTTTGCTTATTTTAGTTACTTAATCTTAGTTTTGCTGTTAGAGTATGTCACTAGAGAGCCACCTCTATTGGAACAGTAACTTCCAGTTCTGCCTAAAGAGATCATTTGCATGAGAGTTACAGAAGAGGAGCTGAAAACATTAGCTGTTAACAGTAATAAAGTCACTTTCCTTCTATGATTGTTTTGAATTTGAACAATAAATTCATCTGTTTTGACTTAAAAGGTAAAATATGTTTGAAGACAAATATTTGCAACCCACTATGAGAGAATTCCTATCATACAAAATTATTTTAGGAACAGGCTAATTATATTTACATGTGGGCAGTTGAACATCCAGTCATCTGAGGGGATGGAAAAGTGTATGATCATTCGCTATTTTAAAAGTGTATTGATGTATTATTTTTTTTTTAGGAAGAATGAATTTTTTAATTTATTAATTTAAGGAGGCAAATGTTTTTGTGGAAAAGATTATCAGGAATGTAGTCAGGCCTTAATGGCAATTTTCTTGTGGGGAATACTAGAAGGGAAGAGATAATTTCTGTTTGAGACTTACTGTAAGTTGAGAATACTGACACAGTTGAGAAGAGCATTAGAAGCATTGCCTAATTTATATGTGAGCATTTCTTAATTTACATGTCTGCATTTGTTTAGTCAACAAGTTAACTATGTCTTGTTCAGATAGATTTTTTAAAGATCTTTGGTAAAAGACTCTCTCCCCATTGGCAGATTTCCAGTGTCTTTCTATTGTGCAACAACCTGTAGTATCTTTTCAGTTGAAGTACTACCTTAAGGAGGCCCTGAGTTTGCAGTTCAGTAGGAATCAAGCCGAGTGGTGTAGTGGAAAGGTCTTCCTGCAGATGGTCTGACAAGATGGATGACTAGCTGTGGGACGGTGGGAAAGCCAGACTTCTCTCTTGGCTTTGGCTTCCACTCTGTAGATTGAGAGTTAGATTGAGGACCCTCCCTGCTCCGGATTTCTGATTTTGTGGTGCGACCCAAATCCCTTCTGAGCTGTTGGAGAAAGGGTGTTTGTTTCATAGCCTTTTCTGTTCTCTCAAAGCTGGCCTACCTGTTCTGGAGTTTTGGAATTTTTTTATTTTATTTTTTTTTCCTCTGACTGAAGTTAAGTGACCTAAACAGATATTGAACTCTGGCTCAGGTCATGATCTCGCCCCACATCAGGCCCTTGGCTCTCAGTAGAAGCTCATATTGGATCCTCTGTCTCCCTTTCTCTCTTCCCCTCCCCTTTGTGCTCTCTCTCAAAAATAAACATTAAAAAAAATTTTTTTTTAATTCTTTAGTAGAAATAATGGTACACAAATTGGTCTCTGTCATTACTCAACCTTCTTATGATGTTACCGTACTTAATGCTGAGTAATACTGGGTATAGACATTTTGCATTTTGAGTCTGAGAAGGTTTTAGCTTCATTTGAGTTACTGAGTCAACTCTGCTTTGTTCAGTATTTCAGAAAAGTATCTTATACATGGGCTCCAAGTAGTATAATTCTAAAATGTTAATTGCGTTTAAGAAGCTCTAAGAAGTTCAGTAAGCAGCCCTGTCACCTTCACCTTCACCTTCATTGCGTAGCGGTGAACAGTGGAGATAATGGTAAAGTAATTTTATCCATTTATTTTGAAAAAGTCCTGGTGTTGGTAATTTTTATCTGTGAAGGGCCAGATAGTAAATATTTTAGATTTTGTGGGCCATGTGATCTCTGGCACAGCTATTCAGTTCTGCCATTGTTGATCTCTGACACAGCTGTTCAACTATGCCTTTGTAGAGTACAAGTAGCCATAGAAATGTAACTCTATGGGCATGACTGTGTTTCAGTAAAACCTTATTTATGTAGACCTAGTTTGAGATTTTTTTTTTTTTTTTTTTTTTGAGAGAGAGGAGGTGGGGAAAGCAGGGGAGGGGCAGAGGGAGAAAGAAAGAGAATCTTTTTTTTTTTTAATTTTAATTTATTTTTTTAATTTACATCCAAGTTAGTTAGCATATAGTGCAACAATGAATCAGGAATAGATTCCTTAATGCCCCTTACCCATTTAGCCCATCCCCCCTCCCACAACCCCTCCAGCAACCCTCTGTTTGTTCCCATATTAAAGAGTCTCTTATGTGTTTGTCCACCTCTCTGTTTTTATATTATTTTTGCTTCTCTGCCGTTATGTTCATCTGTTTTGTCTCTTAAAGTCCTCATATGAGTGAAGTCATATGATATTTGTCCTTCTCTGACTGACTAATTTTGCCTAGCATAATACCCTCTAGTTCCATCCATGTAGTTGCAAATGGCAAGATTTCATTCTTTTTGATTGCTAAGTAATACTCCAGTGTGTGTGTGTGTGTGTGTATGTGTGTGTATTTACAACATCTTCTTTATCCATTCATCCATTGGTGGACATTTGGGCTAGGAAAGAGAATCTTAAGCAGGCTCCATGCTCAGTGTGGAACTCTGAGCCTGTTGTGACCCTGGGATCATGACCTGAGCCCAAATCAGGAGTCTGACACTTAACTTACTGAGTCACCTAGGCACCCCTAGGTTGAGATTCTTGAATGGATCTGGTGGAAGGTCCAGTGAAGAAGGCACTTGTTTGATGAAAACAGCTGTTTAAGCTTCTGGCAAAATTGGCTGCTAACTTGTAGAGGAGTTACAATAGTGTTTATGTAAAAATAAAAGCAGTGGTTTGAAATACCAGACTACTAAGAACTGCTCTCATAAGGAGTTCTCTTTCCAAAGTGGCATAATTTTGCTTTCAGTGAATGCTTACAAGAGTCTTGCATAACGTATTATTAATTTAGAAGCTATTATCACATTTAGGGTTGAGTTTCTATTTTTAACTGACATACTGCCTTAAGTTTGCCAAAATCTGATTGCATTTGGAAGGAAAATGGCATTGTTGCTATTTCCTCTGCATAATAACATCTAAAATAGGCAGCTGGCAACAGGGAAGAGTGAAGGTAAAGGGCAAAAATATAATCCTCTTGGAGCTTGTGTTTTTTTTCTACTGAATTTCAAATCTAGTTAGATTGTGCTTTCCTTCACTCTGATCTTTAAAATGCCTCACGTATTTTCTACATTCCATAACTCCCTCAGGTAAATATTTTTATTTATTTATTTATTTGTTTATTTATTTAAAGTTGATTTATTTATTTTGAGAGAGAGAGAGAGAGAGAGCGAGCACGAGTGGGGGAGGAACAGAGATAGAGGGAGAGAGAGGATCCCAATCAGGCTCTGCTGTCAGCGCACAGCCTGAGGCAGGGCTAGATAGATCCCATGTACTGTGAGATCATGATCTGAGCCAAAATCAAGGGTCAGACGTTGAACCATCTGAGCCACCCAGGCGCCCCAACATATTTTTATTATTGAGGTATGACTATAAATCATTCCATTAGAATTTAACCTTCTGATTCACGTTGACTAATATTTTTATTTGCAATCTGTGTTTTTCAGTGTTTAATAATCTAAATTATGTTTCCCTGAGTACTTCTGTTATAGAGCAGGAGTAACTGATGTAAGGTGTACCAAGTGGCTTAGAAAGCATCTTAAAATAGTTACTTTACAACTGCTACATTTTATTTTATTTTTTTTAAATTTTTTTTTCAACGTTTTTTAATTTATTTTTGGGACAGAGAGAGACAGAGCATGAACGGGGGAGGGGCAGAGAGAGAGGGAGACACAGAATCGGAAACAGGCTCCAGGCTCTGAGCCATCAGCCCAGAGCCTGACGCGGAGCTCGAACTCACGGACCGCGAGATCGTGACCTGGCTGAAGTCGGACGCTTAACTGACTGCGCCACCCAGGCGCCCCTGTTTGTTTATTTTTTTTGAGAGAGAGAGGCAGAGAGAGAGAGACAGAGCACGGGGGTGGGTGGGGGGAGGGGCAGAGAGAGAGGGAAACAGAATCTGAAACAAGCTCCCGGCTCTGAGCTGTCAGCACAGAGCCCAATGCAGGGCTCAAACTCAGAAACCATGAGATCATACCTAAGTCAAAGTCAGACAACCGACTGAGCCACCCTAGTGCCCCCAACAACTATGACATTTTAGAGCTTAAGAAATAGAAAAGATTAAATAGATTGGCCAGAGTTATTCTTAATACCATATTTAAGGTCACACTTTTGTGTTTTTATTAGAACCATTGGTTTGGTAAAATCCCTCAACCTAGTATTATTATAAAAAGTGTATTGTATATGGGGTTACAATAGACTTAGGGTTTGTGACCAGTTTGAGGCTATAACTGGATGGTTTTTTGCTCAAAGCTTCCTTTTTGTTTCTTTTAGAGTAATGGTGTCAGGATGTCATGCAGCCCCCAGTCTGAATCCCTAGGAGGAAAGTTTTGAACAGAGTTCTGAAAAGTGTGGTTATCAGATTTTGATGTATCTTTTTAACAGTTATCCCACTTAAAAAAGACCAAGAGAATGTGGAATCAGATGTTGCAAATTTTAACTCTGTTTCTTCTCAAGGCAGATATTTCCTATAATGATATAAACTGATTTCATACTTCAACTTCTTGATTATTCATAAGCTGTTGTATGAATATTTTCCAAATAGATACAATGAACATTTTATCTCTCTTTCTTGGCTTCATCATTTTCCATAATTTTATCTTCTGTTTCACCTATTCTCCCCTCTGTTTCCTCCGTCCTTGCTGTCACTGCATCTGGTTTATTTTGCATCTCATTTATAGCATTTAAAAACAATTTTTTTTAATGTTATTTATTTTTGAGAGAGACATGGCACGCGTGGGGGAGAGGCAGAGAGAGAGGGAGACACAGAATCTGAAACAGGCTCCAGGGTCTGAGCTGTCAGCACAGAGCCTGATATGGGGCTCGAACTCTCTAGCTGTGAGATCGTGACCTGAGCCGAAGTCAGACGCTCAGCCGACTGAGCCACCCAGGCACCCCTCATTTACAGCATTTCTTAATTCATCATTACTATTTCTTAGTTCCTTGATCTCTGCAGCAATCCTTGGTCTCTGCTGTCTCTGCTGTCTTCTATGCTTTTTTCAAGCCCAGCTATTAATCTTATGACTCTTATTCTATGACTTATCTTATGACTATTATTCTGAATTCTTGATCAGATATATTGTTTGTATCTGTTTTGAGCGATTCTCTAGCTGTCATTTCCTCCTGGAATTTCTTTTGAGGAGAATTCTTCCATTTCATCGTTTTGGCTAGTTTTCTGTCCTTTACATGTTTTAATAGCTTGTTGTGTGTATTGTACTTGTGAGCACTACTATACTAAAAAGGGGTCATACACTGTGTAGGGCCTGGCCCTTAAGAAGGTGTTTTTGGAGTGTGTTGCATGCTCTCTGTTTTTGTGACTCTGCTTGCTTTATCTCCCTACTTGGTAGTAGTGGTTTGAACCTTCCACCAGGTTTGCTTTGATTTGTTCGTTGAAGTAACCCTGGAAAAAATTTAAAAAGGGGAGGGTGGTAGATGAAGCCTTATCCCAAACAAAGAGAGAAATGACAGGGGCAGGGAAAAAGAAAAGAAAAAAAAAATTACCAGCAGAGAATCAGGGAAACTATATGGCTTAATCCAGAGAGAGAGAGAGAGGGAGGAAAATAAAGAAGAAGGAGATACAGAAGAGGTGTAAAAAGAATAGGTTAAAAATGTCTGTTTAAACAAACCAACAACCAGAATAGAGAAGGGAAGAAATAAGAGGAAGAAAAGAAAGAAAAAAAATGGATGTATATATGTATATAAAATAAGAAGTGGCCAAGAATCAAATCAGAAAATACAAAACTGCTTATCTGATATTTGATGGTGCCTTGGAACCAGTGACTGTGCTGATCTGGAGGAGGGGCCCTCTCGTTCTATTAGTGTCAATCTCGCTCCCGTAGATATGCAGTTACCAGGTGCAGAGGGGTGGGGATTGGTGTAAACGGGTCCTGCCTCCACTGTGGGCCCTCTGTCCTGTGACCTGAAGCCCCACCTTGCTGGTGATGGGGAGAAAAATGATGACACCCCAGTCTCTACTCCCCAGACCGGGAGTCCCAAACCACACTGTTCAGGCAATGATACAATGAACATTTTAAATGAAGTTCTTTGTCCTTTGTTTTAGGAGCATTATGAATATTAAGTAATTTTTTTTTTTTTTTTTGGTCAGATTGATCCATTGAGCCCTTTATGAAAAAAACTTCCATTTGTATTTAATCTTGGTTGGATTCCCTTTTAAGAAACAGTAGCTACATTCTAAAATGTGCTTAAAACTGTTAGGTTACAATGGAACCTAACAATTTATTCTGACAGCAGAATAAATATGTAAGAATAGCCAAGAAGAAGATATTTGCAAACGATGTATCAGATAAAGTGTTAGTATCCAAAATCTATAAATAACTGATCAAACTCAACACCCAAAAAACCAATAATCCAGTGAAGAAATGGGCAAAAGACATGAATAGACACTTCTCCAAAGAAGACATCCAGATGGCCAACAGACACATGAAAAAAATGCTCAACATCACTCATCATCAGGGAAATACAAATCAAAACCACAATGAGATACCACCTCACACCTGTCAGAATGGCTAACATTAACAACTCAGGCAACAACAGATGTTGGTGACGATGCAGAGAAAGAGGATCTCTTTTGCATTGTTGGTGGGGACGCAAGCTGGTGCAGCCACTCTGGAAAACAGGATGGAGGTTCCTCAAAAAACTAAAAATAGAACTACCCTACCATCCAGCAACTGCACTACTAGGTATTTATCCAAGGGATACAGGTGTGCTGTTTCGAAGGGACACATGCACCCCCATGTTTATAGCAGCACTATCAACAATAGCCAAAGTATGGAAAGAACCCAAATGTCTGTCGATGGATGAATGGATAAAGAAGATGTGGTATATACATACAATGGAGTATTACTCGGCAATCAAAAAGAATGAAATCTTGCCATTTGCAACTATGTGGATGGAACTGGAGGGTATTATGCTAAGCGAAATTAGTCAGAGAAAGACAAATATCATATGACTTCACTCATATGAGGACTTTAAGAGACAAAAGAGATGAACATAAGGGAAGGGAAACAAAAATAATATAAAAATAGGGAGGGGGACAAAACAGAAGAGACTCTTAAATATGGAGAACAAACTGAGGGTTACTGGATGGGTTGTGGGAGGGGGGATGGGCTAAATGGGTAAGGGGCACTAAGGAATCTACTCCTGAAATCATTGTTGCACTATATGCTAACTAATTTGGATGTAAATTAAAAATAATAAAATTAAAGAAAAAAGAATAGCCAAGAAAACAAAAACCCTAGGTCAATAGAAAGAATACTGAGGATTCTTAGACAACAAATCAAAATAGAAGAAGGAAGAACCCCCAGCTGTATATCTCCCTGATGGAGTAGACTGAATACTGTCCCATAGAGAAAACACAGAACTGGGAACTAATGATCATTTTAGTGCCTATAATGTGGCAGGTATTTGCTTGTTTGGGAATTGACCATACCCTCTATTTTTACATAGAGAGAGGGAAATAAAGGGAGCCTAATTCAGACTTTGTATGTGTTAGAGAGAGATGTGTTTCAGGATCTAAGATGGAGGATGTAGCCATGTAGGCTACATAGTCATGTAGGCAAGGGAAAAGAGTGTTCTATGAAAAAAAGTGGAATGAGCTATGGCATGGAGGTAAGTATGAGAGACGTTAAACACTGGGTATCTCTAATTATTCAGTAGATACAGTTGGTGAATGAAGAGGTGGAAAGTCATGGTATGAAGGACCAGGTTGGAAAGGATTGTTGGGTTTTAAATATAAAGGGCATTATTTACCAGGCTATAGAGTCAGAGCTTTGCTCTCATGATGGCAGAAGTCCCTGAGGGAAGCTTGGGTTTGTATCTTCTTTGATTTATTAGCTGTGTCTATTACCACTCTTGTCCCATTAATGTAAAAGAAAAAGAAGAGGATGGAGTTTAGTTTGAAACCTTTGTGAATTTTTTTTTGTTTTATTATGAAGAATTTTTTTTCATAGTGTATCTAAAAGCAGAGAATATATAAAGGTTTTCTTACAGCTCTGAGATTAGGAGTTTAAGACTTTTGGTTCTGATTCTGGTTTCATTACTAATTCTGGCAAAGCATCTAATCTCTTTTAGTTTCATTTCCAGGTCAAATAAAATGGGTTCTTGGACCCTTCTTTTTGCCCAGACCCTTTGTATCAAGGTGGGGGTGAGAATGGAGGTGGATACACATGAAGAAAGCAGGCACGCACACTAGTTGTCCTCAAAGCAGCAATAATGGTTTAATGAATGCTTCTGAAATTATTTCTTCTAAGGTATTTAGGCAGAAAATATAAGGACAGTAGGGTGTTGTAATTGAAAAGGATGGTTTCCTGGTGGTTGAATTTCAGGCACTCTGTAGCCTGGGTGGAAAACAGACCCTAGGACCTCACAAGTGAACTCTTAAGGCCTTTCTTCCATGAGGCAAATTAAGAAAATGATTACTTGTATCCACCTTATTCCCAGGATGAGCCAAATTTGTAACAGAGTAAGGTGAAGTTTGTTGGCAATGTCAGGTTTAGTTCTTTTTTACTATTACAACAGTCATTGTTTTATTCTGTATGGGCCAGTTATTGTCTTGCATTGAGTTGGCCTGTTTGCTTCCATTATCTCCTAATTGTAGTCCCACATTATCTTGTCAAGTTATTAACCTTCTTAAAGCACAGTTTTCATCATGCTATTTCCTTAATTTAAAAACCCGCAGTACCATTTTTCTATTTGTTTGGGTTTCATAGAACCTCTGGAATAGTCTCTGTGAATGGGGAGAGGGATGCTTGGGATGTGTCTGAGTTAATAAGACAAATCATATTATTAATTTATATTGTCTACATAAAACTCTTTTTATTTGGTAAATATCTTTCACTCTGAAATTACCTAAGGAATAAGTTTCTCACTAAAGATTATGTCATTGAAGGTACGTAGTCTTGGGTTGGTGAATGTGGTGTTCTAGGGTTTCTAGCAAAACGCCTATCCATCTGCCATTTGTAATAGGAGGGGGGATGCCTGTCATTGTTACTTAATAATTGATTTTCTCTCATCTCTGACAATTGGACTATGTACATGATAAGCAGAAAGAAGATAAAAAGGAAATTTGTCTTTAAAAATCAGTTATGTTCCACCTCCCAACATCTTGTCAGCATCACCATTCTGTACTCAGAGGATTGCTTTTTTTGCTGAAGTGGTGATTCTAATTGTCTGGCAGATTTCAGGTGCATCAGTGTCAGATCTATGAGCTTTCCCAGCCTGTATTACTTATTGATTGCTAGGGCAGAATGTTGTTCACAGCACCAGCTACTAGGCCAGCTCTGATTTGCTTTTGGTAGAAGAAAGGGGAAAGAGTATCCTTGAAAAGTCAGTGTGTCAAAGAATAAAACAAAGATCATTGGGTCTGATAAACAGAACCAAAGAAAATAAAACTAAGTTTATTCATTTGCCAGGCAAAGAAACATAGTGAAAAGTTGTCAAGGAAGAAAAGCCTAGGTTTTTAGTACTGGAAAGAGTGGGAATGGTGGTTAGTCTAATATGGGTTTGAAAACTAGCATTTTGAATAGGATAGAATGAGTTTGTTGATCTGTGTATAATTGGTGAAACAGGTCCCATTGTCATGACTAGTATTTTGTTTTGATATGTCCTAGGCAGGTGCTGCTATACACGGAAAACTTTCCTTTTATGAACTTCTAATCCTAGTTCCAAAGCTGATTAAATCTCTTCCGAATGTTCTGGACCAAACCAACCCTCTCAAAGGCCCCTGTTGGTGTGTGAGCCCTGGGGTTTGCAGCGAACAGTTGCAACTTCTAGAGTATTCACAGGAAACCCCTGAATCTACATATGTGGGGAACTGTGGTGCAGTATGTCCAGTTAGAATATAGCTTCCTTTAGCATATGCCAGCCTTCCCAGAGGATACAGAATTGTATGTATGAGGGCATTTGGTAAGTATTATTTTTTTTAAGTTATACAAAAACTTGGGATATGTGTATGTTTCTGGATAAAGAGATTCTTTAAAAAGTTAATTTCTCTTTATCTTAATATTTAAATACTTTTACATTTTATTCTTCAGTGCACTCTTCAAGACTAACTCACATTCTCTTAGGATTTTCAGCTTCATGGAGAGTGGCAATTCATGAACTCTCACAAGGTCTACTAGATAATTTTGGTCCTTATTGGAAGGCCTTGCTTTGGATACCCCCAAATCTTTGAATTTCTATTTGAAATGCATGGCACTCAACCACTTTTATTTTTTTGGAGAAAGATGTTTGTGTTACCTTGGATTGTCAGCACTATTGTAGGTTGCTTTATTCTTATTTCTTGTTATCTAACTGAACAGTTAATTCACTGCCATTATACCTTGTAACCCATTTTGAGAGGGTTGCTATGCTTTTTGGCAAGGCCTGTTTAAGCAGTTTTATCTCGTTAAAGACAAATCAATTAAAATTAAAGATAATCTCAGCTGAGCTATAGTTTTTTTTTTTTTGCAGATCCAGGAAAGATGAGGAGAGGAAAAGCAAAATCCCTGAATGTACACAGTCTATCTCAGCAAACATGTTTGTGCTTGGAAAGAGATGTATTGATGACCTCTTGTCTATGAATGGTATATGAATGAATCCATGGAATTCTCCTTAGTAGCAGAGATTGAAGGTCTTTTTATATTTTGACCCTGATTTGGTCTTCGGGATCATATTATAACATTTCAAATATATCTTGATTTATTTGCTTTTTAGTTGTATTTTTGACATGTCTGTTTTCTGGGGTCAAGGAGAATTGGCAATGTGATTTTTAAAAGGATTTACTTATTTCAACAAATAAGTATACAATGGTATTGGCATTCCAAAAACCACTAAGATATAAAATGTTACTCTTATAAATTCATAGTGCACAGTGGAGTTAAATATGCACTCAGGGGGCGCCTGGGTGGCTCAGTTGGTTAAGCGTCCGGCTTCGGCTCAGGTCATGATCTCACAGTTTGTGAGTTTGAGCCCTGCCTCGGGTTCTGTGCTAACAATTCAGAGCCTGGAGTCTGCTTTGGATTCTGTGTCTCCCTCTCTCTCTGCTCCTTCCCCACTTGCGCTCTCTCTCTCTCTCTCTCTCTCTCAAAAATAAATAAACCTTAAAAAAATTTTTAAAAAATGCATTCAGAATGTCAACGAAAGGAAAGATTTTATTTTCTAGTAACTTTAAAATGCAGCAAATAAGCCCTCTATACTATAACCCTAATTAAACATAGTTTGTGATGTAAATAATAGCTTGAAACAGCAAGATTTCTGGTGACTGGATGATTGAATTCCACACTCTATAAGAAGCAAGAATTTCTGTGGACCCTTTCATTCAGCCTTTTGCTTATGACTTACACTTGTCCGTATATGTCAAAGTAAGGGAGATCATCTTCTAATAGTTTGCTAAATAAATGAGATACTTCGTAAAACTGTTATGTGACTGACCTTTCACAAGTGAAATAGGATCTACAAATTATTTGTCTCATTTTTATGAGAATGTGCATAGTGTTGCTATACAGAATCTGTGCAGTCTTTAGATTTAGAAGCTTATAGTTTCAGGAAATGTGACAAACAGGCAATTTTTTCTTTTTAAATTTTTTTTTTTCAACGTTTATTTATTTTTGGGACAGAGAGAGACAGAGCATGAACGGGGGAGGGGCAGAGAGAGAGGGAGACACAGAATCGGAAACAGGCTCCAGGCTCTGAGCCATCAGCCCAGAGCCCGACGCGGGGCTCGAACTCACGGACCGCAAGATCGTGACCTGGCTGAAGTCGGACGCTTAACCGACTGCGCCACCCAGGCGCCCCAATTTTTTCTTTTTAAACTCATATGAACAATAGTAGCATATTCAAATTATAGGCTAGTTGTTCGGTATAACTGGGAGAAGAGGTCACCCTTGGTGTCAACTTGTCTAGCTATAGCATAGCATTGTTGTGTTAGAAAAAACATACCATGTGCAGTCCTGATGTGTGCAAGCTCAGCATGTTTTATCAGGTCAGGTAAAGCAATGGGACTCTAAGATGATGTTTGAGTTGGCAGGTGGTACCGTAGATGGGGGATCATGAGGTTAAAGAGTTGTAAATAATACAGTTTTTGTTAAAGATGCGGTTTCTTTAAAAAGCTAGAAAATAATTCATGTAACAATATCTTTTGGGAAAAATCTCTTTTCAGATGGTTTCATCTTTGTGAAGGATGCCTTTGTTTTTCAAAATTAAAATTATATTTGCACTATACGGTATCCTTATTGCATCAGGATTCCTGAATCAAAGAAACTTAACATTTTTCATTATGCTGATTAAACATTAATATTCAATTGAGAAAACCAGTAGAAACAAAAATATTGGTCCTCAGACTATCCTCTGGGATTTAGAGGAGTTGAAAATATTTTTAGAAAGAGGCTGTTCAGGATAAAGGAAGATGTCATTTGGGTATAAGGCCTTCTTTTAGGAGAGAGGAGGTATTTGGGGAGGCACGATAGGCGGAGATTTCTCCCAGAGAAGTTGTATTCTGAAGTAATAGGTACTGTTTACATGAGAAGGAGTTGGAGAAAGGTCAACTTTTTCCCCTTAGTTTTCCTTTTCTTCCCCGTTGTTACTTTTCATCCTCGTTTAGCCAAACCTTTACTTGTTCATCAGACATTCGTTTGTGTGCCTTCATTAGGTGTGTAGTAATTTTGCCCTTACCAATTTATTTATGCTCAGTTTTTGGAAGAGATGTAGTCGAGATGACTGTCTTTTTAAAAACCAGCAGTAAGTTTTGTTTTCTTCTTTGTTTGTTACAGGTGCTCACAAAAGATGGGGAAAGGTTATTTTTCAGTACTTTTCTTTTAGTAGAACTCTCATTTATTTTTATTATACCATCTCTCATCCCCATGTCTCCTATCTGTTATCCTATCATCTATCCTATCTGTCTTGATTGAATTTCATATTTTTCTTTTGTTTATAATGGCCATGGATCTTCGTTCTTATTTTTGGTTCTCTGTCATGAATGCTTATATCCTATTTAAAACTTCTTTATAGAAGATTCTAAAGGTAATCTAAAAATTACTTAGATTCTCTTATTTGATTTTCCCTCCTCCTCAACATTTGACTACTTATACATTTAAGTGTTTAGTAATTTTTTAAAATCATTTAAAATCATTTTTAAAATCATTAAAAAATCATTTTTTAAAAGTGAGTTTAATGAAGATAGAATTTTGTGACAGCTGTTAAGCTGATGGCAACATCCTTGGTTTTCCAAATCAGGGTCAGAAATATAATTACTAAGTAATATTGTTTTCCTTAGATATTTGGGTGGTCATATCCATTGGGATAATGGACCATAGTCTTAACTTCATCCATTTAGAACAGCTAATATACCACAGAGCTTCATTGCTAACTTGGCTTGCTTTAATCCATTGAGACCATCTGTTCACGCAGCGGGGTATAGCAGCCAGCACAGAGCGTGTGGAGTAGTAGTTTGAAATGTTTACTCTTCCACTTCCTTGCTGACATTGGCTAGATTATTTCTAGCATGAATTTATTGTCAGGAAGGTAGGGATGATGTTATCTGCCTTGTAAAATGATTGTGAAAGTTAACCATCTAGGTAAAAACCCTTGCATTCTGTTTGGTATAGTATATAGGTACTTAGTACCTTGGTATAATGGTAGTGACTGGTACTGTTTCTTACCTATTTGTGAACATTTTCTGTTTAAACTCAAATGATAGTGCTAATAGCCGAGATAATATAATCATTATTTCCAATTAGGATTAGTGACACTTTCAAAGCTTTTGTTAAAATTAAAATATATTATGGTCTTTATTTTTCTCTTGTTTCTAATTTAGTAACTACAAAAAAATATCAGGCTGGTCTTCCTTGATTTGTTCTAAAAAAACACATACATGATGCTTCTTTTTTTGAGATTTTGTTACTTTTTAGAATTTTTCACTAGGGTAGTGTGTAGTACCGCATTGCTTTATTAAAGATTGGTGTTCGATTAATTGGACAGTGTTGAAATTAGATAACTAGATAAGCTTTATTTTCTGAGAAGTTGCTATTATTTTTCACTTTGTCGTTAGTTTTAATATTTTGATCTTACGGCCCTCTGAAATTCTCTATAGCAAGCATGACTGAAAGGTGATTTTTCTACCAGAAAGTAAGTAGCCTAAAATGATATATCACCATTTATAAGTTCAAAAATCTTACTGAAGCTACATATCCATCCTTCTTTCAGCTTTATACCTTATCCTTCTGGATTAAAAAGAAAAATTTTTAAATGTTTATTCATTTAGAGAGAATGCGAGTAGGGGAGGGGCAGAGAGAGAGGGAGACACAGACTTTGAAGCAGGCTCCAGGCTCTGAGCTGTCAGCACACAGCCCGAGGGTGGCTTGAACTCATGAACTACGAGATCATGACCTGAGCCGAAGTCGGACGCTACACTGACTGAGCCACCTAGACACCCCTCCTGGATTTTTTTTTTTTTTAATTTTTTTCAACGTTTATTTATTTTTGAGACAGAGAGAGACAGAGCATGAACGGGGAAGGGGCAGAGAGAGAGGGAGACACAGAATCGGAAACAGGCTCCAGGCTCTGAGCCATCAGCCCAGAGCCCGACACGGGGCTCGAACTCACGGACCGCGAGATCGTGACCTGAGCTGAAGTCGGACGCTTAACCGACTGAGCCACCCAGGCGCCCCCCTCCTTCTGGATTTTTAAAAGATTTGTCACCACCTTAGTAGTGCTCTGTGTAACTTGATTTTAATGGGATGTATATTTTATTGGCGACTTTCAAAATAATTATAATGCACTATTGGATATTTAATTATTAAATTATAAAAATGATCACTTAAAATATGATTTTACATACCCAGTAAATTCCTATGGTTAGAAAATTCTCTCATGGTATTCTATTTATAATTAATATGCCAAGGAAAACTAATTAGAAGTATCTGAAGCCCCTAGCAAAATCTGTAATTAGACATGCGATTCATAATTAACTCTCTTCATTTTTGCCTTTCTCTGTTTGAATTAATCACTTATGTTCTTCCTTAGTGATACCTGTCTTTCTGTCCAAGATGCTGACTGTAGTTCAAAGATCACTGTTGGTGGCATTCTTATAAATTCCATGGTTTTATAGGAACTTTGTTTTTAATCTTTTTTAATAACATAAAAAATACTTGAATCATACGCTGTATAAATGATCACATTGAAGATTTTTGCCCACATTATCAAATTACACATTTATTTTATCAGAGGCCGAAGGCAAGAAAGAAATAGGCAATAGGCAGACTTGTTCACTTTTCCTATCTGGTACTTAATTAAGGGCCTAGATTTTTTTTTTTCACCAATCTAATTATTGTCTGTGTAGTTTCGACATTATACCTATTGGCCTTGGGTCATTGAATAGGGTTATCCATTATTTTGACGAAGAATTAACAGTACATCATAGATCTGCTATATGTTAGGCAGTACTCTAGGCTTTGGGCATAAAGAGGCAGGGGTGATATTCAGAGTATTTACCATTCACTACAACACAGGCGCCAAGATGGCCATAGCACTGGATTCAGAGTCTTGAAGGACCCCTCCATCTTTTATACTATATCAGACTTTGATGCTTTTGTTGTTGAGTTTGGCGGTGGTGGTAAGACTGGGTGTGTAGTTAGGGACGGTGACTATTTCCCAGATTATATTTCAGAAGCATTTTAGTATTTCATCCCTTAAGGTTGTACTAGTGTGTACCAGCTGAATAGTTCTGCCAGGGAGTGTTCAGTTCTTTGACTGTAAGAGTCAGAGTTAACCCAGTTTGAGAAGTACTTGGTGAAAGTATGTAGAGGGTGCATAGGGGAAGGATATTGCATGAACCTTTTTTGGGAAAACCAGTTAATGAGCAGAAATTTGCCATAGTCAGATTTGAGGAGGAGGTTCTAACCAAGCTGAGGGGAAAATAGCATTTGCAAAGACATAGGAGCCTGAGAGAGCATAATAGATTCAGAGATTAACAAGTAGGAGATGGAAGATGACGATGTTTTTCTCTGACCTTTGCTTTTTAAGCTGCATGAATATAAAGATCTCATTTGTAGCTTTGAAATTGCTCTATTTTTGGTAGAGAACTGCTAGATTATCTGCGTAGTTTCTTCAACTATATCTAAAGTATTTTAGGAATAGAGTAAGAAGGGAGAATAGGAATTTGTTATAGTTCAGGGCTATACTAAGCATTGATAGAGCCAGAGTGCAATTAAAACCTCTCTCTCGATTCACTGAGAGGCTTCTAATGAGCAAATACAAATTCAGACAGATTGAGGATGGTAGTTCTTTTAATGACATAAAACTGTTGCCTGTGAGGCTTTTTGGCTGGCATCTTGAAACTAATTTTGCTTAACAGCTATGGAGGCCTACAAATTCAGATGTGCAGAAAATGCAGTGAATTACTGGCCTGTCAGATTCCTGTTGCCTATCATCTTTTATCTCAGTAGCAGCCTTTGTTTCCAGACTGTCAGGAGCAAGTATGGGGACCCCTTCATGGTTGTATTTGTATATGCTTGAGTAATTCAATTCAGAGCTGTCTAAATATAGGAAATCGACAACAGTGAAATGATGTATCTTCTTACACTTGTATAATTTAGGGAATACACGTATGGGTATCTCTTCTCATTTCTGAGAGCTCTTGAAATACGTACGTCAAGCATTTGTAGTGGTGTAAGTTCTGCTTTTATTGCCAGAGTTGATGACTCACACCTCTGAGATACAATGAAGTCATATGGACAGCAGAGAGAATGTTTTCTCTATGACTGTTCAGTTTAGTGAATGATTTAAGTGCCGCTGCTGGCCAGGAATTGTGTGGAATACAAAGTGAAAGACAACTGGCGTTTTTCTGGGTATCAAATTATGTGATTATTCTCCCTCAAATTATATTTAGTAAAAATGATTGTCTTAATGGGTGTGTGTGTGTGTGTATGTGTGTGTTCACGCGCACATGTGACTAGTGTTACAACAAAGCCTGCAATAAAGGTTTGACTTACTTTTCAATAGTTTGCTTCAAAGATGGTTTTGACATATGCTTTAAGTTTTTTGATGACTTCATTTAAAAAAAATTTTTTTTAATGTTTATTTATTTCCAAAGGAGAAAAAGAGACAGAACGTGAGTGGAGGAGGGGCAGAGAGAGAGACACACATACAGAATCCGAATCAGGCTCCAGGCTCCTAGCTGTCAGCACAGAGCCCGACGCGGGGCTCGAACTCACAAACTGCTAGATCATGACCTGAGCCGAAGTCGGACACTCAACCGACTGAGCCACCCAGGCGCCCCTAATCTTTTTTTTTTTTTTTTAAAGTTTATTTACTTATTTTGAGAGAGCGAGTACGCGAGCAGAGGAGGGGGAGAAAGAGAGAGAGAGAGTGAGTGAGAGAGTGAGTGAGTGTGTCCCAAGCAGGCTCTGCACTGTCAGTGAAAAGCCTGATGTGGGCTCGAACTCAGGAACCATGAGATCATGACCTGAGCTGAAATCAAGAGTCAGGCGCTTAACTGACTGAGCCACCCAGACGTCCTAGATGGCTTGATTTTAAAAATATTTTCAATTAATGTTACTTATTGTCTCTCTACTTACTATTACTCTGATAGTTAGAAAGGAGGAGTATTTTAAGTGAAATGTATATTATATCCCAATATTAATTCAACAGGTATTTAGAGAGCATCTACTAAGCTCTAGGCATGGAATAAACAGCATAGCAAAGGTTGCTATTCATAGAATAAAATTACTCAGAGGAAACAAAAATAATCAAAAAGTAAAAACTCTCAGCCCCTTTGGTGTGCTTAAATGTTATAAAAATAACAGATTAATTCTCAAATGCATGGAATTTATATTTGGTTTTGCAGAGTTTTGTTGTTGTTCACAAAAGTTTACCTGGAAACTGAAGCAGGAATGGACTATCTACTTTGAATTACTTTGATTACTTGAACCAGTATATTCCATCTGTGGCTTTTGGTAGCCTATTCAATATCACGGGTGGCCCAGGTACCTTAGAAATTGAGGATATTCCTTGTCATCACTTGGCTAGAGGCAAATCTAGGGGGAAAAAAAGACGGTGAGAATCCTTGCCACAACACATTGTCCCTTTTGTCCTTTATTCACTCCATTTCCACTTCCTGGAGTGCCCCCCTTTCCTCTCTGTCCTTAAACTTTTTTTTTTTCTTAATTTGGAATCTTGTGAACATTTATTTATCTAGCTGCCAGAAGTTAGTGGTTTCTAGATGTAGGTTCTGTTTTATTTTACAGAATTTGATCTCCTAGGCAACTCTCATATTCACAATTCCCCACATTGTCTAATTTTAAGGAACTTACAAATGTAAAAACATTGCTTTAGGATAGGTGTTTAGCTTTTATAATTTAAATTTACATCAAATTTATTATTGATAAAAGCAAGTGCTTGTTCCTTGAAACATTATCATCTTGCTCTGTGGTATGTATGTATGTATGTATTTATTTATTATTATTTTTTACGTTTATTCATTTTTGAGAGACAGAGACAGCGTGTGAGCAGGGGAGGGGCAGAGAGAGAGGGAGACACAGAATCTGAAGCAGGCTGCAGGCTCTGAGCTGTCAGCACAGAGCCTGATGCAGGGCTCGAACTCACAAACCGCGAGCTCATGATCTGAGCTGAAGTTGGATGCTTAAGCAACTGAGCCACCCAGGCGCCCAGCTCTGTGATCTTAAGATGTCTTTTTTTTTTTTTAATTGTGGTAAAATATACGTAACACAGAATTTACCATCTTAGACATTTTAAAGTGCACAGTTGATTGGTGTTACGTGCAATCGCAGCATTGTGTAACCAATCTTAAAAACTTTAATGTCCTTCAACATCTTATTCAGAGGCTTTTCCAAAGGCTTACCTAAACATTTTCCTCAGAGATGACATTTTACTAGGAATTTCTAGTTACATCTTTGGGGATATTTATCTTTTTTACTTTGTTGTGTGTGTATCTGAATATGTTCCTATTGGATTATAAGCTTTTTGAAGGTGTCATATTTGTTAAATTGGGCATGAATTTGGGTAGGTGGAGAAGGGAGGAGTTGCCCTTGGGAGAGAAACCGCATATACTGAGGTCTTCAGGACCAAAAAGACAAGGTGTTTTTTCAGGAATGTTAAGTAGATTCATTTGCTTATTTTGGAAGGAGATGAAGCTGAGAAAATAGGATGCTGAGCTGGTCAAATATGAAGTTTATCAGTAGCCCACTTTGGTCAGTTGATTACTTGTGCATCGGAAGAGCTCAGTGGAGAGTTGGAGGAGAGTGTACTCACCCTTACTGTACCTCTCTTTGATTCTCCAGTTACCCCACTAAAAGAAAAGGGGGCCAGTGGTGTGATAGGATGTAAATCATATTGGATTCAGGAGGCTGTAGACCTGGAAGGTTGGAATTTCTGGGCTTTAAGAAATTTAAGTCACTTTCTTTGTAACATGATGGGGAGGAAAGATGGTCTTAGAGCTTCCTTCCAGTTCTAATATACTAGGACACCATGGCACACTTTCAATCTCTGGATTAGAGCCACCACTAAAGACCTGTTTCACTCATTTAGGAATTGTTTAGTTCAGAGGGCAGCAACTTTTTCTGTAAAACGCGAGACAGTATTTTAAGTTTTGTGGCTACTGTCCATTGCATATTGTTTTTTGTTTTTTCACAACTTTTTTGAAACATAAAAACTGTTCTTAGCTCAAGGGCCAGACAAAAACAGGCATGGGCTGGATTTGGCCTCCCAGATGTCCTTTGACCCTTGATTTAGTTGATGGGGCTCCTTATTCTTTAAGGTTTTTAGAGTTTAGAAACCAAGACCAGCTTGGTGATAGGGTATTCCATCAATTTTTATTGACTACTTATAGGTTATATTTTCTAAGGGTCAGGAAGCTAATATGTGTCAAGAATTCTCCATTCAGAGAGCCTGAATGACGCAGTCAGTTAAGGGTCTGTCCAGCTCTTGATTTCTGCTCAGGTCATGACCTAGTGTTTCTGGAGTTCGAGCCCCGCATCAGGCTCATTTCTGTCAGTGCAAAGCCCGCTTTGGATCCTCTTGTCCTCCTCTCTCTGTTCCTCCCTTGCTCGTTCTCTCTCTCTCAAAAATAAATTAAAAACATTAAAAAAAAAAAAAGAATTCTCCATTCTTTTTCTTGCAATCTTGGTAACCTTGTATTTCAGATTATGTCCTTTATTTCTAAATGCCTTGAAAACTCTCAGATGTCTGATATATTTTACTCATCTTTACTATCTGAATCCTGATTAACACACAAATATTTCCTGTGTTATATCTTTAATGTCTAAAACTATTTTACTCATTTTTATTAAATAAAAATAATTTTTTATTTTTTAATTTTAATTTGATTTTCTTTGCCAATGTAGATAAACATTTTCATAATTTATGAGCCAGTTTTATTTAACCTTTCCTTTTACTTAGGCTTTGTAAACATGTACTATTGGTTTACTTTTATATTTCCAGATTTTTGAATTTTGTATTTTTTGTGAGAATAGAAAGTCATGATGGCGGTATTATAGGGAGTGTAAACTTTTAAAAATGCATTTTCTTGGGGTGCCTGGGTGGCTCAGTCCATTGAGCATCTAACTTCGACTCAGGTCATGATCTCCTGGTTCGTGGGTTTGAACCCCGTGTCAGGCTCTGGGCTGACAGCTCAGAGCCTGCAGCCTGCTTCGGATTTTGTGTCTCCCTCTCTCTCTGCCCCTCCCTGCTTGTGGTTGCTCTCTCTCTCTCTCTCTCAAAAATGAATAAACATTAAAAAAAAAAAAGAAAATGCCTTTTCTTTTGAAGATTTGAACAAGTGAAAGAAAATTATCTTTCTTGGATTGATCCTCCCCCATCTTCCACCCTCATTAGTATAGTATATGTTCTTTTAAGTTTAATTAAAGGCAAAAGAAGTCTGGCAGAATTAAGATTCTTGACATTCTATAGACTTGTAAAGTACAACTTGAACACACAAATTTAGTGAGTAAAAGGTCACGTTAGGGTTCTACTGAAAAAGTTAGGTTCTCTACTCAGATTTAGTTATATTGACCATGTCTTTTTCTTTTTCTTTTTTTTTTTTTCAGGTATTTGCCTGAAGTGGAACTTATGCTATAGACAATTCTTTGTGGATTTGTCTAAAACCTGAGATGAGATACTTTTTGAATGCACATGCCTTAATAAATTTTATAGTGAGAAAGAATTATTTTTGAAAAATTTAAGGTGGTGTCAAATGTCTTTTCCTCTGAGAGTTTAATAGGCAAATACAGTATTATTTATTATAAAGCTACATATATAGCATGCTTACTTTAGTTTATAGGACATTTGATTGAAGGAAATGAGGCTGATTCTAGTGACTACAATAGTTTTGAGTGAATTTTTCCATGGTAATTCCAAAGAAATTTTTCCTTTATACTCAAAGATAGAGTTGGCACTGGCATTCTGACATACGTTTGAGAATGATATTGACATTATAATTTGATATTCCTGAAGATAAAGCCTTAATTTGTTAAGTGATAGATTTCAACAACTAGTAACTGTTTTAATAAGTCAGTTATTAGGAGTTTTCTACCACTCTGCTTTCCTGGCCTTGATTATTTTCTGTAGTTCCCTCTGGGGGGCTTATGAAATAAGGACATTTCCTTTAATATGTTAAAAGTTGGTTTTGACAGAAAATTTCCATAGTAGCATTTTATTCTAAAGATAGGTTCATAGCCCTTTCTCTTTTGTTGCATGTCTGGACTCCAGTTCTCTTCATCTCTTAATTTTTTAAGTGAACCATTATATGTCTGTCATCTGGTCTTTCCACCTTGAATCCAGCCGCTCTCTAAGTCATTCTTGTCACAGTTATGAGATTCCTTATACTGAAAGATGAATGTCAATGTGTCAGTCCGTGACTCAACAATCCTTTCAATATCTTTACATTGCTTAAAGGATATTTTAGAAACTCCTTTACAGAGTGGTATAATCTCTTTTTTTTTTTAAATTTTTTTAATGTTTGTTTATTTCTGAGGCAGAGAGAGACAGAGCATGAGTGGGGGAGGGTCAGAGAGAAAGGGAGACACAGAATCAGAAGCAGGCTCCAGGCTCTGAGCTGGCAGCAGAGCCCGATGCGGGGCTCGAACTCACAAACCGTGAGATCATGACGTGAGCCGAAGTCGGTCACTCAACTGACTGAGCCACCCAGGTGCCCCCAGAGTGGTATAATCTCTTTACCCATTTTTCCTTCTCACTAATGCTGTAGGAATGTTTCAGCTAATGTTTATTAATGAAAAATTAAAAAAAAATGTTTATTTATTTTGAGAGAGCAGAGAGAGAGCTCGAGCAGGGGAGGGGCAGAAAGAGAATCCAAAGCAGGCTCTGCGCGGTCATTGCAGAGCCTGATGTGGGGCTTGAACTCAAACCGGGAGATCATGACCTGAGGCAAAATCAACAGTCAGATGCTGAACCAACCCTGCCACCCAGGCGGCCATAATGTTTTTTAAAAGCTGGATTTATTGGGGCACTTGGGTGGCTCAGTCGGTTAAATGTCCGACTTAAGTTCAGGTCATGATCTTGTGGTTCATGAGTTTGAGCCGTGCATCAGGCTCTGTGCTGACAGCTCAGAGCCTGGAGCCTGCTTTGGATTCCGTGTCTCATTCTCTGTCTGCCTTTCCTCTGCTCGAGCTCTTTGTCTTTCTCTCTCTCTCTCTCAAATAAGTAAACATTAAAAAAATTTTTTAAAAATAAATAAAAACCGATTTATTGAGAAATAATTTACATACAGGGGCGTGTGGGTCTCCTGCTCTCTCTGCCCCTTTCCTGCTCGCACTCTGTCCCTCTCTCTTTCAAAAATAAATAAACATTAAAAAATTTTTTTAAGAAATAAATTACATACCTTAAAATTCACCTATTTATTTAAAGTGTTTAATTCAGTGGGTTTTTTATTGTGGCTACAGAGTTGTACAGCCATCACCACAGTCTGATTTTAGAATATTTTCGTCACTCCAAAGAGACATTGGTACTCTTTAGCAGTCATCACTCATTCCTCCCTCCTTTCAGTTTCTGTCAGCTATTGATGTCTATAGCTCTTCTGTCTCTATAGCTCTCCTTCTTCTGGACATTTCATATAAATGAAATTGTACAATATGTGATCTTTTTTTTTTTTTTTTTTTTAACGTTTTATTTATTTTTGAGACAGAGAGAGACAGAGCATGAACGGGGGAGGGGCAGAGAGAGAGGGAGACACAGAATCGGAAACAGGCTCCAGGCTCTGAGCCATCAGCCCAGAGCCTGACGCGGGGCTCGAACTCACGGACCGTGAGATCGTGACCTGAGCTGAAGTCGGACGCTTAACCAACTGAGCCACCCAGGCGCCCCAATATGTGATCTTTTGTGACTTATTTCTTTCACTTAGCATAAAGTTTTAAGGGTTCATCCATGTTTTTGCATGAATCGATACCTCATTACTTTTTATGGCTGAATGATATTCCATTGTGTTAGGTCAGGTGAGCCAAAGAGGGAGAGAGACCTGAACTTTCAGGTGTCAGGGTAGCTGATTAAAAACAATGATCCAAAATGAAAGTAACAGTTGAGCTTTTATTCACTTAACTGAGATAGTATAAGTAAGAGGGTAAACTTCAGAAAGTGCAGGCCCCCCACTCGGGTGGGTCAGTATGGAGGTAGGAGGTAGATTGTCTCGCTGCTGAGGGAGCACCAGACAAGAGGTTCCTGCAGTTTTATGGACCTCGGGCCGGTTCAGGAGTGAGGTGGAAGGTCTTGGGATGGAAAGGCACAGAGTGAGAGTAGAGAAAAAGTGTCTTCAGTGTTTCTTTCCTCCCTAATGAGAAGGCCTCAGCAGAGGTGAATGAGGAGAGGCCTCAGCTGAAGGCCACGGATAAACAGACTTCTGAATGAAGTCTAGCACCTGGGCTGGGAATGTAGCTCTGCTTACGAGCATGGTTAGCCAGGGAAGCCTGAGTTTTTGACTACAGCTCTCTTCAGAGACTGCAGTGCACTGGCTGTGTACCCGGTCTGGTGTGGGTATGGCAGTTCTCCCATGTGAGGCCTGCCAGGTAAAGCCTTTGTAATTGCTTATAGTCAGGCTGGAAAAGTTACACATAGAGTTTTTAAGTTTTTGATCAGGAGCCAGACTCCTTAATATGTATATACCATATTTAGCTTATCCATTCATCAATTGTTGGACATTTGGGTTGTTTACACATTCTGGGTATTCTAAGCTTTTTGCTATGAACGTTTGCGTGTAAGTTTTTGTATGTATATAATTTAGTATCTTTTGGGTAGATACCTAAAAGTGTAATTTACTGGGTCATTTGGTAACTCCATGTTTAATAGTTTGAGGAACTCTTTTAAAGAGACCGTATTATTTTACATTCCCACCAGCAATGTATGGGGATTCCATTTTCTTCATATCCTCACCTACATTTGTTACTGTCTTTTTTTTTTTTTTTTTTTTAAGTTATAGCCATTGTAGTGAATGGGAAGTTGTTCCTCATTGTGGTTTTGATTTCTGTTTCCCCAATGAGTAATGCTGTTGAGTATCTTTTCATGTCTTTATTGTCCATTTATATGTCTTTTTTGAAGAAATGTGTATTCAAATCCTTTGCCAATTTATTGTAAGAGTTTTTTTTTTTTATATATTCTGGATACAAGTCACTTATGAAATATATGATTTACAAATTTTTTTCTCCCATTTTGTGAGTTGTCTTTTTACTTTCTTGATAGCGTCCTTTGAAGCACAAATGGTTCTTTTAATGTTTATTTATTTTGAGAGAGCATGAGAATGAGCAGGTGAGGGGCAGAGAGAGAGGGAGAGATAGAATCCCAAGCAGGCTCTGTGCCCCATGTGGGGCTTGATCCCTTGAACTGTGAGATCATGACCTAAAGTGAAATCAAGAGTGGGACACTTAACCAACTGAGCCACCCAGGTGCCCCTGAAGCACAAATGTTTTTAATTGTATCTATTTTTCTTTTGTTGTTTGTGCTTTTGCTATTGTATCTAAAAAACCATTGCCTGATTCAAGATCATGAAGATTTACTCATATTTTCTTGTAAGTTTGAGCTTTTAAATTTAGGTCTATGATCCATTTTGAGTTAATTTTTATACATGGTTTGAGGTAGAAACTCAGCTTCATGCTTTTGCATTCGGATATCCACTTGTCCCAGAGCACTGAAGAATCTTGAAGAATATCAGTTGATCATAAATGTAAGGTTTGTTTCTGAACTTTAAATTCTATTCCAATGATTTATACATCTCTCATGACAGTAACTCATATTTTGATTATTGTAGTTTTGTAGTAAGTTTTGAAATCATGAAGTGTAAGTTCTCCAGTTTTGTTCTTCCTATTCAAGATTGTTTTGGCTCTTCTGGGTCCCTTGCATTTTCCTATGAATTTTAGGATCAGCTTGTCAATTTCTACCAGAACAGTCCAGCTGGGATTTTGATAGGGGTTGTGTTGAATCTGTGTTATGAATCTATAAATCAAGTTGGGGATTTTATAATAGTATGTTCTCCAATCTGTGAACATTGGAGATCTTTCCATTTATTTAAGTGTTCTTTAATTTCTTTCAATGATGTTTTATAGTTTTTAGTGTATGTCTTCTATTTCTTTTG
Organism: Lynx canadensis; assembly: GCF_007474595.2. NCBI lineage: Eukaryota > Metazoa > Chordata > Mammalia > Carnivora > Felidae > Lynx > Lynx canadensis. Next base: position 30,061,984 of record NC_044308.2, on the reverse strand, counting down.
CTAAATTTGTTCCTAAGCCCCTTATTCTTTTTTTTTTTTTTTGATACTATTGTAAATGAAATTATTTTCTTTCATTTTTGGATTGTTCATTGCTAGTGTGTGGAAATATAATTAATTTTTGTATCATGCAACCTCACTGAATTTTTAATTCAACTAGCAGTTTTAATAGTCGTTAATGTATTACTTGGAATTTTATATGTATAAAATTATGTCATCCACAAATAGTGATAGTTTTATTTCTTCCTTTCCAATCTGGATGCCTTTTATGTCCTTTTCTTACCCGGTGCCCTGGCTAAAACCTTCAGCACAATGTTAAATAGAAATGGTAAGACTAGACATCTTTGTCTTGTTCCTGATCTTAGGGGGAAAGCATTCAATCTTTCAGCATTGTTGTTAGCTGTGGTTTTTTTGTAACTGTCCTTTATCAGGTTGAGGAAATTTCCTTTTATTCCTAGTTTATTGATTGTTTTTGTCATGAAGGTGTTAACATTTATTAAGACCTTTCAATATATGACACGCCCCATGCTAAGTGGTAGAATCAGATTGCTTGGTTTCAAAACTTGTGTGCTCAATCATTATCCATTAAATTCCCTCTACAAACTGTTGATTTATACATGTACCTTTGTCCATGCTAATTTCCTCCTCCTAAAATGCATGTTCCCTCTCTTATCCCATTACAAACCTACCATAGCGCTTTATACCTGCCACTGTCATAGTACTTTTTCAATGTGTTCTTATTGTTTACATATATTTCTCTTATTTTAGAATCTGTGCCTCTTGAAATCAGGGACTTTGCCATATTTGTCTTTGAATCTGCAGTGCATAGTGGAGAGTCAGGAAAGAAATGTGTCAGCAGAAGCCAAGGGATTCAACAAGGGTGGAAGCAGTCAGCAATGTCCGATAATGCAGAGAGATGAAGTAAAATAAGGTTCACAGAATGATAACGGTTTCATCTTTTCATGATTTCAGCAAGAGTGGTTTTTTTTTTTTTTTTTTTGTAGCAGTGGAGACTGAAGCAAGGTTGTGGTAGGTTGAGCAGTAAATGGGAGAAGAGACTCAAGTAGAGACTGTCACTATTCTTGTGAGAAGTTTAACTGTGAAGGGCAAGAATGAGGTTAGGGTGCTACATAGAGGGGAACATAAGATATTTTTTAATATAAGAGAAGCGGCTTGAGCATGCATATACAGAGGTGGTAGGAGAAAGGACCAGTTAAGAGCAAGCTTGTAGAAGTGGAGAGAGGAATAATAGAGGAAGCAGGCTTTCCTGTAGGGACAGGAGATTGCATAAGAACACAAGATTTGCCTGGAGTGGCCTCTTTCTTCTGAGGGAAGGAGGTACTCAGGGATGTAGCCAGAGGTAAATTTATGGGTGTGAATTAGGAAGTATAGGGAGTTCCCCTTTTCCCAGAAGTAGAAAACAAAGTTGTTGGCTTAGGGATATTGTGGTTGGTGATGTTCTGGTAGTAGGCAATAGGGGTGAGATGTGGAGTTTGAGGGGAATGATGAAGGTTTAGAATATCTGCTGTAAGGCATAGGAGAGGTTGCTTACTGGAAACATAAATGTTGTTTGAGGGCCTCTTTCTCTTCTGTCTCCATGTAAATTGAAAAAACGGGTATACGGTCGGAAGTCCAGATGGTACAAAAGGATTTACGGTGAAAAGTAAGTCTTCCCTTCACTTTAGATCCCCTGTCCCTATTTTCAGAAGGAAATACCATTAACAGTTTATTTACTTTCAAACTGTTTTTTACAAATATATATATATATTAAAATAAATTCCAAATATATATATATTTGTGCTTATCTTGGAAATATTTCTGTATACTTAGATCTACTTCATTCATATTTATAGCTGCAGGATATTTTGTATATGAATATAGTATAAATTATGTAACCTGAATTTCTTTGGGTTCCAGTGTTTACTCCTATAAAAATCATGTTGAATGAATAAATTCTACCTTCAAAAAGTAGAAAATCATTGTAATACCTTGATTTATTCTGTGCATACACACATTGAACCAGCTGATAACATGTATATACCAAAACTGAGTTGTCTTTAAAACATAAAGATATCTTAAATATTCAAAAGTGGTACCCTTACTTATCATGCTCATTTTATTTCTGGGATTGAGTGATAAGAATCTTGTTTTTAGGTGTTTGCTATTTATAAACTAATGTGAGAAACATTCCTATATGTGACTCTTGCAGTACATGTGCAAGAGACTCTCCTGTGCGTATACCTATGAACGGGATTGCTGGATCATAGGGTAGTAAACGGTAAATTTAAAGAGATAATACAAAATTTATTTCTAGAGTGATTGGAAATAAATCACTATCACCATTATATAAGAGATCCTGTTTTATGGTCTCTTTAATACTTGGAGTTTTCAGACTTTTAAATTTTGTTAGTTAAATGATCGAAAATAGTATTTAATTGTGATCTTTAAAAAAAAAAAAACCCTAAAAATTGAGGTACACTTTTCAATTTTATAATAAAATGCCTTAAATCTTGGATACACAGTTTAATGAGTTTTGACAAATGCATACACTTATGTAATCCTCTCCTGTATAAAATTAAAAATTTTTTATTATTCTTTAAGTTCCCTAAAGCTCTTTCCTTGACTTTCTTTCCTCTCACCAGAGCAAACCACTTCTCTGACTTCTGTCACTTTTTTTTTTTTAAAGAAATTCATCTGTTCTCATCTCACCAATTTCTTTCCTCCCATTCTTTTTAAATGTCTTTTTTTAAAAAATTGTAAAATATAACATAAATTTATCATCTTGGCCATTTTTAAGCATACAGTTCAGCGGTATTAAGCATTTAAACAGCGTGTTTTACAGTTTACATTTACAAAATGTAAACCCCCATTTTCCTCTTACCCTACTCCCTGGCAACCACCATTATACTTTCTGTCTTGATTTTGACTTCTCTAGTACCTCATGTGAGTGGAATCCTACAGTATTTGTCTTTTAGTAACTGGCTTATTTCATCTATTATAATGTCCTCAAGGTTCATCCATGTTGTAGCATATGGCACAATATTCTTCCTTTTTGAGGCTGAATGATGATATTCCATTGTATGTATAATACCACATTTTGCTTATGCATTCATGTGTTGATGGTTACTTGGTTGCTTCCATGTTTTAGCTGTAGTGAGAAATGCTCCTGTGAACATGGGAGTACAATATCTCTTTGAGACCCTGCTTTTGATTCTTTGGGGTATATACCCAGAAGTAAAATTGCTGGATCATGAGGTAATTCTATTCATTTTTGAGGAATCACCATACTGTTTTAATGGTACCAGGAATGGTACCATTTTAAATTCCCCCAACAGTGCAGAGTTCCAAGTTTTCCACATCCACATCAGCACTTACTTTATGTTTTTCTTTTTTTTCAATAGTAGCCATCCTAATGGATGTGATGGTATCTCTTTGTAGTTTTGATTTGCATTTCCCTAGTGATCAATGACGTTGAGTGTCTTTTCCTGTGCTAATTGGCCATTTGTAAATCTTCTTGGAGAAATGTATATTAAAGTCCTTTGCCCATTTTTGGATTGGGTTGTTTTGTTGTTGTTGAGTGTTAGGTGTTCTCTATATATTCTGGATATTAATCCCTTATCAGATACATGATTTGTAACTATTTTCTCCTATGTTGTGGCCTTCTTTTTTACTCTGTGAATAGTGTCTTTTGATATGCAAGGTTTTAAAATTTTCATGAGGTTCATTTTGTTTTGAATTTTTGTTACCTGTGCCTTTGGTATCCTTATCCAAGAAATCCCTGCCAAATCCAATGTCATGAAGCTTTTGTCCTATGTTTTCTTCCAAGAGTTTTATTGTTTTTTAGGTCTTACATTTAGATATTTGATCCATTTTGAAATAAGTTTTGTACATGTTGTTAAGTACAGGTCCAACTTCATTCTTTTGCATGTGGATATCCAGTTTTCCCAGAACCATTTGTTGAAAAGACTTTCTTTTTCTCATTAAGTACTTTGAAGACTTTGTCAGAAATCAGTTGGTTATATATGTGTATGTCTGGGTTATGTCTTCTGTTTTATTGACATTTTTTCCTTTGCTGATACTATGCTATCTTGATTATAGTAGTTTTACAATAAGTTTTGAAGTGAAATAGTGTTCTTCAATTTTGTTCTTCTTAAAGATTTGTTTTGACTCTTCTAGGTCCTTTGTATATTTATATGCAATTTAGAATCCACTTTTCCGTAGAAATTTTAGGATTAGGTTTTCATTTTCCACAAAAACATCTGTAGATTTTACTTGATACCATGTTCACTCCACAGATCAATTTGGAGAGAGTAGACATCTTAATACTGTAAACATGATCTGTTTATTTAGATCATCTTTAATTTCTCAAGAACTATAATTTTTATTTTAGTTTTCAGTATACAGATATTGCACTTTGATTTTTAATGCTGTTATGAAATTTTAGAAGTATTTCATTTCCACTGTTCGTTACTAGTATGTAAAAATATAACTGAATTTTGTATATTAGCCTTTGTTCATTTTAGTAGCTTTATGTGTGTGTTGGGGGGGGGGTTGTTGCTATTTTGTTTTGATTCTCTAGGCTTTACCATGTAATTATGATGTATATGTAAGTAAAGACAATTTTACTCCTTCCTATCAACCTGTATTTCTTTTCCTTCCCTCATTTTACTGACTAGAACCTCTAGTACCATATTGAATAGAATTGGTGAGAGCAGGGGCACCTGGGTGGCTCAGTCAATTAAGTGTTCGATTCTTGGTTTTGGCTCAGGTCATGATCTCACAGTCATGAGATCAAGACCCACGTTGGGCTCCATGCTGGGTGTGGAGCTTGCTTAAGATTTTTCTCTCTTCCCCCTCTACCCCTCTTTCCTGCTCGCATGCCTGTGTAGGCTCTCTCCCCCCCCCCCCCAAAAAAAAAAGGAAAAAGAAAAGTGGTGAGAGCAGATGCCCTTGGTTTGTTCCTGAGTTTAGGGAGATTTTCAGACTTTAACTGTGAAGTTGTTATCTTCAGGTTGAATAGCCCCTTCTTATTCCTCATTTGCTGAAAGGTTTTTTTTTCTTTTCCTTTTAATCATAAATGGGTGATATTGAATTCTAATTGTGGTGTTAAAAGGATTTTTAAAAGGATTTAAAAAGGGGTTATAATCGTGACTCTCATACAGATATAAAATGAACACTTGTCAAATATTTTATTTAACTCACTAGTTAATGAGGAAACTGGTAAGATGTTAAAGTCAGTTCAAAGACAAATTTGAAGAGGCACTCATTTATATTCAGCAAAAAAAGCTGAAATGAATTTTTCAAATAGACGCAAAAGCTGGTCTATCCAGTGGGCAATTATCACCTGTAATCCACTGGACACAACTAATTTGCTCTTTTGTGCATAAGAATAGTTCACATTATTATCAATTTTCTACAAATTTTAAATTGAAAAATTGCTCAAAGGCAAAAGTAGAGGTAATGAATGCATGAGCTAGAGAGAACGGTTGGTAATCTTTTCTTTTTGGTCTGTTTTCAAAGCTTTTTACTGTTTTACTGACAAAGAGTTTTGCTTTGAATTTCCATGATCCCCAGTGTTTAAGATTGTTCATACATTTATTGGTTATAAGTATGTGTGCTGCTGCCAAAGCCTCTTGAATGTCTCTTATCCATTTTTCTGGTCATGTTTTGGGTATGTGTGTTCTTGCTTTATATGTTCTTGATAATAATGCATTATAAGTTAAGTGTATTATGAATACTTTTTCCTAGTTTATAACTTGTATTTTCACTATGTTTAAGGTATTTTTTGAAAAATGGTTCTTAGTTTTATTACAGATTTTTCTTGTCTTATTTACAAAATCCTTCCTTACCCTGAGGTTAAAAGATACTCATATTTTCCACTAAGCTTTTTAAAGTTCCTTTTCTCATTTAAGTCCTTAACCAACTGGAGTTGATTTTTCCTATGGTATGATGTTAGGATCAAATTGCACCTTATTATTTTTTTTTAAACATAGATGATGCACTGAATGTTTGTGTACCCCCCCCCCCCCGAATTCCTGTGTTGAAGTCCCAGTGTGTTGGTGTTTGGGATGGGGACTTTGGGAGGAAATTAGTGTTAGATGAAGTTGTGAAGTTCCCTGGTCTGATGGGAACAGTGCTTTGATTACAACAGACAATAGAGAGCTTGCTCTTTCTCTCTCCTCTCTCTATAAGGACATAGCCAGAGGTGGCCACCTGCCAGCCAGAAAGAGAGTTTTCACCAGAACGTGACCATGCTGGTACCCTTCTAGCCTCCCGAACTGTGAGAAATATTTCTGTTGTTTAAGCCACCCAGTCTATGGTATTTTGTTATGGCAGCTCTAATAGACTAAAACATCTTGTTTTACATTTTCTATTTGGTACTTGATATTTTCCCTTGTCAGACACTGCTTCTGTGGGGAGGATTGATTAGGTTTATATCAGTCCCAGCAATGTCTGGGGCAGGAATTGGAGAGCCCTAGGCACCAGAGAGCTTGAGTCAATTACTTCTCACCCCATTTAACATAACCTCAGGTCACTTCTTTACCTGTTTCTCTAGAGGAAGAAGCTGCCTTTAGGAGGAGGCACCACTAAGATTATTGGCACTCCGCCCACCCAAGTTCTGGTGTTAGAGGAGTAGAAGGAGGGGGCCAGGGAAGGTTGGTGTGTATTCAGCTGTTTTCTAAGCGCCTGACTATTTTCCTGAGGACCTGAGGTCCAAGGAATGCATGTGTGGAGCCAGGTTGTGTGCACCTAGGTGCTGGAGCCTATGAAAAGCAATAATCTCCAGGAGTTCTTCTGTTTTGTTATCCCACAGCCTCAAGTGAGCTGCCTCTTGCCTCAGGCCGAAGCCACCATTCCACACATTCCGGTTCCAAATGGGTCCTTGTGCCTCCAGGTGTTTTTCATAGTTCTTTCCACTTTTTCTCTGTAACTTCCGCAAGGGCTGATCTTCTGAGAAGGGTCAACAGTTTTTCTAATTCAACATCTTGGCAGGAATTAGAGCCAGTGTCACATTTTTCTTAGCCTTTGTAGACTTCCTTTACATAGTTACGGGTAACTTTAATCTGACAAAAAAATGAGTTTGTTCAGGATTCCCAAGTCATCTGCAAGGCCTCTTCTGTGCTGTGTCTGAAGCCCTCCACAAAGGCTGTGTGGAGGTGAGGCCGGCTGTAGCAAAGAGTCCCACAGAACCTTTTTGATCATCCATTGGTGTTTCACGGAATGTTTGGTCACCCAGCCCTGGTTGCCTTTTTGGATAGGTAGGCCCAACAGGCCCTTTAGGTAATGTGACTTATTCACTTCTAAGAGGGTCTCTGACTTAAAGTGTCTGTCCTTCTGCTTAGTAATGTTACTTGAAATTCTAATTCTGGACAGTTATTCTTGCCCAAGATAACCCCTGAATTTTTAAGTATTTTATTGTATCTTTCATTAAATTTATGTTCTGTTTATAATGAGTATGTTGATGTTAAAATCTTTTTTTATTAAAAAAATTTTTTTTAATATTTTAAACTTTTAAAATATTTATTTATTTATTTATTTATTTATTTATTTATTTATTTTTTAATGTTTATTTTATTTTTGAGACAGAGAGAAACAGAGCATGAATAGGGGAGGGGCAGAGAGAGAGGGAGACACAGAATCAGAAGCAGGCTCCAGGCTCTGAGCCATCAGCCCAGAGCCCAACGTGGGGCTCGAACTCACGAACTGTGAGATCGTGACCCGAGCTGAAGTCGGACGCTCAACCGACTGAGCCACCCAGGCGCCCCAAAATATTTATTTTTGAGAGAGAGAGAGAGAAGATCTGAAGCAAGATCCAGGCTCTGAGCTGTCAGCACAGAGCCCAGTGTGGGGCTCGAACTCATGGACTGTGAGATCATGACCTGAGCTGAAGTTGGACATTTAACTGGCTGAGCCACCCCAGGGCCCCAATGTTTTTTTTTTTTTTTTTATTTTTGAGAGAGAGGGAGAGCATGAGCAAGGGAGATGCAGAGAGAGAAGGAGACACAGGATCTGAAACAGGCTCTGTGCTGATAGCAGAGAGCCCGATATGGGGCTCAAACCCAAACCATGAGATCATGACCTGAGCCAATGTCAGACGCTTAATCAACTGAGCTACCCAGGCTCCCCGATGTTAAAATCTTTTAAGTTACTTACATCAACAAAGGAACTTGCTCCTCCAGGAGAATGTACTATATTTGTTCTGTCGTTTTGTTTACTGCCTGCTGTATCTCTGCCCCCACCAAAGAATTAGTTCATCCTGCAATGTTACCTTCCATTATAAACCCCTGTGTTGTACTTATTTTTCTTCTGTGTGATTCCAGAGACGAGACAGGACCTATTTCTCACTTTGTTTTGATATAGGAAGTCTAGGTCCGAGGACCCAGAGGGGGTCCTGAAGGACCAGCCAAGAAGGTCCTTGGCTTCATGCAGGGTAGAAATCAAATGACAGCCTGGAGGAAGTGAGAGGAGAGTTTATTTAATAGTGTAAGTGATAGCGTACAGCAGAGGAGTATCTGGGAGCCTCAGAAAAGAAGTTACTCTCCCTGCTGCTTAGGTGTTTGTATTGGAAAGGGGCCCAGGGTACACGTTCCTTCAGGAATCCAGGGTAGGGTCTGATCAAAGGCGAGTGTCAGGTGAACAGTAGGTGTTTTTCCATAAATCACCAAAGGTAGTGGGTATTGGCACCAGTGTCGACCGAGGTTTGAAGCTATCGTCCTGGAACTTGCTCGTGATCTCTTTCTTCTTAGATGTTATCAGGTGTTTGGTGGCCTACGACAGAACTTGGAGAATGGTTAACTTTTTTCCTTCTCCTTGGAGTGGGATCATAGCTTCTTTGGTTTACTCAGATGCAAGGTGAAATATAGACCATGAGTAATTGGAGCCTAGCAGAGAAACAGTAGACATGGAGCCTTTCTAAATGGAGTCCCTTCCGTTTCTGTCAGTTTTGCATGCCTAGTCCTGGTAAAGGTCCTGCCAGATTTGCCACAGAGAAGGTGTTCTATATTGTTGAATTAAATTAATACCTAGCAAAGTACTTATGTTTATAACAGGAGTTGCATTCTAGATAGAAAAGTATGTACTCGTATCCACAGTGGGTCCTATATTTTGGCAATGGTGTGTTGGGGCAGGTAGAGTCTATAGAACTTGATAAACTGATTAGATATTGATTGGAAGAAAGGAGAGAGGGGGAAAAGAATCAGGGATGATTCCTAAATTGGGCAATTAAAGGGATGCCACACTGCTATTTATTTCCAGTGCATGTTTGGGTATAGAAAGAACTTGTGGGATGGGAGATAGATATGTTCTTGAAATATTTAGTTTGGGGTTTTTCTGAGATATTCAAGAGGGAGAAATGCAGGTCTGTATGCAGTTCTTGGAGAGAGGTGGGGGGGCTTGAGAGAGAGATTTTGAGGTTAATAGTTTTTCAGGACTGGTTGAAGAAGAAATTGCTCAGGATTGAGGGCAAAGCCCCTAAGCACATCTAGTTTTAGCAGACAAGTACAGAAAAGGCACTGGGAAGGAGATTAAGAAGGGGAAACAGAGTGTTAACAAAGGATTTTATAGCAACACCCTTGGTCTCATCTCTGTGCAGAGACCAGATTTTCCTTTCAGCACTCTGTATTTGATCTTTGTCCCCATACCTTTCTTTGTTTTCAGCATTCTCTGCTGGAAGAGATTGTGGATGAAAAATAGTTTTATTTTTGAACCCAGCAATTGCTGGTTTCTTTACATTTCCTCTAAATTCTGCTCAAAAACAGAGTACTTTCTTCTCCAGCTCATCTCTCTAGTTGCACTTTATATCATATATATAAAAGAAACCAGTTGACACTTTGGACATTGTGCTTGGAAATTACCTTAGCTAGAAATAACAGTTCATTACCAGCATTTTGTTTTTTAATTTACCACAGGCAACAGTTTTGCTAACCTTTCTGCCCCTTCATAAGTGGTCTTCTTTCCTCCAGCTTCTGATAACATTTTAACTCACTCTCCTTAAAGTCCCAGTAGCCTCTTCAAGGCTCATCAGGCTTCTGCTAGTGAGATCCCTGTGGCCCTTCTCCTGTTCACATCTACCACCCAATCCCAAAGCTGATGTCACATGTTTTATGTTTTTATTATGTCACCACTCCAGTTCCAGGTGCCAGATTCTGTTCTGGAAACTATTGCTATTAAACAAACCACCCCAGACCTAGTCCCAGAACCTGCATCACTTTTCCTAACAGCCTGGGAAGTCACTTATTGTCACCTCACCACACTCTCTTGGTTATAAGCAAGGTAAATGCCAGCTTGGATTTAAGAAGAGAAGCAGACTCGATGCCTTTGTGGGTGAGCAGCAAATTTATACCATAGAAGAGCATGTGGAATTGGAGGTATTTTTGCAGCATAGTTGTAAAACATAGTTTGCCACAGATGGATAAAATAAAATACATAGAATTACAGAGGAAGCCAGGGGTACCTGGGTGGCTTAGTACGTTGAGTGTCCGACTTCAGCTGAGGTCATGATCTCATGGTTTGTAAGTTTGAGCCCTGAATCAGGCTCTGTGGTGACAGTGTGGAGCCTGGAGCCTGCTTTGAGTTCTGTGTCTCCCTCTGTCTCTGCTCCGCCCCTGCTGGCGCTCTGTCTGTCTGTCTCTCTCTCTCTCAAAAAAAAAAAAAAAACAAAAAACAAAAAACAAAAAAAACAAATTACAGAGGTAGCTCAATTATATTAAAATATTATTATCGAACTAATTATAATAAGGTATTTTGTATTTATTTAGCATGATACACAACAAGGTAGTGGCAGGCCTATAGTAAATTAGTAAATACAGTAAGTATTAGTGATTTTAGAAGTTGGAGGAAATAAAGAAATAATTTATTTTCCCATCCAAGTTCATAGGTCTTCTGAATTCTATCCACAGACCCTCCAGCCTCTAGATGAAGAGCCCTTGGATTAGTGTAATGGTGTGAGCAGAAGTCTCACTGCCGTGGCCTGGGGAGTGAATGTGGTGAGGGGAAAGGCAGAGACTAAGGGGAGGACACCACAGGGTAAGTTTTATATACTAGCATTTATTTACCTTAAAATTTTTTTTGTTTATTTATTAATAAACAAAATTAAAACAAAAAATAAAAAATTTTGTTCATTTTTGAGAGAGAGAGAGAGAGAGAGAGAGAGAGAGACAGAGCATGAGTGGGGAAGGGCAGAGAGAGGGCAGGGGGTGAGGGGGGGAAGACATAGAATCTGAAGCAGCCTCCAGGCTCTGAGCTGTCAGCACAGAGCCCGACATGGGACTTGAACCCACGGATGGGACTGTGAGATTATAACCTGAGCTAAAGTCTGACACTAAACCAACTGAGCCACCCAGGCACCCCCTATTATTTACCTTTCAAGCTAAAGGTTTAATTGCTTTCTTAGGTAGAGTCTTAAAATATGCTTATGTAATGAGGGAAAGACACTAGTGAAGAGGGAAAGTTGAATATATAGGAAAGGTAAAGCCTATTTAAAAGGTTTCTGAGAAGGCAGGAGAGGGTGTGGTCCTGAAGTTAGGTAAAAGCATTGGACAGGAGGAGAAGTGAAAGCAGTTAGGGATATTTGTGGGGGCTGTTATTAGGTCACATGACACTCTGAGAAATATATGTAGGTATGATAAATTTCAACACAGGGGAAAGAGAGGCCAAGGCAAGCCCCAGAGAACATTATGGCAGATGTCTGGGAAAATATGAGAATATTGGGGATAGGGTAGGGAGGAAAAAAAGGTAATGAGACAGGGACAGAAAAAAGTAACTGATCATGTAAAAAGACAAACTTTGCCTAGTTTACAGTTTTCATTTAGTGCCTTCCTTAGACCAGTCATTTCCCTGACCATGGATATTGATACAAAGAAAAGTGGAATGAGAATAAAATGCAGTTGTGTTTTTGACTTCTGCTTATTTAGAGTTAACTTTTTCTGAATATCTTGGTTAGCATATATAATTAATACATGTATTGCTTTTGACACAAAATAACATGAATGCTGAAGATCTTCTTTTTCATGGATATTTGGGGTTGATACTGAAAAGCAGTGCATGTGTTTGCTGCTTACATGCTTATAGCTGGGTGGAAATTAGCCTCAAAGGGTCCATGGTTTTCTTTGTCATTAGCCAACAGATGCTTGCTGCGGTGTTCTGCTCACTGAGTCTGTATTTAATGTGCGGGTGATGCATCTCTGTACACTGATGGGAAGGGCTGTGCAATACAGTAGCTCATTTGTGTATAACAAATATCTGCCTTTAGCCACACATCGATCCTTTACTAAATGCATTTTTTTTTTAAATCAAGCTGTTTTCAAAACCTGGTTGGCATATCTACCTTCATATTGCTTTGACTTTTTAGTGAGTTGATCCTGAATTTAGTATGTCCATCTTATAGGAGTAATGTTTTTGTTTTCTGTTAAAGAATTATTTCAGGGGCGCCTGGGTGGCGCAGTCGGTTAAGCGTCCGACTTCAGCCAGGTCACGATCTCGCGGTCCGTGAGTTCGAGCCCCGCGTCAGGCTCTGGGCTGATGGCTCGGAGCCTGGAGCCTGTTTCCGATTCTGTGTCTCCTTCTCTCTCTGCCCCTCGCCCGTTCATGCTCTGTCTCTCTCTGTCCCAAAAATAAATAAACGTTGAAAAAAAAATTAAAAAAAAAAAAAAAAAAAAAAAAAAAGAATTATTTCAGATCTTCTTGATACAATTTTTAAAACTTTAGGTTGGTGATATATATCTTAAAGAACCGTAGGTTTTAGGCACAAATATTCATTTATACATGAGTATGCTGTGAAATTGCTAATTCACAATGTTGCATAATCAATATTAATACATACTAATGTGTAAATGTATATACTTATATATACATCTTGCCACAATTAAACTATTTTGAAATATATACATTATATATAATATACATTACATATGTAATATTGCAGATATATATTTTATTTTATTTTTATTTATTTTTAAATAGTGTACAAGTGGGGAAGAGGCAGAAAGAGAAGGAGACAGAATCCCTCTGAGTTGTCAGTGTAGAGCCTGACGTGGGGCTTGAACTCAGAAACCATGAGATCATGACCTGACCTGAAATCAAGAGTCAGATGCTTAACTGACTGAGCCACCCAGGCACAACTATTTTATTTTGTTTTTTTTATTGTGGTAAAGTGTCCAAGCTCTCTCCACAGAGCCTGCCCCCCCCTCCCGCCCTGCCCCATTCCCCGCCCCACAGTCTTCCCTCAATAGCTACCCCTTAGCTACCCTTCAGGCCTTGGGGTGCATACACCTGCATGAAGACCTGTTCTGGAAATGGACTCAGCCATTTGAGCTAGGTGTTCTGGAGTTCCAGTTAGGTGAAAAGTGGTCTCTGGGTGTGAGACCCAGTAAGGCACTTACTCTTGGCCCTTTGCATTGCTTGTTATTTGAGAATGGTATGGCCTCATAAGGGCCAAGTCATGTTGCCTAGACATAAGCGTAGTAGTGATTTTAATAATCTTTTTTTTAAAACAGTTTTTATTTAAACTGTACCCAACGTGGGGCTCGAACTCACAACCCCGACATCAAGAGTGGCACCTTTCTTCAGCTGAGCCATCCAAGCACCCTTAATAATCTTTTTAAAAAAATGTTTATTTTTGAGAGACAGTGAGTAGCGAGAGGAGAGAGAGAATCCAAAGCAGGCTGTGTGCTACCTAACCGACTGAGTCACTCAGGCACCCTGCCCCTTAATAATCTTTTAATAGGGCTACCAAAATTGATTGAGTCCACCATTATTCCTTCCTTTTGTTGTCTTTTAGGGTTCCCAGATTCAATTTCAGTGTTGGGGACAGGAGTTCCCACACAACGCTAAGAAGTTCTCAGACACCAGTAGGATTTATGAGAATTCAACTCAATTCTGATGCTGTCTACCCAGAGATAGCTTCAGATTCCACAGGTTAAGGGTTTAGTCCTACAAGATTGCCCTCACCCTCTACTTCACAGACACCTGTTGTAAAGTCTGTTACCTGTGCTTCTGACCAACCAGCTACAGATTGTAGGTTCCAGTGACCTCCAAATTGATTTGCTAGAGCAGCTCACAGAATTCAGGGAAACTCTTACTTACATTTACCAGTTTATTACAGGATATGAAAAAGGATATGAATCAACATCCAGATGAAGAGATACATAGGGTGATACATAGGGTGACATCCCAAACAAAGGAGCTTCTGTCGTTATGGAGCTGGGGGCCTGGCTCAGCGTTCTAGTTCCCCAAACATGGAAGCTCTCTGAAAAAGAAGACCAAAAAAACTGTCCTCTTGGGTTTTCATGGAGGCTTCTTACATAGTCATGATTGACTAAGTCATTGGCTATTGGTTGATTCAACCTCCAGCCCCTCTTTCCTCCCTGAGGCCCTGGGGTGGAGTGAGGGTGATTGAAAGTTCCAACCCTCTGATCACATGGTTGATCCTCTTGGCAACAAATCCCCACCCTTGGGTAGGATACAAAAGACCACCTTCATTAATAAGACATCCATTTCACCTTTATGGTGTGAAGTGTTTTCAGGAACTGTGGTTGAAGATCAAATATATCTGAGAAATATATTTTGGTCATTCAGATGATATAAATTATTATAAATCATTATATCACATATGGCCAGAAGGATTTTTCTAAAGCCAAATCCATTATCACATCACTGCTGGAAACTTTTCAGTGCTTCACATTTTCATTGGGATCAAGTCCAAACTTCCTAACTTGTCTTATTGAAGATCCTTTGTTCCCCGTTCTGGTCATTGCTTATTTTTTCATCCTTACTTATTTTGGGGCTATGGTGTTGCCCTGCCAAATAAGTACTCTTTTCTATCTATACAACTTTGCACAGGCTGTAGGTCTTTCATGTTCCCCTTTTCTTGTGAGCAGCCTCTCATATATCTACCAAACTCCTTATAACACTCAGTTAAAAAACTAGGTTGTCTGATAAGCCTTTTTTTTCACTTCCCCAGGAAGAATTAAGTCCTTTCCCCTTCTGTATTTCCATTGTGATTTGTACACATTTCTGTTTTAGCACTTGTTTTGTTATGTAATATTTGCACATCTATAAGCCATACCCTCTGCCTCCAAAAACAAGGGCTACTGCAGTTCAGCAGGGTAGTTCCAGATGTTTCCACTAAAAGTGCCTGGCACACAATAAGTGCTTAATGAATGTGTGTTGAATGAATATTGTAATTAGTGGAGTGCTTTAAGTGTGAACTGCTCTAAATGGAAGACTATGTTTATAGTCAGCTCTTACATGTCCAAGGTGATTGAGGAATGGAATATTCCAATAATTGTGCTATGTAATAGACAATTATAAATGACCAACTTTAGATAATTTTAATACAAAAATAATGGACTACACAGAATTTATCTGTCTTTATTAATTTATAAGATGCTTCAGCTTAATCATTATGAATTATATGGCTCTTTTAGAGCTGTGGCTGAGGAAGTATAAGAAATCGAGTGGGGTTTGTCTCAAGCTGGTTTTTTTTCCCCCCACAGATGAGTCTCTAATACACTCATTTACCTGTTATTTTGATTACTTAAAAAGTATACTGTAAATTTAACAGTAGGTGAAAAGGATTCACAGTTACATTATTACCAAATGCAGTTTTAAAAACGTTTAGAAGACAGACAAGCTGCATACCTTAAGGTGTACACACTGCCTCAGTTCACCACACAGCTTGCTACATTTAGGCTGTGCCCTCTCATCTATTCAGTGGCAGTCCTTGCTGAGCCCTAGTGAAGTCTTATGAACTGAGCTAAGCAGTTAATTAGATGGTATTCTGTGGCCATGACTATTTCAAGAGTGCTTGTTCTCCACCCAAATTATATATTTATTCTTTTCTCATTCATGTGAAAGTAATGTGAGTGGTTGCTGCTCATTTGTGTATTAATTTAATGGTTCTCTTCTGCTCTCACCTGCCAAACAACAGCGCTGCCAATTATTTGCAAGACTCAGAAATTACTTTTATGCATATGGACCTGCATTTTCATATCTTTGAAAATGGCTTTTTAACAGAGATCTGTTTGGAATAGAGAAAATGCTCTCACTGTATTTGCACAAATGATTTGAAAACCATCATGGTGGCTGAGCTCTGACTTTCTACATTGCTGTGTCATGTTCTCTTGTTAACCTAAAAGTCTTCCTGCAAAGCTGGGTCTTTTCTTTTTCTTTTGTTTTTCTAAATGTTTGAGAGAGAGAGAGAGAGAGAGAGAGAGAGAGAGAGAGAGAGAGACAGTGCGAGTGGGGGAGAGGCAGAGAGAGAGGGAAACACAGAATCCGAAGCAGTCTCTAGGCTCTGAACTGTCAGCACAGAGCCCGATATGGGGCTTGAACTCACAAACTGTGAGATCATGACCTGAGCCGAAGTCGGACGCTTAATCGACTGAGCCACTCAGGCACCCCAAGCTTGGTCCTTTTTAAAACAGATGTATATTTTCTCAGTGACATCCAGAAACATGTATTATAAATATGACTGTTACTTAGATATCGTATTGTTCAGTTGGCTCATCTCTACGTGAATCCTTCTTTTGATCAGTTTCCCAGCCTGCCTGTCCCTTTAGCTGCATAATAATGTAGTTTTTCTAACAACTATTTTATGAAAATGAATCATCTTGACTTAAGTGCAAGAAGTGATTGACCTAACAGTTAACTTGAGAATCAGTTAACTTGAGAATCCTACATGAAAGGAAGAAGAGGATTGATGAAGTAATTTTTAAAAATGTGTTTATTAGAGTCACTAATGATAGAACAATGGGCTTCTTAATTGAGTATGGTAAAATATTCAGCAACTCACTAAACCAGCTGTTCTGTTTAAATAATCTGTGAATAAACAACAAAAATCCTTGCTACCTTATATTAAGTCAGTATCAGTGGAGGTTTTAATTTGGGAATATATCAAAGGACTTTGATTTGAGCATTTTTTAAAATTTTATTTTTAATTTTTTTAAATTTACGTCCAAATTAGTTAGTATATAGTGCAACAATGATTTCAGGAGTAGATTCCTTAGTGCCCCTTACCCATTTAGCCCATCCCCCCACCCACAACCCCTCCAGTAACCCTCAGTTTGTT
Source organism: Lynx canadensis (assembly GCF_007474595.2). Classification (NCBI taxonomy): domain Eukaryota; kingdom Metazoa; phylum Chordata; class Mammalia; order Carnivora; family Felidae; genus Lynx; species Lynx canadensis. The sequence goes on along the minus strand of NC_044308.2, from coordinate 30,044,919 downwards.
CTCCATATTTATGAGTCTCTCCTGTTTTGTCCCCCTCCCTATTTTTATATTATTTTTGTTTCCTTTCCCTTATGTTCATCTGTTTTGTCTCTTAAAGTCCTCATATGAGTGAAGTCATATGATATTTGTCTTTCTCTGACTAATTTCACTTAGCATAATAGCTTCTAGTTCCATCCACGTAGTTGCAAATGGCAAGATTTCATTCTTTTTGATTGCCGAGTAATACATCTTCTTTATTCATTCATCCCATCGATGGACATTTGGGTTCTTTCCATACTTTGGCTATTGTTGATAGTGCTGCTATAAACATCGGAGTGCATGTGTCCCTTCGAAACAGCACACCTGTATCCCTTGGATAAATGCCTAGTAGTGCAATTGCTGGGTCATAGGGTAGTTCTATTTTTAGTTTTTTGAGGAACCTCCATCCTGTTTTCCAGAGTGGCTGCACCAGCTTGCGTCCCCACCAACAATGCAAAAGAGATCCTCTTCCTCTGCATCCTCACCAACATCTGTTGTTGCCTGAGTCGTTAATGTTAGCCATTCTGACAGGCATGAGGTGGTATCTCATTGTGGTTTTGATTTGTATTTCCCTGATGATGAGTGGCATTGAGCATTTTTTCATGTGTCTGTTGGCCATCTGGATGTCTTCTTTGGAGAAGTGTCTATTCATGTCTTTTGCCCATTTCTTCACTGGATTATTTGTTTTTTGGGTATTGAGTTTGATCAGTTCTTTATAGATTTTGGATTCTAACCCTTTATCTGATACGTCATTTGCAAATATCTTCTCCCATTCTGTCAGTTGCCTTTTAGTTTTGCTGATTGTTTCCTTTACTGTGCAGAAGCTTCTTATTTTGATGAGGTCCTAGTAGTTCATTTTTGCTTTTGTTTCCCTTGCCTCTGGAGATGTGCTGAGTAAGAAGTTGCTGCAGCCAAGATCAAAGAGGTTTTTGCCTGCTTTCTCCTTGAGGATTTTGATGGCTTCCTGTCTCACATTGAGGTCTTTGATCCATTTTGAGTTTATTTTTGTGTATGGTGTAAGGAAGTGGTTCAGGTACATTTTTCTTCATGTCGCTGTCCAGTTTTCCCAGCACCACTTGCTGAAGAGACTGTCTTCATACCATTGCATATTCTTTTCTTCTTTGCCAAATATTAGTTGGCCATACGTTAATGTGTCCATTCCTGGGTTCTCTATTCTGTTCCATTGATCTGAGTGTCTGTTCTTGGGCCAGTACCATACTGTCTTGATGATTACAGCTTTGTAGTATAGCTTGAAGTCCGGGATTGTGATGCCTCCTGCTTTGGTTTTCTTTTTCAAGATTGCTTTGGCTATTTGGGATCTTTTCTGGTTCCATACAAATTTTAGGATTATTTGTTCTAGCTCTGTGAAGAATGCTGGTGTTATTTTGATAGGGATTGCACTGAATATGTAAATTGCTTTGGGTAGTGTTGACATTTTAACAATATTTGTTCTTCCTATTCAGGAGCATGGAATCTTTTTCCATTTTTTTGTGTCTTCTTCAATTTCTTTCATAAGCTTTCTATAGTTTTCAGTGTATAGATTTTTCACCTCTTGGGTTAGATTTATTCCTAAGTATTTTATGGTTTTTTTGTGCAACTGTAAATGGGATCGATTCCTTGATTTCTCTTTCTGTCGCTTCATTGTTGGTGTATAGGAATGCAACTGATTTCTGTGTGTTGATTTTATATCCTGCAACTTTGCTGAATTCATGAATCAGTTCTAGCAGTTATTTGGTGGAATCTTTTGGGTTTGATTTGAGCATTTTAATGTTAAGAAGCTGACTGATTTCTGTTAAATACAGAATGCAAACATTTATGTCATTATAGTATGACTATTTATTTTTAAAATTTTATTAATGTTTATTTTTGAGAGAGAGAGAGTGTGTGTGTGTGTGAGCAGGCAAAGGGAAGACAGAGGGGGGTACACAGAATCCGAAGCAGGTCCCAGGCTCTGAGCTGTCGGCACAGAGCCTGACGCGGGGCTCGAATTCCCTAACCATGAGATCATGACCTGAGCCAAAGTCGGATGTTTAACTGACTGAGCCACCCAGGCACCCCAATTTATAGTATGACTTTAAAAATAATTATTACCTGGGGGTGCCTAGGTGGCTCAGTTGAGCATCCAAATCTTGATTTTGGCTCAGGTCATGATCTCATAGTTCGTTAGTTTGAGCCCCACGTTGGGCTCTGTGCTTCTTGCTGATAGCTTGGAGCCTGCTTGGGATTCTCTCTCTCCCTCCCTCTCTGCCCCTCCCCCATTCCCCCCTCTGTATCTCTCTCTCAAAGTAAATAAATAAACTTAAAAAAAAATTATTATCACTACCTGAATAAAAAAATGTGGTTGCTTGCAAAGGCATACTCTTTGGTATAAGTCAAGTTATGAGTAAAAAAGATTTTTAGTCTCTCTTTTAAGAGAATCAGTATTCAGTGTCCTAGGTTTAATTTGTGGTTCCATCACTAACTAGTTGTCTATCTTTAGTGCCTTGTGCTTTCTCAACAGTCCAGTTAACTATCTTATAGAGAAGATCAGTTGGATCTTCAGTATATGAAAGCACTCTGTATATGTATACCACATTTAGGAATTTAAACAAGAGTTTTAGCCCCTTTTCTGCCTGCTTTGTGACTTTGGGCTTATCATTTAAACTCTCTGAACTTTTCTTCCTTTCTAGGTAAAACAGAGGAATTTGGCCTGTATATTCAACTCCAGGGGCACTTTTTACATTGTTTTTAACTCTTACAATCTGCAATTTATGATTATTTCTCCTTCCCCTTTTTTAACATGTGTTTGCCTCTCTTCTTCCTACTGATAATGATGATTGCCAAATAATAAGACTGGAATTCATTAATCTTTACCTATTACATTTCATTTAATCTTTCTATTAATCTTGTGAGCATAGATGGCAGTAGCCTTATTTTACTGATGAGGAAAACTGAGGTTCAGAAAGTTGCACAGCCAGTTAGCATAGTGTTAGAAGTGGGATACTAGTCCCTGATGCCAGTGTTTTGTTTTTTTTTTTTTATTAAAAATTAAGCATGCAGCTTATGTGAAGGCACATTGCCACATACCTCATCTAAAGGAAGCTTTTGATCTTCATTGTTTTCCTATTCCTTTTTTTCCTTAAAGTGAATAGAGCCTTACCAAAATGCTTTTGTAGAAAAAATGCATCTATTCAATAGCAGTAAGCATTGTTTGGGAATTTTAACTTTATAGTACCATTACAAAAAAAATCTGTTTAGCATTATGTAACATGTATCTGGGAATCTTTCATTGCTGGAAAATATAGTGTGACCTTCAAATAGATGAGTTCGTTCTATTTTAATAGGTTTATTTTACTTTACTTTAATTTAATTTAATTTTAAAATTTTATTTAAATCCAAATTGGTTAACCTACAGAGTAATAATTTCAGGAGTAGAATTTAGTGATTCATCACTTACGTATAACACCCAGTGCTCATCCCAACAAGTGCCCTCCTTAATGCCCATCGCCCATTTAGCCCATCCCCCCACCCCAAGCCCTTCCAGTAACCCTTAGTTTTCTCTATTTAAGAGTCTCTTATGGTTTGCCTCTTTAATGTTATACTTCAAAAATTTTTTTTAAATGTTTTATTTTATATTTGAGAAAGAGAGAGACGGAGCACGAGCAGGGGAGGGACAGAGAGACAGAGACAGAATCTGAAGCAGGCTCCAGGGTCTGAGCTGTCGGCACAGAGAGCCCGATGGGGGCTTGAACCCAGGGTCAGTGAGATCATGACCTGAGCCACCCAGGTGCCCCATAATGTTATACTTTTAAACCAGAGGGCTTGTTCTGCACTTGCTAGAGAAGCGCCTTTTCTACAGGCGATCTAAGTACTTACTAAGTTTTTTTTCTTCTTTTTAAATCCTAATTTATTTTATGATTCCAGGAAGAGGGTTACACATGGCAAGATTTTCTAAAATTGCTAAAAATTTCTATTCTAGGAGAGTATTGTTTTATGGTGTCCATTTTTTACATTTAAATTTCAAAAAGAGGCACCTGAGTGGCTCAGTCAGTTAAGTTTGGGATTCTCTCCACACCCCCCCCGCCCCCAACTTGTACACATGTGTACTCTCTCTCAAAATAAATAAATAAACCTAAAAAAAAAAAAAGAAATCCATGGGCTATCTGAAATGAGTAGGTCAGGCAGTGATTAGGACAAGCACATTCAGAAATACTCATTTCTGTTTTGAGTTCATTTATGAGTTCTGTGTTTTAACATTTCCTTTGTAAGCTTCAGATAGCCTCTCATCCAGATATGGCAGTCCTACACATTGATCTAACTTAAAACACTATTGCTTTCTGGGTGACCAGAACACTCTTTCTGGTGACAACACTGGTTCAGCCAAGACTCTGCTCCTAATCCTTCCTGGTTCAGAAACTTCTGTCCTTGGGACATTTCTTTAATTCATGTTTCTCTTTTCTGTTGAAGTGGTTATTACTAGTCCAAAAGTGAGTTTGCATGAGTAGCTCATTGGTCACAGTTATTTTTATCTTTCCAACTGATGACTCTGAAATGACTGTGGCACTTTGAGGAGATCTTATCTGTTGCCATTCTTAAGCCTATTCACAAAACTCTAGCCACATCAGCCTTCTTTTCTGTTCTGTAAATATACCAAGTGGATTCTAGCCTTGGGGTCTTGTATACTTGTCCCTCTGTGGGCAATGGTCTTCCCTGAAGACTGTTGCTTGGCTATATATCCTCCTTGTCATTTAAATCTCAGCTGAAATGTCCCTTCTTCAAAGAGGTTTTCCTTGGCAATTCACTATAAATTAGTACTCCCCCGCAACACTCTTTATTACATGGCCATGGTTTATTTTCTTCTTAGCATCTAATGATGAATTGATATTTATTTCTCATTTATTTCCTCTGATGGGGACAGGGATGTTATGTTGTGTTCACTGCTGTATTGTTAGCACCTAGAACAGTGTCTGCCACAGTAGGCATTCCAGTAAATATTTGTTGATTGACCAAATGAATGCGTACTTTTTCTATTAACTATTTATAAAATCCTTTTTCTTTTTTTGGTAGTCAGGAAAGTACAATTGATATTCTTACAATTAATATTTATGTACTTTTGACATTTTTATCTTCCTTTACTGTCCTATTCCCTACTTGAATTCTTTTAGAAGAAGGGGGAGAGAGTCTTCTAGTTTTCAAACTCTTGAGATGTGACTGTTTCAATTTATCTACTGCTTGCTAGATAGGTGTGTGAGCTGGTGCAGCCTAGTCACAGATGCAATTAACAGGTAAGAAAATTGGCTCCTAACAGCTGCTTCAGTCCTGTTTGAGTTGGCCTCTTCCCCAAGGGACTGTCTGTGTCTGCCTAACAAAATGAAATTGCCTTCCTGTAAACATTTTTTTTTTCTAGGATTATAGAAGAGAAACAAATTCTAGGTTTATGAAATGAGTTAAAATGTGTCAACAGAATAGAAAAGACTAATGACCTGCTGCAGTAATTTGAATTCTGAGGCACAGCAGCAACATTTATTTTCAGAAGAGTTGACATTGAAACTGTAGCACTTTTAGTTCTATTGAAATGACTTTATCATGCCAGAAGGGTAGATTTAATAACTTATTTATTGGTGTTGGTGAGGAAAGTGACAGTTCTCTAAAATACAATGTTTGACCCTCAGAGCTTTGGTTTGTAGCATAGATTTTGCGTCCTTGCTCCTTCAGTTAACTCTATGGAAAGGGGCAGATTTTGGAAAGAATACAACTTGATTTCCTCTCCATTTCATTCGCCAACTGTTTGATTCATTCAGTATGGGTTGCATTTGACAATGATAGAAGATGTTAAGCATTGCGTGTGCCATAACCAATACATATATTCATTTTAAAAAGATATGAATGGGTTTTATGTGAACAGTATGCCAGTTCTGGGTTTTATGTTGACATATGTTTCGTTGTTAGCAAACATTAAGTTGGTCTGCATTGCTCCTTTTTTGATAAATTTTGTTTGATGTGATTCGTAGTCTGAGCTAGTTGTGAAATGTGCTCCCCTTAAAAGTCACCTTCTGATCAGTACTCCCTTCCTTTCATCATTTTATAATTTCTGGCCTTTCGTGAAACTAAAAGAGTTTGTGCCATTAAATTCTGCTTTAATATTTTGTTATAAAATAAGAAGCTTCTTCTATTATGAGGATATTAACTTAGGTTTTTGATGAATGAGATGTGCCTTTGTTATGCTAATGTGATGACTTATGGTGGATATCTAGGTAGCAACAGGATGGGGTCTGGTCACCAAAAACAGCAACCACATGATTAGAGGGTTGGGACTTCAGGCCAGTCTGATCTCACAGGAAGTGGATAAAGTATGGAGACAGAGTTCAGTCATGCGGCCAGTGACTTAATCAATCATGCCTGTGTAATGAAGTCCCAAAAAGAACTGTGGACACCAAAGTGGACCTTCTTGGTTGGTGAACATATTGATGTTCTGGGAGGATGACACATACTGACTCATGGGGAGATGGCATGGAAATTCTTCATTTGCACCTGCCCCCCAACCTTGCCCTTTGTGTATCCTCTATAGTAAAACTGTAATTATACATACGCTTTCCTGAGTTCTGTGAATTGTCCTAGCAAATCATCAAACTGAGGATCATGAGATCTCTGAATTTAGGATCAGATGAGTAGAAATGCAGGTGGCCTGAGAACCCCTGAAGTACAGCTGGCATCTGAAGTAAGTGCAGTCTTGTTTGGGATAATGCTCTTTGTGCTTGTGGGTGGGACCAGTGTGGGTGGTTAATGCCAGAATTGGACATTGCAGCACACTCATTTAGGGTTGAAACAGAATAGTGATATACATTTGTTATAATTAATGAATCAATATTAATACATTATTATAAACTAAAGTGCATAGTTTGCATTAGGGTTCATTCTTTATATGGTACAGTTGCATGGGTTTTGACAAATTCATAATGTCATGGGTCTGTCATTACAGTGTCATACAGAATAGTTTTGCTGCTCAGTAAATCCCATGTTCACTTATTCATCTTCCTCCCAAACTCCTGATGACACTATTCATCTTTTTACTGTCTTTATAGTTTTGTCTTTTTCAGATTGCCATATAGTTGGAATCATATGGTATGTAATCTTTTCAGACTGACTTCTTTCACTTAGCAATATGCTTTTAAGGTTCCGCCATGTTTTTTTGGTAACTTGATAGTTCATTTATTTTTATTGCTGAATAATACTTGATTCTGTGCATTTACCACAGTTTATCCATTAAGCAATTGAAGGATATCTTGATTGCTTCTAAGTTTTGGCAATTGTGAGTAAAGCTGCTATAACATCCATGTGCAGATTTTTATATGGACATTGATTCTTAAATCAGAGTGCAATTGCTGGATCATATAGTAAGATTAAGTTTAGCTTTGTAAGAAACTGCCAAACTATTTTGCATTCCCACTGGTAATCAATGAGAGTTCTTGTTGCTTATATCCTTGTCAGCATTTGGTGTTGTCAATGTTTTGAATTTTAGCCATTCTAAAAGGTGTGTAGTGTGGTCTCTTGTTCTAATTTGCAATTCCCTAATGGTATTTGATGTTGAGCATTTCTTTATATATTTGTTTTCTATCTTTTAAAAAAAATGTTTATTTTTGAGAGAGACAGCATGAGTGAGGGAGGGGCAGAGAGAGAGAGAGAGAGCGCCCTGGACAGAGGATTTAAAGTGGGCTCTGAGCTGACAGCAGAGAGCCCAATATAGGGCTCAAACTCATGAACCTCGAGATCATGACCTGAGCTTAACTTGGATGCTTAACCGACAGAGTCACCCAGGGGCCCTTATTTTCTGTCTTTATATCTGTTTTGGTTAGGTGTTTGTTCAGATCTTTTGTCTATTTAAAAAAAAATTTTTTTTTAAAGTAATCTTTCTGTCCAAAGTGGGGCTTGAACTCACATGATACTAAGATCAGGAGTAGTCACATGCTCCACCAACTGAGCCAGCACCCCTTTTGTCCACTTATTAATCATGTTTTTTGTTATTGTTGAGTGTAAGAGTTCTTTGTATATTTTGTGTAACAGTTCTTTATCAGAAATGTCTTTCACAAATATTTTGTCTCAGGGTGTGGCTTGTCTTTCCATTAACCATGTCTTTTGTAGAGCAGATGTTTTTCATTTTAATGAAGTCCAACTTATGAATGATTCCTTTATTTCTTGGGTCATGCTTTTGGTGGTATACTATGTAAAAACTCATCACCAAACCCAAGATCACCTAGATGTTTTTTAATGTCATCTTCTACAAGTTTGTAGTTTTTGGCTTTACATTTAATTCTGTGATCCTTTTTGAGTTAATTTTGTGTAAATTTTGTTTTACACTTTAAAAATTTATAAAATATTTCATGCATACAGATAGATGTAAAAACTAATGTAATGACCCACATATAAAGTACCTAGCAAATGGCTTTATAAAATAACATTTTACCTTGTAAATCTACATTAAATCCAAAATAAATGCAGTTGAGTCCCCTGTGAATCCCTCTTAATTTCATCTCTCTCTTATTCTCAGAACTAATCAATTCTGTGAATTTGGTATTTTTCAAATTCAATCCATGCAATGTTTTTATAGTTTATTAAATATTTATGTCTCACATGGTAATGTTATATATTGTTTATATAGCATATCGTATATAGAGTAATTGGTATCGTATAATACCATATATAATTGGTATTGTTTTACAAGTTTTAAAATATCACATTAACATTATGTGTATTACATATACTTCAGCAACGTGCTTATTTCAAAACAGCATTGTTTATGTGATTTAGAGGATTTTTTTTCCATAGGAAAGAATATGTTAATTGAGAGCTATGTAATGTTGAAGAGTTAATTTATTATTGGTTGTAATTTTATTTTGGTTTCTCATATTAGCATAGATATAGTTCTGACCTGAGGGTTAAATTTTTGAATGCTCAAACATTATATCTTTAATATTTGTAATGTGGTATGTTTTTAGAGGCTTACTAAATTAATACTTTTTAAAATAAAAAAATAGTAATATCTTTGTTTTAGGAATTTTTTTTGGGTGTATGTGTGTGAGGGGAATTTTTAGAATGCACACACAAGTGAGATTCGATTGTTGATATGGTATGGTGTTTCGCAGCTAACCTGTTAAGGATACTCAACAGAAGCCAGAAAAACTTAATTATTTAAACTGTGTTGCTAGTTGGAGAGCCTGCCTTTGATAGATTTCTTTCTGAGGGCTCTTTTTAAGTTGTGGATTTTCTTTAACCACTAGTTTCTGAAAGAAAATACCGTTTCTAGGTTAAATCAGAAGATCTCTACAATTCAGAGTGTAGGTAAAGCTGCAGCTTCCTCCATTAGCTTCAGGAGGCTAATGACTTGATTTCTGTAGGGGTAAGAAGGATTGACTAATTATTTATGCTGATCTATGCAGCCAGTTTCATCCAGTAAAAGCAGAAGCTGTCGTTCTTTGTAGAATTTCCTGTGACCTAAATTAAATCTGTACCATACAAGATTGCCATCTTTAGAGAAGGCTACTCCCATTGTCTGCTGTGTTAATTGTGCATGCTAACCTGTCACTGTTAATTTAATTATTATTGCTCATTTAAAAACCTTTAACTGGTGTCTAGTTTGAGTTCTGTAGCAAACAAAAACAAAACAAAACAAGCTTGTGTTTGTACACATTTGAAAAATAATGACCTCTCTCTCCCCCCAAGATCATTTATTATTATAGGTTGCAGAAAGCTGTATAATAACATTTCCAATCCCGATTATTTTTCTATTGACATCTTGAAAAATCTGTTCTGTTGTAAAGCATCATTGGCAGATTCAGTTGTAACTTAGAACAGCCTAAAATGCCAAGAGAAGTGACCTTCAAGTTCCTGCTCTTCCTACTCAACTCTTGCATGAAATGCTGAAATAGTTTCTCCCCTGTGTTCTCTTCAAGGATAAGATGGGTTCCAGATTTCTTCTCTTCTCACCCGTCTTCTGTTAAAAGACTGTGTTCATGTTGGTGCTATACTAATAAAGGGGTACTGAAAAGTGACTTTTTCCTATTGAATTTTCCAGAGTTCATTGTTTGCATTATGCTGTGGTTTGTATCATTTTATTCACAGGAATTGGCCCTTGGCATATGTTTTGTAACATTATCTCTAAGACAACGGTGTAAATTAAAAATTGAGTTAGTGTAGAATCTTTGTGCCAGAGTATAGTATATCTTCTGTTTGTGATTTTATGGTTTGGTCTTTATATTACAGGTGATGTACTCAGACATCAGGATGTTATAGACCTGTTAATTTCAGACAAATAATCAAATTTTAAGTTTGGTCATGTTACTTTTTAGGTTATTGATTATAATCTCAGTGATTATTCTTCCTTGATTTTTAAAAATCGATATTTACTGAAGTTTTCTTCTCTCAAATAAGTGAAATATTTCTGGCTCCTTTAAAAATAAATAATATTACTTTTGTCTTAGCATACATAGAACAGTTTTGCTGTGTGTGTGTGTGTGTGTGTGTGTGTGTGTGTGTGTGTGTTTTAAAATAGAGCTCTCATGACTGTATCGTCTTGTCTCATTTAAGTTTATTTGGATTTCCTTTACTCCCCTGTTTTCCTATACTTTTGGAGCATGCAATCATGCTTCTCACTGCTGGCATCCTGAGGGTTAGGCCCATCTCTTACTGGTTATTTTGTTGTCTTTGTCTATTTCCCTATCACTACTCATTTTGCTTCCTCCCATAAACACCCACTCTAATCTAGTTAATATATGTCTTTAGATATTTGTGTATCTTTGGAAAATACATAGTGTTTGGAAAAACACTAGTGTTTGTGTATCTTTGGAAAATACATAGTGTGTAAGTTTGTAATTTTCATGAATGCCATTTGGCTGTACATCTCATTTTATTTTTTTAAATTCGGCTTTTAAATACTTAAATGATGTATCTTTTTTGCTGTATATAATTCTGGTTCATTACTTTTGACTGCTGTAGAGTATTCGGTCATGTGCATATTCTTACCCATGCCTACTATGTATCCATCTTACTTACACACTCCCCTAAGTGGCATTTATGTACTATAAACAATACTGCAATAATAATCTTCATTTTATTTTGTGGAGATACATGCTGAGGAGTGGTATTGGTGGGTTGTTGGGAGTCCATTATTAAGTTTACTAAGTATTGCCAAATTGCTCTGAGAACAGCCAGACAGTTTATACTCCTTTGAGCTGTGCATGAGGATTCAGACCATTTTTCAGCGTAAGCAATGTGGCAACCTAATTGGCCTGAAGAGTTGCTCTTATGGACATGATTGATAAACTCCCAAATTATTTGTCTATAAATAAAGTAAAACCAAAATGGGTTACCGTCAGCCTTCTACTCAAAAGATACTCATGTATGGAAAAGCTGCTTTGGTTCCTGATAGAGGTTCATGTAAAGGGAGATTTTTGATGAAAGAATATAAGGGTGAGCCCTCATTGCCAAATAACTCAGCATGCTGTGAATATTAGATTCTTTGTGCCCAGCATGGTTCTTGTAATACAAACGTGAATGAGGCAGAATCTTTGCTCCTGAAGCTCTTTGGTTTTGGGATAAGTGAGTACAGTACTTTGTGATTATCTTTTTTGGGGTGATCTGTTTGCTTTTTCTGTGAGAAGTTGGCTCTGGTCATAGCAGCCCTGCTTGAGTCACTGTTACTCTTTCTGCCTTGCTTTCTAAAATTAAGATTCACAGGTGCCTGGCCTATTAACTGTGGCCATTCAGGATCCCATCAGTCCATCATCCTGCCTGACCTAGTAAAAGATCCCCTAGGAAGGGGTGTTAGTGTGGTCTTTGCATCCCGAAGTATGTGGTGTTTGGGGTGGGAGGGATGGCATGTTAAAAGTCCCTTTGAATTGGTACAGTGGAAATCAGAAAATATTATCTAGAAGTATGGATTAATTAAATGTAGGAAGAGGCAGCATGATGTATATGGCAAGAAGGCAGATAATAGTGCTGGGCAAAATAGCAGACAGAACACATTTCCCAGCCTTCACTCATCTAAATTCTCATTGAAAAGACCAATAGATAAATACATGGATGGGGAAAAAAAACCCCTTCATATGTGTTAGAAACTAGAGCTTGATGCTGCTCGTATGCCAGAAAACCTAGGATATTTTTGGTAGGCAGTTCTTCAGTGTAGGAGAACTCCTAACTTGGGAGGGGCAGGGGCACCTGGCTGGCTCAGTCCATAGAGTGTGCAACTCTTGATCTCAAGGTTGTGAGTTCAAGCCCCATGTTGGGTGTAGAGATTATTTTTAAAAAAATGATAAAATATACCCGAAAAATTAAAAAAAATATATATATATTAATTTGGGAAGGGCAGTCTTTTTCTTTTTTTTTTTTTTAAGAGACAAAGAGCATGAGCAGGAAAGGGGCAGAGAGAGAGGCAGACACAGAGTATGAAGCAGGCTCCAGGCTCTGAGCTGTCAGCATAGAGCCCATTGCAGAGCTCAAACTCATTAGCGGTGAGATCATGACCTGAGCTGAAGTTGGATGCCCAATTTTCGGAGCCACCCAGGCTGCCCGGGAACAGCAATCTTGAAGAGTGGTCCCACAAGGCACCTTATTTATATTTCTCTTGGAGCTCCTGGTTGGTTCAGTCATTAAGCATCTTACTTTGGCTCAGGTCATGATCTCACGGCTAGTGAGTTTGAGTCCCACATGGGGTAATTTCGAGCCTGGCTTCCGGTGAGCATGAGCCCCGCCTGCTTCCACTGAGCTCAAACCCCATTTCAGGTGAGTCCTGTTTCTTCCTTCCTTCCTTCCTTCCTTCCTTCCTTCCTTCCTTCCTTCCTTCCTTCCTTCTTTCCTTCCTTCCTTTCTCTTTCTCTCTTTCCTCCTCCTCCTCCTGCTCCTCCTGCTCCTGCTTCTCCTCCTCCTCCTCTTCCTCTTCCCCTCCTTGCCCCTCCTGGGATTCTCTCTCTGCCTCTCACTCAGTTGCACCCTCTCTCTCAAAAAAAAAATTTGTCTCTTGCCTCCCAGACCAGAAGTATTGGTACTTTGTAAATAGTGTTCATAGACCCACAGTTTGCTGCTAATACCTCCCTAGAAGGTACCTATCTACATAAGCAGCCTAGTCCCTATGTTAGCAGCTGTCAACACCACTATTTCAAACTCTATCCAGGTTGTTTGATCTCCCAACTAGCAATGGAGTGAGGTTTTTGTTCTCAAAAAGATTCAGTCATTAAAAGCTATGAAAGCTGAATATCAGTTATAAGAAGAGAGCAATCTGATAGGATTCTAAAGGGATAGAAAATATAGTTACCAAAATAAAATCTGCTGTAGATGCAGTGAGTAGCAAATTAGAAAAACTTGTGAAATCTTTCCCAGGGTAGTATAAAGGCAAAAGGTGGGGAAATGAAGATGATTGGAAAATAAGGTTAAGTCTGGAGATAAAATGTACAAATAATAGGAATTTTGGAAAGAGCGAGATGGAGCAGATAATAGTAGAAGAAAACATTTCTGACTCAATGAGAAATATGAAAATATATTCTTCTGGACTTTTCAAATTTGGAGGCATTTCTGCTAGTGATGCTATGAAAGGAACTGAACTGATGAGAGCCAACCTCTAAATTCTCCCATGAAAGATCAGAACAACAGGCAGGATCAACAGGTGGAAAGCCAGCAAGATGGGAGGCCTTTTTCCAGGACTAAAGGGTCATCAGGACCCAAAAGACTGCATGGTGGGGTATGATCATTAGAAAAAAGAAAGAGTTAAATTGCTATATACAGGTGATAATGATGATCAACCTAAAAATTGAAGAAAATTATTACTTGAAAACCCATTTGAACTAGTATTAAGTTATATGGTGTGTACCAGGAATTTTCAGTAACATCTAGTTAGCAGCTGTAGTGAAAAAAAAAATCCAACAAGTATTTAGAAAGAACACCCCTAAGAAAGAAGAGAAGTTATTTTAAGAAAACTTAATTTTAGGGGGGCGCCTGGGTGGCGCAGTCGGTTAAGCGTCCGACTTCAGCCAGGTCACGATCTCGCGGTCCGTGAGTTCGAGCCCCGCGTCAGGCTCTGGGCTGATGGCTCAGAGCCTGGAAGCTGTTTCCGATTCTGTGTCTCCCTCTCTCTCTGCCCCTCCCCCGTTCATGCTCTGTCTCTCTCTGTCCCAAAAATAAATAAATGTTGAAAAAAAAAATTTAAAAAAAAAAGAAAACTTAATTTTACAACACCACATAAAGAGACTTAAAGAAGTAGAGATTAAACATGTTTCTGATTAGGAAGACTTGGTATCTTGTGGATTCCTTTCAAGTCAATGAATTTAATACAGTCCTAGTAAACATCCTAACCAACCTTTTTGATCAGAGGTGGGATGGTAGTAGAATTTAACAAATTTTTCTGAAACTGATCTAGAAGAATATGGTTAAGAGAAGAATTTTGAAGCAATGGTGTTATAGAGTTGGAATTGTACTACCATGTATTAGAAGATTTTATAAACCTGCAATAATTAAAACCATATGGTAATGACTAAGAATAGAACATCTATAGTCCTGAAAAAAAAAAAAAGACATATTAGTATATGATAGTGCTATCATTTCAATTCACTGGAAGAAAGAATGAATTCGTTAACAAATGGTGGTAGGAAAATTGGTTTAGAAACTGGAAGATTATAAATTTATTCATACTTCACACCTTAAACTTAGTCTTAGACTTCCGATGGATAAGATATTGAAATATTCTTATAATGGAATAGAAGAATTTGAGGAAATATATATGTAAGCATATGATCAATTAGTGGAGAAAGGCTTTCCTGTTTTTAACATTTAAGAAAATATTTCTTACACGTATATAATTTTTAGAAGAAAGAAATATATAAGCAAAAAGAAGTAAAAAATTCCCAGAATTCCACCCAGTCCAAGACCACCATTGATAGCATGCTGGTTGTATATAGGAGGGTTCCTTTAAACGCAAAATAAAATGAAGAAACCACATAAAAAGTGATTTGGCAGGACTCCTGGGTGGCTCAGTCAGTTGGGTGCCTGACTCTTGATTTTGGCTCAGGTCGTGATCCCAGGGTTGATCAAGCCCTGCTTTGGGTTCCGCACTGAGTGTGAAGCCTGTGTAGGATTCTCTCTCTCTCCCCTTTTACCCATTCCCCCGCTCACATGCACTCTGTCTCTTTCTCTCCCTCCCTTAAAGAAAAAGAAAAATGATTTGGCTGCAAGGAAAAAACAAAGGTGTCAAATATTGTTAAAATTAAAAGACAAATGTTGACGATGAGCAAATATGGATGCCACATGATAACAATTTAACACCTTTAATAAAAGAAGAGGTCTCAGAAGTGAGTAAGAAATTAAATAACTGAATAGGAAAATGTGTAGTCATGAATAAGCAGTTTGTCAAGGAAAACATAGAAACACAATCAGTAAACATGGGAAAACATTGTCAGTCTCATTAGTTAACAAAAAAATTGAAAATAAAACTGCAATGAGATACTTGTTAAAAAATTGAGATACTTTGGGGCACCTGGGTGGCTCAGCTGGTTGAGCGTCTGACTCTTGATTTTGACTCAGGTATGATGTCATGGTTCGTGCCTTGGGCTCTTCACTGATAGTGTGGAGCCTGCTTGAGATTCTCTCTCACTCTCTCTCTCCACCCTTCCTTTGTGCACATGTGCTGTCTCTCTATCAAAATAAATCAACATTAAAAAAAAATTGAGATACTTTTTAAATCTACCAGATTGCTAAGACTTTTAAAAATAATTTCCGTTTTAATAATAAAATAGCATGATTTTATTTCTTTAAACAAGCACGTCAGCATTTATAAATCCAAATGAATATTTACCTTTCAAATAAGTGTGTTTGAGAATAGATGCCAGTGTGGAAGATGTTGCTTAGAAACAGCCACTGTCATTAATAAAATTTGTATTTTCCTCAAGCTTTTCTGTTAAAAAAAACTTAGTAAGAATCAAATAAAGTATTACATGGTGATCATATCTTACTTTTTTTAGGTTCAGGAAACAATCAGCCCTTGTGTTTTGGTAAAAAGACCCAAATACTCATTGTTGATGAGGAGAAATATGGTCTTACATCGCTATGGGTAGAATCAAATGATATAGCCATTTTCTAGGACAGTGTAGAAAAATGTGTTAAAAGCATTTGTGATCTACATACCTTCTGACTCAACAGTTTTACTTAAAATAATACATACTAAAGAAACTATCAGCTGTGCAAAAAGACATATATTCTAGGATATTTGGTGTATATTACATATATACACATGTGTATATAAGGATATTTATGATATTAGAAATAATTAAAATAGAAAATTAATTGAATTTATCATATATGTATAACAGGATGCTGTGCAAAAATTAGGAATGCTTTAACAGATAATAGTAAATCACAAAAACTGAGTATACACTTTAGACAAAACTCTGATCCTAGTTACTCATGCAATTATTAAGTCATTCACTCACAAATATTAGTGACAACCCAGGCATTGGTCTAGATTCTAGAGATAGAATACTGCCTCGAGAAAAAATAAAAAAGATCATATCTTTGCCTTCATGGAATTTACAGTCTAATCATCAGAGACAGAAGAATAAATAAATAGTCAATCAGAGATAAGTGCTTTGGAGAAAGATATGGCACATGATAGGCAGAGAGAGAGAGGGAGAGAGAGAATCCCAAGCAGGCTCAGCATGGTCAGTGCATAGCTTGATGCAGGGCTTGAACTCAACAACCATGAGATCATGACCTGAGCTGAAATCAAGAGTCCAATGCTGAACTGACTGAACCACCCAGGCACCCCCACCTCTGTGTTTTTCAAATTTTCTATAATTACTACTTTTAAAATAAGAAAAAAAAAATTAAAACGGACTTCTGCTTTTACTGTGCTCCCCCTTACCCCAATTTCAAAGTATTTAAAAAATTTAAGAATTATGTTTCTTTCCTTTTAGTGTTAGGCATTCCCTCTGTCTGGTAATTCAGATAGTGAGTAGGTCCAACTCTTAAATTAGAACCAAGATGTTAACTGACTAGTGAAATTGATTGAGGAAGGAAATTACACCTTTTTTCTTTCAGGGTAGAGAGGACTATATTCAGCATTTCCCCTATCATCTTTGTTTTCTTTTGTGAAGTGAACTTTAGAAACCTATTTTATTACATCTTTTGATAAATTTGATACTGTAAGGTTACATTTTTACTTATGTGTTCTGCTGTTATTACATCATCACCTGATGCAGAATAACTCAAGGACAAAACACTGTGCAGTACACATCAGTAGAATGGTCATGTCTGTCATCTTTACTAATGAATGTGAGTTGTGTTGCTGATTTTCTGAAAATCATTTGTATGAATCATTAGAATGTAGTACTATGAATTTTCTCCAGTGACTTACCTTTCTGATTTGCTTGATTATACCAAATGTTAGAGCACTTATAAACCAATTCAGTCTAAGCAAGGTGAGGGTTATAGTGGTTGAGAGTGTGCCAGTTGGCAGAGAGGGAAAAAAAAGTCACACTCACTTCAGACTTGGCTATAGATAATCTGTATGAATGATTTTCTTTTTAACGATAAATCAACAAAATTCCCATTATCTGGAAGCATAACTTGAGTTTTATTTAGCTGAAATAGTAACCCTTGCTTTGATTGGCAGTGTCTAGTCCTCTAACATTACCTAGGAATTGGCGATTCTGGCTTTTTGCTCTAAGAGTACCTTTCTAGGTGATGTGAGGAACACACTGGCCAAGGTAAAATTTTGCTTTGCTTTGTATTTTGGTTTGAAATCATGCTTTACTAGTAAATTGCAAATCTGGTCACACTTGTTTTACACTATTAGTTTCAGAAATAGCAAAATCACTTCATGGCCTGTTGGCTGTACTTTTGTCCATTAATAAAAATAAATGTGATTTTTTTAATAGAAAGAGAGAAATATCTCCTCTTACATTTTAGATTTTGAAGAAATTTATTTTTTGTACTCTAAAAAAATGTCCTGTATACCTTCTGTATCTTTCTATACCAACTGAGCAACTTGTATGGTAAATAAATGTTTTGTTATATCTGATTTCTTTTTTTGTTTACCTAATTGGAATATAAATATTTAGTTGTTTTCTAATGACCTAATACCTTTCTTTTAAGGTTTATTTATTTATTTTTGAGAGAGAGAGAAAGAGAGAGAGAGAGAGCACGAGCGAGCACACAACCAGGGGAGGGGCAGAGAGAGAGGGAGACAGAATCCAAGGCAGGCTCCAGGCTCTGAGCTGTCAGCACAGAGCCCAACACTGGGCTGAACCCATGAACAATGAGATCATGACCTGAGCTGAAGTCGGACACTTAACCGACTGAGCCACCCAGACGCCCCTGTTTTCTGATGATCTAAAACCAGTATTGTTGTTTCTTGAATGCTTAAGTGGAAACAATTCCTTTGCTTTAAAAACAACTATCTTGCCTATAATGTTTATGCTTTCCAAATTTCTTAATTACTTCTATATGAATTGTGTGTGTCACTGGAAAGAAAAGAGACTGCCATCACTCAAACCCACGTTGAATCCCAGCTCTGCCACTGAGTAGCTAGCTGAATGAATAGCTGTCAGAGCCTCAATTTACTTATCAATATGACGACCTATATTATTGACCTGTTGTGTTATGCTTCCAGTATTATGCCTAGTGTGTGGTATGCAGCCAGTAAGCAATACTTGTTCTATTTCTTTTATTTTATATTTTAAATTTGGCTGTGTATTGAATAGAACCTTTGGTGATTTTGTTGCAATACAATTTTTATATAGAGCACTTTTGAAGGCAGTGGAAAAAGAATATCAGTTACTAAATTTGGTCTACATGGTGTTAGATCTTTGACTTGGGTCTCGCCTTTTTTATTCTTTTTAAAGATATTTATTGCACAGTTTTACAGTATATTCAAAACATAGACTTGTGCCAGATACCTTGCAAGATCCCTGTGGTACAAGCTTGCTATATATTGTCTCTAATCCCTGTAACTGTAGATACATTTTTTTTTTTAATTGAGGAAACTGAGGATGATACCTGGAAGGCTTTTAAAAAATGTATATGTAATAATGGGCCTGCCATTAGGGTTAAAATCCATATGGTATATTATAAAGTGATCTTCTGATGTATTGTTGGAGAATGAAGTTTCCATTATCAGACTTTAGTCATCTCCACTGGGACTGAGAGTAGTGGTCTTCAAGAAACTGTGAGAGAGATGAACTGTGGTATTAAAGTATCCTTGAAGTCAGTGTGAACGACTGTTAGTGCTAGAGGGTTTTTCCTCCTCCTCCTCCTCCTCCTCCTCCTCCTCCTCCTCCTCCTCCTTCTCCACTCCTCGTTGCCCTCCCCCCCACAACATGTGCTATTCCTACTTCCATAATGTGCTCATCAATTAATTCTTAAATCTTCCAAGTGTGAGTACCTTCCTTAAGTTTAGTCCTTTGGTTTTTGTAATAACATTGCAGTTTTTCTCCTTAAAACAGAATCTTTACAATGATTCTGATTATATCAAAAGGAAAATCTAACAAGTGTTTGAATTTTTTTTAAAGTTGATATGGTGTTTTAGTTTATCAGGGTTCACATAAGAGGAACTAACAGCTATCTGTACTTAGTATTTCTTTTTTGTTAATTAGGAATATTTAATTATGGTCTTAGTGTATTTTGTTATTATTGACATAATGTTCCAAAATGCTTTTAAAAGTGGTCAGTTGTCACATATATTTATACATATGTTATAAAAAGGAACTTGTTTCATAATTATCTGCCTCTTACTTACGAGGAATATGAGTGTTAAAGAAATGCAGACAGATGTTTGGAGTACATTAGAGCCAAGTTTGATTTTTTTCATCTTGTTGGCATAGGAATTTACAGTGATTCATTGGGTTGTTTCTTTATTTAACTGGTTTCATTTTAAACATATCTTTGCCCCAACAATGATTTACTTAATTTAGAACAGTATTCTGGTGAGTACAGGGACTAGTTTAACTTAACATCCAAATATTTGATTCTGTAATTATTAAAAATCAATATAAACATTTTACCACTGTGTTAGTAATCGTTTAAGAACACTTTTTAGTATGAAAATATTTGGTTATTTTCTTATTCCTAAAATCCTGGTTACTTATTTCTTATCTTTTTAAAATATAATTTGTCTAATGGTATTATTAATTATTACGTAAAACAAAGAGTCCCATCAAAAGTGTTTGGATTTTCTTTGCATATTCTGAAGATTAGGATTATTCTGCCTTGGTAAACTTAATTTCTGAGGATTTTCAAAATACAGTACAAGAAATAATTTTCTTCTGTCTGCCTAAAGTATGAGCTCATTGTCACTGGTAATTTTTTTATACATCTCACAAGTCAGGCTGCTTCCTAAACAGAATAATATCAGGAATATAATAAACCCTGATTGATTCCGTGTTTAGGGGTTAATGAAGTACTATCAGATTCAGAACCATCTTGACATTTTAGGGAGTAGTCCTCCCACCATTGCTAGGATATTGGATCCAGAAGCCAAGAATGATTTTTTTTTTCTCCTAGATTACCAGCCAGGAAGTTTCTATGATGAGGGAAATATTCCCAGAGTTCAGAGAATGCTGTCATCATATGGGAAGTATAATTTGAAACAAGGAGAGAGGGAGTCCCAGAACATACCTAGCCCTACATTCCATTTATGCCAGAAGAAAGTGTAGTTTAATTTTCATTTTAATGAACTAGGTATGACTTTGTTTTGAAATGGTTCTGACATTTCTGTTACTATTGGAGATATTCTGTCCTTTTATTTCTCTTAGTTTAAAAGTTCTGTGTTTACCCCTCTGTTTAAAAGATTGCCAAGACCCAGAATGGTGTGGTTTTTGATGAGAGTAGTTGGAAGTGTTATTGATATTTCAGAGAATCCCTTTATCAAAGATAATTGGTCATAATGGTGAAGTTCATTATGTCATTTTCTCTAAAATCCAAAGATGACTCTGGGTAGAGATGGGGGACAGGGAAGCAGGAGGAGGATGTTAAGTGTTCAACATAGAAGGCTGGAATGGCAGAGCAAATGGGGTGATTTTATCTCTTATAGTCTATGGGGAATATTTTGAGATCAAATTCTTTTTTTAATTATTTATTTTGAGAGAGACAGAGACAGAGCACATGAGCAAGGGGAGGGGCAGAGAGAGAGAGAGAGAAAAGAGAGAATCCTAAGCAGGTTCCCAGTGACAGCTCCAGCTGAATGTGGGGCTTGATCTCAGAAACCACGAGATCATGACCTGAGCCAAAATCAAGAGTTGGTTACTTAACCTACTGAGTCACCCAGGCACCCTGAGATCATATTTCTCTTACAATTTAGAAATTTAATAGATTCAAACTATATTACATTAGATTTCTAAATTATAGAAGTTAGTTTTAGTCTACAGTTATGGTTTATTTTTTAAAATT
The DNA here is from genome assembly GCF_007474595.2 of Lynx canadensis. NCBI lineage: Eukaryota > Metazoa > Chordata > Mammalia > Carnivora > Felidae > Lynx > Lynx canadensis. The sequence goes on along the minus strand of NC_044308.2, from coordinate 30,023,502 downwards.
ATAATTAGTGCTAATTTTGTGTTACATTCATATTACCTTATATTTGTAACGGGTTTTTTTTTTTTTTTTTTTTATCTTAATCTATTCTTTGAAACAAAGGAGGCTCAACTTAGCTGGTCTAGATAAGGTTGTTTGACTCTTGGATATGAAAAATAATGAACTGCAGAGAGACAAAGCACAAATTGTTGGGTGCTGCTGTTTTATTTGTCTAGAAAAACTTGAAAAATAAAATTCTAGTAAACAGTAGAGTTGTTCTTCAGAGGGTTTTGCAGTGATTATTGAATGTTTTAATAAACATTTCCCCAGGGCCTACTTTGTGCAAGCATCATGCTCAACACTAGGGATATAAATGCATGAGATGAAGTGTTTTATTCTTGAAGAAGTCCATGGGAGAGAGAGCTGTATGAATAATTGCCATATGATAGGGGTAGACATTTTATTACCAGCTTTTGTAGCAGGTGATTTCTCTTGGTTGCAATGACACTAGGGAATAAAGAGAGACCAAGGTCAGAAAGCCAAAAGTCACCACATGGCTGAGGGAGGCAGCCATTCCTTCTTAGGAGAATCTTTCAGAAACTCTTCTTATTCTTACACCATGTATCAGCAATTTCAATGATGATAACCAAGAGTAAAATCAAAATATGTCATAAGACATGAGAATATTTTTGTTACAAAGAGGCATTTTGGTTATCATAACAAAACCTCATATATTGGTGCTGCTTTATGGCTAACCTTCTAAAGAGTTTTCTATCGGGAGCAACTTCCCATTTTGCAATAAAGAAAGTAAATAAGGAAAGAGTAAAGGGCCCTCTGTAGTGGTACTACCAATGGCAGTCAGTTTGCTCTGCTCTAATTGGGTGCATCTATAAATTTGGTGTTGGAAAGTCCATAACATTAGGACAAATAGCCTTGTGCAACAGAACTTACTTGAGAGGGCTTTGATGATGCACAAAATTAGAAAACAGAGGCCTATAGGAGATACACATTTGCTGTTTTTATTTCATTTCTTGGCTAGTTGAAGTGGTTGGTATTATCCTTTCTTATTCTTTAAAACATCTTATAAAAAATGAAACACTTCAAAGAACCTTTTATCTCTCTGTGCTTTAGTTCTGTTTATGAGCTGGCATGCTCTTTTCCATTAGTATCATGAGCTACTCCTAGAATCCTATGTGTATCCAACAAAAGTTTCCTTTTTGGAAATTACAGCCAGTTTTGGTTCCCTTTACTTCATTTAGGAACTTTCAAAATTGGTTATTAACTTTTTTATTACTTCAGAGATAATAGTTTTAATTATTATTAAGTATACACTTATTTTTTTCTATTTGAGATTTTCTTTATTATACTACTTTTGAAATTAAAGGTGTTTGTAGACCACTCAAAAGATTCAAAGCCTTGAGTTTCGTAAGTGGTATTTGGGTATGCTTTTTTGTTTTTAACTGTATTTGGGGCAAATTATTGCTCACTCCATGTGCTTGAATTTCCCCTGATGTAGACCAAGAATATTCCTCACCTTTTCTGTAAGAGTAGTTTAAAAGGTAAGTCTAATTTATTTTGAGTGATATTGGTCATTAGATCAGAGTGGCTATTAAATTTCAAAGCATTATCATAGTGATTATGATTATTACTGAGCTGGAGGCAGTCTTTTCTGGAATCTATGTTATTAGTCTTCTTGGTTCTAGTGCAAGGTTCTGCAAAGCTTTCCTTTTGAGTTAAAGTTTATAGTTTTGCCATCATCATAGAGTTTACAGAATGTTGACCACATTGTTAGGAGGTGCCAACTCAGACTGCTTGGTAGTAACTGCCTGGAGAACCTGTTGACAACTAGGAGGCTTGCGGGGACATTTGTGAAGGAGTGGTACAGTCTAATAATGTCTGACATGATCACAAATTGGGAAGGGATGGAGTAGGATTTGTGTTACTTACACCATGTGTTTGCCAAATCCATAAAGGGGCCTTAGAGTAGGGATTTACTCCCACATGTAGAGTAAAAAGTCATTCTTACCATATCCCTTGTCAGAAAATCCTCCCATCTTTGTTCAGATACCTCCAGTGGGGAGCTGACTACCTCCCTGAGTTCCCATTCTGTTGTTGGACAGCTCTGTTAGAAATTACCCCCTGTAGTATTCATATGCCTTTCCATTTAGTTGTTACTCTGTATTGAAAGTTCATGAAAACCTAATATAAAGGGTTTCTGACAAGGGTAAATTATGAGGTGTTTGTTTGTTTTGGTATCACTTACCAGCTGCCTTTTTGTCCATTTCAAAGAACTTTAATTTCAAAATAAATATTCATAAGAAGTTGCCTAAATGGTATAGAGGGTTGCTGTGTCCTTTTCACGCTGTTTTCTCCAATGGTAACATCTTACAAAACTGTAGTACAATAACAAAATCAGGAAATTGATGTTGGTACAGTCCACCAACCTTATTCAGATTTCACCAGTTTTACATGTTTTTTGTGTGTATGCATTTGTGTGTGTGTGTGTGGTCCTGTGTAATTTTATCATATATGTAGATTTGGCTAATTGCCACCATAGTTAAGATACAATACTGTTCCATACCCCCAAAGAGCTCCTTCCTACTTACCACTTTATAGTCATTCCCAGTCCTCACCCCTATTCCTCATCCATGGCAACCACTAATCTGCTATCCATCTCTGAAATTTTGTCTTTTTGAGAATTTTATATAAATGGAATCATATAGTACAACCTTTGAGATTGGCTTTTTTCTCACCCAGTTTAATTCTCTTGATATCTATCCAAGTTGATTACATGTATCAATAGTTATTCTATTTTTTTGTATCATTATTAATGTTTTCCTTAAGGCCACAATAAATATTTGTCTATATAAACAACTTTTAAAGTATTATAAAAGTGGTGAATTCACATTTATAGAGCCATTAAATGTGAATTCACCTATTACATGATACATAAGAAATCTCAACTTTGACCATTTCTTGCTGAACTGTTAGGGCTAATGGGAGTGCAAGAGTGTCACACGCTCATCATCCAATCACCCCATTTGTGCTACTTCCTTTGTGGCCACGGGTTGTCTATCTGAAGGGATGATTATGTGGATGAAATGAGACATAAAGTCAAAATACAAATTTTTCTATACCATGTCAAACCCAAATAAATATGTAAGGTACAAATGTAACCTATGGTTATGTCTGGTACAATGAGATTAACAATTAGAGATTTGTTTTTTTTTTTTTTTTTTTTAAAGAACTTGTCTTATTTTCCATCTTGTCTATAATGAATGCATTATTTATCTTTGTTTTTCTATTTATAAAAATAATGCATACTTATTAAAAGTGGAAACATGATAAAAATACATACACTAGATAGTGAAAACCTACAGAAATCTCCCCCCTAAAGTTAATTATTATGAACTATTGTATGTTTTTTATGCATACATTAAGTTTTTGTTATTATTATGAAAACAAACCAGGGATTTGCTGTGCACATTGTTTTGCCTCTCTTTTACTAAGGTATCTTGAATATTTTTTCATGTCTGTACACATGACTTTACTAGCTATATGGTTACTTCACTATGTACATGTACTATTCATTATTACTCAGTTACTCCTCATTGAATGCCTGCTGTGTTCAAGGCCCATGCTGGGGAAACTGCAATAAATAATACATGAAACTTACATTTTAGAGGGAAGATAGACATTAGTAATGATTAATTCCTCAATTGACTATTTGATTACAATGTGATATTGACTAGGAAAAAAGCAGTACAGAGAGCTGTGCAAGTTAGTGCCTGTCAGGTCACTCAGCCTGGACTAGGAACCAGGGAGGAGCTCCCAGAGAAAGTGACTTCTGAGCTGAAATCTAGGGATGGTTATGTATGAATTAGGAAGTAACTGATGAAAGAATAGTGCATAGATGAATAGAAACTCATCTAGATATTCCCATACATGGCTGGAAAGCTGTATGTCACAATGGCAACCTTTTTTTTTTATTTTTTGGTATAGCATTACAGAAGTTTTTTTAAATCTACATTCTGATTTGTCTACAGTGAACATGTATTTATCATGTAACTAAAATAAAAAGAAAAACCAGAAGTGTTGAATCACTATATTGTACACCTGAAACTAATATCACTGTATATTAACTAACTAGAATTAAAAGCTTTAAAAAAAATAAGTGGGTGCAGTAAATAAAAAAAAGAAAACCATAAACCTGTTTGATGTACAAATACATATACTCATAGGGGAAAAAAACTAATAAAATCTTTCTCAGTGTATTAATACTGTGGTGGCATTATAGGTAGCTGCTATATTTTTAACAAAACTTTTTAAGAGTAGTATTAGCTTTATAGAAAAATTAATATGATACAGAGTTGCCATATGCCCTCCCCCCAACACACACATACACCTTCCCCCCCACACAGTTTCATCTATTCACATCTTACATTGATTTGGTACATTTGTTACAGTTGGTATTTTAATATTGATACATTATTATTAACTACCCATTGTTTATTCAAGTTTCTTTAGCTTCCTTTTGGCTGTGACAGTTTCTTATTTCTTTTTCTTTATTTTGATGTCTTTGACAGGTTTTTTTTACATTTTTTTCAAACGTTTATTTATTATTGAGAGACAGACACAGAGTGTGAGCAGGGGAGGGGCAGAGAGAGGGGCAGACACAGAACCCAAAGTAGGTTCCAGGCTCTGAGCTGTCAGCACAGAGCCTGACACAGAGCTCGAACCCACAAACCACGAGATCATGACCTGAGCTGAAGTCGGACACTTAACCGACTGAGCCACCCAGACACCCTGATGTCTTTGACAGTTTTGAGAAGTAACTGGTATATTGTAGAATATCCCCCTTTTGGAATTATCTGATGTTATCTCATGATTATACTGCAGTGTGGTGGGTTTTTGGTAAAGTGCCCACAGAGGTAAAGTGCCAGCCTCATCACATCATATCAAGAGGTACCTACTATCAACATGAATTATCACGTTGATATTAACCTTGATTACCTGGCTGAAGTAGTTGGTGTGTTGTCAGATTTCTTCTGTATTGTAAAGTTACTTTACTCCCTCCATTTCATACACTGCTCTTTAGAAGGAAGTCTTTATGCAAAGTCTCTACTTAAAGAATCAGAGTTATGCTTCACTTCCTTGAGGGTAGAGTATTTACATAAATTATTTGCAATTCTTCTGCACAGGAGATTGTCTTTTCTCCTCAGTTTATTTATGTATTTAATCATGAGAATGAACTCATGGAGATTTATCCTTTAGGTTTTAACCCAATAGTATATTTTATTGTTCAAATGATTCCAGCTTTGGCTATTAGGAGCTCTTTCACTTGCCTTTCGTACATACCCCATCACAAGATTTGTGTTTGTTTTTTGTTTTCTAAGTGTTTCCTTATTTTCTGACACTGCAAGATGCTCTAGGCCTATTGTGTGTTGTCTGTCACAGACCTAGAATCACCCATTTTTCAAGGAGCCTTGTTTCCTTTCATTGAGGATAGTATTAAAAACCAAAATCTTGGGTGCTATTGTTTTTTTCTCTATTTTTTTTTCTTAGTTCTGGTCCCCCCCCCCTCCTTTTTTCCCCCTTAAGATCTCTGGTAAACCAAATATGAATTTTACCATGGCAAATTTAGGTTAGCTCATTAAATATTCATTTCCTACTACCTTTCCGTCCTTTCCTTCTTTCTTAGACATCTTTCAGCCAGGGGTGACCTTGTGACACAGTGATGGCCAGAGAGATACTAAATACAAACCTCCTGGGAAAGGGTTTCTTTCCAAAATCAAGTCAAAACCTGGAGGGATATATTTTGGGGACACTGAGCCTTCGTCCCGTCAAAATGGAATTGATACCTGGATGTTCGGCATGAGTATGAAAGCAAATGCTAGGGAATGCACAGTAGAGAGATAGAAGGGACTTTGTTTTGTGATGTCATTGGTGACCTATATGGTTGAACCATCCGTGGTTTGCCCAGCTCCAGACTTCTAAAATAAGATAAACTCCCATGTGTTAACTATTGTTCCTTGGTTTTTCGGTAATTGCAGCAGCTGAGCACAAAGTCTTAGCCAATTCAGATATCAGTTTGGTCGGCAAAATTACCATTAGTTTACTTAAGAAATATTTAAAGACCTACCATGTGTATGGCTTCATAATAGGGGCAAAAAGAGAGGAACTCTGTTGATATCATCCCTGTTCCCACTGGCCCCAGTTTTAATAATGATATGCAGAATAGGATAATTATATGAGTGACTATGATTAAAAACAGAATGTAGTATACCTTTGTCATTTGCTTGGTCATGATTACTCATCATCTGTCACTTTATCTTACTGCATTCTTTGTATCTGAAACTGGCTTGGCAGTTTAGCTAGTTCCAGGACAGAAACCTAAGCGTGATCCTAGTCCCTTACTTTTCTCTAACTCTCCACATCCATTTGCTTACCATTTGGTAGCCTGTTTTCTTACTTTGTAAATATTTTTTATCCCATCTTATTTAATTCCTTTACTCCTCTACTAGTTCTGACCCTTAGAAATTTCTCTCATATACAACATTACAATGCTAGTCCCCATGCCTCCAATTCATTCTCCTCACCCTACAGGCAAAGCAGTCTTTCTAAGAGGCAGATGAAATCTTGTTTCTCTCTTCAGTAAAATTATGTGTTGGCTTTGCATTGTTTCAAGTATAAAGTTCAAATTTTTCCTCTTGAAAGTCTTGCAGAATCTCACCCTGCCTGGCTGTCCAGTCTTGTTTCGTGGCAGTGTCCCCACACAAAACCACTCTGCAGGACACACCCCTGACTTCATTCCAAACATTTAACTAATTCTTCTTTAGTTTACTGTGTTCTTACTTATCTCAGAACATTTCCTCAGCCTGAAATTCTTGGTACTCCCAATGCCTTTTAATCCTTAAAGACAGAGCTGGTCTTTCAGAAGACCTTCCCTAATTCTCACACTATCATTCTCAAGGATCTCTATACTCAACCTCTGTTGTCACATAACTGGCTGTTATATTTTGTTGACCTTAACAATAAAGCAGCCAGTTATTTTATCAGCAAAATGGGTTTATTCAGGAATAGCAGGAGAATTACAATTTGTGATATGGAAGTTATGACAAACCCTAGACAAGTCTGGATGTCCAAAGAGAGGAATGTTACTTATAGAGAAAAGGAGGAAGTTGGGAGGGACTGCTTTGAAGGAAAGTCTGTGTATGTTCCGGGTGTTGACAGTTTCTCATTGGCTAAGTTGTGGTGTTTTCTTACTGGCTGAGCTTGTTGCTGGGCAAGGAAAAAATTTTCCACTTTCTGTTGAAGCAGCAAAGTAGGTTTCTTGTTGGGAATGCAAAGTGTGTCTCTTCCTATTGGGTTATAGTTAGTGATGAGTAATAGGAAGGAGAGCTCTTCCTTCTGGCCTCTAGACTCAATTTTATTTATTTATTTATTTTTTTTTTTTAAATTTTTTTTTTTTCAACGTTTATTTATTTTTGGGACAGAGAGAGACAGAGCATGAACGGGCGAGGGGCAGAGAGAGAGGGAGACACAGAATCAGAAACAGGCTCCAGGCTCTGAGCCATCAGCCCAGAGCCCGACGCGGGGCTCGAACTCACGGACCGCGAGATCGTGACCTGGCTGAAGTCGGACGCTTAACCGACTGCGCCACCCAGGCGCCCCTAGACTCAATTTTAAATGAAGTTTCCTTTATTCAGTTTCACAACTTGAAATACCTCTTGAATTCATATACTTTCCATCAACTTTACACTTTGTTCTAGACTGTCATCATTATGACGTATTTAAATGGTCTTTCTGCTTCTGCTTTGGCAACTTATAAAGTACCTGCTTTACCCAGTATCCAGTGATCTTTCAAACTCCACATCTGATCATTATGGCACTGTGTTTAAAAATCTCTCTTCTCTGGTTGACCAATGAGCTTAGGCTACAGACTAAATCCTAATGTGGCCTGTAGTGTACTGCATGCATTGTTTCCTGTGTGTCCACTTTTCTAGCCTCACTTGTTTTCTTTTAACTCTTTAAACATGCTCTGCTCCCTAGTATCTCTGGACCTTTGCACAGGTTTCTCCTGTCTGAAACATTTATCATGTAGATACCTTCAACTCTCAGCACTTCCTCAGGATATCCCACCCAGAGCTATCTATAGCAGATTTTTTTGTTATAGGTTTCACTTATTCTGCATAAACTTGTGGAGTTGAGCAAGGTGGAGAGCATATAGTTGCATTTAATTTTCAAAAATGATTGTAGCTCCTATCTTTAAAAGTAGCTTTTCTGCATTCACTCCTCTGGAAAAGCTTCATTCCTTGTATACAAACTGCTCATTTCACTCATTCCGTTAGATTCTTGTCCTGTCTGGACTTCTTGATAAATTCCTTAAATAGAGGTCTTGTCAGCACCCTAGATTCTTTGGCTCTAAATCTTTTTTACAGTGTAACCATTTTTCTCTCCCAATTTTTAGTTTTGTTTGTTTTGTTTGTCAATTTTTGGTACAGAACCCACAGAGAAAGTTAACAGTTGTTTACTTTGTTCAGAAAAGTTCTGAGTAATATAAGCTGCACTTAAATGGGTACTCTGACCACACTAGGAACATAAGGGACTTTAAAAAGAGTGATTCAGGGTGAGCATTCTGTTCTTCACTTCCCTAACCCCCAGACTCAGACCTCACACTTAGAATTTTGTGTAATTTCATGATCTGCTGACAAATATCCAGAGTTAGTCCCGATTTTAAACATATACTGCAAATTCATAGACTCAAGAGTGGAAAGAGGCTTTAGAGGCCATTTAGTTTTAGTCCAGCCACCTCTCTATTCAGGGTTGTTTGTTCCTGAGTGTTCTGTGCCACCCACATGTAAGAGTTGGTCTTTCATACAGTGAACTCAAACCTGCCTCCTTAAAAATTTTCATCCACTGGCTTTTAATTCTTAGCACTGTCTGTGGAGTGACAACTTTTGTATGTAAAGACAGCCATCATGTCTTTTCTAGGTAGCTTTTCTCCGGGAAGAATAGTCTCAGTTCCTTCTATATCATGGCTTAAAGTTCTTTATCATCTTCTTTGAATTTCTGCAATTTTGATTTTTGAATGTTTTGGATTATTTACCACTCTGTCCCTTTTCTATTAGTGTAAATAATAAAGATGATTGCAAATGAAATAAGTTGATAGGTTTAATGGCAAATGCAAAATATACAAGAACAACTTAGTTGAGGGAACCTGTGAAATACAATTTGGTGTTTAGCTTACAGATCAGAAAAAGTTATTTATCCAGACTTTTTTGGATTAAATAGGGGGTGGAGACAGAGGACATTTGGGTAATAGAAACTGGTATAGGGGATGATTTATCTGATGAATGAACACTTCCTTCATTTTACTACATCATTACATTTGCATATCGCTATCATTTTCAATCTATGATCAGCTGCTCAATTTCATAAATACAGTGTATCCAGCATTTTGCCACTCAGGACATTACAGACTGTTATTTATTTATTTATTTATTTATTTATTTATTTATTTATTTATTTATTTATTTTTGGAGCTGTAAAGATGTTTATTCCCCTGCTGAAAAACACACATTTTATTATGAATTATAACTTGTGGCAGCCTTACAGGTCATTCCTCCTATCTGTGCAAAATTACGGATTTACCACTTGCTGCCTGAATTAAGAGAGTTAGAAGTGGTGGTGGCAGCTGAACTTCCTATGAACTGCAAAGCCCTGAGATAACTTGTCAGGGATGTCTAAGGTTTCTCTTTAACTTTGCCTTTATCTTACCCTGGGAGAAAACCCACACAAATGAGAGAAGACACATTCATCTTTGGTAATGACACAGAAACTTGTGCTTTTCTGATCTTTTGCCACTCAAGTGCTGAATTAATATCAAGTGAAAATTATAAAATGACTTTTATAATTGTTTTCAACAAAAATTGAAAAGGAGCATTGTCTGGATATTTATGATTTTACCTGAACTCCAGCATTTCAAATGGAATTGATCTCTTTCCAAAGGACAGCTTTATCTGGGTGGTTTTCATTTTTATTTTTTTAAAGTTTATTTATTTATTTTGAGAGAGTGTGAGCGATAGAGCAGAACAGGGGCAGAGAGAGAGGGAGAGAGAGGATCCCAAGCAGGCTCCACACTGTCAGTTCAAAGCCCACATTGGGGCTCGAACTCACGAACCATGAGATCATGACCTGAGCTGAAGTCAGATGCTTTACTGATTGAGCCACCCAGGCGTCCCTTGATTTTTTTTTTTTAAGACTTTATTTTTAGTCTGTACACCCAACATATGGGGCTCAAACTTACCACCCTGAGATCGAGTCACATGCCCTACCAACTGATGCTCCAAGGTGCTCCTTGACAATTGTTTTTTAAATACTAAAACTTGTGCATGATGTCATCTTGGTGACCAGCTTTGAACAGAAGTTTTAGTATTAATAGCATCTCCTCCAATAATTTAGCTTCTCTTCCTTCTTTCTCAGTCTAATATTATTGAAAGGTGTAGGACCGGAAAAGGTCCTTACATAACATAAGCCTATGGTACTGGAGTATGTGAAGTGAAATAGAGGTGTTTAATCAGCCTCAAAAGCTATTTACTGCTTCGTAAACTTCAGTGCTCAGTGTCATAAATATTATTACTGTGCTAGGACTTCAGAAAAGCAGTGAAATAGCAAAACTGATTTTTTTTTTCTATAGTTAAAATATGGAAGGTTTTCTTCCTAACAGAATTATGTAATGAAGCTAATAGTTTGGAAAAGCATACATACTTGAAATTCTTAACTGAAATGTCATTAGAAGGGACTTAAATACAAATGAGGGATATGTTGACAATAAAGCAAGGAGGAAAGGCTATCGCTGTTAAGGCTGAAGTTATGTTGAGGAATAAGTCACATAATATTTGCCATGTATTTATTGAGCACTACTATGGGGCATGGGCTAATAGGGACTTTCCATCCATTATTTTTTTAATTATTATAGCAGCCCTGTAAACTAAGTTGGGTCTAGTTTTAGAATAAGGACACAAGCTCAGAGAAGTTGTCACACGGTTGTGTCTGATTACACTTCTACTCCCTCCATTACTTCAAACTGCTTATCAAAAGAAAGCCTGCATTTAAATAGTCATTTTTTCAAATTCATTCTGCTGAATACCCATTAGTATACTGGAAAAGTTAAGCTGTGCTGTGTTACTTCTTAGATTTTTTAACCTTTTATTTTTCCATATTCAACATTTATTAAGCAGCTAGTATATTCCTAACATTTAATAAGTATTATGAGGGTTGTAACCATATGTGAAGACCATGTCTTCCCCCTTCAGAGTTTACAAACTGATAAATATTCCAGCCTTGTATACAAAAATTTTAAAGTACAATCAAGAGAGCAAGGTTCTTTTTTCCAGTATTTTGTGACTGTTGGCGAGACCCCTTCCAAATTATTCCCCTTCTGTTTAAGTAGGGAAGTGCACATAAAAGCTAAAATTCAATCCAATTGATGTATGTACGATCCAGTTTACAAGGACAACTAAGGAAGGAGTTCATAGTCTGGTTGAAATGCTTTGATAGAGGGGAAATCGTGTGCAATGAGAATCTACAAGAGGTAGTTAGCATAAGAACTCCTGAAGCAGGAAAGGTTTTATAGAAACATTGTCTTTGGAGCCAAAACAACAACAACAAAGAAAGCTGGTCAATACAGAATCTAAGGGAAGGCTTTTGTTAGGATTCTAACATTTCATTAACCCAAATGTTAATTTTTTGTGTGTACTATGTACTGTGTATGTACATAGTACTATGTACTATGATTTCGTATTCTTTTACACCAGTAATGTTTTCAAAAAGACCCTACATTCTTTATGAAAACGTCAGCAGTAGAAGTTAAAAAGTTTGGATTGATGATGTTTGTATAAGAAAATTTGCTGATCATCGTGTCCAGTCCCCTCACTTTGCACACAAAGAATCCAAGGCCCAGATAAACTGTGAAGTGCTTAATATCAAGTACTTGTAAACATCAGACCTGGGACTTGGCTTGGGTTATAGTCATGGTTTTGTCCTGTAGCTAAAGCTCTAGTTGAAAAATGCATGAGGTTAGTGATGGTTTAATAATAAAAAATAATTTATATTTCCTTTTATTGTTTTTCTTCATTGGTGTTGGGAGAGAAGTGATTGAAGAAATGTGAAGTAATGGAAGTATCCTAGATGGAATGTGGATGATAATTTATTTAGGTAAAGCATGGGGAAGCTTTACTTCAGAAAGTTCAGCTTTCTAAAGTGGAGTCACTTAATTTCGCAAGGTGTTTATGTACATGCCATCTTTATAATGTATAAAATAGTGTGAAGATAGCAAATTTAATAAAAAGCCTGAGTGTATGAGGTAATAGTGGCAATAGAAATTGTAAGCTCAGATTTATTCATACATTCTTCTCTTAACTGGCCTTTTAACTGAAGTGAAATTGATGGGAAAAGCATGAAGTTATGGAGAGTTTGCAATAGAGATGCCTTTGGTTGACTGTGATTACTATAATGTATTTCAACCTTGAAACTGAGCCCTGGATGACAAAGGAAGGCAGCTTAGACATAAGAAAATGCCAGAGAGACAAAATAACCTTCAGCTAGTCTATAAAAGAATGATTAAGCAGTTCAAAATGTAAATGCCATATTCTATCATACAGCCATTTCTGGGGATTTGAAATGATCATAACTCTTCTTTTTCTGGGTCCAGAAATGCAATTCTATTCTGAATGGCATAAGAAAGTATTTGGGGCCTACTGTCACCCTTTTTTCTAGGTGCTTTACCCAGGAGATAATGTGTGCAAAAGCCAAATAATTTTTGAAGAACAATGTAAATGATGTGAAAGCAAAGGATAAAAGGTATCCTCAGAATTTCCATGGTTAAGTCCAATGAAGGGTTTAGACTTGGAGTGTTTAAGAAGTCTTACTGATTACATCATTCATTCCTTTAAAGTCTTACTAATTACCCTTCTTTCACCTTTCTTAAAATACTTGAAAGAAATCCAAGACCAAAAAGAGAAAATGGCTAAACAAAAATGTACGTGTTGACTGCCATTACAATTTACCATATGTACTAATCTTTGCTAGTGAGAATTACCTACAGTGTACATAAAATGAAGATGTTAGATTAGATTATTCTAAGTCCTTTCTGTTCTAAAATCCTAACCAAGACTCTATTGCATTATTCTAAGTCCTACCCATTCTCCTTTGTATTATATCCTATCAAACGGATTAATTTCCAGAAGACCCTACGTTAATTATTTACTCCTTTGTCATTTAGTGGATCCTCATTAAATATATAATTGAGTATAAATTCTGGGCCTATCTTTCCTACCCATTTTATGAATCTTCTGGCCAACACTGTTTATTTAATACTCTTCAGCTCCCCTGTGTGCACTCTAAATTGTCCATGCCCCTATTAAAACTTTGTCAAGTGACTTAATTTCTCTGGAGTTGTTTCTTCACCCTTATAGGAAGGATAATGGATTTAATGACCCTTATACTTTTGTGATTTCTAATTTACATATAATTTTTCAATGATTGCTATTTTATCATTATAACAATGCTTTACAGTGATAAGTGCAGGAATTACTATACACATGTACAAATAAGCACCAAGTCCAAGTAGGTTAGGTGATTGTATGACAGTTGTTCTCAAACTTGGTAGTGTCAGAAAAAATCCCATTTAAAAAGTATCCCCCAAAATGAAATGCTTAAGGTATAGATCTAAGAAAATAAATGTAGATCTATAAGTGGAAAACTATAAAACAGTGATTTTAAAAAGTCAAAAAAGATCTATATAAATGAGATATTCTGTGTTCATGGATTGGAATACCCAATATTGTTAAAGCCTCAGTTTTTTCCAGTTTATGTATAGACTCAACACGATCCCAGTCAAAATCCCAGTAAGCTATTTTGTGGCTATCATCATACTAAATCTAAAGTTTGTATGGGAAACGAAAGACTTAGTAAGGTCAACGCAATACTGAAAACGAACAAAGAAAATGAACAGTTAGAGTACTTACACCACCTGATTTCAAGACTTAATGTAAAGGGTACCAGTAATCAAGACACAGTGGTATTGGCAAAAGAATAAACACATAAATTAACAGAATGGAGAGTCCACGCAATAAATAAACAAAACTAAATCCACACAATATAGTCAACTGGTCTTTGACAAAAAAGCAAAGACAGTTCAATGGAGAAATGATAGTCTTTTCAATAAATGAGGCAACAAGTGAACATTTGCAAGAAGTGAACCTAGGCATAGGCCTTATGACTTATACAACAATTAATGCAAAGTGGATCGTTGGCCTAAATTTAAAATGTAAAACTATATTGAAGAACATATAGGAGAAAACTGATATGAATCTTGGGTTTGTCAGTGAGTTTTAAAATACATTAGTAATGTGATCCATGCAAGAAAAAAAATGGGTGAAGTTGGGCTTAGTTAAAATTGAAAACTTCTTCTCAATGCAAGATACTGTTGAGAGAATAAAAAGACAAGCCACAGTTGGGGAGAAAATATTTGCAAAACACATATGATAAAGGACTTGTATCCAAAATATGTAGAAAACTCTTAAAACTCAGCAATAAACAAATCAACTCAATCAAAAAATGGACAAAAAATTTTGAAGAGACGCTTCATCAAAGAAGATATATAGATGGCAAGTAAGCATATAAAAGGTTAAAACAATAATGAGATACCATTACATACTATTAGAATGGCTAAATTCCAAACACTGACAAAAGCAAATTTTGACCAAGGATGTGGAGGAACGGTAATTTCATTCCTTGCTGGTGAGAGTGCAAAATAGTATGGCTAATTGTTGCCTGCAAAGCTAAATGTGTAAATCACCATGTAAATCAGCAAACACCTTCCTAAGTAGTCACACAACTAATTTGAAAACTTACAACCAAACCTGCATGCAAACGTTTATAGTAGCTTTGTTCATAATCTCCCCCTCTAAAACCAGAAGCAGCCAAGATATCCTTCAGTAGGTTGAATGAATAAACTTTGGTACATCCATAAGTGGAATATTATTCGGTGATAAAAAAGAACTATCAAACCATGGAAAGATATAGATGAATCTTAAATGCATGCTGCTGAGTTAAAGAAGTCAGTCTGAAAATTCTACATACTGTGTAAGTCCCATTATATGGCATTCTGGAAAAGGCAAAAATAAGAGTCAGTTAAAGGATAAGTAGTTGCCAGAAGCCAAGGGGAGTAACAAGTTGTGGGGAAGGTTGGTTAGGTGAAACGCAGGGGCTTTTTTAGGATAGTGAAAGTATTTTGTATAATGCTGTAATGATGAATATAGGACATTAAGTATTTGTTAAAATCTGTGGAACTTTATAGCAGAGTGGATATTAATATATATTAATTTTAAAAACCTCATTTAGGAAGTCAGGGATCTCAGGGTAGAATGTAAAGTGTGACAAAGAATGTAAATGTATTACAAATATATTAATGTCACTGAAGGGGGTGTAGGAATGAGGTACTGATCTAAGTAATTTGGGAAATGAGTAGAATCTGTAACACTAAAAGGCAAAAGGAACTGTATATGTAAACACTGTACTCTCTTACAGGGGGACAGGGTATATGGGTTAACAATTCTGCAGCTGCTATACATGTTTCTGCTATTGTAGTGGGGTTACAGTAAGCAAGGGGAAGAAGCTAATATGATCCATGTGATAATGGACTGGAGTTGGAGACTTAGTATGAACTCATGTTTAGCTTAATATAGATGCAGGTGATTGCATATAAAAATGTTTATAGATAATGTGTATATACACAGGTTAGTAAACATAGATTGCTCTGTCAGCTGAGAGGGTCTAGAAGCAATGAAACCCCAGTAGCAATGACCACACCTTGTGCCCAGATCTTGGTTTCTAATACCATTATCCTATAAGAGGAATGAAAGTTTCTTGGAGAAGTGACTAATTCTTGTGTTGGGGCAGGAAATATATAGGGTGAGCCCAGAGCATCTTGTAGTGCCCAAAACTAACAAATGCTTTAAATACACACACACACACACACACACACACACACACACACACACAACACGGTAACAGGAGTATGCCATAGGGATAGAAGAGCTGACTAAAAGATCTCCCAACATGCAAAACTGGAACACTGTGAGCAATAAAATAAAATAGTGTTGGGTTAAAAGCCAAAATATAAAGAAATATTCATATATCCATACTGATATAAACAAACAATTGATGTTGACCCCAAGGGAGAATAGGCACATCTCCCATGCAGAAGAATTTCAGTACTTTATTTAGATACTCCACCTGCAAGGAAGTGTAAACTCCCCACCTCTCAAGTTGAACTGTTGATAGTGACTTTTCTCCAAAGAGTACAATATCATGGAAAAACCTGACAAACACTGCCTCGTGCCAGGTTATCAAGGTCACCATCAATAGTGAGAAGTCATGTTGATAAGTTGTATCCTTGATAGGATAAAAATGATACTTTACCTGTGCTGTTTTCCTCCCTCCAACACATTATCCCAGTCTAATCATGAGAAATCAAATCACAATTCTCTGAAATATCTGAACAGTAATCTTTAAAACTGTCAAGGTCATTGTAGTAGGTTAAATGGTAATATCCCCCCAAAAGTATGCCCATGTCCTAACCTCAGAACCTCTCTCTCTTGGACACAGAGTCTTTGCAGATGTATTTAAGAATCTTGAGAGATCATCCTGGATTATCAGATTACCTGGATTATTTAGTAGGCTCTAAATCCAATGACATGTCCCTCATAAAACAGGGAAGGCACAGACACAGAAGAGACAGAAGCAGAGACTGGAGTGATGTACCTGTAACCAAGGGATGCCTATGGCCACCAGAAGCTGGAGGAGACAAGGAATGGTTCTAAGACTTTTCAGAGAGTGTGGCCCTACTGAAATCTTGATTTTAGAGTTTATGACTCCTAAAACTGAAAGAGAATAAACTTCTGGTTTCCAGGATAGTTAATATACCTGAAACTGTTATACCAGTTTCAGGTGTACATTATAGTGATTCATCAACTCTGCATTACTCAGTGCTCATTATGATAACTGTGCTTTAATCACCTTTACCTGTTTCACCCATCCCCCCCCCCCCCCCCCCTTAGGTAACTATCAGTTTGTTCTCTACAGTTAAGACTCTCTTTTTTGGTTAGTTTCTTTTATTCTTCATTCATTTGTTTTGTTTCTTAAATTCTGCATGAGTGAAATCATACGGTATTTGTCTTTCTCTGATATATTTCACTTAGCATTATACCCTCTAGATCTATCCATGTTGTTGCAAATGGCAAGATCTCATTCTGTTTTATGGCTGAGTAGTATTCCATTTGTGTGTGTGTGTGTGTGTGTGTGTGTGTGCGCGCGCGCTGTGCGTGCGTTCGCACGCATGTGCACCTCCCGCCCGCCCCTCCCACCCCATCTTTATCCATATATCTGTGGATGGACAACTTGGGTTGCTTCCATATCTTGGCTGTTGTAATAGTGTTGCAATAAACATAGGTGTGCATATATATTTTTGAATTCCTGTTTTCATTTTCTTTGGGTAAATACCCAGTGGTGGCGTTACTGGGTCACATGGTAAATTCCCTGTTTTGTTTTGTTTTTTAATTTTATTTTTCATGTTTATTTATTTATTTTTGAGAGAGAGAGCATGAGCAGGGGAGGGGCAGAGAGAGAGGGAGAAGAGAGAATCCCAAGCAGGTGGACATTGCCAGCGCAGAGCCCAATGTGGGACTCTATATCATGAACCGTGTGATCATGACCTGAACTGAATCAGGACTCATCTGGACGCTCAACCAACTGCGCCACCTGGGTGCCCCTTTGGGATTTTTTTAGAAGACCTTAGTTTGTCTAATTTGTTACAGCAGCTACAGTAAATTAATACATTCATCAAAAGACAAGGAAGCTCTGAGAAACTGTCACAAGCAAGAATAGCTTAACAATACTTAATTACTAAGTGTAGTATGATATTCTGGATGGGATCCTCACACAGAAATTGGACATTGGAGGAAAACTGAGGATATCTGAATAAAGTATGAACTTTTGTTAATAATAATTTATTTGTATTGGTTCATTAGTTGTGACAAATGAGGGCAGGGGGAAGAGAAAAAAGTGTGACAATGTATCACACTACTACAAGCTGTTAAGGGAAATTGGGTGTGGGATACATAGGAACTGGAGCTATCCTCACAGTTTGTGTACACATCTAAAACTGTTACAAATAAAGATATAGTAAAAAAGAAAGAAAAGGAAACGGTACCTTTTCTAGGAATAAAATGACCTCAGAATATCTACCCCCAGAGCAAGTGTTTCCTAACTTTTGCAACTATGTTTTTTGGGGGAGGTTTGTCTATTTTACAGGTCTCCTCTTTCTTTAAGCAGTGTGTAGTCAGCCTTGCTGTTCAAGGCAGATAAGCCGTTGGGGAAAACAGATGTATTCAGGTACAGAGGAAATCAGGGCAGTCACAACACATTCTAAACAAGTAGCACTTTGGCTTTCTTACTGCTTTCTTTGCTCCCTGAGTAATTCAGTCCAGAAATCATAGGATGGGGCCTAGAAACATAGGTGCCTGTGCTAGGACTCCTTGGAGAAATGGCTGATTAGGGCTGGGGTAGAGAAAGAAAAGGACAAGCTATGCTGGAAACAAGAAAGTAAGGAATCGCTCAAAGAGGTCTTATATCTAAAGGATACAGAAGTGACCTTGAAGAGCAAGCACTACACTGGCCAATGTTTGAACAGTTTGAACATCAAATAATACTCATTATCAAATTATAGCCCACTGAATAAAAAAGGAATTCATGAGTTTGCAAGTGACATAATAAATGAATGGAGAGAAGAAAAGGAAGAATGGAATTAGAACATCAGTTTGGGAACCAGTGTAGTTATCCATGGATAATCAGTTATCCATGAAATGTCAGTAGATGCCAAAACTAATGGGTGAAAGTTTAATAAGGAACTGCTGTTTATGTAGTCTCAAAATGTCTCCTCACAAAATATCTATTACTTAACAAGGAAAGAAAAGGAACTTCACAGAAGGAAACCGGCAGATTCTAACCTTAATCGGGTGATGAAAGCTAATGTAATAGTAATGGGACAAAATAAATCAAGCACTGACTGATAGGATGCAGTGTGAGGACCAGGGCATCATTTCCTATGATTCATCTACCAAAATCTATATAACCTAAATCTAATCTTGAGGAAACAGCAGAGAATCCCCAATTGGAGACTTTTTAGAAGATACCTGGCCGTAACTTACAAATTTTAAAGATCATGAAAGTAAAGGAAAAACTTGATAACTAACTGTTTCAGGGTTAACAGAGATTATAGAAACATGACAATTAAATGCAACCCATGATACTAGATCTGTTCCCTTTGCTACAAAAGACATTAGTGAGATGACTGGTGAAACTAAATAGGGCTTAGAGAGTACCTGGTATCATCGTGATTTGTTGATTTTGACGATTGTATCATGGTTATTTGGGAGAATGTCTTCATTAAAGGAATTACAAACCTAAGTTTTCAGGGATGATGGGACATAATGTCAGCAATTTACTCTCAATGATTAAAAAAAGATTCTTCCTACTATTCTTGAAACTTTTCTGTAAGTTTGAATTATGTTTAAGATTTTAAGTTTATCTTTAAAATTTTTAAATAAAAGACACTATGGGGGTGAGAGGGAGAGGGAGAATGTATTCAGAATAGCTCTGATCAACTAAAGATCCCCAGACCTTGAGGAAAATTGGATACATTAAAGGGAAAGACTAAGATCAAATATTAATGCTAGGAGAAAGAGTTCGTGGAAAGAATTTTTTCATAATGAAAAAATAATCTTGTAAATAGTCTTGGAAACTTTGTATTGAGTGCATTTGGTATTAATGTTTTCCTTGACTTGCCTCATTGCCAAAGGTGGGAGTGGAAGTTCAGCTCCTTGCTGGGTCATGCTGGGGGGGGGGGGGGGAAGAAAGGATATCACCATTCAACCTACTGCAATTGCTTTGTTGCACTTTGCAGATAACTACGTTTTTTTACAAATTGAAGGTTTGTGACACCTTGCATTAAGCAAGTCCATCGGTGCCATTTTTCCAACAGCATTTGTTCACTTCCTGTCTCTGTGTCACATTTTATTTATTCTTGCAATATTTCGAACTTTTTCATTATTATATTTGTTATGGTGATCTGTGATCAGTGGTTACAACTTGTTGAAACTTCAGATGATGGTTAGCCTTTTCTAGCAATAAGGTATTATTCGTTTTTAGACATAATGCCATTGCACACTTAATAGACTATATAGTATTGGGTAAACCTAACTTTTTTATGCACTGGGAAACCAAAAAAGTCACTTGACTTGCTCTTTTGTGATATTTATTGTGGTGGTCAGCACCAAACCCACATTATTTCCGAAGTATGCCTGTAATTGAAATTTGGGGTATACTTAGTTTTGTCAATGCCATTGGCTATAGTGATACCCACAAATATTTGTTTATCTGTTGTAATTCAAAAAGCATGGATTCTTAGAATCCAGTGAATTTTGTAAAGCAGTAGCACTGGGACCTTTGAGGTAAAAGCCTAGTCCATTCCTTTTTTTCATCCTATCCTCAGATTTCATGTGCCTACAGATTTTGTTTTTAAAATTAAATTTAATTGTTTTTAAACAAGTTTATTTAAACAACAAGGTACTTGACTTGAAGGGAAAACTATCTAGGATTCTGCTCAGGTTATGATCTCATGGTTCATGAGATTGAGCCTGACATCAGGCTCTGCTCTGACAGCATGGAGCCTGCTTCAGATTCTCTTCTCCTCTCTCAAAATAAATAATAAACTTAAAAAAATATTGTCCTACATGTAACATGTACAAAAAAGTTATAAAATTGTCCTTGGTTTATAATAGCAAATGAAATAAATTAAAATTCTCCAATAAAACAAAGTACAGAATGATTTCATGTTCTTTTATTGTTAAAGAGTAAGAGCAAAATAACTGGAATATAAAGATAAGAGATGAATGAGCATGCCACTAATGGAGAAAGGAGGTGTTTTCACAGGACCAGTATTTTCCCTTATCCCATCTCCATTTGATGTTACTCAAAACATACCATTGGCCATTTAGTTCAAAACATGCAGTATGCTTGTGCACATACACAGTTACTTTATGTACAGTAAAGAAATGGGGAAGGGGAAAATGAAAGAATAGAGAAAACTATACTAGGATGTGGTGGAACCAAATTGCGATTTTCTTTTTTTTTTTAATTTTTATGTTTATTTATTTTTTAATTTTTTTTAACGTTTATTTATTTTTGAGACAGAGACAGAGCATGAATAGGGGAGGGTTAGAGAGAGAGGGAGACACAGAATCGGAAGCAGGCTCCAGGCTCTGAGCCATCAGCCCAGAGCCCAACGCAGGGCTTGAACTCACGGACCATGAGATTGTGACCTGAGCTGAAGTCGGATGCTTAACCGACTGAGCCACCCAGGCGCCCCATATGTTTATTTTTGAGAACGAGAGAGACAGAGTGATAGCGGGGGAGGAGCAGAGAGAGAGGGAGACACAGAATCTGAAGCAGGCTCCAGGCTCTGAGCTGTCAGCACAGAGCCCAACGTGGGGCTCAAACCCACTAACTGTGAGATCCTGACCTGAGCCAAAGTCAGAGGCTTAACTGACTGAACCACCCAGGTACCCCTCAAATTGCAGTTTTCTAATGGAGAATGTCTTCTTGGTCTGGAGGAACAGAGTTCTGGACTAACGTAGCAGGTTCCCATTTTTGTAGATGCCTCCTGTCTGCTGCTGGAACACACCAATTGTATCTTCATCCTCCATTTACAACAGTGTAGGTGTGTTTGTTTTGTTGATTGGCTGCCCATCAGATCAGAATCTGATCTGCCTCAGTGACACACCTGTTGTTTACAATAGGCTTTCATTAGTTTACTAAGTGGTATATGCTTCTTAATCTTACACTGTGCCACACAACCATCCTGCCCTATCACCTTCAAATATGATCGTTGTTCTCATTCTTGACTCTTTCCTTGGGCTTTTTGTCAGCCATGGCAAGTACCAGAGTCTCCCCAGCTGCTGCTTCACAAAAGAGGTACCGGGTCCACACCAAGAGAGAGCATACAAGCAACACCACAAGAGTGGCAGAAGGAGGCAGCTGCGGTGGAGCGTGCCTATAGATTTTAAAGAGCTGTAGGGACATCCTACTACACTAAAAGTATTTTCACCTGCTTGACCTGGGACTATTTGATAGGGTGATTGATTGAATTGCTCCAAGAAGAATGAGCTGTTGTGTCAGCTAAAGTGACACAGGCTTTAGTGAAGAGGCAGTCACAGCTGTTAGTAACACATTACTTAGCTTTATGATTAATAGAAGTTTATAAGAACATACATTTTTTTAATTTGCAGCTTGGAGTGATTTTGAAATTAGAATATTTTACTTCTGTTACCATTTGAAGCGGTGAAAACATTGATTTTCAGTAGCTACTGTGAAATATATGCTTATTTCTGTGAATGGCAGTAGTACTTGCCCATTGTATCCATCAAGTCAGGTGCTCCAAGGAACACTCACATTCTGTGTGTATCCTGAGACGTAACTTTAGCGAATCATACTGAAATCTTCCAAATTGAATTTGATTTCCTAATAGGGAATGACAGTGGAACATGATCTGGACCTTTTGGATTTGCATTATTTACAGCTGATTACTTCTGATTAAGCCCAATTTGGTCATTTTAGACCAAGTTGAAATTTTTATCTTTGATATCAGAATGTGACAGTGATTGATATCCTGGAGGCATTCTCTATGCTGTAGTTAGTACTTGGTGATTTGGGTCAAAGTTCAAAGTATGCGTGTGTGTGTGTGTGTGTGTGTGTGTGTGTGTGAGAGAGAGAGAGAGAGAGAGAGAGAGAGAGAGAGAGAGAGAGAATCCCTCCCTCCATTCTACTCTTTATCCCTGTCTACCTTCCTTTTTTATTTTCTTCCCTCTTTATTATATTTCTCCCTTACTCATGACATTTAGATTTTCCTCTTACTCCCCAATGGCCCATTTACTCCACCCCTTACCCCTTCTTAATTTTTTTATTGTGGTAAAATACATTTAGCATAAATTTTACCATCTTAACCATTTTAGGTGTATAATTGGCATTATATACATTCATAATGTGGAACCATCAGCACCTTCCATCTCTGTAACTCTTTTCATGTTGTAGAACTGCTCTGTACTTACTAAACAGTAACTCTCTGCTGGAGTGATGACAATACTGATTCCATCTTTGGTCTTTCATCTTGTTTACGTCTGCTCTGTGACCTCTCTTGGGGCTACGTGTCCCAGGCCCTTTGGAGATTAGTATACATGCCTTAAAAATTCCCACCACATCTGGAATGTGGGAAGGCTTTACTCAGGTGCTCTGTAAATTTGTTAAAGATAAAATAGTTTTTCCCTTTCCTGACACACAGATGTCATCACAAGATCTGTCAGGTGCATGCAAACCTTCTGAAATGTACATGAACCCTTGACTTCACTAGTGTCCCCAGGGTCCCCTTGCTGTATAGAATCTGTAGGCTGAGGTCCAGACTTTTTGGGAAATAACTGCAGCTCTGGATCATCATCTGCCCAATCCTCCCTGTCAGTAAGTTACCCTGCATAAAACTCTGTGGGAATTGTATGCATTGCCTGCTTTGTTTTTTTTGGTCCCCAAATGCCTTCTCATTTTGGAGGATACTTTATATAGTCCCTCTTCCACCTTCTAATACTCCCCATTCCCCTTGACATCCAGCATTCTTCTTTCTGTCTCTATGATTCTGTCTACTTTAAGCACCTTGTATAAATGGACTTGTGCAATATTTGTCTTTTTGTGATTGGCTCATTTCACTTAGGATAATGTCTTCAGGGTTGTTCATCTGTGTTGGTAGCATATGGCAGAATTTCCTTCCTTTTTGTGGCTGAATAATATTCCACTGTATTCATTTGTCTGTCAACAGACACTTGAGTGGCTTTCACAATTTATCATTGGTGAGTCGTGCTGCTGTAAATTGTCATTGTACCAGTATCTCTTCAAGACATTGCTTTCTCTTCTTTTGGGTATATAGTCAGAAGTAAATTGCTGGATAATATGCTAATTCTATTTTTAATTTTTAAGGAATCACTGTTCTGTTTTCCATAGCAGAACGTGGACAATGGGAAATAGACAGAAGTGCAAAAAGTGTGTAGTCCAGGTGTTGTAACTAATCACAAGAAAGGAGGAGGAAGGACGGGAAGAGGAAGGAGCGAAGGAAGGAGGAAGAAGGAAGAAAGAAGAAATGAAAGAAACGAAAGAACGAGAGAGGGAGGAGAGATCATCGTAGCCATATTAATGGGTGTGAGTGAAGTGGTATTCATTGTCGTTTTGATTTGCATTTTCATAATAATCAGTGATGATAACTTATTTTCATGTACTTACTGGCCGTCTGTATATCTTTGGGGAAATGTCTAGTCAAGTCCTCTGCCCAGTTTTGAATTGGGTTATTTCTTTTTGTTGAGTTTTAGGAGTTCTCTATGTATTATGATGTTAATCTCTTACCAGATAATATCGTTCACAAATATTTTCTCCAATGTTGCGACTTTGTGCATAGTGTGTTTTGCTGCACAAAAGTTTTAAAATTTTCATGAAGTCCAATTCATTGTTTTCACTTTGTTACCTGTGCCTTTGATGTTATATCTAAGAAATCAGTGCCAAATCCAATGTTGTGAAGCCTTTAACCTATGTTTTCTTTTAAGAATTTTATGGGTTTAGGCTTTACATTTAGGTCTTTGACCCATTTTGAGTTAGGTTTTGTCTATGGTGTTAGGTAAAGCTCCATCTTCATTCTTTTGTATGTGGATATCTGGTTTTCCTAGCACCATTTTTTGAAAAGACTTTCCTTTGTCCGTTGAATAGTCTTGGCACCCTTGTCAAAAATTATTTGACCATTTATGTGAAACTTTATTCAGTCTGGGCTCTCTATTCTGTTGCCGTTCTGTCTTTTTTTTTTTTTTTTTTTTAATTTATAGTGTTTTGAAGTCATTAAGTATTAGTTCTCCAGTTTTATTCTTCTTTTTCGTGCTTGTTTTGGCTGTTTAGGGTCCCTTGAAATCTGATACAAATTTTAGGATGAATTTTTCTGTTTCTACAAAAGATACCATTGAGATATTGATAGGATTGCTTTGATTATCTGTGGATCACTTTGAGTTTAATGGGTATCATAACAACAGATGATCAAAGCAATCCTATCAATATCTCAATGATATCCCTCCCCCCCCACTGCTCACACGTGTGTGCAACTCTCTCCCTAAAATTAAAAAAAAATTAAAATAGCTCCTCATTGTAAACGTATCATTTATGACTTTTATTTTTATAACATTGACAAATAATTTATTTCTTACTTCAGGTATGCCAAATTCTTTGTAGGAGAAATACCCACTGTTGAAGTTTTAGCTGTTAAAGCTATATATGCAAGTAAAACAGGAAGAGAAACATTCTGTTCTTCCCTTTTAAAAACAAATATTGATTTACTTGAAACTGGGTGGCTACAGCTATAAAGCATAAGCTCATTCTCACTATATTCTAACATTTTGGTTTCTTATTGGATGTTCCTCCTTTAGAAAATAACTGTGAGATAAGTCTGATCTGCTGAAAATTTTCAGTTCTATTTATGACCTAATGATGCTTTATGCAGTGTTCTCCTGGAATTTACTGGCCTACAGTCTTGATGTGTAGTTTTTTGTATTAAGATGAGTCAGTTTTCAGCATTAATAATTCCACGGTAAGCTACATGGAGAACAGTTTCTGCTTAAATGAAACTATTGAAACTAATGAAACTATTGTCTACAAATCTAATAAAAGTGAAGACACATCAGTTCTTAATATAACATTCTGTAGAGATTCTCTTGACTTAGAACTGTCATTTTTCTCTTCCTTAGTATTGGCTACTGTGTTTTGTTGTATATACATACTGCTTATTTTGATACAACACTCTTATAGGTTAGGAATATACAACTTAGTACAAATTTAGAAAACAGGCCATTGAAATTATCATTTATCAGAAATATTTCTGACCATCAGTGTTGCCTCTGTATGTATGAGCCATAAGGTAATCCTGAAAAGTATTTATAAGCTCAATCAAGGTTATTAAAGTCAGAGGAAAATTAATATTCAATGCTTCTACTCTTTTATTTCTCACTTGATTTAACTTAGAAGTGCTTTAGGACCTTAGCCTACTTTAGTACTGTTCATTTATTGGTAGTTAATTATTAAGTGATTAATTGGGATTTGGTGTCAACTATTCTGTGTTAACCAGTTTGTTTATCATATCCTACTTTTCAGTTTGTGGATATATAATTGCATCAAGGCACCAATTTTATTTTGTAAAGCATTTTTTCCTTAGTGAGGTGTAAATGTAAGGTACAGTTAGTTTACTTCTCCATAGCCATGAAAGAACCAGGGCCAAATGCAGAAACTCATCTAACTATGTTTAGCATCCATACTAGATATTAATAGTGTTTAATTTTTAATTCATATTGTTGATGTGCCAGATGGCATATATCTTTATGCATGGTACATAACTAAGTTTCCTCTCAAGACTTAATAGAACCATTGCATTTATTTTTATTTTTTTCAGTGCATTTTTAATGCATGTGTTTATACTGTTTTATACAGTTCACTGTGCTTTCATATTGTTTATATTTCTCTTATTTTCAGAATAACCCTGAGAAATTAATAAACATTACCTCTAAGTAATTGAGTTTCATCAAGATTGTTTTGTGTAGACAGAAATTCAGGTCTCTTGATTTTTTGTTAATCCTCTGTCTGGTCCTCTACAAAGAGAACAGTAAAACATCTCATGATAGTGGATGTCAAACTACTATACTAGTAGTTCCTTATTTGTACAGCATTGGCAAGTGTTAGAGCACTTTTTGTTATATTGCTTTTATAAAGAAAATTAGCAAAGTGGAGTTCTTGTGTTATTATACATATTATTGTTTCCTTTATTAGATTCATACATTAATTAGATACAAAGTACCTCTGTATGCTAGGTACTGGATTGCTTACCGAAGTACGAAAATAGTCTCTGCCTTCAAAGAGGATCAGGCCATAAGGCACTGTTGGATGACTTAACAGCTTGTGGGAAATGTATTACAAGCTGTTTGCTGAGGGCACTGAAAAACATTTTTGTTTTTCCTGTTAAAGAGGTAAAGATGTGACTTTGCACTATCCTTTTTCATGCCTTGAATACAAAGAGAATGTCAGCATCTATTACAAGTGGCTTTGAAGCAACAAATCAACACACTTAATGGAGGAAAAAGATAGAGACTTTGTCTTTGATGATCTTCTTGAGCCTCAGTAATGACCCTAGACTAGTACTTCTAGACTTCTTATCTGGGGAAAAAAGTTAATGCCATATTTGTTTAAGTCACACACAAGTCAGATTTTCAATTACTTATAGTAAAATATTTTTTCTCTCCTTCTGTCTCTGTCTCTCTTGACTTTTTTTTTTTAACTTTCCTTTAATGGAAATTTAGCATACACACTAAAGTAATGATAGTATAATGAATCTGCATCACTCAGCTACATTAGTAATCAGTATTTGGCCAACCTTGTACGTTCTTGTGCTTCCTCCCTTACCAAGTTAAGGAATTCTATAATAGAAGTATGTGAAGGTATTATGGAAGCACAGGGAATATAGTGACTAACTTGGCCTGAAGTGGAAGTAGAGGCTGATCAGGAAAGTCTTCATAAAGGAAGTGACATCAGCAGAGGCTTTAAGGGCAGGTAAAGAATGGAAGAAAGAGCATTGTTAGTGGCATTTCTAACATGTACAAAGGGTCTTTAAAAAACATGATATATTCAAAGAATGGAAAATAGATTATTGTGGCTATAGAGTTTATGAGAGATGAGTGATGTGGCTATAGAGTTTATGAGAGATGAATCTACAGGGATGATTTGGTGCCAGAAAAAGCATTGTGTATCACAACCAAGAAATTTGAAACTCATTATATAGGTACCAAGAAGTGAAAGTATGATTAAGTCTTGGAAAAATAACACTGACTGTAATATAGCCTTTGATTTTGGAGTAGGGGATAGAGAAGATGGTAAAACTGTGCTAATGGTTCAAATGATAGAAAGGCATTTAGTGATAATTGTAGTGGGCTTGGGTCGGGGAGAGATCAACTTTAAGAGCTATTTTAGAGGATGAAACAACATGATTTGGTGCCTGGCTGGGATATGGAGAAAGGAGTCAGAGTTGCAGTGACTTGAGTAGTGACATACCAGAAGGCAGGTTTGGGATAAGCACAGAAGATGAACTTGGTCTGTTCAGTTTGAAGTGCTGATAGTACATTCAGGTAGAGGTATCCAGTATGCCAAGTGGAAATATAGGAATGGACCTTAAGAGAGTGTCATACTAGAGAGTTCCACAACTTGTCTTTCCTGTCACATATGTCATATGCCACAGGTGTATATACACATACACATTCATACACACACACACACACACACACACACACACATATGCTAGTTGATCCTCTTTATTCATGGCTTTCATTTTTGCAAATTTATCTGCTTGCTAAAGTTTATTTGCAACCCCCAAATCAATAATTATGGTGCTTTCACAGTCATTTGTAGATATACTCAAGAGCGGTGAAAAAGTGAATTACCTGGGGGCACCTGGCTGGCTCAGTCAGTGGAGTGTGTGGATTCTTGATCCTGTTCAAGCCCCACGTTAGGTACAGAGATGACTTAAAAAAAAAATGAGTTGCCTGCTGTATACATTTTTAGCTGAGGTTGAACAAGGTGACATTTGCCTTCTTGTTTGAACTCTCATACTGTAATCTAGTGTTCTTTTTGCAGTCTCCTTAGTGCCACATTTTTCATAATTTTTGTGCCTTTTTGGGGTGATTATGCTGTCCTCCAAATGTGCTGAAGTGATGTGTAGTGTTACTAAATACAACAGGGTTGTGATATGCCCTATGGAGACTATATGTGTGTTAGATAAACTTTGTTCAGTCATGAATTATGCTGTTGAGTTCAATTTTAATGAATCAACAATATATATTAAATAAGATGTTTTTTACACAGAAATACACATAAAACAAACTTTGTGTAATGATCGGTCGGTGAAAATGTAATCAGAGGCTTATAAGAACTTAACCCTGTATTTTTCATTTCCTGAAAGCAATAGAAGCGCAGTATTCACTGATTCATTGTTTGTGGGAACTATAGAACATAACTACTACAAATTCTCACAAATATTGAGAATTGGCTGTGTATGTATATAAAATCTGCTATTTTTTTAATGAATAATTTTTACATTTGTACAGTACAGACATTAGCCCCAATGTATGGGTAAGATTATGATCACAAGAAATATAGAACTCTCTCTTCTTGTTGAAAAATAAATACATACCAGACAAAAACAGTTTGCTGTTTTAGATCAGATAGATGAGTCTATATTCCTTCCCTAAGCCAGAGGGGTTTTTCATAAAATGGGAGTATTGAAGAAATTCAGCTGACATTGGCTGACAGCATCTAAATGATCATCTGCAGCACACTTGAGCATACGTGGTTGTCATATTCTCGGGCTGCCACCTTCTTTTATAGCTTGGTGTTACTCTCTTTAGCAAGCTTGCAACATTTTCAGTCCCTCTTCTCTGACAGAAATTTATTTTACAATGATGTTTATGTGTGAGGGGATTTCATAATCGAAGACGAGTGTTTGTGCGTTCATATCTGTCAGTTTGCTTGAATACAACATTCAAAAGGGTTTTTTAGCCTTGCATTCACGAATGTTGGTTCATTTCAGTAGGGGCATTTTAAAATGACAGGTATTATGTGAGAGTGAGAATTACCCATATCTTCTGACATAACATCAGTGTTATCTTGAGAATTAATATTCAGCTTTGTATCTCACTTTTTACTGTCTGCAAACCTGAAAGCAAGGAATTGGCATTTACAGAGTCAAGGACAAGAAGACATACAACTCCATGCAAATGACTTTTAACACTCCAAGTACTTCTGTGCTTGTCAGCAGGTATCTGTTTCCTAATCATCTTTCTTTTTGATAAAGAAGATATGCCTTGGGTTGTTATTATCTTATGCAGCTATATAGTTAAATATATAAAATAAAAATGATACAGAACTCCATTTAGAGATGATTCAGTTTGGGTTGACTGATTTACTTGTGCTGCTTATGCTTCTAACTTGATCCCCTTCTGACTAATTGTGTGGCCTTCTAGCTAATGTATCAGAGTGAGTGTTCTTTATCTTCACTGCAAGCAGTAGATTTTGTCATTAAGTGTAGTTCAGGGATGACAATTATTTTTCCCTCTTCTTATTCTTGGTAGGTGACCTTAATCTTCACTTTTCATATGGGAATACCTCATAGATCTGTTCTTTGTCTGCGCTATGACTAGTGTATTTAAGTTTCAAGATTGATATTCTTTAATTATCCTGCATTCAGAGAACAAAACATTTACAGTTGAATTCCTTTGTGAAATGAACATTAAGCTCACTATATTTTTCAGTTTCTTCTGCTGACTTGGAATAATCTAATGTTCTAATAATAAAGATTATTTAATAAGGTCGACTAGCTCTTGACCCACCTGAGTCTATGTTAGCTTATCCAATTTCAGCAAACTGTCATGTAATATAAAGATTATAATTTCAGGATTTTATATAAAGTTCTTCAGTACATGCTAATTAAGCATGAGTACTTTCTTAAACCTGTAAGATTACAGGGCATTAACTAAAAAATGAAAATATCTAAACTAATGTCTCTCTAATGCAAGTGTAAAGTAGTGTCTGTAAATGGCAACTATACTGTATAGTTTCAGAGAAAATTGTTTCAAAAGTCTGGTGATTTATCAGCTGTGGTCCCTAAACCTTTTTTTTTTTTTAAAGGATGGTAACATTCACAAGTTTATATTTGGTGTTTACTATCCCTCCAGCCTTACTATACACATTTCACTTCTAAATGTGTTCATTTCCATCTCAATTTTTACTCAAATACTTTCATTTCTTCTCTTCAACACTCTGAACAATTACTCCTCAGATCAAGACCTTTTTTCTCCAAAGAAACACTGAAATCCATCTAGTTTCCCTTCTTGCTGGGTTTATATTTATAACTTACTTGCTGCTGTGTCATTAGTTTGCTTAGTTTCATTTTTGTTCAGTGTAACAAATATCTCCCACTTGCTTGTTGTGGTGATGTGTGAGCTTGGCGGGTAGGGAAGCATGCTCTGAACAGGCTTCTCAGAGGAAGTGATCCTGGACCTGAATCTTAAGAACAAGTAGAAATTGCCTATGCGTGCAAAGGTTGTAAGGATATATTGGCAAAAGACCAGCGTGAGAACACATGAGATTCAGTGTGGCTGTGGTGTGATGAAGTGGGAGATAGGAAGTGAAGCTGAGGAGATAGGCATGAGCGAGGTCATTGAGTACTTCACATGCCACACTGTCCATTTATTCTGTGGGTGAACTTTAACTTCATTCTATGGATAAGTCTTTGAAAGGTCTGACATATGATGGTGAATCATGTGGCAGGATTTTCATTTTAGAGGGATCATTTTGGCAGCAGTATAATAATTGACTCTGAAGTAGGATAAAAGTGGACTGGTTAGATAACTGAATTGGTTATATTGAGAGATAGTGACCTGGATTTGGGTACTATTGATTGGGATGGAGTTGAGAAAGTAGTCTTAGAAAGCATTTAGAGTAAGAATCAATGAGACTTGAAGGTGATTGGTGAAATGTAATTATTGCTGGACTTTTCATGTGTCTAAGTGGCTATGGTGCTGTTAACCAGAACAGGGAATTTAAAGAAGGGATCAATTTTGGGAAGAGATGAAAAGCTCAGTTTTGAACATACTGAGTTTTTACCTATGGTATATTCAGGTGGAAACATCCAAAAAACCCAACAGGACATGGGGGTCTGAGGCTCAGGTGAAAGATCAAAATTAGGAGTTATCACGTGCAGGGTCCTCCTAGTCCTGCTGGGAACTCTGAGAATGTGGGCAAAAACGCTGAACCCTAAGGAAAGAAGGAAAAAAATGGAACCCAAGATGGAAATGAGAAGGAAAAGCTCTATCTTGCCATAATTTCTCTTAAAGAAGGACAATTTGATCTTTTCTATATCCTCAGTAACACCTTGAATAGTATATTATGTAGAAGATACTCAGTAAATGTTTGCCACTTATTTTGTTGAACTGGAAAGCATCTCATTTACTTAGAGATTTATTTCATATTATATCTAATTTCAT
This sequence comes from Lynx canadensis, assembly GCF_007474595.2. NCBI lineage: Eukaryota > Metazoa > Chordata > Mammalia > Carnivora > Felidae > Lynx > Lynx canadensis. Next base: position 29,991,250 of record NC_044308.2, on the reverse strand, counting down.
GACTTGACAAGAAATACTTTTTAAGTAATACTTTTTAAACATTCTAATTGCAGTACAATTAGCATACAGTGTTATATTAGTTTCAGGTATACATTGTACTGATTTAACAATTCTGTGCATTACTCAGTGCTCATCATGATAAGTGTACCCTTAATCCCCATCACGAGTTTTACCCATTCCCCCCTACCCACCTCCCCTTAGGGTAACCATCTGTTCTCTAGTTAAGAGTCTGTTTCTTGGATTGTCTCTTTTTCCCTTTGCTTGTTTTATTTCATAAATTTCACGAGTGAAATCATATGACATTTGGCTCTGAGTGACTTATTTCACTTAGCTTTATACTCTAGATCCATCCATGTTGTTGCAGACAAGGATTTTATTTATTTATTTATTTAATTTATTTTATTTTATTTTTTTATGTTTTTTTTTTTTTTAGAGAAAGCACAAGTGGGAGAGGGAGAGGGAGAGGGGAGGGAGAGGGAGGGAGAGGGAGAGGAGAGGGAGAGAGAGAGAGAGAGAGAGAGAGAGAGAGAGAGAGAGAATCCTAGGCTTGGGACTTGATCTCATGATCCCAAGATCATGACCTGAGCTGAAATCAAGAATCGGATGCTTAATGGACTAAGCCACCCAGGCGCACCAGGAGATTTATTATTTAAAAAAAATTTTTTTTTTCTTAATGTTTTTATTTATTTTTGAGACAGATTAAGTGACTTGATCAACTTTTTCACATTTATATAGAACTCCAAAATTCACTCTCTTAACTATCAGTAATGTTTGGGCCAAAAGACCATATGGAAGTCTCCTCTTTGGGTTCCATTGTGAGAATTATTCTAACCCAAAGGCACTGCTATATACTAAATTTTGCATGGTCAGTCTTATGTACATTAGCATAATAATTGGACACCTCTGTTCCTGAGTAGACTAAGGCTTTACTTAATTCTTTTCATCTTTCTGGGCCAGTATTTCTTTATTTTTCTATTAGCAGCTTGGATTACATGGTTGCCAAGTTGCTTCAGGTTCTAAAATCTTGTAAATCCATTATTTTGAAAACTCAAAAACTGGTTCCTTGGAGTCTACTAACAGGTTTTAGAGATTCTCAGGATAGATGGCTGGGTTTAATGACTCGACTGAAATTATATGTAAAATATGATTCATGTATGTGCCTTTTTCAGGAGATGCAGTTCATAGCTTTCACTAGAGTCTCATAGTTTTATAATCTCACCGCTTACCCTTTACCCAGAAGATTAAGAACTTAGTTCTAGAAATATTTTTGCATAATGTAATGAACTACAGTACTTCATGCAATCCTATCCTGTGTAGTTATCTTTAACAAAGGTATTGTTCATTGAAAGTAATTTTTTGTGGTAAGGTTACTTTTCTGGCTACTTAAACAATAGTACTTTCTAAACTAAAATACCTCTTAGTTATGTCATCACTTAAAAACAAGTCCACTAAATAGAATGTGTAACAGTTTGACTCTGCCTAAAGGTATGTTAAAGAATGCTCAGTTTTAAAGTATGACTCAGATAACCTTCACTAATATGTATTTCCCACTTTCCATCTTCCTGTAGGAAAAGAATATTTGAGGTCCACTCCTAAGGAAAGAAAAGGAAGCAATGACATAATGCCTAGAGTTGGAACCAGTTAAACTGGGTTGTACGTTTTCTTTTCATGATGTAACACATTTATTGCAGGGTTAAATCTCTTTTTATCAATGTCTTGTCTTATTCCAGCATCAAATCTTATAATTTTGAAACTTGCCTTGGTATGGAAGAGACAAAGATGACAAAGACATGCCCCTTTCAAAGTATTTGCCATGTTTCTGTGACTAGGAAAGACAGAATGCTAAATTGCTAGATAATAGTCTCATTTTCAGATGAGAAGCTTTGAGAGGTTTGGTAAATTGCTCAAGGTCTAAAGCTCTTAGATAGGCTGGGATTCAAATTCAGATTTGTTGACTCCAAACCTCATTTGCCTTCCATTAGGTCACAATGCCCCTCATTTTATTTCAGTTTAGTTGTTGCACAACTGCTGATAAATGAATTTGAGGACCAGGATCCCATGCATTTAATTTCAGGAATTTTTCTGATAAAGTAAAAGGGAAAAAAGCATTCTTTATTTCCCAGAAGTTAAAGAGATTAGAGAAGGGAACTAAGTATATGCCAGACCGTCAAAGGGCCTTTACATGAGCTAGCTCCTTTAATTCACAGTAACCAGGTGTGATATACTTGGTATTATTCCTATTTTAAAGATGAGACTGAGGATCAGAGAAATAAATAAATTGCCCAAGATCACATATCTAGTTAAGTAACAAAATCAGAATTGAAACCCTTTAATTTGGAAAGTTTAGATAGGGTTTGTATCATGCCTATTGACTTTATTTTTTTTATAAAGACTTTTTTTTTTTTAAGTTTATTTTGAGAGAGAGAGAGAGAGAGAGCGCACGCAGGAAAGGGCCAGAGAGAGAGGAAGGGGCAGAGAGAATCCCAAACAGAGTCCTCATGGTCAGTGCAGAGCCCAACGCAGGTCTTGAACTCATGGAATGTAAGATCATGACTTGAGCCAAAATCAGAGTCGGACATTTAACCAACTGCACCACCCACCCGCCTGTTGACTTTAAATTGAATATCACACAAGCCAAATGAATAGCTGTACAGTTAAATCTGGAGCCCCTTTTGCTGTTTGTATCATTTTTCTTTTTTTAGTGTAATAATGATTTCAGGAATAGAATTTAGTGATTCATCACTTACATATAACACCTAGTACTCATCCCAACAAGTGTCCTCCTTAATGCCCCTTGCCCATTTAGCCCATCCTCCCACCCAACACCCCTCCAGCAAACTTCAGTTTGTTCTTTGTAAGAGTCTCTTACGGTTTGTCTCCCTGTTTTTTTTTTGTTTGTTTGTTTTTTTTTGCTTCCCTTCCTGTATATTCATCTGTTTTGTGTCTTAAATTCCACATATGAGTGAAATCATATTTGTCTTTCTCTGACTTATTTCACTTACCATAATGCACTCTGGTTCTATCCAAGTTGTGGCAAATTGCAAGATTTCATTCTTTTTGATCGCTGAGTAATATCCCATTGTATAATATACCACATCTGTATCCATCCATCACTCAGTGGACATTGGGCTCTTCCCATACTTTGGCTGTTGTCAATAGTGCTGCTATAACATTGGGGTGCATGTGTCCCTTTGAAACAGCACACCTTTATCCCTTGGATAAATACCTAGTAGTGCAATTGCTGGATCGTAGGGTAGTTCTATTTTTAATTTTTTGAGGAACCTATGTATGTTTTCCGGAGTGGCTGCACCAGTTTGCATTCCCACCACCAGTGCAAAAGGGTTCCCCTTTCTCCACATCCTCGCCAACATCTCTTGTTGCCTGAGTTGATTTTAGCCATTCTGACAGGTGTGAGGTGGTACCTCATTGTGGTTTTGATTTGTATTTCCTTGATGAGTGATGTTGAGCATCTTTTCATTTATCTGTTAGCTGATGTCTTCTTTGGAAAAGTGTCTATTCATATCTTTTGCCATGTCTACACTGGATTATTTGTTTTTTGGCTGTTGGGTTTGATAAGTTCTTCATAGATTTTGGATATTAACCCTTTATGATATGTCATTTGCAAATATGTTCTCCCATTCTGTCACTTGCCTTTTAGTTTTGCGAATTGTTTCCTTTGCTGTGCAGAAGCTTTTTTTTCTTGATGAAGTCCCAATAGTTCACTTTTGCTTTTGCTTCCCTTGCCTCTGGAGATATGTCAACTAAGAAGTTGGAGCGGCCGAGGTCAAAGTAGTTTTTGCCTGTTTTCTTCTCTAAGATTTTGATGGTTTCCTGTCTTACATTTAGGTCTTTCATCCATTTTGAGTTTATTTTTATATATGGCGTAAGAAAGTGGTCCAGGTTCATTCTTCTGCATGTCGCTGTCCAGTGTTCCCCACACCACTTGCTGAAGAGACTGCCTTTTTTCCACAGGATTTTCTTTCCTGCTTTGTCAAAGATTAGTTGGCCATATGTTTGTGGATTCATTTCTGGGTTCTCTATTCTGTTCCATTGATCTTTGTGTCCATTTTTGTGCCAGTACCATACTGTCTTGATGATTCCAGCTTTGAAATACAGCTTGAAGTCTAGAATTGTGATGCCTCCAGCTTTGGTTTTCTTTTTCCAGATTTCTTTGGCTATTCAGGGTCTTTTGTGGTTCCAAACAAATTTTAGGATTGTTTGTTCTAGCTCTGTGAAGACTGTTGGTGTTATTTTGATAGGGATTACATTGAATATGTAGATTGCTTTGGGTAGTATCAACATTTTAGCAGTATTTGTTCTTCCAATCCATGAGCATGGAATTTTTTTTCCATTTCTTTGTGTCTTCAATTTCTTTCATAAGCCTTCTATAGTTTTTAGTGTATAGATTTTTCACCTCTTTGGATAGGTTTATGGTTTTTGGTGCAATTGTAAATGGGATAGCTTCCATGATTTCTCTTTCTGCTGCTTCGTTATTGGTATATAGAAATGCAACCAATTTCTATACATTCATTTTATATCTTGTGACTTTGCTGAATTCATGTATCATGTCTAGCAGTTTTTTGGTGGAGTCTTTTGAGTTTTCCACATAGAGGATCATGTTATCTGCAAAGAGTGAAAGTTTGACTTCCTCCTTGCCATTTTGGATGCCTTTTATTTCTTTGTGTTGTCTGGTTGCTGAGGTGAGGACTTCCAACACTATGTTGAATAACAGTGGTGAGAGTGTATAGACTTGTCATGTTTCTGACCTTCAGGGAAAAGCTCTCAGTTTTTCTGCATTGAGAATGATATTAGCTGTGGGTCTTTCATATGTGGTTTTATGACCTTGAGGTATGATCCTTCTGTCCCTACTTTCTTCAGGGTTTTTTTTTTTTTTTTTATCAAGAAAGGATGCTATATTTGTCATGCTTTTTAGCATCTATTGAGAGGATCATGTGGTTCTTATCCTTTCATTTATTAATGTGATGTATCACATTGATTGTTTTGTGGATATTGTATCAGCTGTCATCCCAGGAATAAATCCTACTTGATTGTGGTCAGTACTTCTTTTAATGTATTGTTGGGTCTGGTTTTCTTGTATCTTGTTGAGAATTTTTGCATCCATGTTCATCAGGGAAATTTGTAGTTCTCCTTTTAGTGGGGTCTTTGTCTGGTTTTGGAATCAAGGTAATGCTGGCCTCGTGGAATGAGGCTGGAAGTTTTCCTTCCATTTGTATTTTTGGAACAGCTTAAAAGAACAGGTGTTAACTCTTCTTTAAATGTTTGGTAGAACATTCCCCTGGAAAGCCATCTGGCCCTGGACTCTTGTTTGTTGGGAGATTTTTGATTCCTGATTTGATTTACTGGTTATGTGCCGGTTCCAATTTTCTATATCTTCCTGTTTCTGTTTGGTAGTTTATATTTTTCTAGGAATTTGTCCATTTCTGTCCAGACTGCCCATTGTATTGGCATATAATTGCTCATATTATTCTCTTAATATTGTTTGTATTTCTGCAGTGTTGGTTGTGATCTCTCCTCTTTCATTCATGATTTTATTATTATGGGTCTCTCCTTTTTCTTTTTTATCAGTCTAGCTAGGGGTTTATCAGTTTGTTAATTTTTTCAAAGAACCAGCTCCTGGTTTAATTGATCTGTTCTACCTTTTTTTTTTTTTTATTTCAATATCATTGATTTCTGCTCTCATCTTTAATTATTTCCCTTCTTCTGCTGGTTTTGGGCTTTATTTGCTGTTTAGCTGTAAGGTTAGGCTGTGTATTTGAGACCATTCTTCCTTCTTAGGAAGGCCTAAATTGTTATATACCTCCCTCCTTATGACCACCTTTGCTGCATCCCAGAGGTTATGGATTGTCATGTTTCCTTTTTCATTGGCTTCCATGTACTTTTTAATTTCCTCTTTAATTTCTTGGTTTACCCAGTCATTCTTTAGTAGTTGTCTTTAATCTCCAAGTGTTCATGATCTTTCCAAATTTTTTCTTGTGGTTGATTTCATTCCATAGTGTTGTGGTCTAAAAATATGCAAGGTATGTTTCTGTCTTTTTGTACTTGTTGAGGGCTGATTTGTGTCCCAGTATATGATCTGTTTTGGAGAATGTTCCATGTGCACTCAAGCAGAATGTGTATTCTGCTCCTTTAGGGTGACATGTTCTGAATATATCTGTTAAGTCCATATGGTCCAGTGTGTCATTCAAAGCATTGTTTCCTTATTGATTTTCTGCCTAGATGATCTGTCTATTGCTCTAAGTGGGGTGTTGAGTCCCCTACTATTATGGTATTATTATCAGTGAGTTTCTTTATTTTCGTGATTGATTTACATATTTGGATGTGTCACGTGGGAGCATAAATATTTTTAATTGTTAGATCTTCTTGGTGGATATAACCCTTAATTATGATATGATGCCCTTCTTCATCCCTTGTTACAGTCTTTATTTAAAATCTAGTTTGTCTGATGTAAGTATGGCTACTCTAGCTTTCTTTTGATGACCACTAGCTGATAGATGGTTTTTCTATCCCCTTACTTTCAATTTGCAGATGTCTTTAGGTCTAAAATAGGTCTCTTGTAAGCAGCATCTAGTTGGGTCTTGTTTTCTTATCCATGCTGATACCATTTGTCTTTTGATTGGAGTGTTTACTACATTGACATTTAGAGTGAGTACTAAAAGATATGAATTTAGTCCTATTGTGTTGCCTATAGAGTTGGTATTTCTGGTGATGTTCTTTGGTTGTTTCTAGTCTTTGTTGCTTTTGGTGTTTTTTTGCTTGTTTGTTGTTTGTTTGTTTGTTTGTTTTTGTCTTTTCTCCCATCAATGGTCCCCCTTAACATTTCTTGCAGGGCTGGTTTAGTGGTTACAAACTTCTTTAGTTTTTGTTTGTCTGGATAACTCATTATCTCTACTTCTATTTTGAATGAATAGAAGTAGGATAAGGAATCTTGGATAAGGATTCTTGGCTGCATCTTTTTTCTGATTCAGGACTTTGAATATATCCTGTTACTACTTTCTGGCCTGCCAGTGTCTGTGGATGGGTTTGCTGCAAACCTGATCTGGCTTCTCTCTGATACGTTAAGGACTTTTTTTTTCCCTTGCTGCTTTCATAATCCTTTCTGTGTGTGTGTATTTGTGAATTTGACTATGATATGTTTTGGTGATGGTTGGTTTTTGTTGAATCTAATGGGAGTTCTCTGTGCTTCATGGATTTTGATGTCTGTGTCCTTCCCAGATTAGGAAAATTTTCTGCTATAAACCTTCTGCCCCCTTTTTCTCTCTCTTCATCTTCTAGGACTCCTGTGATTCAGAGATTATTCCTTTTTAATAAGTCACTGTGTCCTCTGAGTCTTGTGACGTGCTCTTTTGCCTTTGTTTCCCTTTTTTTTCTACTTCATTATTCTCCATAATTTTGTCTTCTATATTGCTGATTCACTGCTCTTATTCATCCATCCTTGCTGTCCAGACATCCATTTGATCTTGGTTATAACATTTTTAATTCCATCCTGACTAGACTTTACTTCTTTCATCTCCACAGAAAAGGATTCTATGTTTTTTTCAACCCCAGCTAGTATTCTTATTATTGTGGTTCTAAATTCCAATTCAGACATCTTGCTTATATCTGTGTTGATTAAGCCCCTAGCAGTGATTTCTTCCTGTTCTTTTGGGGTGAATTCCTTTGTTTTGTCATTTTGGAGGAAGAAAAAAATAAAATTAAAATTAAAAAATTTAAAGCAAAACAAAATTCAGAAAAGGAAGCTAGATCCTAGGTGTATTTTGCTCTGCTTGTTGAAAGAAGCTTGATAGAATAGAGAAAAAAAGGGAAAGAAAAGAAAGAGAAGACAAAAAATTAAGAAAACATTTAACAATTTTAAAATGTATAGAATAAAATAGGATAAATGAAATAAAATGAAAGAATAAACAATTTAAAAAATAAAGTAAAAAAAATGTTTAAAAATTTAAAAAAGAAAATAAAAATAATTTTTTTTCTTTCTGTATCTGAAAAAAAGAGAAGGAAAACAACAAAAACAAAAACAAAAAAAATTAAACAAAAACAGAAGTATAAAAACGAATAAATGACCCAGCAAACAGAATGAAAAGCGAATGAAGTTACTACATCCCATTTCCCCTAGAACTCGAACTCAACTATGAAGCACTCTATAGTCTGTACACTAAGCAAGTAGAGGGACTTGTGCTGGTTTTCTAGGGGAAGTGCTCAGAGGGGGCAGTTGGGTGGGGCTTGTTGTAATGCCTCTGCTCTCCAATAGGTGGCACTGCTTAGCTCACTGGGGTGGGTCAGTGTTGGTGTGCCTGCACCTGCCAGGGAGAGGTGCAAACGGCTTCACCCATCTCCCTAGCCTCTGGCACCTGTCCTTTGTTTCACGTTTCCATCCACTCCCAGCTTCTTACCCTGTTCGTGTCCAAGCCATCCACCTGCCAGAGTTTTATCTCAGTTGGGGCTGTGTTTAAACCCCACACTTCAGAGACCCCTGTGGCTTGGATCTGTGCAGACTCTCTGGGGGAGGGTCTCACCGAACAATGGGCCCTGCTGGCTTGCCTCACAAATCGTTCCTGCCATCACACAGTGGCAGAGGTTCAGAGATGATGGCAAATCACAACACAGCCAGTGCCATGTTTCACTGCACTCTGGCATCTTTGTCCCAATACCAGCAAATGTGGCTGCTCTCTAGGGTCCACTGGAACCATTGCCTGTGGGGAGGTCATGTAGCCTCTACCAAATGCTCTCCTAGCAGGGGAACTGCTTCTCCCTGTGTGGCACATGGACCCCTCAGACCACGTTGCCAGCTTCTGGGACTTCACCCTATTTCCTCACCAGAGCACAGCTAGGCACCAAGCTTTGCAACTTCAGAGTCTGCATTCCCAGTTTATAGAATCCTGGTGGTATTGAAACCCTCTCCTTTCCGTCAGTGGTTTTGGGAACAGATTTCTTGTTCAGTCCCCTGTGAGTGTTTTCAACTCTTTGTCTTTCTCTCCAGAAACTTTCGGGGGAGTGTTTTTTTTTTTTTCACTTTCCCCCTTTCTGTGTCCTCCACAAAAACAGCTCCCTACCCTCCACGGCTTTTTCCCTCCCCCAGTTCACCTGTACAGAACTGCATACCTGCTGAGTTCTGTGGCTAAAGTTATGCAGATTGTTGTGTTAATCCTCTGATCAATTTCCTAAATGTGCAAAATGGTTTGGTGCTGATATAGCTGCATTTCAGGGATGAGACAAGCTGAGGGTCTCCATGCTGCTCCACCGTCTTGTCACTCTTAGTATCATTCGTAATTGAACTACTAGAAGTTAGGTCATTTTTCCAAAATAATATTTACATATTTTTAAAGAGCTTTTCATTGTCACCAGTTTGAAAGGTAATTGTTTAAGCTATGGTGAAGAAAGGTTTTAAGCTCACAGAATGGCGAACAGCATCACATGCCGGAAGAGATTTTGCTGTAGTCAGGTCTTGCCTGCCCCAAGTTTCCTACTGACTTTTCCAGTCAGCAGGTTCCCTGGCCTACCTTTGGACACCTTTTATGAGATGAGAAGTTTGAGTTGATTTCCCTAAGTCTCTTATAACTGTAATGTTATCCTATCAGTAAGTAGAGTTTTTATGTGTTTCAAATGTAAATATTAAAGGAATTTTAGAGATGGAAGGAAGTCTTTAGTGGTCAGCTACTGGAATCCTCCCATATGACAGATGAAGAAATGGAGACCCTCACCTCTGTGTGACACTTTAAACATTTAGAGCTCTTTCACGTACATTAACCTCACCAAAATCTTGTGTATTAAATTGTATCATCATTATTGTAGAGATTAATTCATCCATGGTCCCTTAGCTGGGCCTTGTATCTATGAGCCTCACCAAATCTTGTGTATTAAATTGTATCATCATTATTGTAGAGATTAATTCATCCATGGCCCCTTAGCTGGGCCTAAAGTTTACCATGTTTGCTTTAGTGGGATTAATTATACTCTGTGATGAAATCCTGTTGTGTGAAAAAGTGACAATTCAGTGATTTGTAAAGCAAGTCCAAGCAGGAAAAGCAAACATTTCCAAGTATGAAGTGGTAATGAACTCAGCAGTATAAATAGCAGAAATAAAGAGGGAAAGAGGTGGCAAAAACTAGGGTCTATGAGCTGAGTTAATCTTAGTTTCATTTATTCCTGGATTAGGAGTAAGCATAATTGACTTTTAGTATTCTTGTGTTTATCAGTAGTGTAGTATTTGAGTTGCTTTATCCTTAACAAAATAACTCAAATAGAAACTGTACTTTGTAATAACATACTTTCAAAAATATTGTAGGTGAGCTAGAGGAACTTAAAACAGTTCATTCAAAAGGGTATCCCCAAAAAACAAATGAACAAGTAAGTGTGGGAAACTAAGCTTTATACACAGTTATTTATTTCATTGCCTTTAGTGATGTGGGTTTTTTTTTTTTTTTCTTTTCTTTTCTTCCTGTTTCTGCTCTGTAGTGTGGAGGTATCCTTTCAAAATGTTACCTGTTTCTAGGCTATTGACCTGGCTGTGCCAAACAACAAATTGCTTTACCTTGGTTCCTTCTTATCCTTTTCTTCCCCTTCCTTTTTATTTATTTAAAGTTTTTATTTAAATTCCGATTAGTTAATTCAGGTGTACAATTAATGATTCAACCTTTCCATAAACAACACCTGGTGCTCATCACAAGTGCACTCCTTAATCTGTAAATCTATTTAACCTACCTCCCCTCTGGTAACCATCCGTTTGTTCTCTGTAAGTGTCTTTTTCCTTGGTTTGCCTCTCTCTCTCTCTCTCTCTCTCTCTCTCTCTCTCTCCCCCCCCCTTTGTTCTTTTGTTTTGTTTCTTAACTTCCACATGTGAAGAAATCATATTGTATTTGTTTTTTTCTGACTTATTTAACTTAGCATAATACTCTCTAGGTCCATCCATGTTGTTACAAATGGCAAGATTTCATTATTTTTTATGGCTGGGTAATATTCCATTGTAAATATACATACCACATCTTCTTTATCCATTTATCAGTCAGTGGACACTTGGGCTATTTCCGTAATTTGGTTATTGTAGATAATGCTGCTTACCTTTGTAACTTTCTATAAACAATATATATTTTTTTTTAATTGGAAAGAAAATTGTCTTAAAACTAGTATATGGATGTTAGTTTTTCTTTTATAGTTTTGTTCACCAATTTGTTCTTCCTTTAAAAGGAGCCCATTTGTAGATTGCATGGTATCGTGGTGCTTTCTCTGTGGATATGAAATTTGATCACTAACAATTTCTATTTTTCATTCTATACTAAATTGTTTTTAATTATAAACTATGTTCTATAGAACTTATAAATTGGAGCAGGATCTCTCATATGGTTCTAATCAAAAAGGACAACCATAAAGGATGGAGTAAGTGTATTATAAAATTTGAAAGCAACAGTGTAAGATTTGGCTTAAATTAGAGAGGAAGAATGTTCTTGAGATCTTTTTTTCCCTGAGAGTCCTTTTAAAGATTCTCTTGCCTAGCTGCTGATATTCTTTCCACATGCCCTGTCCTACCGAGTTCTGCCTTACAGCCCACTCCCATTCGCATTCCATTGCAGACCCATGGAATTCAGAGAAATGGCATTTGTGGACGACTTGAATAGTCTGGTCTTTAATTTTCAGTTTTGTGTCTGATCTCAAAACGTGTGCAAGGGCTTTTTTTTCAGTTGTTGCTTTAAGATTCTTTAAAGGAAAAACCAAAAAGGTCACTTTACAGTAATGGATACTTAATTGTTTTATGGTAAGTCAGGAGCTAGTCTCCTGGAAACTTCCAACACCTGACATAAACACTTTCATTAAATTGTGCCTAATATAATATGACTGTGTTTTACTTGCCCAGACTATACTAAGGACTACAATTAGCTTCTCATTGGCCAGCTGTGATTTAGTGGTCATAATAAAGTTATGATATTTAGCTGAGGGCTTAGAATTTTTAAAGGTGACTGGGTTTTTTCCTGATTTGTGTTTCCCTTGTTTGGCATTAGAGCTAAAGAGCCAGGCTCCCAGGCTGGTGTCGCATTCATATTAAAACATTCCCTTTATACGCATATGGTCCATGGGATTCTAAAGGCATGGTTTTAATAGATTAAGTCTTCTGATTTTTTTTTTTTTCAATGCTTGTTTATTTTTGACAGACAGAGTGTGAGCAAGGGAGGGGCAGAGAGAGAGAGAGAGAGAGGGAGATACAGAATCCAAAGCAGACTCTAGGCTCTGACCTGTCAGCAGAGACCCCATTGTGGGGCTCAAACCCACGCACTGAGCAATCATGACCTGAGCTGAAGTGGGATATTTATTATTTAAAAAAAAAATTTTTTTTAATGTTTATGTATTTTTGAGACAGAGAGAGACAGAGCATGAATGGGGGAGGGTGAGAGAGAGGGAGACACAGAATCTGAAACAGGCTCCAGTCTCTGAGCTGTCAGCACAGAGCCCCACGCGGGGCTCGAACTCACTGACCGTAAGATCATGACCTGAGCCGAAGTCGGCCGCTTAACCGACTGAGCCACCCAGGCGCCCCCGAAGTGGGATATTTAAATGACTGAGCCACCCATGTGCTCCAAGCCTTTTGATTTTTAAGCTAATTATTTCTATAAAGAGATAGTTGAAATGCTTTTTTTTTTTCAGTCTTATTGACAAATCTAATACCACTAAATAAAGTGTTTTGCCATGGCTTTTATTTAATATTAATATAGATTTGAGTTTTCTCTGGAATTTAGTTGCTGTGCCAGGGTGCTTTCTAATATAAGATCAGTTCTTAATAGATGTATGGAAATATGAGGAACTTTCAGATGCTTTTTTTAAGTGTGTTTTTTAAGTTTATTTATTTTGAGAGAGAGAGTGATAGCTAGAGCGAGGGAGGGGCAGAGACAGAGGGAGAGTTAGAAAGGGAGAGGGAGAGAGAGTGAGAGATTGAGAGAGAGAGAGAGAAGAGAGAGAGAGAGAGAGAGAGAGAGAGAGAGAGAAAGAGAATCCCAATAGGCTCCTCACTGTCAGTTCAGAGTCCGACATGGAGCTTGAATTCACGAACTGTGAGATGATGACCTGGACTGAAATCAAGAGTCAGGTATTTAACCGACTGAGCCACCCAGGAGCCCCTCAGATGCTTTTAATGTCATATTTAGTAAATCTCAGGGCAGCAGTGAGGAAAATACAAAGATGTTGATTTGTGTGTGTATGTATGTATGTGAGTGTGTGTGCATATGTGATCTAAACAACAAGGAAATGTAAGAAATTTATTTGACTTGCAGCTTTCTCACGTTTAACATGGCAGTGAGTTATAAGAAAATATTGATTAGTTTTCCTTTTCCAAATGTATTGTAATTTTATATCATTTATATTTTAAAGAATTAAATGAATTGATTCATAGTTTCTTAAACCAGAAATATAGGTGATAAAGGGGAGTTACTGAATCTGTTGGCCTACATTTGTAAAATCAGTCCATCTGTCATTACCTAGATATTTGAATTTTTATCAGAAAAAAAAAAAAAACAGTATTACACCAGTGTAGTTAATTGAATATTTGTTGGCATATATATGTGCCACATTTTTTTCATTTCTCAAAGTGAGAAGATTGGATGATTTTCATAAGTATTCAAAAATTATTCTGCTGTATGAAATTGAGAGTATTGTTAAAATGGATAATCATTTGTTCTCTGGTCTTTTTTTAAGAGAAGCCATCACTGAAGAAAATTTAAACCAAAGGCCATTAATTGCAACCAGAGTTTTCTGTGAACACTGAGTTTGAAATTAAAATTGTATGAACTCTATTGCTGGCTTTGCTCATCCTTATAGATAAACAACATTTCAGTAAAAGATAATGTAGTCTGAAATGTTGCTAGTTTGCAGGTCTTCTATAGGAGATGTGAAAGATTGCAAAAGATTTGGGGAACTCTAGATTTTCCATATAGGGTTAAAAAGAAAGTACTTTATCATAATGTGTGAAGCCATTAAAACTGGCTTACTTTTTATTCTTCAGTAATCCCAATACCACATGTTTTATAAAATTAAAAATAACAGGCATCATTTTGGTAGCATGAATGCTGGTTCACAGACTTTTTAATAGAAAAATGTAGAGAATGTCTGATGTTATAAAGGGAATAGAAATCTTATATAATCCTTATAGGCTGAGGCCTGGTTATTTCAAATAGGGGAGAGTGCTGTTATCTAAAGATCATCTAATCAAAACTAATAAGTAAGGTCAAATGTTCAGAGCCCCATAAAAACATCACATAAAACCAATAGCAGAGACTGTTGAAAGCCAGCCCATACTGTTTGAAGCAAGAATTTAGAATCCACTTGACTGTACAGAAATATTTTGTGTTCCTTGTTAATTTTGAGACAATAAATATGTAACAGAAGCCCAGAATAGGAATAGCTTTTAGAATAGGAAGAAGCTTTGAAGAGCATTTAATTATTTCCTTTCATATTATAAAGAGAAACTAAGAGTACGAGGTTAAATTACTCAGCATCAACTAAGCAGTGCCAGTAGTAGAACTAGAATATTGTTTTTAAACTATCAAATAATTGACCATGGAATTTCAAAAATTGTAATGGGAAATGATGGTTATTATTGTTGCTGTTAATTTAAAAACTTTTACATATGGTAAAATTGACTTTTTTACTTGTTCTGTGAGCTTTAACACGTGCAGATTCATGTAGCTCTCACTACAGGTAGGGTACAGTCAGTCCTATCACCCTGGAAAACTGTTTTAAATTGCCCCTTTTTGTTCAGAACCTCTCCCTACATCCAGCTCCTAACAACTGTTAATCTGTACTAATCACTTTAGTTTTGCCTATTCTAGAATGTCATATAAATGGAGCTGTGAAGTCTTGTGTGTGGTTTCTTTCAGTTTAATATTTTGAGATTCATCCATGTTGTGTATATGAATGCTTCATTCTTTTTATTGTCACTCACTGTTAATGAACACTGAATTGTTTGCAGTTTTTAGCTATTATAAATAAAGCTGCTGTGATCATTTTGGGGGGTTTTTGAGAAAAGGGAGCAAATTTACTTGTGTGTATCATAGAAATGCTGATAGTGAACTCTTAAAATAATTCACAAAGTTAATTCACTTTTTACTTTGAAATAATTATAAGTTCACAGGAAGTTGCAAAGATAGTACAGAGAGGTTCTGTGTACCATCTACCCAGTTTCCCCTATTAGTTAGATCTTATATAACTATAGATTAATGTAAAAACTAAGAGATACATATTGGTATAAAGTTAGTATATGGTTCTTTGGCATTTTTATCAAGTGTGGATTCATGTAATCAAGACTGCAATCTCACCACAAAGATTTCCCTCCTTGAACCCCTTTATAATCTCTCACACACGCACACACCCTACTCTCTACCATCCCTCATCCCCCACCCCTGGCAACCACTAGTCCATTCTCCGTCTTTCCAATTTTATCATTTTGAGAATGTCATATAAATAGAATATAGAATGTTATATAAATAGAATCATGGGCCTTTTTTCACTCAGCATAATGATTTATCCATGTTGTGGTGTATGTCAGTAGTTCATTCATTCTGTTTTATTACTGGTATAGTATTCCATGGTATGGATGTACTATAATATGTTTAACTACTCACTTATTATAGGACATTTTAGTTTCCAGTTTGGGACTCTTGCAAATAAAGGTAATTATTGATATGATAGGACATAAGTGGGCCATTTTATTTTTTGTTTTCTGTTTGTTCCCTCTGTTTTTTATTTCTTTTTTTCCTACTTTCTTGTAGGTTATTTGAATACTTTTTAGAATTCCATGTTAATTTACTGTAGTGTTTTTAGATGTATCTCTTTGTATGACTTTTTAATGGTTGCTGTAGATACTACATTGTATATTCTCTTCATTCCTCAAGGATATTTTTGCTGGTTGAAGAATTCTAGGTTGACAGTTCTTTTTCTTTCAGCATTTGAAAAATATTGTACCAGTTCCTTTTGACTTCTATGGGTTTTGATGAGAAATACACTGACATTCTAATTGTTTTTCTCCTATATAGATCAAGGTAAAGGTTTCTTTCATGCTACTTTCAAGAAATTTTCCATTGTCTTTAGTTTTCATACGTTTGTCTATGCTCTCTCTTGGTGTGAATTTCTTTGGGTTTACACTGTTTGAGATTCCCAAATATGAGAACTTTTCAACCATATTGTTTTCAAATACTTTTTCAGCCCTGCTCTATTTCTCTTCAACTTCCAAGACTGAAGACATGAATGTTAGAACTTTTGTTATAGTTTCATAGATACCTGAGGCTCTCTGTTCATTTGTATTCAGTATATTTCCTTTATGTTGTTCAGATTTGGTAACTTTTCTTATTTTATCTTTTAGTTCACTGATTCTTTTTTTTCCCTCTCCTCCATTCTGCTGTTGAGCCCATCCATTGGCTTTTTTATTTCAGTTGTTATAATTTCAGTTCTGAGATTTCATTCTTTATATCTTTTATTTCTTTGCTGAAACTATTTTTTAGATTTTCTATTTTCCATTTGTTTCCAGTGTGTTAGTAAGTACTCATTGAAGCATTTTTATCATTACTGCTTTAAAATCCTTGTGAAATAATTCTTAAATCTGTGTCATTTTGGTATTGGCATCAGTTAATTGTCTTTTCTCATTCAAGTTGAGGTTTTCCTGAATCTTGGTATGAGAAGTGGTTTTCAGTTAAATCCTGGACATTTTGGGCATGATATCATGAGACTTTGCATTTTATTTTAATCATCTGTTTTAGCAGGCCTCTTTTGATATTGTCCTGACTGGGTGAAAGGGTGTTTTCTCATTATTGCAAAGTAAGAGTATAAGTGCAGGGTCGAATTGTTGGGTTATATGGTAAGTTGTTTGACTTTCAAAGAGGCTGCTAAACTTGCTGGCAAAATTTTACATTCCTACTAGCAATGGCGTGAGCATTTCATATGTTCTGCATTAATTCATCCTGTAGTCATTTCTGCAATGATGAAACTGTTCTGTATCTGCACTCTCCCATGCCTTAGTCACTAGCCACTTGTGGCTGTTGAGCAGGTAAAATATGGCTAGTGCATCTGAGGGACTGAATTTTTATTGCAGTTATCAAGTCAGATTTAAATGGCTATATGTTTCTAGTGGTTACTGTATTGGATAGTGCATCAATATTAGCTCTATATCCTTACCAATATTTAGAATTGTCAGTCTTTCAAATTTTAGTTCTTCAATGAGTATTAAGTTCTTACTGTGGTTTTAATTGTTTTATGTGCATACTGACCACTTAGTTTTTATAATGATGTTTTTTTCAACGTTTATTTATTTTTGGGACAGAGAGAGACAGAGCATGAACGGGGGAGGGGCAGAGAGAGAGGGAGACACAGAATCGGAAACAGGCTCCAGGCTCTGAGCCATCAGCCCAGAGCCCGACGCGGGGCTCGAACTCCTGGACCGCGAGATCGTGACCTGGCTGAAGTCGGACGCTTAACCGACTGCGCCACCCAGGCGCCCCTAAAATAGCAGAAGTTTTTAATTTTGATAAAGTGCAGTTTATCAGGCGACTAAGGTCCATAAAATGTCTTCCTGTGTTTTCTTTTTGAAGTTTTAAGATTTTACATTTTCTCTTAGGTTTATGGTATGTTTGAGTTAGTTTTTGTACATATACAAAATATGTGAAGTAAAGACAAAATTCATTTTCATTCCATATGAATATCCAATTGTTGAACTTCCTAACAATTGAATTACCTTGGCACCTTTAGGAATTAGTTGATATATAGGTCTATTTTTGGGTTTTGTATTCTATTCCATTTTTCTATATGTTTATCCTCGGGCTATTACCAAACTGTCTTGATTGCTGTTCTTAATAATAATAATTCTATAAATCAGGGGTGCTTGTGTGGCTCAGTTGATTAAGCATCCGACTCAATTTTGGCTTAGATCATGGTCTTGAGGTTTGTGAGATTGAGCCCTGCAACCAGCTCTGTGCTAGCAGCGTGGAGCCTGCTTGGGATTCTCTCTCCCCTTCTGTCTCTGCAGAGCCTCATCCTCTCTGTCTGCCCCTCCCCCGCTTGCACGTGCTTTCTTTCTCAAGTAAACTTTAAAAAAAAAGAGAAAAAATTCTAGAAATCAGGTATTTTAAGTATTCCTACTTTGTTCTTAATTTTCAAAATTATTTTGATCATCCTGTTCATTTGGATTTTCATACACATTTTATAATTAGTTTGTACATTTCTACAAAACACCTCTGAGATTTTGATTTTAATTGAATTGAATGTATAGATGAATTTGGGAAGAATAGTCTTATTAATAATACTGAATCTTCCAATCCATAAATATGGTATATCTCTTCATTTATTTCAGTTTAATTGGTCCTGGCAGTGTTTTGTAGCTTTCATTTTACAGGTCTTGTACATATTTTGTTAGGGATAAACCCAGGTGTTCCATGTTTTTGATTGCTATTATAAATGGTATTTAAATGTTTAAAACTTTCTAGTTGTTTTTTGATAGATATAAAAATATAATGAGTATATTATACACACACACACACCCATATACCTTGTATTCTACAGTCTTCCTAATTACTTAATAGTTTTTGTATTTGTTTTCTAGATTCCTTAGGATTTTCTGTATAATCATGTCTCTTATAAAGATATCTTAACTTCTTCCTTCCCCATCTTTATGCTTTTCTTTTTTTTGCCTCATTACGCTAGCTATGAACTGCAATGTAATGTCGAACACAATGTTTATTATTTATTATTATGTCAGTATTTTACAGATGCCCTTTATCAAATTAAGGTAGTTCTAGACTATTCTGAGTTGTCTGAAGTTTTGTTATGAGTAAGTGTGGAAATTTGTTAAATATTTTTCTGTGTTTATTGAAATGATCATATTGTTTTTCTCCTTTATTCTGTTAAATGATTAATAACATTGAGTTTTTAAAAATGTAAAATCAACCTTGCATTCTTTCTTACGTATTGCTGAATTTGACTTGCTATTTTGTTAAAGATTTTTGCATCTATGTTTGAGAGAGATATTGATGTATACTTTTCTCATAATGACTTTTTCTGGTTTGGGAATCAATCGAATGCTTGCTGGCCATATAAAATCAGTTTGAAAATGTTCCCTCCTCTACTTTCTGGAAGAATCTATGTAGGATTGGTATTACTTCTGTCTTTATATGTTTGATGGAATTCACCAGTGAACCATTTGACAACTGGAGTTTTCTTTGTGGGAACATTTTTAAATTACGTATTTAATTTCTTGAATAGACGTAGGGCTATTTAGGTTGTTACTTCCTGAGTCAGTATTGGTAATCTGTGTCTTTTAAAAAATTTGTCCATTTCATCTTAGTTGTCAAATTTATTGGCATGAGATCATTCATAATAGTCTCTTGTTTCGTCAGTGTCTGTAGACTCTTAAGTAATGTTTCCCCTTTCATTCCTGATATTGATGATTTCTGTATTTGCTCACTCAGTGTAGGTAGAGGTCTGTCAGTTTCGTTGATTTTTTTTTCCCCCCACAGAACCTGTTTTTGGTTTCATTCATCTTTCTCTGTTTTCAGTTTTCTATGTTATTGATTTCTGTTCTCTGTTAGTGTCTACTTATTTTAGTTTAATTTGTTCCATTTTTTTGTAGCTTTTTATGGTGGAAGCTTAGGTCATTGGCTTTAGGCCTCCCCTCCCCACCCCCAAATATAAACATAGAAAACTACAGATTTCCTCAAAGCACCTTTTTATCTGCATATCAGAATTTTGATAGGTTGGGTTTTCATGTTCATTCATCTCAAGATATTTTCTGATTTCCTTTGTGATTTCTTCTTTGGTCCTTGAGTTATTTTTGAAGTAGGTTGTTTAATTTGTAAATGCTTGAAAATTTTCCAGATATCTTACTGTTACTGATTTCTAACTTAGTTCCACTGTGATAAGGGAATGGGCTGTGTATAGTTTTGATTCTTTTATTTATGTATTTATTTAAAGAAATTTTTTTTAACATTTATTCATTTTTGAGAGACAGAGTGTGAGTGGGAGAGGAGCAGAGAGAGAGGGAAACACAGAATCTGAAGCAGGCTCCAAGCTCTCTGAACTGTTAGCTAGGAGCCCGATGCAGGGCTCAAACTCATTGACTGCAAGATCATGAGCTGAGCTGAAGTCAGACACTCAGCTAACTGAGCCACCCAGATGCCCCTAGTTTTGATTCTTTTAATTGTTAAGACTTATTCTTGGCTCAGCAGGTGGTCTGTCTTCCTAAATGTTTCATAGGCAGTATGAAAACTTATATTTTGCTCTTGTAGGTTGGAGTGTTCTATAAATATCAATTCAATTGAGAGTACTGTTCAAATCTTCTTTATCATTGCTGAACTTCAACTGTACCTATTCTTCCAGTTACTGAGAGAAATGTTGATGTCTCCTACTCTATTTGTATACTTTTTTCTCTGCTTAGTTCTGTCAGTTTTTGCTTCATGTATTTTGTAGTTCTGATAGCCTATACATATATATTTAGAATTATTCTATCTTCTAACTAAAAAAAAATGTCTATTTTGTGTGTGTGTATGTGTGTGTGTGTGTGAGAGAGAGAGAGAGAGAGAGGAGAGAGAGAGAGGAGAGAAAGAGCACACAAGCGAACAAGGGAGGGGCAGAGAGAGAGGGAGAGAGAATCCCAGGCAGGCTCTGTGCTGCCAGCTAGGCTCGATCCCACAAATGGTGAGATCATGACCTGAGCCCAAATCAAGAGCTGGATGCTCAATCCATTGAGCCACCCAGGCACCACTCCGTGTCCCACCTTTTCTTTTTGAATTTTTTCTGTAAGTTTATTTGTTTTTGAGACAGAGATGCTAGTGGGGGGCGGGCAGAGAGTGAGAAGGAGTGAGAGGCACAGAATTAGCTGTCAGCATAGAGCCTGATGTGGGGCTTGAACTCATGAGCTGTGAGATCATGACTGAGCTGAAGTCAGACACAACCAACCTCATGAGCCACCCAGGCGTCCCTCTTTTTTAATTTTGAGGGAGGAGGGGCAGAGAGAGAGAGAGACAAAGAGAATCTTAATCCACTCAGCACAGAGCCTAACACAGTGCTCCACACCTGGCTCCACCTCGCAACCCTGGGATCATGACCTGAGCTGAAATCAAGAGCCAGACGCTTAACCAACTGAACCACCCAGGCGCCCCCGTAGAATTATTTTATCTTCTAAATGAAGTTTACCCTTGATTATTGTGAAATGTTCCTCATTATCTTTGATAATATTCTTTGTTTTGGCTTTTGTATTGTCTGATATAAATATGGCTATTCCAGGTTTCTTAAGATTTTGGTTTACATGGTATATCTTCTTCCATGCTTTTAATCTATTTCCTTGTTTTAGTGTGGGATTCTGATAGCATATCAATATATGCAATATATATTGGTCTTGCTTTTTTATCTGGTTTTTAATTGGAATATATAGAGAATTAACATGTAACGTATTTATTAATGTGGTTGGATTTAAATCTATCATCTTGCTGTTTGTTTTCTATTAACCTTTCCTTTAAATTAATTATACTTTTCCATTTAATCTTCCCCATTGGCTTATTCCCCTACTGGCTTATTGTTTGTTCTACCTTTTTATTATTATTATTATTATTATTTTTTTTATTTTTGGGACAGAGAGAGACAGAGCATGAACGGGGGAGGGGCAGAGAGAGAGGGAGACACAGAATCGGAAACAGGCTCCAGGCTCTGAGCCATCAGCCCAGAGCCTGATGCGGGGCTCGAACTCACGGACCGCGAGATCGTGACCTGGCTGAAGTCGGACGCTTAACCGGACTGCGCCACCCAGGCGCCCCTTATTATTATTTTTTTAGTTGTGCTCTAGGATTTATACGATGCCTCTTTAGGTTACTACACTCTGTTATCAATTATATCACTTCTCATATAATGTAAGACCTTTTTTCATTGCCTTGTGGTCATTTTTTCTTTCTGACCTTCACTTAAAAAAATTTTTTTTTTTGGGGGGCGCCTGGGTGGCGCAGTCGGTTAAGCGTCCGACTTCAGCCAGGTCACGATCTCGCGGTCCGTGAGTTCGAGCCCCGCGTCGGGCTCTGGGCTGATGGCTCAGAGCCTGGAGCCTGTTTCCGATTCTGTGTCTCCCTCTCTCTCTGCCCCTCCCCCGTTCATGTTCTGTCTCTCTCTGTCCCAAAAATAAATAAACGTTGAAAAAAAAAAAATTAAAAAAAAATTTTTTTTTTTTAAAGTAACATCTCTACCCAATGAGGGGCTCAAACTCAATGACCCCAAGATCAAAAGTCATATGCTCTACCAGCTGAGCCAGCCAGGCACCCCAATGTGTCTTGAAGTTCACTAATCTTTTTTTCAGCAATGCATATACTATTGCTTGTCTCATTCAGTGAAATTTTCATTTTGGGTATTTCTCCCTTCACCATGTTCCTGTTTTCATTCTTGAATATGAAGCATACTTGTAATAGTCCTTTCAATGCCTTTGCTCCATTAATTACATCATGCTTGTTATTTCTAGGTCTTTCTCTGTTGACTGATATTTTTCTGGTTTATGTGTCACATTTTCCAGCTTCTTGGGCCAGTAGTTTTTATTTTAGTTTATTTTAGTTAGTTTAGTTTAGTTTTAAGTAGGCTTCACGCCCAGCACAGAGCCCAGTGCAGGGCTTGAACTCACGACTCTGAAATCAAGATCTGAACTGAGATCAAGAGTTGGACACTTGACCTACTGAGCCACCCAGGTGTCCCCTTTGTCCACTAATTTTTAATTGAATGACAGATATTTGCAAATTTTACATGTTGTGTTCATGATTTTGTGGCATTCATTTAAAGAGTATTGGACTCTTTCCTGACAGGCATTATAAATCCCATATTAGTTTGATTGTTTTCTAGGCTTTCAAGCTTCTTTCAGGTGGGATTATAGTAGCTTTTATTCTAGAGCTACTGTCCCCCTCCATCTGTGGTGTGGCCTTTCTGGGGTCACAACTGCCTTGTATATTCAATGAGGGAACTTGTTGAAATCTTGACCCTCTTTCAGCTCTGAGAAGGCTTTGTCTTACTACTCCCTGGTAACTTTCTTTCCTTAGAAATTCTTGTTGGCTGGTCTAAAGAAATTTTACCCTTCTCATCCACAGGTTTTTATTTAGCTAAATGCTCTAGGGAACTCTCATTTAAATTACTGGAACTCTTTCTTCTCTGGAACTCTGCCCCATAAATTCTAGCCACCTTGGCCTCCTTGTACTTTTTTCTCTATCTCAAGTCACCAAGATTGCCAGGTTCTGTCTGGGTTCCTCCTCCCTGCTGCTCAGGAGTGGTAAATTACTTCTTGGCTGAGAGCCTTGGGTGATGGTAGGGCTTGCCTTGTTTGCTTCTCTTTTTTCAAGGATAACAGTCCTGCACTGCCTGTATCTGAAAATAGTCCTTTCCTATATTTTACCGTGTTCTAGTTGATTGCATGGGGGGATTATTCTAGACTGCTTAATCCCTCATGGTCAGAAATGGAAGTTGAACCATTCTAAAATAAATTTTAATACTTAACACCTTTAAAAACTTCTGAAGTTCTCAAGCAATTATTTTTTTTTTACCCAGTGTTTAACCATTGATTTCACTTTTCCTCAGTATTGTTATTAATGATCTTGTATCAACTGTAGGAATGTTTATTTATTTCACAATTCAGAGTCCGTTACAAATTTTAAATCAGAACCTGACCCAAGGAAATGATTTATCATACCTCATAAATTTCACAAATTAGGAAAATGAATTTTTGATTATGTAAAAATTCTCTCAATATTATGGGATGGTCTTTTTATTTTTTATTCATTTTATTTTTTTTACTAAAAAAATTTGTTTAATGTTTATTTATTTTTGAGATAGAGCGAGTGAGCACAAGCGGGGGAGGGGCAGAGAGAGAGGGAGACACAGAATCCAAAGCAGGCTCCAGGCCCTGAGCTGTCAGCACAGAGCCTGATGCTGGGCTTGAGCTCATGAACCCTGAGATCATGACCTGAGCCGAAGTCGTATGCTTAACTGACTAAGTCACCCAGGCACCCTTGGGATGGTCATTTTAAATATAAAATCATTATTTAACACTTAAGTAGAAACATGAAAGACTAATGGACTGATGAATAAATCAGTTGATGTAATGTTTTAAAATATAAATTCTTTCATTGTAGAGTATAAACATGTTCGGTATACTTTAGTCAGGAACTGTCGAACATTATCTGTAAAGAGCCATGGTCCCTGTCACAACAACTCAACTCTGCCTTTGTAGTATAAAAGCAGCTATAAACAGTATATTAAAAATGAGCTGGCTGTGTTCTGATAAAACTTGATTTCTAGACAACAAAATTTGAATTTCATATAATTTTTACATCTCAAATTTTAGCATCTTTTGACCTTTTTCCCCAACTGCTTAAAAATGTAAAAGCTATTCTTACCTTGTGGGCCTTACATAAGCAAATGGCTGGCTGGTCGCATTTGGCCCAAGGGTCATGGTTTGACAGTCCCTGCTCTAAATGATTAAAAAGCTCCCAAGTAAGTTGTAGGATTCTTAGCAGACTGTAATGTTTTAATTCCAAGTGACATTTTTATTTGAACTGTTGTCTACTATTAAATAACAAAGTAAACAAGATCACACAATACTGAGCCGATGGTGCTTTGACAGATTTTTGGTGTCACAGGTTACATCAGAGGTTCCTTGGGCATTTTGCATAGTTAGAAAACTAAGTTAAGAATTTAAAATAAACATTATTTTATTGTTGTCATTATATAAGAATTAATAAATAGGTTTAAAATCAGCACAGTTTTCACATTTTTAAAGAAGTATACCTGATGTGTGCAATAGGTGAATCTATATGTTAGTTTCAGGTATACAACGTAATGATTCTATATTTGTATATATGGCACAAGGACCACAATAAGTCTAGTTAACATCCATCACCATACATAGTTGCAGAATTTTTTTTCTTGTGTTGGGAACTTTTAAGATTTACTGTTAGCAACTTTCAGATATGCAATACAGTATTATTAACTATGATCACCATGCTGTACATTACATCCCTATTATTTATTTATTTTATAACTGGAAGTTTGTACTTTCTGATCATGTTCTTTGAAGGGTGTAGTAATCAAGAGATTTTTCTCACAAATTCTTAATTGTTTGGATAAATTAGAAACTTTTTTCCATGAACATTACAAGCTCATTTCTGTCTTTTGACATCTATATCCTCTGCCTAGAACATTCTAAATCATTCCATGTTTGGCTCATTTCTTTCAGTTGTGACTTGAACATCATCTACTGAGAAGCCTTCCTTGATGCACTATCTAAAAGTATCTACACCTTCCTAATCTCTCTCTAATACCCAGTTTTATTTTCTTCAGAGCATTTACACCATCTGAAATTAGTTTATTTATTTATTTGTCTCTTTCTGTATTACAATGTAAAATCTGTGAAAGGAGATCTTGCCTCTATTATTACCTCTATCTCTAGAACATTGCATTTCATTATGTGGTTGGAAAGATGAATAAATGGAAATATCTCTAATGCATGATTTGTAGAAATATTCGATATGCTAACATGTATTGTGAATTGCTAAAAACGAATATAATGATAACTTTACCCCACTTTATTTCACTACAGAACTACTTCCTCTTTAAGCATATAGCTGTATTAGCCTTTCACTGAAAACATTTTGGAAATGTAATAGGGTTTATTGATACATTTAACTTTTTCTTTTTAATTTGTAATAATTTGAAATTACACACCAGTTGTAAGAATAATTTTTCCTGAATCATTTGAGAGTAAGATAAAATTATCACAATCAAGAACTCAATATTGATAGGTTAGTAACATTGAATCCACAGCCCCATTCAAGTCATGCAGGTTGTTCTGGAATTCAGTGGTGAAAATCCCTAACATTTGCATTTGTATTCTTTTTAATTCCTTGGTTCATCTTTAAATTCACATGTGTAGAGGAGACGCCATAGAGCCTAGTGGAAAGTGGTATTTGAGGTGATATTTCTAGTCAGATTTGGAGTTTGAGTCCTATTAGACACATTTGGATTTTTGTTGGAATCTTAGAAGGGTCCTTCCTGTCTTAGAAGTAACGACTGTAAGGCCTAAGGGATTTATTCTAGGATGGAGGACAAAGTTGAAGCATACCTTCCCTAACAGTATAAAACCAACCATCCACAAGTTCAAGATGATCAGCCAGTGTTTAACTTCCTATTAGAAGAAAAATCAATGCACTTCAAAGGAAGATAACAAAGTACAGAGTTTCTATATTATTCATCCATATTGTCCAGTATACAATCAAAAATTATTAATCATGTGAAAAACTAGGAAAATATTATCCATAATTTAAAAAAAAAAAGTCAATCCAGATGTTAGTTAAGTGACAATACCTTTAAATGAGCTATTATAAATATGGTCAAGAACTTAAAGGAAAAGGAGGACATAATGAAGGAAAATACAGACTTTCTCTGCAGACAGAGGTAGAAACTATTTTTTTTTAAATAAAAGGGAATTCTAGAACTGGAAATACAATACCTGAAATTAAAAATTCACTCGATAGATTTAATGGCAGATAAGAGATGACAGAAGAAAGGGCCTTGATAGATCAGTAGAAATTATCCTATTTGAAGAACAAAGAGGAAAAAAGATTAAAACAAAATAAAACAAAACAAACAAAAAAACCCAACCAAACAGAACCTTGGTGACCAGTGGGATTATAAGCAGTCAACTTTATGTATATTGAAAACCAACATGGAAAAAAGATGGAACAGAAATTTTAAAAAATAAATAGACTGAAAATTTCTCGGACTTAACAGAACACTAGTTTGCAGAGCCAAGAAGTTCAGTAAACGTTCCCCCCACCCAAAGTAAATGAAAACTAAATCTAGACACATAATATGGTTACACTCCTGAAAACCAAAGATAAAGAGAAAATCTTGAAAACAAAAGAAACAATAATATTAATGACTGCTGACTTATCAGAATAATGGAAGCCAAAAAAACTATGGAATGATATCTTGAAAGAGCTGTAAGCAAGAAAGAAAACCTTTCAATGCAGAATGCTATACTTAACATAAATGTTATTCAAAAATGAAGGTGATTCAAAAAAATTAGATGATTCATTGTCAGCAGACTTGCTGTGTAAGAAATAATTAAAGAAAGTTTTTAAGCTGAAGTGCAGTGATATCAAATGGAAAGTCTGTTCTACAGGAGAACTGAAGACCACAAAGAATGATAAATATGAAAAAATATCTTATTTTTTCTTCCATTACTGTTTTTAAAAGAAAGCTGACTTCTTTTTTTTTAAACTGACTTCTTAAAAGTTAAAACCATTTTATTATGGGTTTATAATATAAGTAGAATAATATGATAACCATTAACAAAAAGGGTTTGTAGTAAATGGAATTATACTACTACAAGTTTCTTATGCTTTGCATGATATTCAGTATTAGCTTTAAACTGTGGAAATTTGAGGGTGCATATTATAATTCTTAGTGTCACCCTCCCCCAGTACAAAGAATTATAGAGCAATTAAAGTAAAACATTACAAATATTTGATTAACTGAAATTGAGGCAGGAAAAGGTAGGACAGGAACAAAACAAAAAGCAGAGAAGAATAGAAATAGAAATTGGTAGCTTTGAACTCAGTCATTTCAATAATCACATTACATGTTGATAAACTAAACTCTCCAATTAGGAGTCAGAGATTTTCAGATTGGATAAAAATATAAGACCCAACTCTATCCTGTCTACAGATTGCACATATAAACTGTTAAGATTTGATTAAACACTGTTTATGTCTCTTTGTCTCTTACATTGTTGGATAAGTGTTAATGGCTATATTATGATAGAATACCTACAAGTCCAAGAATAAATGATTCAGAAAAAATAACTAAGGGGGCCGAGAGGACAAGAATGCAGATGGATTATAGAAGGATAGTAGAACACTGCTTTAGGAGAGAGTGAGGATATTTAGGTGTTCATTTCAGTTTTGCCACTGACCAAACACCTACCCTTGGAAAAATCACTTTTCTATTACGATGTACTTTTCTAGGTTACCAATATTTGTATACCCATGTGTTCAATTTTTTCCCATCTTCAGATTTCACAGTTAAAATTGGCATAAATTGCATTTTTCTTCTCAAAAGACTCATTTAATAATGGAAAGAAGATGGAGTAATTTTGCCACTGTGTGTGTTATCCTGGGCATCATTATTTATCTGCATATTGGTTACATATATACATACACATATATATATTCTTGGTAATATTTCTCCTACACACTGCTTAATGTTATTTTGTACCACATGAAGAGGAGATATAAGCACTGTGAGAACATTGGGTAGTCCTTTGATCATGGATAATCCAACTATGTTGGAGTTTGATATTGTTTGATATGGTGCACAAATGAAAACTCCTGTTTCAAAATACCTTTCTGTTCTAAGCATTTATTGAAAGGTTCAATTCTGTATTATGTAATCACAATCAGGAATCATTTAAAAGTAATTACATTTATCTTTCTCTTTCTACTTAACTCTTAGAGTTATTTTCCTTATATTTGGTGTTATATAGAAAACAAATTAGAGGTTGTGCCAGTTTGAAAATACATATAATTGGTGCTCCAGAGTCAGAAATAGATGGGAATTTATTCATTTAATTTTAGGTGATTTCCTGTATGCCAAATTATAAATATATTTCATACTTGAGCCTAAAGTAAACTGCAAAGTAGCTAGAAACATTTTTGCATTTGGAGATACTTACTTTCATATTTTACAAAGGCTGTATCAGAATTAGACATTGATACTTTTAGAATTGGGTTCTTATAAAGATGAAGTTGGGTTTAATATTTCTCATTCAATTAATGCTCTTACATTTGGCTCTTACATAGCTCAAAACAGGTGTTCAAAGACAATCACATGAAATCCTAGAAAGTTTCAAGTACATTGGTGCTAGTTTGAGTCTTATAAATTACTTGGGTCTTAGGTATGACATAGATTGTTATTGAGGGTATAGGATTCTGTCCATGCCTCCACCTAAGTAAGGAAGTTACTTCTTAAATGAATAAGACTAATTATAACCATTGACTGAGGGTGAAATTAAGAATATCTTAAAGGAAAGAAAAATGTCTAGTATATTTAAAACTAGTTTATTCTCCAATTTAGCTTTACTTTATTTTTCTCTCTTGCAGTAAACATTGCTGTCTTCTGAAAATAAGTTAAGGAATGAGAGGCAAGGAAGAAAGTACATTCATCCTGGAAGGACCCAAAGCACTTTGAAACTGTAAACGAATGTAATGATAGCTGCTAAAACCACCTTTGTCACCATAATGGATGAAGAACTGCAAATTTAAACGGTAACCAGAATTTTCATATAGTGTTACACTTCCACCAAGAACTTTTATAGAACTTGAAAGGATTTCTTTTTAAATTTAAATATTTACCTTACAAATACCGAAGTATAGATAGCTGATAATTTTATGACTTATTTAGCATAGTCAGGTCTTTGTTTTGGCCCTTAATGTTTGGCCTTGATATTGCTCAAAAGAATTGTTTTTTTCCCCCAGGTTATGAACTTCTTAGAAACAAATAAGCTTATTTGAGTAGAAATATAGCATAGTACTAGTATATTTATAGGTCCATTCTTGACCAAATACTTTTCCTTTCACAGAAACAGCTCAGGCAACATTAAGTGGTAGCATGCTATCACATATGCAGAGGTTTTTTAGTCTTATTTTCTGAACTTTATTTCATGTTATTTTTAGTTTCCTTACTTGGTGTCTGATCTCTTGATCTTTTTGCCTTCATATCTGACATCTTTTTATTTAATCATTATTCTCTCCTTTGCCCATCCTTCTCAGGAATTTAGAGTTGTAAAAACAAACAAAAAAAGAAACAAGAATCCAGAGTAGAAAAGAAGGAAAAAAACTGGAAAAAATTATAAATTTATTTCTTCTTGTGAAATTACAAGGACTATTACATTTTAAGTAGAGTGGAAAGCAACTGTAGAAAGACTTAAGATTCCTTGTCAGTCTTCTTAAATCTCCTTGATCTTCAGCCATAATTGTTTCAGTGCGTTTTGTAAGATTCAAATGTTTGCTAATTTTTAAAAAGCATCCTAGTGAACATTTAGAACTGTAATTCATTGGAAGTGTACTACTTTGATTTTGATGGATAATCATTTGTTTATTTGAGTCACTATATCTTGGTAGTGAATGGGTACAATTGACTAAAACTAAGTCCCTCTGGTAAAGTGCAGATGTGAAAAATCAATCAAATACAGTATCAATTGCTAGTCCTAATAATTCTAAGGAATACAAGGCCTGTTTCAAGAGAATTATTCAAACTGAGAAATGTAACCCAGGATAAATATATTCTTTCAACTATATACTAACATTTATAAAGTGTTATTTTGGTCAGACATTACTCCAAGAAAGAAGGTTGTTCCTCATGTTTTCTTTGTTTATAATTCTGATTTACTTCTAAGCTACAACATAACCAGGTGTTATTTTTATTTCTTTTAACAATTTTATTATGAAAATTTCCAAGAATTAAGAAAAATTTGGAATAATTTAACAAGAACGATGTTCTCATTATTCTTTCCTATGCTAACATTAACCTTGATTTTAAAAAATGCCTGAACATCGATTTTTTAAAAAACTTTTCCAATTGCTGGTTTAAACCTCTAGTTAGAACTTTTCTGTGTTCTTGCCACAACCACCCACGTAGCAGCATTTAGCCCTTTCTAAATGTCCAGTAAATTCTTTATATTTCTCAACCATTAAAAAATAAAGTTGAAGAAAGCAACTTTTGAAACACAGCAGAAATTAAAGTACTGAGTGTTAACTTATGCAGGGAAGATAATACATAGAAAGTCATCAAATTTCTGTCTTTCTCGGTGATGATCTAAGTTTTCTTTCCTCATTTAATTATGTCTGATTCTATAATCTTATATAGCCAACAGTTTTATTAATGAGATTAATACATTAAACATTAAAAAAAAACAATATTGTCAAAATTTTTACTGGTACCTTTACCACTCCTTATCAAACTCTTAATTCCATTAAATCCTTCTTTCAGTATTTTTGGTAACCAGTAATGGGATCATTGAAATCTATAGATACTAGGTATTTCCAATCATTAATTTCTACTTTTTTCACTACAATTTTTTCCTTTTTTTTTTTGGTGGTGGTGGTGGGTTATAATGTCATCAAGAAGCAAACTGGAATACAACTTGACCTCACTACAAAATAAAAGAACTGCACTGATTCTCCCAAATAGCCCAGTTCAGAAGTCATGTAACTCACATCCATGAAGTATATAGAATTTAAAAAGATCAGCTGTATTTACATATTTAATTTTGCTGGCCGCACTCAAGCTGAGTGCCTCCAAAATCCCAAATCTATGGCATTTGAATAGGGAATGGAATTCGATTTCTAATTGTGTGAATAACTGGATTTCTAATTGTACAAATTTGAAATCCAGATTTCTAATGGTGCAAACTATCATGGCCACGTTGAAGAGGCTAAAATTTAAAAGACATTCCAGCTAGGTTAAAAGTAGAATCAAACACCCAGTTTTATCTAAATTCATTTTATGAGCTTAAAATTATGGTTCTTAGGGTAGGGGATATGTTCTTGCAGATAGCAAGACTACTCTAAACAATATATCCATCTAGAATCTTAAATTTGTAAAGCTTGGTAGACCTTTAGAACATCCTCTACAGCACCTTTGTTTGCAAAACTGTCCTTATGGAGGGAGGCCTGTGTACAATTTCCCCAGACAAAAAGGAATTAAAAATAACAGTGGGGCACCTGGGAGGCTCAGTTGGTTGAGCATCTGACTCTTTTTTTGTTTTTTTAATTTTTTTTAAATGTTTATTTATTATTGAGAGACAGAGAGAGACAGAGCATGAGCATGGGAAGGGCAGAGAGAGGAGGAGACACAGAATCTGAAGGAGGCTCCAGGCTCTGAGCTGTCAGCACAGAGCCTGACACGGGGCTCGAACTCACAAACCCAGCGAGATCATGACCTGAGCCGAAGTCAGATGTTTAACCGACTGAGCCACCCAGGCGCCCCGAGCATCTGACTCTTGATTTCAGCTCAGGTCATGATCTCGTGGTTTGTGAGATCCAGCCCCATGTCGGACTCTGCGCTGACAGCACGGAGCCTGCTTAGGATTCTCTCTACCCCTCTCTCTGCTTCTTCCCTACTCGTGTGTGTGCATGCACTCTCTCTGTCTCTCTGTCTCTCTCAAAATAAATAATAAAATAAAACTTAAAAAAATAACAGTAATTAATGTGTATTGTGTGATCATCGTATGCCAAACATTGGGATTAGTGATTAATATGCATTCTCAAGTTTCACAACTGTATTTGATGTGAGTCTTATTATTAGATAGCTCCATTTTACCTATGAGGAAACACGTTCTCAGAGAAGTTAAGTAAATTGCCCCACATCAAGTTTACTAGTTAGAGGTAGAGCCAGTTCTGTCTGACTTCACAGCTGGAGCTCTTCATCAGAGATGTGTTTTGGTTTACAAATGTTCACTACCACGTGTTGCGGTTGCTTCTTTGTGCAGCGGTAGATAACAAGTTCTTATTAGTAGCATCCTCATCTCAGCTCCCTTGAGGCACATATGATGTTTCTTTTGCAGCACCAATTTTATTTTGTCAGGAATTTATCATTATTTTGATTATATTTTAAAAGTGTTAGTTATTATGTAATAAAAACGATAATCCATTCCTAAATGAAGGCTAAGTTACTTCAAGATGATCTCAGTAGACCCACATTTTATTTGAGATCGAGACTTACAGGACAGAGAAAGATAGTAGATATGAGTGGGGGAAAATGCAAAACTGACCTCCCTGGTCAGCTCTTCTCCCTTGAAGTCTTCTTTGCCTTTTTCTTTTCTCTTTATCACCAGAAGTTCTTCATTGGTTTTCAGTCTCAGAAACTGATACTATCACTAAAGACTAAAATAGTAATGAATCCAGAGACCAATTTATCTTAATGGCATAAATTTTCTGTTAAATTTGTATATAGTCCCTTCATATAGATTCTTATTCTAAATGTAGATTCTTATTCTAAGTGTAGAAAACTAAGTATGGTAACCTATCATCAGGGTTTAAGACGATTAAGCCTATCACCAAGACTCAGCATATTAAATATAACCAGTTTTCCCCAAATGAATGTATAGGTTTAACTCAGTTCCTCAAATCCCAGCAAGATTTTTCTTTCTTTTTTTTTTTTTTTTCAATGTTTTTTTATTTATTTTTGGGACAGAGAGAGACAGAGCATGAACGGGGGAGGGGCAGAGAGAGAGGGAGACACAGAATCGGAAACAGGCTCCAGGCTCCGAGCCATCAGCCCAGAGCCCGACGCGGGGCTCGAACTCACGGACCGCGAGATCGTGACCTGGCTGAAGTCGGACGCTCAACCGACTGCGCCACCCAGGCGCCCCAGCCCAGCAAGATTTTTCATGTATGGTTTGCCATTTTCTACCAAGTTCTTTCTTTCCTCCCCATTATCACTGTCCCTCTGTCCCCCTCCACCATAAGAATTATAGCCAGTCCCCATTTGAGGACGGGTTGAGTGAATGTTTCAGCAATTGCATGATACGCAAACATATATAATCAAATGTTTTACTCATTTATAGCCACTTTTCAGTCCAAGGTTTAGTGAATCTTAATTTTTTGAGATTTTGCTTAAGTAAGAAGAGTGTTTCACCTCCCCAGAAAAGGAAGCTGTGTGTTAGGAGGAAAAACAAAAATAAAACAAAAGTTGTTACATTCTGGCTTTCTAAACTGAGGCTGTAAAATTCAAAATGATCCTGTGGAGTGAGAGATCTTCTGGGTTACACCCCTACCTTCTTGTGGGACTATCAACATACCTGACTAATGGAGTGAACTTCATGCCATTTTGTATTACTGATTCATTCATTCATCACACATTTACTTCATGCCATTTCGTATTACTAGCTCATTCATTAATCAGATATTTACTTGGGAAAAATAATATTTGCAATAGGTAAAAATTTTTAAAACTATTTTGTGCTAACATAGTATCAAGTGGTTTGTATATATAGCCTCTCTTGGCTGTAAGCATGTCACTGTGGAAGATACAAGGGATACATAAAGAAGGGTATATAGTATAAGTCCTGTCCTCAGAGGCTCACTATCTAGCAGGGCAGGCAAACATATAAAGAGATGTAGCAGTGTATCAAGTGGCTAATGGAAATATGACCGAGAATTGTGACAGTGCTTTTCCTACCTGGGAAGAGTGAGGGAAGGTTTCCCAAAGCACAGAAGTATCTTTCGTAATTGTTACTGGATAAATAGGACTTTACTGCCAGGGAACAAGCTAGAGAAAAAGAATTATAGGCAAAGGGAATAACATGTGCCAAGATATACTTACCTTTTCTAGGGGGGGAAAGTCACAGACTTTTAAAGTTGAAGAGATTATCTGAGATATTTTATTTCAATGTCCTTGCTTAACATAAAAGGAAATGGAAGCCCTTGGAAACAAATGTACTTGCCCCAAAATTACTCAGAAATTACAGTATCACTTCAAGTATTCTCTCAAACTATATACTAAAATATATAAAATGTTATTTTGGTCAGATGTTCCTCCAAGAA
Source organism: Lynx canadensis (assembly GCF_007474595.2). Lineage (NCBI taxonomy): Eukaryota > Metazoa > Chordata > Mammalia > Carnivora > Felidae > Lynx > Lynx canadensis. Next base: position 29,956,649 of record NC_044308.2, on the reverse strand, counting down.
AGAAGGTTCTTCCTCATGTTTTCTTTGTTTATAATTCTGCTTTACTTCCAAGCTACAACATAACCAGGTGTTATTTCTTTTAACAATTTTTTTATTATGAAAATTTCCAAGAATTAAGAAAAATTTAGAATCATCTAACAAGCACCTGTTCTCTCACCGCCAAGAATTAAATGAATGCTAACATTCTGTCATTCTTGCTAAAGAAATAAAACAATTTAGGAACACTTGAAACCCTCTTTATATCACTCTCCAATCTCATTCCTATCCTCCTTCTTCCAGAGAAAATGTTCTACGAGGTTCGTGAAATATATTCTTACGTGTGTATTCACAAACAATATGCAGTGTAAATGATGACATTTTGCATTTGCACTTTTGCATCTTTCATTGATATAGTTTTGCATCTTTCATTGATGCGTGATGTTTATTGTATTTTTTCACATAAGTTCAAATTAAAATAGAACACAGTGGAGTAGATAGTATACTCTAGGCAGTTGTGGAGATTTGTGGTTGTGGCTTTGTTCTCTTCTTGCTACCCAAAGTGCTGCTGTCATCTTAGTAAATCTGCATTATGTTTTGGAAGAATGTAATTCCATCATTATGTAGCTTTTCATATATATATATATGCATGTGTGTGTATATATGTGTGTGTGTGCATACACACACACACCCATACATATTTTTAAAAATACATATTTTTTAAAATTTTATTTTATTTTTTTCTGAGAGAGAGTGCACACGTACATGAGTGAGGGGACACAGAGAGAGAGAGAGATTGAGAATCCCAAGCAGGCTCCACACTGTCAGTGCAGAGTCCGATGTGGGACTCAAACCCATGAACTGCAAGATCATGACCTGAGCCAAAGTCGGATGCTTAACCAACTGACCACCCAGGTGCCCCTTAAGATTTTATTTTTAAGTAATGTCTAACCCAATGTGGGGCTTGAACCTACAACCCCGAGATCAAGAGTCGCATGCTGTACCGACGGAACCAGCCAGGTGCACCTTTTCAAATATATCTTTAAAGATGTGTTGGGAAAACAGTTATTCTTGTGGACTTACATCTTCTGTAACATTAGATTTTTACAATTTTTTACTACTGAAATTAGAAATACTCTCTAGTATAGTCCAATGAGCAAGAAATGACTGTATCATGTGGTAGCAATTCTTCCTCTAGACATGTATTATTGGCAAGAAGATAATGATGCTATGTAGTAAGCCAGTGGTGCTGTGTGGGAAGAGGTGGCCTCTGAAAACACTGTGACAAGATGACCCAGGAAGAGGATGTTTATCTGAACTTTGAGAAGAGTTTAGAAGTCCTTTCACCAAAGGCCTGGCCGTGGGCATGGAATGATGGAGGGAGAGAGAGGAATCTGCAGGAATTGTGAAGATTACTGTAGGTGTTGAGAACATATTTTTGTCCTTGGATTCATTGTGCCAGCTGTAATTAGCAGTAAATATTTTAAGTTAATGACACTCAGCTGGAACACCATGAAACATAGGAGGCAATTGAAGAGCATAATAGACGCAGAGAACCCCCATGTTTCTGTTACTAGAAGGAAAAGTCACCTACCATGCTCTTATAATAGTGAAAAACCGGAAATTTGTAAGAATGCTTCTAACCAACAAGCTAGTTATTTTCAATCCTTCTGATAACTTTAATTCTGAAGTAGTTGTCCCCATGTAGTAGCAACTGAATAATGGAGGAGAGAAAATGGTGTTATCATTCTGGCTTATATATTTTAAAGATTAACCGTTTTGGCGCACAGTCACAGAAAAGCTTATCTAAAATTGCCAAATTGTAAAAATGGAAGGAAACTATTGATCCCTAAGAAATCATTCTTCTTGGAATCCGGCCCAGCTTTTGTGTCCTTCTGATGGTTTGGCGTATAGAAAGGGAAGAAAACGTAGAACATTCTGGTACTGTAGCTTCTGATGGTATATAATGGGCCATTGTATAACTGGCAGGTAAGTTTCATATGAGGAAAGTTTAAAAGGAAACAAGACACAGATGCTTTGCTTAGATGCAAAATGGGAGAAATACAGTCACTATCTTCATTTCCAGATAGATTTCTTAAATAGCATTTCTTTTCTACCCCCTGCCCATCCATCAAGAATGGAAAATCGCTAGGACTCTTGGACTCTTATGTACACCATCCCCAAATCATCAGGCATGTGTCCGAGGTTAAAAAAAAAAACAAACAAAAAACGGAAAATGGCATTGTTGGCAACGATGTGAGGACATTGGAACCTTTATACATTGCAGGTGGGAATGTGAAATGTTTCGGCTGCTGTGAAAGTTAGGTGGTCCCTCAAAAAGTTAAGCCTGGAATTATCAGATAACCCAGCAATCTCACTTCTAGACGTATACTCAAAATAATTGAAAACAGGGTTTCAACAATGTGTATACAAATGTTCATAGCAATACTACCCACAGTAGCCAAAAGGCAGAAAAAATTTAAATATCCATCAAGAGAAAATACGGACAAAACTTTGGGCCTATAAATTAAAAAGCTTAAATGGAAAAAGTTTTTGAATGACCCAAACTACCAAAGGTCTTAAGAAAAGACAGGTGACTTGAATAGTCCTGTATAATTAAAGACATTGAATTTGAGGTTTAAAACTTTCCACTCAGTGCAAAGAAAACTGTAAGCCCAGATGCCTTTACTGGCAAATCCTACCAAACATTTAAGGAAGAAATAATATCAATTCTACACAAATGGCAGGGAAATAAAAAAGTAAAATAGACTTCTTTACTAAGTCAGTGTTGTCATGATATCAAAACAACCTAAAGAAACTACAACATTGGAAACTATAGACACAGGCTCAAAAGTCTTTAACAAAATATTAGCAAATAAAAAATAGCAAAAGGTAGAAGTCATAAATTATGATTAAGTAGGCCTTATTTCAGGAATAGACCGTTTTAATCTTCAAAAACAAATCAGTGCAATTCACATATCAACAAAAAGGAAAAAAAAAACATGATTATCTCAGTAGTTAGATATTGCATCAATTCATGATAGAGAACTCTCAACAAACTAGAAATAGAAGGAATTTCCTCAACCTGGTAAAGGGAAAATATAAATATCCTATAGCTAATATCATACTTAATGATGGAAAATGGAATGTTTTCCTCCTAATATGGAAACAAGGCAAGAATGTCAACATTGTACTAGAGGTCATAGCCAGTTCTATAAGGGAAGAAAAAGAAAATGAAGACAGATTGAACAGGAAGAAATAAATATATTTGCAAATAAAATAATGAAATAATTTTCTATGTAGAAAATCCTGAAGAATCTACCCCCAAAAATCTGTTTTTACTATTAATAAGTAAATTTACCAAAGTCATGGGATACAAAGTCATTATATAAAAATAAATCAGGGGCTCCTGGGTGGCTCAGTTGGTTAAGTGTCTGATTTCAGCTCAGGTCATGATCTCACAGCTATGAGTTTGAACCCCACGTTGGGCTCTGGTGTTGACAGCTCAGAGCCTGAAGCCTGCTATGAATTCTGTTTCTGTCTCTCTCTCTGCCCCTTCCTTGCTCATGCTGTGTGTGTGTCTCGAAAATAAACATTAAAAGAAAAAGATTTAAAAATAAATCCTATTTCTATATACTAGTAATTAACAATTGGAAGTTTAAATTTTAGAAAACACCATTTATAATGGTACTATAAAATATGAAATATGTATAAATCAAATGAAAAATATTCAGTGTCTGTGTGCTGAAAACCTACAAAGCCCTGATTAAAGAAATCAAAGAAGATTTTATTTATGGAGAGGGATACTGTGCTCAACTATTGAAAGAGTCAATATTGTTGAGATGTTGATTCTCCCAAATTGTTCTGTAAATTGAATGAAAACCCTATCAAAATCCCAGCAGGAAACATTTTGTAGCAATAGACAAGCTGATTCTAAAATTTATTTGGACAGGCAAAGGAACAAGAAAAGCCCAAACAGTTTTGAGTAGAAACAGAATTGAAGGACTCAGACTACTTGATATCAAGATTTAGTGTAAAACTAAGGTAATCAAACAGTATATTATTATATGATTATTAAAAGAATAAACACATAGATCCATGGGAAAGAATAAGCAGTTCAGAAATAGATCTACACATATGTGGTGGATTTTTCGACAAAGGTGTGGAAACAATCCAGGAAGAAAGATTAATCTTTTCAATAAATAGTACTGAACACTTAAAAACAAAACCAAAAATAAAAGGATATTGGCTCTTGCCTTGATGTGGGCCTCAGAGGTAAATTAAAGAGAGGAGATGGTAAGAAATTCACCTTATAGATGTAGAGAAAGTAAGAAGACTGCCCCAAGAATGGAAATATCAAAATGGTAGAGGGAATTATTGGAAAACAGCTTCATCATTTGAGAAGCATTATGTGTTATAGGAAATGTATATACATTATGAATAAATAAAGCTTCATTTAACTATGTTAGACTTGAGGGGTGTTATATAGGCCCCTTGAGGGAATCATGTAAAAACAATAACAAAACATTGATAAGTGTTATCACACTGGTTGGTGTCCAGAGAAGGAGAGTAGTTAATATCTACTTACATTCATCCTGAATAGGCTTCCTTTGCTAGCCCGCTGAGCTCTGAGTCCACTGAGGGATGTTAATTGATTCACTGTCCCTTTGAGGACTTTGAGAAATTGCTGTTAATCTGATAGTCAGATAAAATCCAATATGGGATGTCTTCCATCTGCTGCCATTTGAATCTGTGATAATTACCTAAAGCTCAAAGAATAGACAGAGTGAAGGAACCTGATGTGGTTCCCTTTTATCTTTCCTCTTAGCTGTCATTTGATCTGCATTAAAGTGGGTAGTCTTTCTCTTGCCTCTGGTTGCTGGCCATTTTGTACAATCTCTATCACATAAAGAAAGCAGCAGAGGAATTTTTCCAAAATCTGTCAAAACTCTGTAGGAATGAAAGATCACTTCCCCATAAAAGAGTTTCCATGATACTCTACACATGGAGAAGAGGAGTTGGAGTTGCATGTGATCATTTTGGCCAACCATCTGTGGGCTTCTAACGCACATTCTCATCTCTTATGAAGGATTTTTCATTGCAACTTGTACTCACTCTTTCCTTAAAATAAGTACTACTATTATTCTCCCTCAGTCTTCTATCACATAGCAAGAGCATTGGTGGAAATTGCTTTTCCATAAAAAGAACTGTGCCACCTACTCTTCAAATGCCACTGATTAAGAAGATCATTGATCTCCCCCCCCCCAACCCCTGGGGAATAAATTAGGCTTTCCCCTGAGAGTAGAAAAAATAATGGCATGTAAAGAATTAGGATGGCTGTGTGTTATGAGGAAAATGTTTAGGCAGTTGCCATGGAAATAGTATGTAGACATTCAAACCAGGAGCTTTTGATATCTCTGTTTTTGCCAAATATAAATCAGATATGAGTAACATTCATTCCCATTCTTGGCTCAGATTTAGTCTGACATGTGTAGTTATGTAAAATATGCTCCTAATATAGCATATTTGGTTAATACTTGCAGGAAATGAGCAATACCAGGGGCTGCCATGTTTTAAGATCATATTTGGGGCATAGAGGAGGTGATTCTCAGCAAATGATTCCTAAAAATAAATAGCACTATCAGAGTGCCCACAGCTGGGTTTCCCTATGACATTCATAATTAACAGAACTAATTAATTTTTTCTTAGTGAAACATGCACAATGTTGGACTTAATTTGTATTAGTTAATTGCTTGTGAATGATGTCAGATTCTGAAAATGCATACTTTAAGACTTTATTCTTAATGTATTTCACAGGTGGAGTAAAACCCAACAGGCATTATTTCTGAGTTACTGTTATACTTTTCTGTCAGAAGACATCAGTTAGCCTTTGATTTCATGCTTTCTAAGTGAGGCATGATAGAAATCTAGAGACGGTATATAGGAATTTTGGAAATACGAAGAATTTGACAAAATTTTCCACAGCTTGAACTTTTTTTTACTAATTCCAGAGATAATACAGACAATGCAAAGACTCCCTGCAGCCACTGCCTTTTAATGGGCACACAAGCCAGAACAATAGGAAAATCTAAAAATTATTAGAATATATACTCTATTCATGGAAAATAGTATGTTACCTACTAATTCCAGTACCTCATCCTTCTATGCCAACTTTGTTAGCCATTTCATAGCTCATAAGTTTATCTTTACCCTGTGTATTTTCTCCTGTCTCAGATTTCCTCTGAGACTTATTATGTACTTTGTAAGTAGATACCCTACAGGCTTGCTTTCTTATTAAAGCAGTAATAGAGTATATGGTCCAATACATATAACAAGTAATTTAATGAGACCAAATAGTTACACAGATGGAACAGTGGGAAAGTACTAATCAGAGAGAGTTTTTCAGAGGAAGTGATTTTCAGTCAAAATTTAAAGATAAAAAACCTTCCTCGGGTGCCTGGGTGGCTCAGTCAGTTAAGTGTCTGACTTTGGCTCAGGTCATGATCTTGCAGTTTGCAAGTTTGAGCTCCACGTCAGGCTCAAAGCCCTCGGTGCAGAGCCCACTTCAGATCCTCTCTTACCCCCTGTCTCTGCTCCTCCCCTGCTTGTGCTCACACTATCTCTCAAAAATAAGTAAACATTAAAAAAAAAAACATTTCTGAGGTCATTTATACAATTTATTTCAGAGGTTTTAAAATTAAAAGTATCTGTGCTATTTAGGACATAAAGATGTTTGCAAGGATTATGTTAGGAGGGTGTCTTCACTAAAGCATGTCTAATGTTGGATGAAATCTGGAAACAACTTAAACATCAAAATATAAAGGAATGGGTAAATAATAGGATAAATCTAGAAAATGAAAATATACTGCCATTTAAAGTAAGGTTATAGAAGAATACATATTGATATGGAAAACTATTCATGATACATTGTTCAGTGGGAAAATCAGAATTTTGTTTGGAATTCTATCACATCTGTGGATCATTTTGGAGAAAATTGACATCTTTACTATGTTGGATCTTATACTCAATGAACACAGTATGTCTCTCCACTTATTTAGATCTTTGATTTCTCACATTAGCATTTTATGGTTCTTAGCATACAGTTGCTGTATCTGTTTTCTTAGACTTGTACACTTAGGATTCATTTTTATTCCTTTTTTTTTGCAGATGTTAAAGGCATTTTTAAATATTGGTTTCCATTTGTGTATTGCTTGTATAGAGAAGTGCAGTTAATTTTTGTGTGTTGACCTTGTATCCTGCAACCTTTCCATACTCATTTATTAATTCAAAGAGGTTTTTTATAGGTTCTTAGGTATTTTCTATGTACACAACTTCATGTCATCTGCAGATTGGCACAATTTTATTTCTTCCTAATCTGTATGCTTTTTAATTTCTTTCTTTTGCCTTTAGCAGACTGAATACAACATAGCACTTCCAGGATATTGTGGAATATGAATGGTGAGAGTGGGCATCTTTGTCTTATTCCCTATTTGGGTGGAAAAGCTGATTTTTTACTATACATATGATGTTAGCTGTAGGTTTCTGTAGATGACTTTTAATCATGTTAAAGTTCTATTCCTAGTTGGCCGAGAGTTTTCATTATAATAGGTATTGGATTTTATCAAATTTTCTTCCTTGGGCTGTTAATATGGTGGGTTACATTGATTAATTTTTTAATATTGAACTTACATTCCTAGGGTGAACCCCACTTGTTTAGGGTGCACTATTCTTTTTATATATTACTGGATTTGATTTGCTGACATTTTTCTGAGAGTTTTTATATTTATGTTCATTAGGCATACTGGTCTAGTTTTGATTAATTGATTTTGGGAATTGTGTGCTGTTTTGCCTGGTTTTGGCATTAGAATAAAGCAGATATCGTAAAATCAATTGGAAGTATTCCCTTCTTTTCTACTTTCTAGAATATATTGTCCAGAACTGGTATTATTTCTTCTTTAAATGTTTGGTAGAAATCAAGAGTAAAACCAACTACTACTGGAGTTGTTTTGTTTTGTTTTGTTGTAGAAGGCTTTTTACCTACAAGTTCAGTGTCTTTTATAGTTGCAGGGCTCTTTAGTGTATCTGTTTTTATCTCAGGTGAGTTTTCGTGGCTTGTGATTTTCAAGGGATCTGTTTTATCTAAGTTGTCAAATTTAAGTGTGTAGAATTGTTCATACTGTTTTAATATCTTCCAGGTCTGTAGTGATATCTTTCATTCCTCATACTGGTGATTTGTGTCTTCTCTTTGTCAGTCTCACTAGAAATTTATAAAATCGTTAATATTTTCAAAGAATCAGCTTTAGGTTTTATTGTTTTCCTCTTTTCTATTTCAGATGTTCCTGCCTTTAGCTTTTATTATTTTTTTTACTTCTGCATGCTTTAGTTTTATTTTTGTCATATTCTAATTTTTCATGGTAGAATCTTAGATTATTAGATTATTGGTTTGAAACTTTAATTTTGTAATATAAACATTTAATACTATAACTTTCCCTGTAAGCACTGCTTTAACTGCATCCCACAAATTCAGAAATTTTATAATTCTAATTTCCCTTTAATCTTCCTCTTTGAATGAAGGGTTATTTAGACCTTTTCCAAGTGTTTGGAGAGTTTCCTGTTACCTTTCTTTTATTTTCTATTTCTTAAGGTCAGAGAACATTCATTATGATTTCTGTTCTTTTAAATATCTTAAGATTTCTTTCATGATCTAGGTTATGGCATATCTTGGTAAATGTACACTTGAAAAGACTGTATGTTCTGCTGTTGTTGGATAAAGCATTCTATGAATGTCCATTTCCATCAATTGATAGTATTGTGTGGCTCTTCTATATCCTTACTGATTTTTTTGTCCACTGTTTACTGAGAGAGGAGTATTGAAGTGTCCAGCTGTAATTTATGGATTTATCTATTTCTCCTTTCAGATTTGTCAGTTTTTGCTTCTTCTATCTTGAATCTTTTTAGGTTCATTTAAGAGTGGTTATACCTTCTTAGTGAATTGACATTTTTATCATTATATAAGGTTCCTCTTTATCCCTGTCAATTTTCTTTACTTTGAAGTCTACTTTGATGATATAACCATTCCAGCTTTATTTTGATTAGTGCTTTCATTTCATATTTTTCCTTCTTTTTACTTAAAAATTACTTATTTTGAGAGAGAGAGAACTCATGAGCAGGGGAGGGAGAGAGACAGAAGGAGAGAGTCCAAGCAGGTTCCACACTCCTCACTGAGTCTGATGTGGAGCTCAATCTCACAACCATGAGATCATGACCTGAGCCTAAATCAAGAGTCAGACACTTAACCAACTGAGCCACCCAGGTACCTTCCTTTTTTACTTTTAATCGACCTATATCATTTTTTTGAAATGAGTCTGTTGCAGATGCCAAATATTTAGGTAATGATTTTTAAAATCCATTGTGACAGTTTCTTTTAAATGGTGTGTTTATACAATTTGCATTTAATGTAATTGATATGTTTGAGTTTAGGTCTACCATTTATTTTCTGTTTGCTTCCTCTGTTTTGTGTCCTATTTTCTCTTTCTTTCCTCATTTGAACATCTTTTGGTTTTCCATTTAATTTACCTATTATGTTTTTTTACTGCATGTCTTTGTAAAAAAAAAATTAGTAGATGCTCTAGGGATTACAATGTACATATTAAGCTTTTTGTAGTCTACTCAGAATCAGTATTTTACCACTTCAAGTAAAATGTGGAAACCATATCACCAAATAGGTGACTTTCCTCCCTCCCCCCCATGTTAGGTTATAGTTACCTTATATATTACGTTATATGCATTGAAAATTCCATCAGACAGTACAGTAATTTTTGCTTTTAGCTGTCAAACGTATTTTAAAGAATTCAAGAGGAGGAGAATAGTCTATTATAGTTATCCAGATATTTACCATTTCTCTTTTTCATTATTTATTTTTAATCTTCCAAATTCCATCTGATAACATTTCTTTTTGTCTGAAAAATAGAAAAAGCAGCTCTTTTATAGCATACCTGCTGGCAACCTTTTATGTTGTTCTTCTTCATCTGAAATGTCTTTGACTTTTGTATCTGAAGAACATTTTTGTTGAATATAGAATTCTTGGTTGACAGTTCTTTTCTTTCAGTACTTTAAAGATACTGTGCCACTTCATACTGGCCTCATGGTTTCTGATGAGAAATTCATGGTCATTCAAATCAGTTCCCTAAAAGTGTTGTTTTTCTTTGGCTGGTTTTAAGCTATGTTTCTCTTTTTAGTTTTCATCAGATTGATTAGGATCTGTAGGCTTATCCTTTGTTGAGTTCACTGAACTTATTTAATCTGTAGATTTATGTGTTTTGCCAAACTTGGGAATTTCAGACATTATTTCTTCCAATGTTTTTTTAGCACCATAATCTTTTTCCTTTCCTTCTGGGACACCAGTGACATAGATAAAAGACCTTTGGTTGTTTTTCCACAGGTTCCTGAAGCTCTCTTGATTTTTTTTTTAAATTTATTTTGGGGTGCCTGGGTGGCTCAGTCAGTTAAGTGTCTGACTCTTGATTTCAGCTCAGGTCATGATCTCACAGTTCATGGGATTGAGCCCTGCATCAGGCTGTGCACTAATAGTGAAAATCCTGCTTGGGATTCTCTTTTTTCCCCTCTGTCTGCCCCTTCCTCCCACCCCTCAAAAAACAAACAAACAAAAACATTAAAAAAATTTCTCTTTATTGTTCATATTATATTGTATAATTTCTATTAAACTATCCTCACATTAACTCTTTCCTTTTATCATCTGATATTGAGCTCTCCCAGTGAGTTTTTTCATTTAAAATGTATTTTTTAACAAAAACCATAAGTAACAATAAGAAAAATAGGAAGCACAAAAGCCAAAAAAAAAAAAAAAAGCTGTATCTGTTAAAAAAATCAGTCAAGAGAAGCACAAAGTAAAAGGATGTAAAAGATGATATCAAGTATGTGAGATGTGGAGGGGAAAAGAGTAAAGGATGAGTTCAAAATTAAGCGAACATCAGCTTAATATAGACTGCTATATACAGAAGATGTTACCTATAAACCAAATGGTTTATCAAATGGTTACCAAATGGTAACCAGAAATTAAAAAACGCTAACAGATATGCAAAAAGTAAAGAGTAAGGAACTCAAGTGTATCACTAAACAAAACCAGCAAACAATGAAAGAAAGAGAAGAAAGGAATAAAGAAAAACTACAAAACAAAAACAATCACAGAACAAGTAACAAAAGGGCAAAAATACATATCTATTAATAATTGCTTTGAACGTAAATGGACTAAATGCTCCAATCAAAAGACATGGCATGAGAGTGGATAAAAAAATGAAACCCATCTATATGTTGCCAACAAGAGACTCATGTTACACCTAAAAACACCTGGAGATTGAAAGTGAGAGGATGGAGAAATATTTATCATGCAAATAGATGTAAAAAGAAACCCAGAGTAGCAATACTTATATCAAACAAAATAAACTTTAAAATAAAGAATGGAAAGAGACAAAGTAGGACACTAATACTAAAGGGGACAATCCAGCAAGAAGACATAACAATTGTAAATATTTATGTATCCAACGTGTAAGCACCCAAATACATAAAACAGTTAATAATAAACATAAGGGAACTAATTGATACTAATACAATAATAGTAGGGGACTTTAACACCCCACTTATATTAATAGATCATCTAAACAATGAACAAGGAAAACAGTGGCTTTGTTTTTTGTTTTGTTTTCTTTTTTTTTTTAATGTTTATTTCTTTTTCAGAGAGAGAGAGAGAGAGAGAGAGAGACAGAGCACAAGCAGGGGAGGGGCAGAGAGAGAGGGATACAAAATCCAAAGCAGAGTTCAGGCTCTGAACTGTCAGCTCAGAGCCCAACAAGGGCTCGAACCCATGCACTGTGCGATCATGACCTGAGCCAAAGTCGGACATTTAACCGACTGAGCCACCCAGGTTCCCCAACAGTGGCTTTGAATGACACAGTGGACCAGAGGGATTTAATATATATATTCAGAACATTCCATCTTAAAACAGCAGAAAACACATTCTTTTCAAGTGCACATGGAACGTTCTCCAGAACAGAACACATATTAGGTCAAAAATAAGCCTCAGCAAATTCAAAAAGAGTGAAGTTATACCATGCATCTTTTCTGACCACAGTGCTACAAAATTAGAAATCAACCTTCAGAAGAAATCTGGAACGATCACAAATACATGGACGTTAAATAACATGCTACTAAATAATAAATAGGTCAACTAAGAAATCAAAGAAGAAATAAAAAGTTACATGGAGAGAAATGAAAATGAAAACACCATGGTGCAAAATCTTTGGGATGCAGGAAAAGCAGTTCTAAGGGAAGTTTTATAAAATACAGGCCTACTTCAAAAAGCAAGAAAATTCTCAAATGAATGACCTTACCTTAAACCTAAAGAAGCTAGAAAATGAAGAACAAACAAAGGAAGGAAATAATAAAGATTCAAGTTTGAGACCCATGTTAGGGGCAGAAATTACTTTAAAAAAAAAGCATAGAGCAGAAATAAATAGAAATTAAAAAAACAATAGCACAGATCAATGAAACCAGGAGCTGGTTCTTTGAAAAGATCAACAAAATTGATAAGCCTCTAGCGAGACTCATCAACAACAAAAAAAGAGAGACAGAGGGAGAGAGAAAAAGGAGTCAAACAAAATTACCCATGAAAGAGGAAAAATAACAACCAACACTACAGAAATACAAACAGTTGTAAGAGAATATTGTGAAAAACTATATATCAACAAATTAGACAACCTAGAAGAAATGGATAAATTCCTAGAAACATTTAACCTACCAAACTGAGACAGGAAGAAATAGAAAATATGAACAGACTAATTACCAGCAATGAGATTGAATCAGTAATCAAAAAAGTCTCCACAAAAGAAGTCCAGGACCAGGTGGCTTGCAGGCAAAAAAAAAAAAAAAAAAAAAAAAACAACAAAACACACACACACACACAAAAAAAAACACCACAAAAAAGAGAACTACAGGCCACTATCTCTGATGAACATAAATGCAAAAATCCTCAGCAAAATATCAGCAAATAGAATCCAACAATACATTTTAAAAAATCATTCACCACTGTTATGTGGGATTTATTTTTGGTTACTGAGGGTAGTTTAGTATTCACAAATCAATTAACATGATACATCATATCAATAAGAGATAGGATAAGAACCATTTGATCATATCAATAGATGCACAAAATGCATTTGACAAAGCAGTATACCATACATTCGTGATAAAAGCCTTCAACAAAGTAGGTTTAGAGGTAATATACCTCAACATAATAAAGCCCATATATGAAAAACCCACTATCAATACCATCCTCGATGGAAAGAAACTGAGAGCTTTCCCCCTAAAGTCGGGAATAAGACAAGGATGTCCCCTCTCACCACTTCTATTAAACATAGTCTGGAAGTCCCAGCCACAATTAAACAACAAAAAGAAGTAAAAGGCATCTGAATTGATAAGGAAGAAGTAAAACTTTCATTCTTTGCAGATGATATGATGCTATATATAGAAAACACTAAAGGCAAACAAACAAACATTGTAACTGATAAATGAATTCAGTATGGTTTCAGGATACAAAATTAATGTGCAGAAATCTGTATTTCTATACACTACTAGTGAAGCAGCAGAAAGAGAAATCAAGAAAACGATCCCATTTACAATTGCACCAAAAATAATACAATACCTATGAATAAATCTAACCAAAGAGGTGACAGACCTGTACTCTGAAAAGTATAAAACAGTGATGAAAGAAACTGAAGATGACACAAAGAGACATTCCATGCTCATAGGTGGAAAGAAGAAAATTGTTAAAATGTCTATACTACGCAAAGCAATCCACACATTTAATGCAATCCCTGTCAAAATACTAGGAATATTTTTCACAGAACTACAACAAAAAAAATCCTAAAATTTGTATGGAACTGCAAAAGACCCCAAATTGCCAAAACAATTTTGAAAAATAAAAGCAAACTTGAAGGTACCAAAATTTCAGACTTTAAGTTACATTACAAAGATTTAGTAATCAAAACAGTATGGTACTGGCACAAAAATAGACACATAGATCAGTGGAACAGAATAGAAAGCTCTGAAATAAACCCCCAATTATATAGTCAATTGTTGACAAGCAGGAAAGAATATCCAATGGTAAAAAGACAGTCTCTTCAACAAGTGTTGGTGGACAGGTACATGCAAAAGAATGAAACTGAACCAGTTTCTTTAACCATACACAAAAATAAATTCAAATGGATTAAAAACCTAAATGTGAGACCTGAAACCGTAATATTCCTAGAAGAGAGCACAGGCAGTAATTCCTCTGACATTGGCCATAGCAACATTTTTCTAGATCTGTCTCCTGAGGCAAGGGAAACAAAAACAAAAATAAGGTATTGGGACTACATCAAAATAAAAAGCTCTGCACAATGAAGGAAACAACAAAACTGAAAGGCAACCTACTGATGGGAGAAAGTATTTGCAAATGACATATCCTATAAAGTGTTAGTATCCAACATATATGAAGAACTTCTACATATCAACACCCAAAAAACAACCCAATTTAAAAATGGGTAGAAGGAATGAACGGACATTTCTCCAAAGAAGACATCCAGATGGTCAGCAAACACATGAAAAGATGCTCAAAATTACTCATCATCAGGGATATGCAAATGAAAACTACAATCTTATATCACCTCACACCCATCAGAATGGCTAAAATCAACAACACAATAAACAGCGTGTATTGGCAAGGATGTGGAGTAAAAGGAACCCTCTTGCATCATTGGTGGGAATGCAAACTGGTGCAGCCACTGTGGAAAACAGTGTGGAGTTTCCTCAGAAAGTTAAAAATAGAGCTACCCTATGATCTGGTAATCATACTACTGGGCATTTACCCAAAAATATACAAAAACACTAATTCAAAGAGATAACATGCACTCTGATGTTTAAAGCAGCATTATTTACAATAGGCAAATTATGGAAGCAGCCCAAGTGTCCATTAACTGATGAATGGGTAAAGAAGATGTGATATATATGTATGTATACACACACACACACACACACACACACACACACACACATATATATATACATACATATGCACATATACACAGTGGAATATTATTCAGCCATAACAAAGAGTAAAATCTTGCCTTTTGCAACCACGTGGATGGAGCTAGAGAATATAATGCTAAGCAAAATAAGCCAGAGAAAGACACATACCAAATACCATATGATTTAACTGAAATATAGAATTGAAGAAACAAAACAAAGGACCTGAGGAAACAGACTCTTAACTATAGAGAACAAACTGATGGTTACAAAAGGGGTCAATGGGTGAAATAGGCAATTGGGATTAAGGAGTGCACTTGTGGTGATGAACACTGGGTGATATATGGAATTGTTGAGTCACTATATTGTACACCTGAAGGTGGTATAACACTGTATGTTAACTATACTGGAATTAAAATAAAATATAATAAAATAAATAAAATGTATTTTTCAGTTCTAAAATTGCCCATTGATTATACCTTCTGTTTCTTTGTTGTGACTTTCTAGCTTTCCTTTTGATTCAAGAGCTTTTACCCTTACATGATCAAGTATTTTCTTAATATCCACTTTAATGTCTTTGTCAGATATTTCCACCATTTTTGTCATCTTGTAATTGTCATCTGTTGATTGTTTTTTCCCATGGGGTTCTTCACTTACCAAGTAATTTTGGATACCCTGGATATTTTGAATATTATGAGTCTCTATTATTAATACATTGGACCAATCTCTTATTTACATTTCTACAACATGCCCTTGCCCGCAGATTCTGACAGGATTCTGATTGGCTTTTCCCTCTCCCCCCACCCCTCCCTCAGGTGCTTAGCTTCAGTTTTCTCTGATCTGTTAATTTACATTATTCTCTCAATGAATATTTATTTGGTACTCACAGGGTGCTAAGCACAGTTGTAGGCACTGAGGGTTCCTTAATGAACAAAACAGACAAAACTGCTTGCTTTTATGGAGCATATGTTCTGGCAGGGGGAAACAAACATCAACAATAAACTTAATAATTAAGTCGCATTACCCATTAGTAGGTGATAATCTCCTGTGGGCAAAAATATAGTATGATAGTGGGATTGGAAGTGGTAGACTGGTGTTGAAATTTTAAATAGGTTAGTAAATATAGGACTCATTGATAAGGGGACATTTGAGCAAAGACTTGAATCCATTTACCTTCTTTCCAGCTTTTAAAAGTTCATTGACATTTGTCATCTGAGTCTATCTCTTCTCTTGTTCTTCATTCTTTTACTATTACTAGAGTGAAGTTTTAGAGCCAAGAAAAATTCCTATATCCAACCAAAAGATCTATAAGAGCAATTCTATGGAAAATTAAATATAACAATATTTATATGGTTACTGGTGGTTTATTCCCCAGGGTATTTTTTTCTTATATTTTCCTAAGTGAAATAAAAAGTAATTTTTTTTTGTAATGGAACTATAATCATTTGCTTCTTATAATTTCTTAATCTTTTTTACTTTGTGTGTCCTCTTTGGACAAGACCCAGAATATTTTAATGATTTTATTTATAAGAAGTACCAGAAATTTTTCTCATTTATTTATTTTTATTGAGGTAAAAAATGGACATAACAAAAATAATCATTTTAAAGTCACAATTTAATGGCATTTAATACATACACAATGTTGTGCAATCTCCACCTCTATCAAGTTCCAAAACATTTTCATCACCCCCAAAGGAAATCCCTTATCCATTAAGCAGTTATCCTCTAACTTACTTTCCCCCATCTCCTATCAACCCCTAATCAGTTTTCTATTTGTATGGTTTTACCTATTCTCAGTGTTTCATATGAATGGAATCATACAATATGTGACTGGTTGTATATGGCTTCTTTTATTAGAATTATGTTTTCAAGTTTCATTCATGTTGTAGCATGTACTGAGATTTCATTTTTACAGCTGAATAGTAGTCCATCATGTATGTATGGTACATTTTGTTTATCCATTCATCTGTCAGTGACACTGGCTTGCCTCCACCACCTTTTGGCTGTTGGGAATAATGCTGCTATGAACATTTACTTACACGTACCTGTTTGAGTTCCTCTTTTCAGTTCCTTTGCGCATACACCTAGCAGTAGCATTGCTAGATTTTGTGGCAGTTCCATGTTTAAAAGCTTGAGGAACTGCTACAGTGTTTTCCACAGGAGCTGTACCATGTTATAGTCTCACCAGCAGTGTATGAGATCTGCATCCTTACAAATTCTTGTTATTTTTCATTTTGATGGTTATGGTCATCCTAGTGGATTTATGTTTTATCTCATTGTGGTCTTGATTTGCATTTTACTTATGACCAATGATGTTGAGCACCTTTTTGTTTGCTTGTTGGCCATTTTTTATCTTTTTTTGGGGGGAAATAAACTCAAGTCCTTTGCACATTTTTAATTGGGTTCTTTGTCTTTTGTTGTTGAGTTGTGAGTTATTTATATCTCCTAGATAAAAGTGTTTTATCAGATATGTGATATACAAGTATTTTCTCTCATTCTGTTGGTTGTCTTTTTACATTCTTAGTAGTGTCTTTTGATGCACAAAAGGTTTTAACTTTTTTTGAAGTTATTTTACTTACTTTGAGAGAGAGAGAACAGGAGGGACAAGTTGGTCTCTTAAACTGACTGAGCCACCCAGGTACCCTAAAAGTTTTTAATTTTGAAAGAGCCTAATATGTCTATATTTTCATTCATTGCTTGTGCTTTTGATGTTATATCTAAGCATTCATTGCCAAATCCAAAATACTGAAGTTTCCCCCCATGTTATCTTCTAAAATTTTTATAGTTTTAGTGCCAACATTTAGGTCATTGATCAATTTTGAGTTAATTTTTGTATATGAAGTGAAGTAGGGAGTCCAACTTCATTCTTTTACATGTCTATATTAATTGTACCAGCACTATTTGTTGAAGAGATTATTTTTTACCCCACTGAATGGTCTTAGCACCCTTGTCAAAACTCATTTGACCATAGATGTATGGGTTTATTTCTGGACTTCCAGTTCTATTCCATTTGTCTGTCCTTGTGCTAGTACCATGTTATTTTGATTACTGTAGTTTTATAATAATTTTCAAATTTGGGAAGTGTGAGTTTTCCAACTTTTTTTTCTTTTTCAGGATTTTCTTGGTTATTCAGGGTCCCTTCCAATTCTATATGAATTTTTTTAATGTTTATTTATTTTTTGAAAGAGAGAGCACATGCATGTGAGCAGGGGAGCAGGGAGGGGGAGGGGCAGGGAAGGGGGGGGGGCAGAGGATCCCAAGCAGGCTCCATGCTGACAGCAGAGAGCCCAATGTGGGGCTCAAACTCATGTGCCTTGAGATCATGACTTGAGCCAAAGGCAGACACTTAACCAACTAAACCACCCAGCTGCCCCAATTCCATGTGATTTGTGCAATCAGCTTGTCAATTTCTACATAAAGGGCAATTGAGATTCTGATATGGATTGCCTTGAATCACTAGATGAATTGGGGGATATTGCCATTTTTACAATATTAAGTTTTTCAATCCATGAACGTGGGATTTTTAAAAATTTATTTAGGTTTCTTTTCATTTCATTAATGTTTTATAGTTTTTCACTTCCTTAGATAAACTTATTTTTAAGTTTTTTTGATGCTATTGTAAATGGAATTGTTTTCTTAATTCGTTTCCATGTTCATGTTTAGTATATAAAAACACAATTGATTTTTATGTGTTGATCTTGTGTCATGTAACTTGGCTAAATTTGTTTATTAGCTCCAAAGGTGTTTGTATTTTCTTTAGAATTTTCTGTTAATATGATCATGTGATCTATAAGTAAAGATAATTTTACTTCCCCCTTTTTCAGTTTGGGTTTGTTTTTTTTTTTCTTCCTTGCCCAATTGCCCTGGCTAGAACTTCCAGGACAGTATTGAATAGAAAGAAGTAGTGAAAATGGTAATCCTTGTCTTGTTCTTGATCTTAGGGGGAAGGTTTCAGTCTTACACTTTTGAAGATAATATTAGCTATAGGTTTTGCATACATGTCCTTTATTGTGCTTTTTACTCTCACTTTTAGGTATTATAAATCCAGTTAACTCCACATCATTGCCAGTATTTGGTATTGTTGCAATGTATCATTTTACCCATTTTAGTAAGTAGTGGTATTTTATGGGAATTTTAACTTGCTTTTCACTGATGACTAATGACATTGAATACTTTTCCATGTGCTTTTGGCCATAGGATTTGTTTTTGAGGGGGTCTTTTGTGTTAAAAATCATTGGCAGATAATTTACTGTGTAAATGTGTATTGTTTACAGCAGAAATCAGGCCCCCTTAATGTTTAGTTTAGGTGCCTTAGCTGTTAGTCCTGCTGTGGGTCTACTTTTATAGTAAAGGTTTGAAAAATTAAGAACTATCATATAATGTATATGAACATTAAGAATTTGTGAACATTTAAATATTTTAAAGAACCAGGAGAAAATAAATTTTCTTTATTGTTGAAGATAAATAATTATAACTGTATTTACGCATGGGTTAAAACTTCTTAAAGAAGTCAGTTGAATATTATGAAGAAGTTATGTTATGCTGAGTGCATACTTGTGCTTCTGGATGATACAAATGGTAAAGATATGCACATTTCCTTGTCAGCAAATGGGTATCATTGTGTTTGGCCCATCATCTAAGCATCCCTGAAAATGGAGCTGTCTCCACCTGGATGTAATTAAGGTTGGATTATTTTATGCATCAGACACACTACAGTTGCTTTAATTCCTGGATCCCACACAGCTTTCTAGTTGTTCTACTCATTTCCTGCAATTTCAAAGTGCTCATCCATTTCTCACAAAACATTTGAACTAGTACAAACAAATAAAGAACGAGGTTGCCATTATTAGCATTTTTACTCTCAGATATTGAAATGCAGAATTGGAGAATGGCTCAGAAATCTTGTAATAGCCTTGAGAGTTGTCTTTTGAAAAGAAATGCATTGAAGTAAGGATGATAAAAGAGCCCAGGGGGTAATAAAATGTGGCAGGAACACTGTAAATTCCATAATCTCTTTCAGATTGGAATATCTGGCCTGTCTCCTATGAAGTTCTGTGACGTCTGGAATTAAATTTAGTCATTGTAAGATTTTAGTATATGAAGGGATGTCTTGTTTTCCTTGATATGTTTTTAAGTGGTGTGATTTTTGCCTACTTTACTTAGAAGTGGCTTTAGGAGAGCCAGCCTTTATTAAGCATTTGTTATTTGCCTTGCATGGTGCCAGTCTCTCTTCTTACATTATCTCTAATCCTCACTACCATCTTGTAAACCCAATTTACAGATGAAACAAAGTCTCAAAAAATTATTTCTTGCCTAAAGTCACAGAGCAGAGTAAGTGGTGATTTGAACTCAAATTTGTCGATCCTAAAACCTGTAGTTTTTCCACTATACCAGTGGTTGTCACTCCATCCAATTAAAGTGGAATTTCTGGGATTAGACTTTAATATTGGAGCAGCTCTCCCGGGTTTATAATGTGCATCTAGGGTTAGAAACCACTGAGTAGTATCCTGTGCTTACTATTATAAGACTATACCAGTAGAACGGAGAGCATAGTAAAGAACATGTTTTCCTTTAAAAGTGTGTGCAATGTTGCCCATTTATCTCTGCTAAAACATATCTATTTGAAACCTCAGTGGTAGGTGGTATACTGAGAACATGCTGAAGCTTCCCTTTGCTACTTCACAGTTTTAAAAATAATCCTTCCTTCCCCTTCCAAAAATATACAGTATCAATTGAACACAACTGTGAAAGGAAACAAAAAGAGTAAAACTGGCCAGAAATTATGAAGAACGCTTAAAAAATGGGATTGCAGTGTGGGTGAGAACCATAATGTGAACCACAAACAGGAACATAATATAATAAAATATATGACTATAGAGCTGCTTTATATGTACCCTGCTGGACAAGCAGACATACGAATCTACCTCTCTTCACCTTCATTCTTCTTTTGGTATGTATTATGCAAAACCAGGCATTGTGGTTGCTTTAAAAACCATAGCAGTGCCCCAATGTTGTCAATATCTAGAAAAGATAGGGAGCCCCCAAATACTAGTTACCCATGTTTACTACCTGGTGGAAAGTTTTGTCCCTTTCCTAAAAAAAGAAAATAAAAGAAAAAATGTTGCTAAACAAAAGATGAGCCCATACCCAAAATCACAAAATATTCAAAGAAAACTAATATATGAAGGAAGGTACCAAACTGTACAAAGGGAAGGACCTAAGGAATCAGAGTTAATAGGGAAAGCAAAAAAGAACTTTAGAATTAATATAATATCTTCAGACATGCAGAATGGCACTGCATTCATTTAAAAAGGAAAATGTTAGAGCCTTTTGAAGTTAAGAACAGTTTAAAAGGAAGGACAGAGAATTGAGAAGGAAAAAGGTAAATTGAGAGATGTGGAGTTATCCATTCATCTCTGTTTGTGCTTAGAGAGATAATTGGAATGATATCAACTCATGTTAACACTTTTTCCTTCTGGATAATGGGATGTTAGTTTGTTGCTTACTACTTTGTACTTGGATGTATTACTTAAATTTTTTATAGAAGCATGTTTCATTTTATAAAAATTAAGTTACTTGCTTAAATAAAATAAATGAACAATTGAGTTAAAGATTTTTTTTAAAGAATGATAAAAATCAAAGAAAACAAAGGTCCAAATCAATAAGGATGAAAGCAGAAATCTAATAGCAGTGTTGAATGATTAAAAAAAAAAAATCTATAAAATAGGTAAATCTAGGCAAGTCTGAAAGAGAAAACAAAAGAATACTGATCGATATTAGAAATTAAAAAGAAAGCGTCACTACAGACACAGATTTGTATAAGAGCTCTCTATATAAGTTTATTCTAATAAAATATGAAAGCCTAGATTCAATGGGTAATTTTCAGAAATACATGATTTACTCAAATTGCCACCAGAAGAGGTAAAAACCTTTTAATTAACTAATTATTATGGAAATAAATTGAAAAAAAATTTAAAGATATGACCCAAGTTTTACAGCTGAGTTCTAAGAAACCTTTAAGGAAATCTTAGGTAAACTTGCATGCTTTATTAAAAAAGATAAGACCCTATCCAACTGATTTTATGATGCTAAATGTAACCCAAACCAAAGAGGGACATACAATAAACAAAAAACACCACTTGTAGACCTATCTCTCTTCTGGAGACAAGACTTAAAAATCATAAATAAAATACTGGCAAATTGAATTTACCAATGTATAATTTATGTAGAATTTATCCCAGGAATGCAAGGGTGGTTCAGCATTAAAAAATCTACTTGCATCATTTACTTTCTTAATTTTATTAGAGGAGAAAACTGTGCATTTATCTCAGTAATGCCCGTAAAAAGCTTTCAATAACATGCAGCAACATGGTTCTGGTATAAGGAAAGACAGCTAGGTCAATAATAGATTCTGAAATAGACCCATGTATCATGTATGTCTCCCAATCTAAGTGTACAGTAAATGTATTTTAAATCAATATTTAAAGGATGGACTATTCAATAAAGGATATGCATTTAGAAAAAAATATTAAATCTTTAACATTCACAAAATAAATTCTAAATATAATAAAAATCTAAATATAAGAAACGTTTGCAAACTTAAAAGCCATTAAAGACAAAAGGTTTGATGAGTTTAGATATATCAAAATGAAAAACTTCTTTATGACAAAAGATATTTTGAACAAATTAAATGAATAAGTGCCAGACTTAAAAAAATATTTGCATACATAAAATAGAGCAATTATTTATATTCATAGTAAGAAAAAGGGAGGAGGAAGTGGAAAAATGGGCAAAGAGTATGAGCAGGTACTTCAAAGAAAAGAAAATGGCCAATAAATATTCTGAGATGTGTTTATTCTTATCAGTAAGAATATTTTATCAAATGCTAATTAGTATTTTATCAAATACTAATTCTAAAGACAGTAAAATTGTTTTAATCTACCAGATTGGCAGAGATTAAAAAAAAATTTTTTAAGTTTATTTATTTTGAGAGAGACAGAGACAGTGCAAGGGAGAGGCAGAGGGAGACAGAGAGAGGCAGACCGAGAACCCCAAGCAGACTCCATGTTGTCAGGGCAGAATCCAACTGGGTGAGGCAGGCGGGGGGGGGGGGGGGGTTAAACTCATGCGACCTCAAGATCATGACCTGAGCCAAAACCAAGAGTTGGATGCTTAACCAGCTGGGCCACACAGCTGCCCCTGGCAGAGATTTTTAAAGTTGATATATCCAGTGGTATTAAGTATGTGCAGAAATAGATCTTAGTAACTGTGGGGTTGTAAAATTGTAGAGCTATTATCTAGATGAATTTGGCAAGATTTGTGTACCCTTTAGAATTCATAAGAACTGTGAAATACATTCTTAATCTTTATTGACTACATCCTTATTTAATCCTGAGGCTGGCACTTTGTCCTGATTTTACCTATGAGGAATAGAACTCGAAGAGGACAGACACATGGCAGGATTGGAACTTTTACCTGAGTCTCCTAATGTCAGTGCAGGAGTACTGTACCCCATGAGTGTTCCTAGGGTGAAGGAATAACATGAGCCAAAGGTTAGAGGTAGGTCCATACATGTCATGTCCGGAAAATGATTAAATAGTCCTGCATGATTAGAGGGTGATTGAAGGGAATGCACTGAGAGATGTGACTAGAAAAGATAAGGTGAGTGAAAATCAGGAGTTTTGAATACCCTAACAAGGGAATAACATTTTATTTTGTGAACATTGAGGATCCACCAAAGGTTTTTGAGCAGTGGCTAATAGAGTGGCTTAGAGGAGAGATTTGAGGTAGGAAAGCTAGTTAGATAGCTAAAGCAATTGTTTAAGTGAGCAAATGAAGACTTTGAACTAGGCTGGTGAATGTAGATTTGACAAGGAGAAGGCAGGGACAGGAGGCATGAAAGTGTAGTTGACCCAACACAGAACCTGGCATCAGACACTTGAAAGGGACTCATTCTCAGTGTAACCTGGTCAGATCTGAAATATATATTGGAGGTAGGACTAATAAGAGATAAACAGATGGATTGGATTAGAGAAGAGGGCAGAGAGGAAAAAAACCTGCTGGTTTTGATTGAACAAGTGGGTGGATGGTAGACTATTCACTGACACTAGTCAACTTTGCAAGTGGAGACATTAGATGTTAATAGTTCTGTGTTGATCTTGTTAAGTGTTAGATGGCTCTTAGACATCCAAGTGGAGATGTTAAAAAGGCAACTGTATAAAAGAGACTAGAGTTTAAAAAGGGAGCTATGGACTAGAGATAAAATTAGAGAATAATAAGCATCTATCTAGATTAGATGGTATCCAAAGCCCTGGAACTGAATAAAATCACTTAGGGAAAAAGAATGGATAAGGAGAGGAGGAAAAAAGTGTTAAGGGATGTTCTTGGTCACTGGAACATTGAGATGTAGTATCTAAGAAGCCAACAAAACAGGCTGAAAAGGAGCTGGCCAATGAGATAGGAAGAAAACCAGAAGAGTAAGGTATCCCAGGAACTAGAGAAGGAAATATTTCAGAAAGGAGAGGGAAGGGTGGTCAACTATTTTAAGGTTGGATAAGGAGAGAATAGAGAATTGGTCAGTGGCCTTGGGGGAATATAGTCCTTGGTGGCCTTAAGCAGTATATCAGTGAAGTGGTTGGAGCAAAAACCTGAATGGAGTAGTTGAGGAGAAAATGGATGAGAAGATAGTCAAGATACTCTTTGAGGAGTTTTGTTCCAGAAGGTAATGGAGGAATGCAGGGAGGGACGAGGAGATAAGATTGAACTGATTAGATCTATTTTCCCACTCAAGTCTAAGGCCAGGTCATCAGGCTTACAGTAAGTTGATGATTGAGTTGGTATTTTACTACTAGAGAGATGAAAGGAGGGACAGGGGTTTGTTTGCAAAGTGAAAAACAGGATTGTTCATGGAATTTAATCTGGGTAAAGATGGAAGTGAGAATACGGATTACAATGATAAGGGCAATGCTTTTATATCTTGGTGAAATCTAAGAATTGTTGGAGGAAGGAGAGAGCATCTTAAACAAGCATCCTGGGTGAAATATGATTCATGTAGGCTGTGGACCACTCTTGAGGAAGCATTTGCAGTAGCATTAGGTCATAATGTAAGTCTAGTCTTAGAGCAAATAGCTGTTTTTGTTAAAATTTCACAGTATATTTATTTAAACAGGGGAAGAGGTGCTTGTTCAAAAAGTGAATTTATATGAGTGTGTAAGATATTGATCCTCAAAACTTGTTAGTGAATAGATTGATGGTGAGAGGAAAGGAGTATAACAATTGTTCTATTACAAATTGTTCTATTACAAAGCTTTTAAAACATTAAATGAGTAGCTGTTGCATTGTACCTGCATACATTATAATTTTTCATGTGAAGTAATTCTATTGCTCGAATATTTAGCTGTTCCATATATATCTGGCATTTTGCATCAATGGGTGTATTTTAATTCTAATATTTTGCCCACATCTGAAAATAAAAATTGTATCCTAAAAACTTATTTTTACTGCAAGAAAATCCTGAAGTTCAGTTTAATTTGTACAGTTTCTCATACTGAAGATGTCATCTTTAATTCCCTGAGTTATGTTTGATTATGCAATTGCAACTTGTTCTCAGTAAAGCTTTGTCTTTAATTTTAGCTGCCTCCCTTTGTTTGGGAAGCCCTTACAGTTTTCCTTTAATAAATTAAATTTGCCCCTGTGTTGGAAGACTTGATGAAAAGTCAACTGAGTTTGCTGAACCACTAGAGATTCCTTTTATATTGCAACCCACTTGTATGTAGCTTTTCACATACTCCTGAGCTTTGCTGAAAGAAATGCCATGAGATTAGTAGGACCTACTAGAACTTTTTTTTTTTTTTAATTTTTTTTTTCAACGTTTATTTATTTTTGGGACAGAGAGAGACAGAGCATGAATGGGGGAGGGGCAGAGAGAGAGGGAGACACAGAATCGGAAGCAGGCTCCAGGCTCTGAGCCATCAGCCCAGAGCCCGACGCGGGGCTCGAACTCACGGACCGCGAGATCGTGACCTGGCTGAAGTCGGACGCTTAACCGACTGCGCCACCCAGGCGCCCCCCTACTAGAACTTTTAAGTTTATTTATTTATTTTGAGAGAGAGAGAGAGAGAGAGAGAGAGAGAGAGAGAGAGAACAGGGGAGGGGCAGAGAGAGAGGGAGAGAGAATCCCAAGCAGGCTCCATGCTGTTAGCACAGAGCTCGCATGTGGCTCGACCCCGAGAACTGAGATCATGATCTGAGCCCAGATCAAGAGTCAGAAGCTTAACCAACTGAACCACCCAGGCACACCTAGAAATTTTCAAACTACCAAATTTATATTAAAGGTAGGGTTAGAATGATTCTGCTCCCCCCCCCGCCCGCCCCACTGCAATCTGTTCTCTGTTAACTACAACTATTTAATAATGAAATTTGGGAGGACTTTTTTCCAAGTGCATTATGTCATTATATGTTTACTGTAATTATTAGATGCATTTGGGCAGATGCCTAAGGATTATCGTACTTTGTTGATACTTTTTTTTTGACAGCTTAAGTCAATTACCAGATATTGTATGTATGACCAACAACAGAGCTGGGCTATAGGGAATACAAACGAAGTACAAAATGAGGTTCCAGATATTAGTATTCCTTTTTGTTGTTTATATTTTGCCCCTAATTTTGCTTTTCACTTTTTAATACTAACTAGTACTGCATGTTTTAAACCAAATTATACTTCTTGCTGTTTTGTAAATATATTTGACACTACTGTTTCTGTCTTTGCTATGCTGTTTCTCTTCCACCTTTTTTTCAATTCTGAATAGTCCTTCCTAAGACTCATTTCAAATGCTATGTCCTGTGTGACATCTTCCAGATACCTCCTTCATACAATAAGTACCCTATAGTTGTACCTGTATGTTTGCCCTGGTTTGTTGTTGTTGTTGTTTTGTATGTTTGTTTGTTTGCCCTGTTTTAAGTATTAGTATATTTTGTATTATCCCCCCCACACACACTTGAATTTAGCTCCTCAGGAGCAGTGTCTTATTTTACTGATCTTTGTATATATCATGTCATACCTGGCATATAGTAGTCACAAAATAATATTTGTTGAATTAAAGATCAGAAACAGCTAAAGAAAAATAATAGATGTGACAAAAATAGGAGTCAAATACTGCTGATTATAAGGGAAGTGATAAATGTTGAGTTACTGGATAGGCTAGGACTTAAGCTGAGCCTCATTCTTAAAGACATTAAAGTAAAACCAATCAGAGTGCTGTGAGAATGATAAATTCCATTTTTAATTGGCAGGTTTCTTAAAATGGGTAAATATTGGGAGATTAGGTAGTCACTGAATTTCCCTGGTTGCAATACAGTTACACTTTCGTTCATCTTATGAATGATACAGCCTTTTCACACTGTGAATATACTGAAAACAGATTCATATCTAGTTCAGAAAACCCTCATACATATTCTTAGTGTAAGGATATCTCTGTAGGTGATAACTAGCCATATTGTGAAAGACTGTAAATCCCAATGAAGTGATCTGCCTAATATTTCCTTTTAAATGCAATTTGGGACCCTAAAGGTTGTTTTCATTCCCAGAGGCTTGTACCTGATCTCTATTCATAACTCCAGGTTTTCTAAGGGTATGCCTGGTTCAGAATGAAGGATTAGGTGCTGAAAAGCTGTTGGAATGAGAATCACGGAAGTAGCCTGATAAAAAAAAAAAAAAAAAAAAAAAAAAAGACTGAGCTTTCAGGGGCCAGCACATCCTGAGTAACAGAGAAGCCACATGTGTAGTCCCCTGTGGCAGAACCAAGGCACCTGAAGGAAAATAAAGCTGGTGTTGACTGTCAAATGAAGGACCTAAAACCGGAGTCATCTTATCCATGAGTACCCAGAGCCCTTGGTACTCTTAGGGGCCCATGAAAATATTTTAATGTCTTTTAAAATCAGAAGAAAAAAGTGTTAAGTTGAACAAAATGTTTTAACACATGGCATTAATATATTTGTCTTCATACTAAAGCAGCCACAGAACGTAAATTTTGGATTTTTTATGGAGGAAGGGCCACATAGACAAGAGTATCCAGGTTCCACAGAAGCCACAATGCAGCCCTGCCCAAAACCTACCCATTTTTCTCAAGGTTAGTGCTAGACTGTGAAGGAGCTGCAAATTTGGACAGACAGGTGATAGTTTAATCCAGTTCGTCTTCCTCTCTACATCCCAGTGTCTTCATCTGTATAATGAGTTTGTTTTCTTAAGTATGGGTTGCTTATTCATGTATTTTGAGTAATCTCCACACCCAACCTGGGGCTCAAACTCACTACCCTGAGATCAAGAGTCACATGCTCTACTGACTAAGCCAGCCAGGTGCCCCTGTACAATGAGGAGTTTGGACCAAGCAACTTGTGAGGGCTCTTGCAAACATATATAAGTAAAGTCCTACATCAGACAAGTTCCAAGCCAAAGTAGATTATCTAACATAACATTAATGTGAACTCAGGTCACGTGATAACCCACATAGATACAGAACAGGCCTAATAACCCCCCTATATTTTTTGTGTCCAGTTAGAAGTACTAGTTGAGAAATGATAAGAGCATAAAGTATGTATTATTAGCATGCAACCGGTAAAAGAGTAGAAATAGTAAAATGCCTTGTATGTTGTAAATACTCAGTAAATAATGGATAAAATAATGATGTATATTAGCTTATTTTCATGACAGTAATCTGTTAGCTTATTTTCTTGAGAGAAATCTGTACTTACCAGAAAAAAAATATTAAACTGTGGAATTTTTTTCTTATTCTCCACAGAAAAACAGCAGAAAACATTTTGGAAAGGGTTGTATCTAAAATACCTAATCTCATTTCTATAAATTGTAAAATTCTGAAAATTAAGCTCAGACCTCTTTTAAATTGTTTTCTATTTATTTCTAAGGTTTTACTCTTCTCTGTCTCATCCAAAATATGTGCTAAATTAATACATTAGAATAATATTTCTCGGGGCGCCTGGGTGGCGCAGTCGGTTGAGCGTCCGACTTCAGCCAGGTCACGATCTCGCGGTCCGTGAGTTCGAGCCCCGCGTCGGGCTCTGGGCTGATGGCTCAGAGCCTGGAGCCTGTTTCCGATTCTGTGTCTCCCTCTCTCTCTGCCCCTCCCCCGTTCATGCTCTGTCTCTCTCTGTCCCAAAAATAAATAAACGTTGGAAAAAAAGAATAATATTTCTCTTCTTCTTCTATATGTCTGTTGTCCATTTTTTAGATTATTGATGGAAAATGGTTAATCCCTAGTTGATGTTCTTTCTATAATAAATTGGGCTCTATATCACTTATACTACTCCAACCTCCTTATTTGCTTAGGGGTATCACACTGATAGAAACAGGATAATTTAATGGATGCCTACAAAATATATAATTAGAAATGTAAATTTACTGATGAATATATATTACAAATGACAATGAAATTAGTTCTAGATTGCCTTGATAGGGTTCTTTTTTTCCCTTTCTAGTAATGACTACAACTACTTTGATGTATATCAGAAGTACCTGAACTACTTTTTAAAAGTAAAGATGTTCGTGGGCCATCTGAGACCTGCTGGTGTAGTATCTATCGGGATGAAACTTATGGATCTGTATTTGAAAAAGATCCCAGGTGATCATGACAGGCACTAAAGGCTGAGAACTGCTGCACTATGTAGAAGCAGAAGTAGAAGGCAAAATGGACTTTGGCATTATTATGTAGATCTGGATCCAGAGTCCAGATCTGCCACAGTCTAGGTGTATAAACCCAGACTTAGGTCTATGACCAAGTTACTTAATCTCTCTGAACTTCAGTGTCCTTGCCTATATAATAAGAATGGTAATATTTTGTAAGTCTTAGAATTTGGGGGGCTTAAAGGAGATAATAGATGAAAAATGCTTGACATACAGTAAGTGATAGCTAGTATTAATATTCTAGTAGCACAGAGTTATCCTCAGTTTTCATCTTGACTTATGAAGAGTAAGGTTTTTCTCACAATAGCTCTTTTCTGTATCCAAAAGAATATTTATATAGAACTTCCTCCAGCTGTCTTTTAATTAGGCAAATTTACTCTGGGCTTTGAACTTTCCTCCAAGTTTGCATTTGTGCTATTCAGAAAATAGTGGCAGAGAAAATAGGTGACATCTTGGTTTTCAGTTTCCCTAGCATCCTCTGGAGTAGCTAATTATGTCTGGATCCAGCTTCAAAGTTATCCGTTGTCTTGTTTTCAGAACAGGTAATTGATATATCATGAACTTGGAACATGAACTTCAGCTGGAAAACCATAGAATAATGGGGTTTTGTCAAAGAAAGAACATATAGATGGTATCTCCATCATCATGTTTATATGGTTAATTTCTATAGATTTGTAAATGATAATGTTTCAGATTTCTTTTGAAACATCTCTGAGTCAATTTAATTGATAGTGTAATGGCATAAAACCACAAGAGAAAGAAGAGGAGAAATACAGTTTTCTTCCTGGTTATGGTCTTTTTTGTCTTTGTAACTTTACCCATTTATCCTTTTATTTTCAGTTGCTGTGAACTTGACAGAATTATAAAGTATTGATTCCCGCCTTTTTTCCTTAGTTAAGTATTGATCAAATAGAACATAGTGCCAAGCATGAGCATTTAATTTACATGAACTTTACCTAGCATTTAACAAGGCTATGGCTAGCTGCTTTCTCTCCTGAAATGTGTATTCACAATGCCTTCTCAGTGAAGGGGCTTTCTCCTTTATTTACTTTGTTAGATTCATCATATATAGAAAACAGTGAGTATATTAAATATGGTTTCAATTTAAAAACTGCAAGTGCTGAAGGTTACACAACACTGTACTTGACGTAGCTGTTCTACTTCTTTGATTGTATGATTGCCTATTAAAGGCCTGATGTATTAAACATCAGGAGTGGTCCTCCATTATGCCTAGTTATTTGATTTTTGGTAAGCCTGTGCTGAGATTGCTCCATTGCATATTTCTGGACCAGAAAATTTCAACATGGGAAATTTTTTTTTGAAATTTATTGTCAGATTGGTTTCCATACAACACCCAGTGCTCATCCCAAAAGGTGCTCTCCTCAATACCCATCACCCACCCTCCCCTCCCTCCCACCCCCCCTCAACCCTCAGTTTGTTCTCAGTTTTTGAGAGTCTCTTATGCTTTGGCTCTCTCCCACTCTAACCTCTTTTTTTTTTTCTTTCTTCCCCTGCCCCATGGGTTTCTGTTAAGTTTCTCAGGATCCACATAAGAGTGAAAACATATGGTATCTGTCTTTCTCTGTATGGCTTATTTCACTCAGCATCACACTCTCCAGTTCCATCCACGTTGCTACAAAGGGCCATATTTCATTCTTTCTCATTGCCATGTAGTACTCCATTGTGTATATAAACCACAATTTCTTTATCCATCCATCAGTTGATGGACATTTAGGCTCTTTCCATAATTTGGCTATTGTTGAAAGTGCTGCTATAAACATTGGGGTATAAGTGCCCCTATGCCTCAGCACTCCTGTATCACTTGGGTAAATGCCTAGCAGTGCTACTGCTGGGTCATAGGGTAGGTCTATTTTTAATTTTTTGAGGAACCTCCACACTGTTTTCCAGAGTGGCTACACCAATTTGCATTCCCACCAACAGTGCAAGAGGGTTCCCGTTTCTCCACATCCTCTCCAGCATCTGTAGTCTCCTGATTTGTTCATTTTGGCCACTCTGACTGGTGTGAGGTGATATCTGAGTGTGGTTTTGATTTGTATTTCCCTGATGAGGAGCAACATTGAGTCAACATGGGAAATTTTAATACCACAACAGTTTTTAGGCAAGAAAATGCAGAAACTACAGCAGATGAGGATATGAATAGACAAAAACCATTTTAACCACTATTTTTTTAAGTAAACTCCAGTGTAGAGCTGCAGTGTAAACTCCAGTGTAGCCCCAGTGTAAGGCTCAAAGTTGTGACCCGAGATCAAGAGTCGTGTGCTCTGCTGACTGTCCCCTTCAGGCACCCCTCATTTTAACCACTTTATACATTCAGACATCTTTGACTCTAGGTAGTTGGAATCTTGGTATCATAGTTTGCCTGAACAACCATTCTGGTATAACATCAGTCAGTGAAGCATAATAAGTGTCTTATGATGTATAGGCTCTGTGTGAACACAGAAGAGAAGTAGACTGTTTCAGAGAATAATGTAGGTGGGAGAATATCCAGAGGCCCATGCATGCAATTACAAGGTAACATTCACACACCAAATTCTCAATAAGGGCAATGCAGTATAATGCTTTAGAACATAAACTTTGGAACCAGATTGGGCTGAAATCCCAATTCTCCTACTAACTGTGTGACCCCAGGCAAGTTACCTCAATGTCCTTCAGTTTTCTTGTCTTCAAAATGAGGATAGTAATTGATTTGAAGTGTGGAGGATTTTGAAACCCAAGCTAAGAAAGTGGTGTTTGTTTGTTTATTTGTTTGTTTTTTATGCTAAGAAATAGGGAGTCACTGAAATTTTTTGAATAGGCAAGTTACATGGTGAAATTAATTGAGGAACGTTATTTTAGTAACTGTATATGAATGGAGTGGGAGGACCTAGAGGGAGACACCAGATGGGAGACTGCTAGAACAATCTAAATGTGAAAGGTGCCACTGTGGAAGTGGAAATAGATGGACAAGACCAGGAATCACTGTAGAGGAAAAAAAAAATCATTCAGATTTCATGATAGATTGAATGTATTCTTTTAAATACCCCTCTCCCTAGAAATGGCATAATTCAGCAAAATCATAGAAAATGCTTGTGTATCAGCTCAGGGGAAATCTCCTGTAAGTGCTGTCAGAAATTGTAAACTCTGGGGACTCCAGCTGGTAATGTGTGCATTCACTTACAGCTTCCCTTGCCCCTTTATACACTGGAGCACGACAGGAAATATTGGCTTATCCCTGTAGGAAGCATCTCTATAGGAGATGCTTAGTGAACTGAATGCCTTTGTTTAGAACTAATTGACCTTTATAAAACAGCATTTTTTTAGAGCTTACTCAAGTTAGGCAGACTTTAACCATTGGATAAGTCAAGAGACAAATCAGTCCTCTTAAGCAAGGTCAACAATCATGTTGAAGGAGAAAAGAAGCAAAGAAGGAGGACACCATCAGTAAAAACAGGACAATTAAGAAAACTTTATTATAATCTGAACATTGAATTGTATTGCTAATCCTTTCCTACATCGCGGTATTAGCTAGGTGACACCAACCTTTTTTTCATATCTTTTTTGTTATAGGATGTGAGAATGTTGGATTTATACAATTATAAAGTAAAAGAGTCTGGAATTGGAAACCAGACAGTGTCTCAGTATTTTGGTCTGAATTTCTTTTTCTTAAAGTAGAAAAAAAGATACTACCTATTTTTGAAACTTTTTGAGAATTTTGACTCAGATATTTTTTATTATTATAAGTGATAAAGAATAACCTTGACAAAAAATATGAAAAGGACTAAAACTGGTTGGAGAGAAAATTCCCTGAAAATATGTACAGAGGGATAGATTTTGACTCAGAGCCAGTCCTTATTGTTGTTCCATATAAATGCATTACAAACCTAACAAATATATGTAAAAAATAAGTTTTTAAAAATCTCTTAAATGAGACTATTGTTTTCCCTTTAAAATTAACTCATTATCATCTGGTTAGCTATTTTTAGTTGTTGTTTTTAACTATCTGGCAGAACTGTGTTCAGTGAGGAGAGGAATTGATCAGTAATTTTATGCTTTAGTTTATGTAGCAGGACAGTGGTAATAATTTTATTTTATCATCAATTACTTAATGGATTTAATTAAGTATTCTGTTTATGATCAAACACATTACCATTCTTCCTGCTAGTCTTTATGGCTTTAGATAGTGGCTAGCCGTGTAAGAGAAGAAATTTTTACAAGATCTTTTGTCTTGATGTAAGAATCCATAAATTCTTTCCTTCTTTTCCTTTTAAGTTTATTTTTGAGGGAGAGAGAGAGAGCATGCGCGTGCATGCTTGTATGTGTGTGTGTGTGTGTGTGTGTGTGTGTGTGCGCGCTTGTGTGTGCCAGAGAAGGGCAGAGAGAGAGAATCACAAGCAGGCTCCACACCGGCAGCACAAACCCAATGCAGGGCTTGAACTCACAAACTGGAAGATCATGACTTGAGCCGAAATCAAGAGTTGGACCTTCAACTGACTGAGCCACCCAGGCGTCCCAAATCCTTTAACTTTAGCAACAGTATTAGAAACCACTGCTGATACAGAAAATTGCATTTTGCGGGGTAATGTCCAGATTGCGTGCTACTGTAGTTAAATCATAAAGAAGGCCTTGAATTTGGGTGAGGACAACTCTTGCTTATAAATGCATTTCATCCCAGCAGATCCTATCTTGGCACTTTGGCCCTGCTTAAATTTTACTCTAAGGTACAACTCTGACTAGACATGTGCTGTTGCTTTTCTAGTTAGACTTGGATGTTAGCTAAGAATGAGATGGGGGAAAGGTGTTGAGATGAAGCTAAACTTCTTACCAGGTAGGATTAAAAGAATGGAATAATGACTTTAAAATTTGCTATAAAATTGCGCTTAACAAGTGAAGCAAAAGCCATTGTTCATAATGTACAGAATTAATCAAATGATGGAAATGCATATAAATATCTGTTATTTCTGGAGGCATTGTTGGCTATAAGCTAATTTCTGCCTCTTTAAACTAGTTTTGGCCATCATTTAGTCAACACTAGCTTAATTACAATTAAAATAATTGCTTCTCAAGCTTTTATGAACATACTGATCTTTCAAAAACAGATTCTGATTCAATAGGTGAAGTAGGGACTGAGATTGCATTTCTAACAAGCTCACAGATGATCCCAATGCTGCTGGTTAGTGGACCACACTTTGAGTAGGAAGAGTCTAAATAATGGTTCTTATTAGCTGTAGCTCCTGTCTCCTTACTCTTTGTTTGCCTTTTTGCCTGTAAGATTAGCTGTTTGCCCTTTATTTTGTGAGTTCACACTATTTCATAATGCTTATTTATTCAGCGACAAAATTGCATCCAGAAGATATCCCCCTTAGTAGTGGAAACTTCATGGTTGTCTCAGAGCTATAGTGGTGTGTCCCAGATGTGTCTTTCACTGCTTGTGTGTGCAAGAACATTCAATCACTGAGAACAGTGGACTAACAGAGCTTCCCACTTAACTCTGGTAAATGTGGAAGGAGCATGGGTTTTAGAGTAGGACCTGAACTATATGACCTTGGTCAGGTTACTGAATTTATTTGACTCTCAACTCATTATTCTTAAAATTAAAATACCCATATAAGGTCATTGGGATAGTGATTAGCAATAATGTATATGAGGCACTTGTATAGTATCTACAAGGTAGTAGGCATTTAGTTAAATAGTAAGCATTCTAGTCACTGAATGGAATGAAACAAACATTAAAACTATTTAATTTTTTTAAATTTTATTTATTTATTTTGAGGGAGACAGACTATGAGCAGGGGAGGGGAGAAAGAGGGAGAAAGAGGGAGAGATCTCAAGCAGGCTCCATGCTGTCAATGCAGAGCCCGTGAGAGACTCGAACTCACTGTGTGATCATGACCCGAGCCGAAATCAAGAGTTGATTGCTCAACCAACTGAGCCACTCAGGCACCCTAAAACTATTTAATTTTCTTAACATCATGTATTTTAGAAGCAGTGCAGCTAACCAGAAGGAAAAATGTGTGGATTGTTTTCTATGAAAGAATATTAAAAGTTAAATTATGTTTTTAAATTTTTTATGTTTCTGTTTGACTTCATGTTTTTTAGAGAATCATTTGATTTCTTTGATAGACTTGGAATCAAGTCACTTTCCTGAGTATCTGTTAGAATCCCTGTGATTCAGAAAAGAAATTAAATTTTAGATTCTCAACTCTATTTTGAATACGGGAATTAATTTCATTTATCCTGATTTACTTGAATTGTTGAGGTCAAGACATGCCCAAATAGTAGCATTTTCAAGGACTCTTCTGTGTCCTTTCTCTCAGTATAGAGAAGAATCATCAGGAACAACACAGCTGGTACCTTGAGGAACATGACATAAAATTGGCATTGCCTGCTAAACCTGAAAAAAGCCAACACTTGTTCAGTTACTAATGTTTTCAGGCAGAGTCTTTGATTTGGCCCCAAATGACTAGTTTAGCATAGGAGTATTTTTATTTGCTGCCAAAATCCCTCACAAAACTTAGTGCATTCTGAAACATAAACATATAGGCTATATTGTTTTTTGTTTCTTGGTTTTTTTTTTAATTCCTTTTCCTCACTCACATTAGCTGGTTTCCCAATCGTGGGCATAAAATGTTTGCCCAGTTAGGTGCTTCATAACAGAGATTCTTTGCAATAGCAGATGTGTTCCAGGATAACCTATTAGCTGTATTATATAAGCAGGAGCACTAGCTGATGGGGTATTCATCTGTAAGAAAATATTCTGTTAGTACCCCTGGGCTTAGCAATATAGATCCTCAATATCATTTGTCTCACTTCAAAGCTAATTGAAATCAGCCAGCCTATGTTTCAAAATATCTACACACATTACCAACCATCTGGCTGCTCACAAATGATGAAGACATTTAATATAAAACCTGGTTAATGCACTAGCCTCTCACCTCTAGAGAACAAATCTTGCCTAGGACACACGTAGTCTTCATTTAGTATTGGTTTGCAATAGAGGGCGGTCATTTGGGGCCCCCAGACTCATAACAGTTTAATGTATTCACTCTCAGGTAACTGACCATGTGATAGATATTCAGAATGATCTTTGTGAGCCTCATTGAGAACTGCAGTGACAGAGCAGAAGGTTTATGTGTACCATCAGGGCTAGGATATGTACAGTAGTACATTGTGTCTGGGTACAGGGCATATGTGGCTATTTGTTTTTAGTAACTAAATATAATTTTATTATGAAAGTAATGTTGAATGAAATATGCTTATAGTAGAAAATTTGTGATATACATTTCATTTAACGTTTATTTGTGTCTCAATTTTTTTAATTAGGTTTATGTGCATTGTTTTTAGCAAAACTGGGATTATTCTATATGTGCTTTTTATTCTTCTTTTTAAACTTAGTTTTATTTTACAAACATTTTTCTTTTTTAAAACTTTGTGGTTTTTTGTTTTTTTGTTTTTCTCAAGTTAGTTAGCATACAGTGTAGTCTTGGCTTCGGGGGTACAACCCAGAGATTCATCTCTTACATATGACACCCAGTACTCATCCTGAAAAGTACCCTCCTTACTGCCCATCTCCCATTTAACCATGCCCCCCCCCATCAACCCTCATTTTGTTCTCTGTGTTAAGAGCCTCTTATGGTTTGCCTCCCTCTCTGTTTTTACCTTATTTTCCTTCCCTCCCCCTGTGTTCATCTGTTAAGTTTCTCAAATTCCACATATGAGTGAAATTATATGATATCTGTCTTTTCTCTTTTTTACTTAGCACAATACCCTCCAGTTCCATCCATGTTGTTGCAGATGGCAAGATTTTGATCTTTTTCATCACTGAGTAGTATTCCATTCTATATGTATACCACATCATCTTTATCCATTCATCAATTGATGGACATTTGGGGTCTTTCTATTATTTGGCTATTGTTGATAGCACTGCTATCAACATTGGGGTGCATGTGCCCCTTCGAATCAGCATTTTGGTATCGTATGAATAAATTCATAGTAGTGGAATTGCTGGGTAGTTCTATTTTTAAGTTTTTGAGGAACCTCCACACTGTTTTCCAGTGTGGCTGCACCAGTTTGCATTGCCAAGAACAGTACAAGAGGGTTCCCCTTTCTCCATATCCTCGCCAACATCTGTTGTTGCTTTAGCTGTTAATTTTAGCCATTCTTACAGGTGTGAGCTGATACCTCATTGTGGTTTTCATTTGTATTTCCCTGATGAGTGATGAGCAACTTTTCATGTGTCTGTTAGCCATCTGGATGTGTTCTTTGGAAAAATTGTCTATTTGTGTCTTCTGCCCATTTCTTCTCTGGATTATTTGTTTTCCGGGTGTCAACTTTGGTGAGTTCTTTATAGATTTTGGATACTAACCCTTTATCTGACACATCATTTGCACATATCTTCACAGTTTTTAGTTTTGTTGATTGTTTCCTTTGCTGTGCCAAAGTTCTTTGTTTTGATGAGGTCCTGATAGTTCATTTTTGCTTTTCTTTGCCTTGCCTCCGAGACATGTCAACTAAGAAGTTGCTGCAGCTGAAGTCAAAGAGGTTGCTTCCTGTTTTCTCCTGTAGGATTTTGATGGTTTCCTGTCTCAACATTTGGGCCTTTCATCCATTTTAAATGTTTTTTGTGTTTTTTTTTTTTTTTTTTTTCTGTATGGTGTGAGAAAGTGGTCTAAGTTCATTCTTCTGTGTCTCTGTACAGTTTTCCCAGCACCGTTGGCCAAAGAGACTTTTTTCCATTGTATATTCTTTCCTGCTTTGTCAAAGATTAGTTGGCCACATATTTCTGAGTCCATTTCTGGATTCTCTATTCTATTCCATTGATCTTTGTGTCTGTTTTTGTGCCAATACCATACTGTCCTGATGATTACAGCTTTGTAATACAGGTTAAGGTCTGGGATTGTGATGCCTCCAGCTTTGGTTTTCTTTTTCAACATTACTTTGGCTATTCAGGGTCTTTTGCAGTTCCATACAAATTTTAGGATTGTTTGTTCTAGCTCTGTGAAGAATGTTGGTGTTATTTTGATAAGGATTGCATTGAATGTGTAGATTGCTTTGGGTACTATTGACATTTTAACAATATTTGTTCTTCCAGTCCATGAGCATGGAATGTTTTCCACTTCTTTGTGTCTTCAATTTCTTTCATAAGCTTTCTCTAATTTTCAGCATACAGATATTTTACCTCTTTGTTTAGGTTTATTCCTAGATATTTTGTGGGTTGTGGTGCAGTTGTAAGTGGGATCGATTCCTTGATATCTCTTTCTGTTGCTTCATTATTGGTGTATAGAAATGGAGCCAATTTCTGTACATTGATTTTATATCTTGCAACTTTGCTGAATTCTTGTATTAGCCCTAGCAATTTTTTTGGTTGAGTCTCTTTTGGGTTTTCCATGTAGAGTATCATGTCATCTGTGAAGAGTGAAAGTTTGACTTCTTTGCCAATTTGGATGCCTTTTATTTTGTTTTGATGTCTGATTGCTGAGGCTAGGATTTTCCACACTATGTTGAACAACAGCGGTGCAAGTAGACATCCCTTTTGTATTCCTGACCTTAGGGGGAAAGCTCTCAGTTTTTCCCCATTGAGGATGATATTAGCTGTGGGCCTTTCATATATGGCTTTTATGATGTTAAGGTATGTTCCTTGTATCCTGACTCTCTTGAGGGTTTGTATTAAGAAAGGATGCTGTATTTTGTCAAATGTTTTTTTTCTGCATCTATTGAGAGGATCATACGGTTCTTATCCTTTCTTCTATTAATGTGGTGTATCATGTTAATTGATTTGTGAATATTGAACCAGCCCTGCAGCCCAGGAGTGAATCCCACTTGATCATGGTGAATAATTCTTTTAATGTACTGTTGAATTCGGTTTGCTAGTATCCTGTTGAGAATTTTTGCATCCTTGTTCATTGGGGATATTGGCCCGTATCTCCATTTTAGTGAGGTCTGTGTTTGGTTTTGGAATCAAGGTAATGATGACTTCATACAATGAGTTTGGAAGCTTTCCTTCCATTTCTATTTTTTTGGAGCAGTTTGAGAAGAATAGTTATTAACTCTGCTTTATATGTCTGGTAGAGTTCCCCTGGGAAGCCATCTGGCCCAGGATTCTTATTTGTTGGAGATTTTTGATAACTGATGCAATTTCTTCACTGGTTATGGATCTGTTCAAATTTTCTCTTTCTTCCCATTTGAGTTTTGGTAGTGTGTAACTATCTAGGAATTTGTCCATTTCTTCCACATTGTCTAGTTTGTTGGCATATAATTTTTCATAGTATTCTCTAATAATTGTTTATATTTCTGTGGTTGTTGGTTGTGATTTCTCCTCTATCATTCATGATTTTATCTATGGGTCCTCTTTTTTCTTTTTGAAAAGTCTGGCTAGGAGTTTATTAATTTTGTGTATTCTTTCAAAAAACCAGCCCCTAGATTCATTGATCTGTTCTACTGTTCTTTTTGGATTTTATATCATTTATTTCTACTATAATCTTTATTATTTCCCTTCTGCTGGCTTTGGGCTTTATTTGCTGCTGTTTTCTAGCTCCTTTAGGTGTAAGGTTAGGTTGTGTCTTTGGGATCTTTCTTGCTTCTTGAGATAGGCCTGAAATGCAATGTATTTTCCTCTTAGGACTGCCTTTGCTGCCTCCCACAGGGTTTGTACTGTTGTGTTTTCATTTTCATTTGCTTCCATGTATGTTTAATTTCTTCTTTAATTTCCTGGTTAACCCATTCATTCTTCAGTGGGATGTTCTTTAATCTCCAAGTATTTGGGTACTTCCAAATTTTTTCTTGTGGTTAACTACAAGTTTCATAGAGTTGTGATCTGAAAATATTCATAGTATGATCTCAGTCTTTTTGTACTTGTTGAGGGCTGCTTTGTGACCCAGTATGTGATCTGTTTTTTAAAATGTTCCATGTGCACTCAAGAAGAATGTGTATTCTTCTACTTTAGGATAAAAAGTTCTGAATATATCTATTAAGTCCATCTGGTCTAGTGTGTTATTCAGAGCTGTTGTTTCCTTATTGGTTTTCTGCCTGAATGATCTGTCCGTTGCTGTAAATGAAGTATTAAAGTCACTACAGTTACAGTATTATTGTTAATAAGTTTGCTTATGTTTGTGATTAATTGATTTATATATTTGGGTGTTTACATTGGGGGCATAAATATTTATAATTGTTAGTTCTTCTTGATGGATAGACCCCTTAATTATGATATAATGCCCTTCTTCATATTTTGTTACAGTCTATTTTAAAATCTAGTTTGTCTGATATAAGTATGTCTACTCTGGCTTTCTTTTGCCATCCAGTAGCATGATAGATGGTTCTCCATCCCCTCATTTTCAATCTGCAGGTGTCCTCAGGTACAAAATGAGTGTCTTATAGGCAGCATATAGATGGATCTTATTTTTTTATTCATTCTGATACCCTATGTTTTTTGATCCAGGCATTTAGTCCATTTACATTCAGAGTGATTATTGAAAGATATGAATTTAGTGCCATTTTGTTATCTGTAGATTTCACACTTGTGGTGATGTCTCTGGTCCTTTGTAGTCTTTCCTGCTTCCCACTCAGAGTCCCCCTTAAGATCTCTTGCATGGCTGGTTTAGTAGTCATGAACTCCTGTAGTTTTTATTTGTCTGGGAAAGTTTTTATCTCTCCTTCTATTCTGAATGACAGCTTTGCTGGATAAAAGACTCTTGGCTGCATATATTCCCCCATTCAGCACATTGAGTATTTCCTGCCATTCCCTTCTTGCTTGCCAAGATTCAGTGGATAGGTCTGCTACTACCCTTATGTGTCTACTCTTGTAGGTTAAGGCCTGTTTGTCCTTAGCTCTTTCAGAATTCTCTCTTTATCTTTGTATTTTGTCAGTTTCACTATGATATGTCATGGTGTTGACCTGTTTTTGTTGATTTTGGAGGGAGTTCTCTGTGCCTCATAGGTTTGGATGTCTGTTTCCTTCCCCAGATTAGGGAAGTTCTCCACTGTAATTTGTTCAAATAAACCTTCTGCCTTTTTCTCTCCCTCTTCTTCTTCTGGAACTCCTATGATATGGATATTATTTTGTTTCATGGAATCACTCAGTTTTGGCGCCTGGGTGGCTTAGTTGGTTAAGTGTCCGACTTGGGCTCAGTTCGTGATCTCAAGGTTCGTGGATATGAGCCCTACATCATGCTCTGTGCTGACACTTTGGACGAAGCCTGGAGCCTGCTTCAGATTCTGTGTCTCCCCCGCTCTCTGCCCATCCCCCACTGTCGTGCGTCTCTGTCTCTCTCTCTCTCAAAAATAAATAAACATTAAAAAAATTAAAGTTTATAGGGATAGGTAAAGGATCTAAAATAGCTAAAACAATTTTTTACAGGATTTTTTTTCTTTTGACATGGTGCTTGAACTCATGACCCTGAGATCACGACCTGACCTGAGATCAAGAGTTGAACACTTAACCTGCTGACCCACGCAAGCACTGCTAATAAAATAATTTTGATAAAGAATGAAGTTGGAAGAGTTAAACTACTTGATTTCAAGATTTACTATAATGTGATAGTAATCAAGACAGTATGGTACTGACACAATGATAGACGTAGATCATTGGAACAGAATAGAGAGTCCAGAAATAGATCCATATACATAGATAAATTAATTTTTTTTAACAAAATTGCCAAGATAACTCAATGGAGAAGAGATAGTCTTTTCAAGAAATAGTGCCAAAGCAAGTGCAGATTTGTATGGGTTAAAATGAACCTTAACCTCAAACCATACTTATGGGATTTAAAATGAATCTTAATCTAAATGTAAAAGTTAAAGCTACTTAATTAACTTCTAGAGAAAACCATAGGAGAAAAGTCTGTGTAACATGGGTTAGGCAAAGGTTTCTTTAAAAGAATGTCAAAAGCAGAAACAAAAGGAAAATACTGATAAAATGTACTTTATCAGAATTAGAAACTTGGTTTTGTAAGATGCTTAAAGCAAAAAGGCAAACCAAAGACTACAAGAAAATTTTTTGCAAAATATTTATTTGATAAAGGGCTTATATCCAGAGTACATAAAGAACATTTACAACTCAAGAAGACAACTCAATTTTA
This sequence comes from Lynx canadensis, assembly GCF_007474595.2. NCBI lineage: Eukaryota > Metazoa > Chordata > Mammalia > Carnivora > Felidae > Lynx > Lynx canadensis. The sequence continues at coordinate 29,913,830 of NC_044308.2, read as the reverse complement.
AAATGGACAAATGATTGGAACAGACACTTCACAGTAGATACATGAATGGTTATTAAGTATGCGAAGAGATTCTCAGCATCACTTCTTGTCTGACAAATGTACATTTAGCCAAAAGACCAACAATGCTAAGTGTTGATGAGGTTGTAGAACAACTTAAATTCTCACATTGCTAATGAGAATGCAAAGTGGTATAACCATTTTGCATAACAATATGACAGTACCATATAAAGTTAAACGTACATTCACAATTTGACCTAGCAATTCCACTTTAAGGTATTAACCCAAGCAAAATGGAAACACACGCCCAAATATGTGTTCAAATGTTATTTGAACATTATTGATAATAGACAAAAACTGGTGAGTGAATAAACAAATTGCCTTCTATCCATTCCATGGAATCCTTCTATCAATAAAAAGGCACCAAATAGTAATATACAGGACAACTTGAATGATCTCACATACATTATGCTGAGTGAGAGAAGTCAAACATAAATACAGTTGACCCTTGAACTGCACAGGTCCACTTACGTGCAAATTTCTTTTCTGATAAGTACAGTACTGTAAATATATTTTCCTTATGGTTTTCTTAATATTTTCTTTTCTCAAGCTTATTTCTAAAAATACAGGATATAATACATATAACATACAAAATGCATGTTATATTATTGGTAAGACTTCTGGTCAACAGTAGGCTATTAGTAGTTAAGTTTCAGGAAGTCAAAAGTTATATGCAGAGTTTTGAGTACTTGGGGGTCAGCTACCCTAACCCTGGTGTCACTCAAGGGTCAACTGTAGCATGTACTATATGATACATTTCTGTGAAATTCTAGAAAAGGAATGGCTATAGTGACTGAAAGCAAGTTTTGGGGACCAGAAACTGGGGGGAAAGGATCAAGTGCAAAGGGGACAGGGAACTTTTTTGAGTGGAATTGGTCTGTATCTTCATTGTTATAGTGGTTACACAATTGTATGCAATTGAGAAAAATTATACTGTACATTTAAAATTGGTGGATTTTATTTTTGTACATAATGCCTTTGAAAAGGAAGAAAAATAAATTGTCTTCATCCTTTAAACCCAGGTTTATGCCACCTATGTATAAAAATTTCCTTTATTCTTTCTGTTGGAAGCAATATTTCAATTCTTGAACTCGTTATCTGTAAATCTTGGGATGCTGTTTTCTGTTTTGCCACTTTATTTGTATATTTCAACTCCCCTGCTAGGCTAATTTCTTTTGGGCAGGGATTATTTCTAATTTTGCTTGGATCCTCCAAAGTCTAATGTTTACGTATTTTGTTATTTCTTTCTTTCTTTCTCTCGAATATAGTGGATAGAACATCATTCCATATAATGAAGGATTCCAGTTAATTGGATTTCAGTTTTTTTCGGACTGCAAATGTACTATTTTATGGAAATAACATTCAACAGAGGGAATTGAGATCTCTCACAATTTCCTTTTAACAATAAATGGATTTCCTTCCCTCCCTCTGCTCCAGATTCCAAACTTATGTCTTCCTTTAAAAAGTTTCTCATTGCTGATAAATGAAAAGAATTATTTTTGCTAGCACTAAACTCTAGGAGATATATGAAGGAACACTGGGTATACTAAACAACTCAAATAACTCAGTCTGAGGCTTTGTAAGAGAGCTAGAAATGTTCTTTGATTAGATGTTTCTTGTTACTTTCTATAAAAAGTCAGATGCATAACATTAAACTTGAATTCATTGATGACCTTTTCATAGGACTTTTGGGATAATATTGCCCTGGTTTGTTTGATGATCTGCACACAAGTTTAGAGTTTACTGAAGAGAACAGATAACTAAAACACCCCTTGTTTGGCTTCTGCCAAGTAGCAGCAAGCAGACTTTTAGAATAAACTGGATATAGGGGCGCCTGGGTGGCGCAGTCGGTTAAGCGTCCGACTTCAGCCAGGTCACGATCTCGCGGTCCGTGAGTTCGAGCCCCGCGTCGGGCTCTGGGCTGATGGCTCGGAGCCTGGAGCCTGTTTCCGATTCTGTGTCTCCCTCTCTCTCTGCCCCTCCCCCGTTCATGCTCTGTCTCTCTCTGTCCCAAAAATAAAAAAAATAAACGTTGAAAAAAAAAATTAAAAAAAAAAAAAAAGAATAAACTGGATATAATCAATTTTTTATCAAATTCTCTCATGAATCTTGGATATGCCTGTGTTCTATATTGTTGAGTCCAGGGAAGATCCATATACTTTAGGTGACAGAATTGTATAAATGGCAAAATTGACATTTATTGAAAAATTTAGGAGCCTGATATATCTTTTTGTCCAAACTTAGGGCTATTCTACTTCCTCAAGGAAAGGACCTGAAAGCAGGCCAATTTTTTATTTTCTCAAAAGGAGATTTGAATCCAACATTCTTCAACAGGTAGTCAGCTGAGACACATAGTTCTATGTGAAATATACAAAAAATATCATTGAATTGGAACATGTCATTAAAAGTAGGAAAAGTAACAAAAAGAGAATTTAGAGACAGAGAAGCCTGGCCTCCCAACTCAGCTACCTAACATCCCTTATGGTGTAACCTTGAAGGGATGCTCACTTTCCCTAAGTCTACTTCTGCAGCCACGGAAATGGAAGAGAATTCTTTCTTCATGTTTATTTTTAAGATTCAGTGGTTATATATTTTAGTTCCTGCCAATTCTTCACACCCAATAATTATTAGTGCCTCTCCCCATACTTGATCATAGAAAGTATGAGTCTTGTGAAAGAAAGGTGTATAATCTCGCCAGGATGAGGTTCCCAGTGTTATGAAGGAAACATAGTGCTTTACATTATTTTTAATAATGACCAATTTTAATATAAATTATGATCAAACATGTTTGTTGTAGTTCGTAATGAAAAATGATCGTGGCAATATAAGTCATTATATTATTTTGCTTGGCATTTGTATGCTGAGCTGAGTAATTTTGCTGTTACTAAATCAACATCATTTAGCTAAAATTGAACTCACCCCTGCGATGTCTTAGTGGAGCCTTAGAACATACACTGCACAGAATTTCATCCGTATTTAATGTTGTATGGTACTTTAAGCCATAGTATTCCTCTATTTGTGTAACATTCTTAAAACTTTGCTGAAAGATAATTTAAAAACTCTGTTTTTTGAAACATTTTATAAGATAAATTTTCATCCTTAAGAAGTAGTGCACTATAACACTGTGGTCAGCAAATTTTCTGTATATGGGCCAGATCATAAATATGTTAGGCTTTGTGGGCCAGTCTGTTGCAACTACTCAGCTGAGCCTTTGTAGCAGGAAAGCAGCAGTAGACAATATGCAAATGATGGGTCTGCCTGTGTCCAATAAAACTTTATTTACAAAAAAAAAAAAAAAAACCAGGTGGCTGACTAGATTTGACTCATGGGCCATATTGCTAATGCCTACTCTAACAAATAGGACAGATTTGGAGGTGGAAAACCCAGGAAGTAATCCATCTCTGACATGAACTGGCTGAATATTGATAATGAGCCAAATCATTTAACTTCCTCATGAATTTCTCTTTCTTTTAGTAGTAAAATAAAGAGGTGGGACTATAGTGATCTGTTTTCCTTACCTTAACTTTTCCTGTCTTTAAATTTTGAACACTGAAAAAGTTTTCTGGTATAAAAATCACCTTTTCCTGAAGGATAAAGAAATAACCTAAGGATGAAGTCAATGCAGAGTATAGACTTTACATTGGATATGTCAATATATATATATATATATATATATATATATATATATATATATCAGTATATATATATATATACTGAGCTTAAAACAGATTATACCTATATTGCTTCTTCCCTTTGGGAACTTTGAGATCTAAAAGAACTTCAACCTTACAGGCTATGAGAACAAACCAATGACTTCTACATCAATATTTTGCCAATAAATTTAGTGTTAGCTGGAAGCTTAATGCACTTTTTTGTGTATATGAAAACTATGAGTTGCCTATAGGTTTTATAAAAATAATTGCATTATATTGCTCTCGTGTGCATACGTGGTAAAAAAAAAAAAGCTATCTTTTTTTTAATCACTTACTCAGTAGCACTCAACACTTACCCTATTTGATATCTATAACAACCTGTAATTGCTAATTTTAATGCCCATTTTACGGGTAAGGAAACTAAAGTTCAGAAATAAATAAGTGGCTTATGACACATAGCCAGGGTAAGTGTCAAAGCTGATATTGAACTCAGTGTATTAGTTTCCTCTTGCTCTTGTAAGAAACTACAACAGATTTCATTGTCTAAAACAGCACAGATTTAGTATCTTATACTTCTAGAGGTCAGGAATCTGAAATTTGTCTCCGTGGGCTAGAATCAAGGTTTTGGCAGGGCTGCATTCCTTCTGAAGGCACTAAAGGAGAATTCTTTTGCTTGCTTTCTCCAGCTTCTAAAGGCTGCCCACAGTCCTTGCCTAATGGCCCATTTCCAGGTTCAAAGTCAATAATGGCTGGTCTGGTCTTTCTCCTATCACATCACTTACATTCTGACCCTCATACCTCCCCCCCTTCACTTTTAAGGACCCTTGTTATTACATTGAGCCTACCCAGATAATCCTGGATAATCTCTTCTTAAGATGCTAATAACTTAATCATATCTGCAAAGCCCCTTTTGCTATATAAGGTAATATTTTCACAGGTTCTGGGGATTTGGATGTGGATGTCTTTGTGGGGTCATTATTCCACCTTCACACCCAGTTAAAGGAGAATCTTTTTTACAGATTCCATTTTAGCTGCTCAGCATCTCCTAGAAAGGAGGACTAGTTGTTGTCATCCCATTGGGCAGACAAAGATCCTGAGGTGGAAGGAATCTATGACTTTGCCAGAGTTTTATAACTAGTTGCTGGGGTGGAGGTGAGGGGCTCTTTTAATTCCCAGTCCAGAAAGCTTTCTACTGGATCGTACTTCCATAACATTTTTATCAGTATTAGCCATTTGATGCTAATATGGGTAAATTGCTTTCATGTCTCTAGATAATCAAACTTGAATTCAACCCAAATTAGACTTGATTCAATGCTCTGGCCATCTGCTAGCTTGTTTGATAATTTCTGGTTAAAAAAAAAAAAACCACTTCTGGAAGGATAAAGAAATAAGCTAAGGATATAATGGATGCAGAGTTTTGACTTTGTAATTGGGTACCTTGAAAATCTCCCTTTACTAGTGTTTAGACTTAGTGGTTGAGAGTATATGGAATGGTTGAGGGTATATTTTACATTTAAAAGAGAGAGATAAAAGGGTGATCTTAGAATAGACTTTTTTTTAAAAAAATCCAGTTTCAATTTATTTTCTATTTATGGCACTTTTTTCTTTTTTAAAAAAAATTTTTTTTCAACGTTTATTTATTTTTGGGACAGAGAGAGACAGAGCATGAACGGGGGAGGGGCAGACAGAGAGGGAGACACAGAATCGGAAACAGGCTCCAGGCTCCGAGCCATCAGCCCAGAGCCTGACGCGGGGCTCGAACTCACGGACCGCGAGATCGTGACCTGGCTGAAGTCGGACGCTTAACCGACTGCGCCACCCAGGCGCCCCTATGGCACTTTTTTCAACACGTATTTCCTGTCTTTCTATTATACTAGTGAATAAGTAGTTGAATCTGTACTGTAAATTTACTTCCTAGTCTGTAGATACTTAACTCTTTACTTTTTTTCTAAAATGATAGCAATGGAGAGGAGACAGTCCTTCAAAAATGAATAACACTTAAAAGGAGCCCTTTATAGAACCTATGCTTTGTAGTTGCTATACGAAGTAATAAAGGAGGTGGTGTGGCAAAGGACACATAACTTGTCTCTTGTAGTTTTTCGTCAGTAGGTTAGCTCCCACATTAAATGTTTCTATCTTACCAAAACCAGATATTTCCACATATTTCACATATTAGACTTTAACTCTTCCATAATCCATCATTTTGTTGTTTTATTCTAAACAGCTGTTTGATTTTTGAGTTATTTTTCTAGCTTTTCTCCTTGGCCAGGAAGGACAGTTTTTTACCTCTATATTACATTGTCTAAAATTTATAGATCTTCTAGTTAATGTAAGCAGTTAAACTGAAAAGAGTGGAAGGAAGGATGAACACAATAGTTAATAATGACTTCACCCTGAGAGGAAGCTACTAGCCTGGCCAGTGTAAGTCCCATGGATACAATACTGAGACTGGGGATGTCATTCTTCCAGAGCTACTGGTGGTTCTAACCAAGGGAGTAGCCAAGTACAGAGTGGAATGGGATGTGCTGAGGTCAGAAACTAGAGAAGTGTTCCAGCCACAACAGAGAGGGGCGTGTGGTGGTTATCAAGGTATGTAGAAGTAGAATTGAGTGGGACTTTGAAGTAAGTCAAGACTGGATTCACAGCTTTACTACTTCAAAGCTCTATGGTACTGGGCAAGATCTTTTCAGTTCCCACATCCTTATTTATTAAAATAATAATTGTTGCCCCTCAAGGTGATTATATGAATTAGAGAGATGATTTACATAGTAGTAGTATCAGCCTAGTAAACAGGAGCTATAAGGATAAAAAACAATAGACTGCAGTTGGTAGGCAGATGAATGGCAGAGATTGCTTACTCACCAACTCTGTTTACAAGTGTCAAGGGGAAGAGCTGCACTCACAGCCTTACTTCAGAATAGTACAAATCTAGCTTCAGCTTGACCTGGACCCAGGCCTGCACTGAGTCTGAAGCTGAGGAGGAGCACTCTGAGAGTCCTGAAAGGAAACTTGAAAACATAACTGGAAATGGAAAGCATAGTGATCTTTGTTAGAAACCCACTGTTGTCCCTGTACCTTGTCCTCTAGCATGCACAGCACGACCCCTGGGCTCCCTGTTGTGGATCCCTGTTGTTAAAGTAAGAACTCCCCTCAGCCTAGTCAGTCAATCAGACAGTACCCTTTTGGAAAAGAAAATTCCTTTTTAAATTTTTAAATTAGGGGCGTCTGGGTGGCTCAGTTGGTTGAATGTCTGACTCTTAATTTCGGCTTAGGTCATGATCTCACAGTTCGTGAGTCCGAGCCCTGCATTGGGCTCTGCACTGATGGTGGAACCTGCTTGTGAATCTGTCTCACTGTCCCTACCTCTCTCTCTCAAAAATAAATAAATAAACATTAAAAATTAATTTAAAAAATTAATGTGACTTCTTATATAAATTCAAATTATTTTACTATTATACTAATTTAACTGTGGAAATTTTACATGCTTATAGTTATTAATTAAGTCTCTTTAAGCATTAGAAATATGTAGGCTCTTGATTTTATTTTTAAGTAATAGACTTTTTTAATTTTAAATTTTTTAATTTTTTTCATGTTTTATTTATTTATTTATTTATTTTGAGAGAGAGACAGGGGAAGGGCAGACAGAGCATGAGAGAGAGAATCTCAGGCAGGCTCTGCACTGTCAGTGCAGAACCCAGTGTAGGGCTCAGACCCACAAACCATGAGATCATGACCTGAGCTGAAATCAAGAGTCGGATACTTAACCAACTGAGCGGCCCAGGTACCCCTAGACTTTATTTTTTAAAGCAGTTTTAGGTTCACAGCAAAATTGAATGGAAAGTATGGACATTTCCCATACATCCACTGTCCACACACATACACAGCCTCCCCTACCATTAACATCCCACACAAATGTGGTACATTCATCATAGCCACTAAACTGACAGACCAAACCCACTCTCTGTGTTAGGGCTCATTCTTTATGTTATACAGTCTATGGATTTTAATGAATGTATAACAACATGTAGGCACCATCATACTGACATACAGAATAGTTCCACTGCCCTAAAATTCCCTGTGCTCCACATGGTTATACCTCCCACCCCCTAAACCCTTGGAAACCACTAATCTTTTTACTCTCTATAGTTTTGCCCTACCCAGAATGTCATATATTTGGAATCATGTAATATATAGCCTTTTTAGTTGGTTTCTTTCCCGTTGTAATGTGCATTTATGGTTCTTCCATATTTTCATAGCCTGATAACTCACTTATTTTTATCACTGACTAGTATTTCTTTTCTTTTTTTTTTTTTTTTTTTGAGATTTTGTTTTTAAATAATCTCTACACCCAATGTGGGACTTGAACTTGCAACCCTGAGATCAAGAGTTGCACACTCTTCTGACTAAGCCAGCCAGGTGCCCCTGAATTGTATTCCATTTTATGGATATACTGCGGTTTATTCATTCACCTATTGAAAGACAGCTTGATTGATTCCAAGTTTTAGTAATTATGAATAAAGCTGCTATAAACATTTGTGTGCAGGTTTTGTGTAGACATAAATTTTTAAGTCTTTTGGGCAAATACCAAGGGCAAGATTGCTCATCATCTAATGTTGAACATCTTTTCATATGCTCATTTGCTATCTGTATATCTTCTTTGGTGAGTTATCTCTGCAGATCTTTTGCCCAGTTTTTAATTGTGTTGTTCATTTTTTTACTGTTTTAAGAGTTCTTTGCATTTTTGGATAACAGTTCTTTTTCAGATTTATCTTTTCTTCCACTCTCTGGCTTGTCTTCTCATTCACTTGACACTGCCTTTTAGAGAGCAGAAGTTTTTAATTTTAATTTTTTTAATGTTTATTTATTTTTGAGAGAGAGAGAGACAGAGCACAAGCAGGGGAGGGACAGAAAGGGAGACACAGAATCCAAAGCAGATAGACATCTTCTATAGATAGATATACACACACACACACACACACACACATACACACACACACACACACACACACACACATATATATACTTATGGTTGTTTTAGTTCATTTGTGGCAAAGACTACCTTTCTTCATTGGATTGCCTCTGTTTCTTTGTCAAAGATCAGTTGACTATATTTGTATGGATCTATTGTTGGGCTTTCTGTTCTGTTCCACTGATTTGTCTTTTTTTTGGTTTTTTCACCAGTACCATGCTGTCTTAATTATTATAGCTTTATAGTCTTTTTTAAAAACATTTGTTTAATGTTTATTTTTTGAGAGAGACAGAGAGCAAGGGAGGGGCAGAGAGAGAGATGACACAGAATCCAAAGCAGGCTCTAGGCTCTGAGCTGTCAGGCCAGAGCCCAATGCAGGGCTTGAAACTTCAAATTGTAGATCATGACCTGAGCTGAAGTTGGAAGTTCAACCGACTGAGCCACCCAGGCACCCCTATAGTTAGTCTTAAAGATGGGTGGTATCAGTTTTCCAACTTCCTTCAAAATAGTGTTTGCTCTTATGGGTTATACTCTTGATTTTAGTTCTATAGTGATGCTATAAAGTACAAGAATAAAACTTCATGGTATTGTACTTTAGCTATGTAGTATCCAGGTAACAATAGAAATATGTTCATATCCTATTTCCCGTATTTTTATCATCCCCATCTTTTGTATATATTCTAAAACATACTACTCAAAGAATGGTGTGTGGTTGTCAGACAAAGTGAGTCAGTATTTTTACAAGATACCCAGGTATTTTGTAAGCACATTAAAGTTAAAGAAGCCCTACTCTAAAAGTCAACTTTTATCTGACTGTGAATATGGCATAGTAGCTTCACTTTTTACAATTTGAAAACCACATTCAGAATCTGGACGGTTTTTGTTTCTTCATTTTATTTATTTTATCATTATTGTTTAAAATATTTTTCTTTTTTCTATTTTATTTTGTTATGTTACGTTACGTTACGTTACGTTACGTTATGTTATGTTATGCTATGTTATATTATTGAGAGAGAGCACAAGCAGGAAAGAGGGAGAGAGAAAGAGAATCTTAAGTAGGCTTCATGGACCCTGATGTGAGGCTCAATCCCACGACCCTGGGATCATAACCTGAGCCAAAATCAAGAGTAGGACACTCAACTGACTGAGCCACCCAGGTGCCCCTCTGTTTCTTCATTTTAGAATCTACTCATTTCAGACCTACTGGTCAGACGGTCAGAAGATAAAAGATAAACTGAAAAAGTAACACATCCAATAGAAACTTTAACATTAACAGGTGACAGGTTATTATTCATGCTTAAAAGATCTTCCAGTAGAATCATTTGTGATTCACATCATTCTGCTTCTTATTGAGAAAAATGTTGTTAAAGGCCAATGTCAAAAAAACTACTGCCTATGTTTTCTGCTAGTTTTATGGCTTCATATCTTACATTTGGGCCTTTAATCTGTTTTGAGTTTATTTTTGTGTATAGTATAGGAAAGTGGCCCAGTTTTATTCTTTTGCATTTAACTGTCCAGTTTTCCCAACATTGTCTATTGAAGAGACTGTCTCTTCCCCATTGTATATTTTTTGCCCCCTTTGTTATATATTAATTGACCATATAAGCAGGGGTTTATTTCTTGGCTCTCTATTCTGTTCCATTGATCAGTATGTCTATTTTTGTGCCAATACTGTACTGTTTTGATGACTACAGCTTTGTAGTAATCTTGTTCTTTCTCAAGATTACTTTGGCTATTTGAGGTCCATTGTGTTTCTATACAGATTTTAGTATTCTTTTTTTTTTTAATTTTTTTTAGATGTTTATTTTTGAGAGAGAAACACACAGTGTGAGTGGGGGAGGCACAGACAGAGGGAGGCACAGAATCCGAAGCAGGCTCCAGGCTCCAAGCTGTCAGCACAGAGCCTGACGCGGGGCTCGAACCCATGAACCGTGAGATCATGACCTGAGCCAAAGTTGGACGCTTAACCGACTGAGCCACCCAGGTGCCCCCAGATTTTAGTATTCTTTGTTCTAGTTCTATGAAAAATGCTGTTAGTATTTGATAGAGATTGCATCGAATCTGTAGATTGCTTTGGGGAGTGCAGACATTTTAACGATATTAATTCTTCCAATCTATGAGCATGGAATATCTTTTCATTTGTGTCATCTTTAATTTCTTTCATCAATGTCTTATAATTTTGAGAGTATAGATCTTGCACCTCCTTGGTTAAGTTTATTCCTATGTATTTTATTCTTGTTAGTGCAGTTGTAAGTGGAATTATTTTTCTTAGTTTATCATTCTGCTACTTTGTTATTAGTTTATAGAAATGCAACAGATTTCTGTGTATTAGTTTTGTATCTTCCAACTTTACTGAATACATTTATATTTTGCTTATTATTGAAATGGTTAAGTTTCTTATTTCTTTGTATTTTTCTTGCCAATCAACTGTAGACCGTTATGACATATAGAAATATACCTTACAGTAACTCACCTCTAGAGCAAAGTAAGTTATCTTGGCCATTACAAATGCCATTAATTTTAAGAAGCATAGGATTTGGAATCAGACGGGCCTCAGATCTAATATTAACTCCATTACTTCCTAATTTTACACTCTCGAGCATCCATTTCCTCATCTTGTAAATTGGAGACGATACCTATCAATAGGATGGCTGGGAGTATTGAATGAGGTAATACTATATAAAGTTTCCAGCACAGTGACTGTAGTACCTCAACAAATGTTAGTTTCTTTCTTTTCCCCCATCCCCAAAAGCAGAATTAAGTTTTTTTCACATACTCCTCTGTGATGTTAGTTCTTTGTTTTAATCAACTATATAGATGTTAACAAATGTTTGGCATTTCTTCTCAAATTTACATGTACTAAGCTAAATGCATCAAGTTCAGTTTAAGCAATTCCAGATTACTGTTAGTGATTGTAGATTATAGAGAAGAGTTCCTTTTTTTTTTTTAAGTAAACTCTGTGCCCAAAGTGCAACTTGAACCCCTGACCCTAAGATTAAGAGTCACATGCTGTACCAACTGAGCCAACCAGGCACCTCTATAGGGATCAGATTTTTTTTTTAATAAATAATAGCTTTTTTTTAAGTTTATTCTTATTTATTTTGAGAGAGAGAGAGCGAGAGAGAGCAAGTGGGGGAGGAGCAGAGAGAGAGGAAGACAGAATCCCAAGCAGGCTTTACCCTGTCACCGCAGAGCCTGATGTGGGGCTGAAACTGATAAGCCTTGAGATTGTGACCTGAGCCAAAGTCCAGGGACGCTTTAACCTACTGATCCACCCAGGTGCCCCTAGGGAGCAGATTCTTAAAAAGAGGCTTCACTACTGTCTTTTCAACATAAAGACCTATATATTAACCTCAGATTCTTTTGTATAATTTGATGTTTTTGTGTGTAAATACCACTGTTTCCTGATTTCTAGACATTATCTGTTTTTCATGAAGAAATGATCTATTTTGCCTCCCCTTCATCAACCAGGGCTCTTTCGAGTGTTGAGAATACATCATGGCATCTAGCGTATTCTGAATATTGTCTTTTCATTATTTCTGGTATATCATCTGGGAATAGCTAATTCAGAGTCTCTTTTTATATAAATATCTTCATGGCCTCTTCCTAAGGAATTCTAGGCACCTGAGATGCAGATGCCATGTAGCCAAGGGCGTAAATGACTAATTCAGAGTTTGTTGTATCTTAAAGACAGAAGCAGTAGAATCACTCTGACTGCGTTAGATGTCATACTTAGACCACACTGTCTCCTTTTTGTGCGTCTCCTTTTGTGTATCCAGTTTATCTGCCTTCAAACTTGGTATTTATTTTACACTCTGATATTGTTCCAAATGAAACTAAGCTTTAATATTAATGCAGTCCTCTAGTTCTAGCTACCTATAAAATAAAAGTAGGTGCTGTGCCCTTTTTAACAGAGTTTCACTTTAAGCTATTCACATCCTATATGTTCAAAAAACATTGTATTTTCTTTTTGCGTAGATTTGTGGGTTATTGATCAGTTGTGTTCTTCATAATTTAATACTAGGTTATTTTTCAGAGTAGTCCAAGAGTTGTCTTAGTCTGCTTAGGTTGGCATAAATTACTGCTTTCTCTCCAGTTAGTCAGGCTTCCAGTTTTTCTAACATGGTTCCTTTTAAGTGTTTTGACTAGGAATTGTGGTTGATTTTGATATCTTGTCTTCTTGAGTTTTGTCTTATCTCAGAATGCAGGACTCTTAGAAGAACCCATTTGTCTGTAAATACTCTACCAAAAATGAAAAATAATAGAAATCTACCAAAAATGGTTAAAACCAAGTAGTAGAAAATTTGAAAAAAAATTATCGAATCATTGCACAGAAACCTTGATGAAAGTGTCGTGTTATTTTTTACTTTCAATTATGTCCATATTAATTAAATTTTGCTTGAATAATTAATTCTACCTCTCATTTTTAGGCAAGAGCCCAGGGAAAGTAATACAATTTAAATGGTGTTTGCCATTTGGGAGGCTTTTCTAGTCTGTAACTACAAATTGTATTGTTGCTATTATTGGTTTACTCTCCCCTATGAATTCTTCTGGGTGATATTCTGATTTTAAGCAATAAGCATTGTCATACACCACAAACAAGCACCATTTTCTACCATAATCTGTAACTTCTCCAAGGATAACCATGTTTAGACTTCTCTTAGATTTCCCTTTAGATTGATTTTTATTTTAGTAAGCAAACAAAAATTTTCCCTACCGTTTGTTATTATCTCCTAGAGGGAACTAACATTTGTCACTGCCTGTTCTGTACCAGATAACATACATGTGTCACAGTGCTCCCTTCTTCATAGTGTGTGTTTTATCTGTACCTTGCTGCTTCTTCCCTTCCTTACCTCATCAACCGCTCACTTTTCAGTGCCATCAACAGATCAGAAGCCAGTCTTTTCAATAAATCTGGAGATATTTGGAGAGAGAATACATTTGGAATGTGGTGATTCAAAGTAATATAAAATAGAAAAGTGATGAGTATGAGGAGCTTCTAGGATTTCTTTCACTTCGAAAAAGTGTACCTAGTAGTATTTTAACCTACCAGTAGATTATACCTTCCTCTCCAATGCCCACAGTATTTAAAGAAAATTAGAGCATGGCAGCCTGCCATGCAGGATTTCCATTTGCACTATTTTATTCCCTGAGCTAGCAATGCTAAGACTGCCTGACAGACAAACCAGAGGAGAAAGGGAGTTGAATGAAGAGCTTCACTTGATCATTGTCCCTTCACATGTTGTCTGTTTACAAATGACCTTGAAGAGTTTGTATAATCTTCTCTTTGATAGGAAAATGGTAGACCCAGAGTTTAGCTGGCTCTTGCTTACAAAAGTTAAGCAGATTATAGAGGAATAGCAGCACTCACAGGCTGCTTAGCATGAAATATCAGGTGATCTAGAGGGAGGTACAAGAGTGATGGAACTGCTGCTACAAATAATTGTGGGAGAACACTGGTGAGTATTGCACAGTAAATCTGCACCTTCTGTGGGCAGTTGTTTAAGGGGAGGCTTCCTCGGGATAGAGCGTCAGCAACACATGTCTAATAGGTGCATTCATTTTAATATGCTCATTCATTGAATAGGCCTGATTAATTAGTACATGTCACCATCTGGTACTTAGAGAGACTATTCATTTTTAAAATGTTGAAATTGCAGGGAATGGTGCACACCAATTAAAATCCTTTTAACTGGATTGTGTTGGTATAAAGTATACGTGTAGGAGGACTTCATTGGAATTCAGCGTGCATCTAAGGGTACATACATCAGCCTGAAGTCAATTAGAACAAAGGATGTCAAGAGAGGAGAAAATGAAAGGAGAACTATCCTTTTTCTGAATGTGTCTGCTCATTGTATTGGGCTTTCTCTCTTTTTGTTTTTCTATTCTTCCTCTCACTTGTCTTGACTGTTCTCCTACCTTTTATTTTGGTTTCTTTCTCTCTGTCTCTCTCACCCTCCATTTTTGTTTTTGTTCCTCATTTTCTCATCTCCTCCCCACCTTATTATCATTCTCCAGTCACACATTAAAACAAAAGAGTTGAATAAATAACTTTATGTAGTGATACAGTAAAATCTTAGCTTTCTATGTCCTTTGAAAAAACGAGTTCTCATTGGCCAAATTTCCTGAGTAATTGTGAGCTTGAGCTCATTAAACATTAAAATGTTTTCAGTTAGGATAATCATTTGGTGTTTACGTGACCTACATTTTTTGTGAGTGCAGACTAAGACTTTAGGTACCTTTTCTCTTTCTGTCAACCTTTCTCCTCCAGATCCGCTATAATGGGTATTTATTTTATAATTAAATAAATAAGCTTTTAAATAATAAAGCCATTTGTATGAAAATCTTTCCAAAATACTTTTCACACTTTTGTTGTTTTCTTCCCTTGTCACACAGGGTACTAAACATAATTTAACATTTTCTTGATATCTTGCTATAATTAGTGTCAAGGTCAGTCACAGTGCTCTTCTGGAAAATACAGTGATGCCCTTGAGGGATTTGGGCTCTTTGCCCCACATGGAAGTGCTTTTGAGGTCTTACATTGGTTTTTGTATTTTTCTTTCCCCATTTGCTACCAGGTAGTCAACTTGTCACTTGCCATTTCTGTCTGGATGCTTCTGTCCCCTTCTAAGCTATTTTGGTCTGTGAAACCAGATAATAGAGCTGTATTTATTCATCTGGTCAAGAAACATATAGATGCCAAAACTGATTAAGAAGCTAAGACTAGCAAGTGAAAGAGAGAGGGGAAGTTGTATGCAAACACCCATTGTACCATGGGATGGGAATTAGGAGGAGGAAACAGTTAATTTTAGGAAGAGGATCTGCAGCTTCACAGGGGACTTGGTATTTGACTAAAGCATGGAAGGTTCTATAGAATTTTAGCCAGTTGTTATATGGGTGGACATGTAGGAGATGATGATTTAAAAATATGGTAAGGCAGTATCAATCACAAAAGAGCATTATATTTTGTCCTAAAGCATTCAAATGTATTCTGTAGACAAATAAAAACCACAAATGGTGGTATGAAGAAGTAAGGAGAATGGTAAAGATCTGTGTTTTAGAGGAGTCAGGAGACAATGAGATATTATCCCAAGGCCTCAGACAAAGAGTGATGAAATCCAGGATTCAAGTTATGGCTAGGGTTGTCAAAGGGAGATTATGGACTGGAGAGACAGAACCTGGCAATTAATTGGATATAGCATGAGAAGGACCAGGAGGGGTCAAAGTTGACCCAGCCTGAATACCTACCAATATTGTGATAACATTAATTGTTATGGTGTCCAGAACAAGGTGGAGCACATTTTGGAGGAAAGATAATTAATTCTATTTAGAGAGGTCTAGTAGGCAGTTGGAAACTGAAGTCTGGAGCATCAAAGGACAAGATGTATAGGCTCTGGGAAATTATTCCACCCTTACATATTTGGGAATAGACAAGATCACAGAAGAAATTATTAGAAAAGAGAGTCTTTTTAAAAGGGCAATAGTGGAAAGGGCATTTGGGCACCTTTGTGAGAAAGCAGTGGGACATACATATCTCCACTCAAATTAACATTATCTCAGCTCATAGTTAAGTGGGTAGGGGATGTATAAATAAAGGACAGCATGAGAGACACTGTTATAATTCATCAAATTATAAGTAGAGTATTCACTTTTATTTTTGTATAGACAATACCAACAAAACTGATCTGAATTGATCAAATTAAATTTGTCTGAAACAAGAGTAAAGAGTCTATGAATGAGACCTAAGGCTCTTCCCTACCTGTCTAGTTTTCAGCTATGCCCTGAATAGGTAATGTTGCCAGGTAACTATTTCCATAGAGAAGAGTTGTTTCTTGTTATATATGAGAAATGTTTTTAATTGCTTGAGGTTATTAAAGGACTCTGACTGCAACTTTATTTCTCCCTCTGTTAAATTTGTTTGAGTGGTTCAAATTGGCATTTTAACCCAAATTTGCATTTACATAATCCTTTGACTTGATCGTAAATTTTAGAAAAGACTTTAAAGGTATTCATGTTACCAGATAGCGTGTTCATTGTGTTAAATACATCTCTGTACCTGTGTGTACACAACTTGATCTATGTATAGGAAAAAGACCTGGAAGGATATATGGTAAGATTTGGGGCTTGGGGTTTTGCTTGTTTGTTTGCATATCTTTATTTTCTGATTGCTTTTATAATCTAAAGAATTCAGTTATTTTTCATTTAAAAAATATAAGGATCGTAAGTTCTAGAGAGCTTGAGTAGCTTGCATAAAGTAAAATTACATATCCAATTAGTAATGGCCGTGAGGCTTGTTCATTTGTGCCCTGGGGCCAATTCTACTGATTGATGGGTTGTTCGGATAGGAATGGAAATACCACCCACTACTCTGGCAGCCATAAGGACCAAGGATGCAGCACTTCCTCAGGAAAAGCTGACATCCTACCTGTCACTTTTCACTCAGAGAAGCATTAGCTTCTGAGTGAGGTCCAATGATACCGACCACAGGCAGATATCTTCACTGATAAGGAGAATAAAGACACAGCATACTGTTGTTGAGGGTAATTAAGCTTTTCCTCTACCAGATTATGGTCTTCTCATTTATTAATATCCACTGTCTCCCCATACTCCAAGCCTCTGCTGTTTTCTTGAGAACAGCCCTATGGAAACTCATTGGCATGTGCTCATGGCTGTCTGGAATGTATGAATTTTCTGGCCACAGTTCCCATCCTTAATGCTCCATCACTGATGCCATCCCTTCAGTTACTCAGCCTGTTTTATTTTTCTGTGTTTATTTTGTAGTAAAATAAAAGTAACTAGAGAATTGTCACTTTACCTTTCTCTTTCCCTCCCCCAGCCACTTCATCCTGAATCTTTTATATTGTTCTCACCAAACCATTTGCACGCAAAATTTAGAGTCAACTTAAATAAGAAAATAGCAATTAAAGTATTTTTTAATGGGGAGAATTTTTAATCACATACTTGGCTTTATAGTATGTTGGCTGTTTTCATTCCATTTTCTCCTTGTTCTCTACAGTTGAAGCAGTGAAAATTATTGCTGTTGAATTCTGTACACTTTTTAGTATGCCTCTGGGAAAATCATCCTTGGTCTTCATGGAGAGACACCCCAGAGTCATTGTCCATCCCCGTCCCTCTCCACTAGTCTCCCACTGGCTGCTAAGTGTTATCCATTTGGCCTCTCAGATCAGCCCCTGCTCATTATTTCCTGCTACTTCTGTGTTAATTTGGGGCCTTACCTACTCTAGTATAGTAATAGTTGAGCTAACTACATTACCTCCTGTCAATGTGTCCTTTTCCACATTTGCCTGAATTCTTAAAGCACAGGTAGTATCACATTGCCCTATTGTACAGCAACCCCTTCCTGATACAATCTGACAGCATCTCTTGAAACTAACGCAAAACCCAAGTCCAAAACAGAATGCTGAAGTTTCTTTGCAAGTCTGTTGTTCAGAACTTGGAGTACGTTTATTTTCCCTGTAGAAACAATAAGTGGTAGATTGGTGTGCAGGTTAGCTGTAACTTTCAATTAAACCATCCATGGTAATTGAGGCCTACCAGGATAGTTACCAGTATCTCCATAGAAATAGCAGAGCCCAACTGGTCTGTCAAGATGGCATACAGATATGTATGGAGGGTACTGGAAGGGATCATTCCCCTTCCTGTCCTCCATTGATATAGAGATTTAATAAAGGAGGAAAGAACGAATATTTATGAAGCGCTTATTATAAATCAACCTCTATGTTATGCACTTTATATAGTTTGAGATGTAATTGACATAAGATTGCATAAATATAAGTTGTACAATGTGTTGGTTTGATACATTTATATATTGCAATATGATTACCACCATAGCATTAGCTAATACCTCTATGATGTCACATAATCATTTCTTTTTTGTGGTAGAACCTTTAAGATCTAGTCTCTTAGCCACTTTGAAGTATATAATACAGTATTGTTGACTGTAATCACTACATTCTGCATTAGATCTCCAGAACTTACTCATCTTCTAACTGCAAGTTTGACCAACATCTGTCCAATTACCAACCCCCCCCCACCAAGCCCCTGATAACAACCACTCTATTCTGTTTCTGTGAATGCGACTTTTTTAGACTGTGATATGTTGCAGTATTTGTCTTTCTCTGACTTATCTCACTTAGCATAATGCCCTCAAGATCCATTTATGTCACAAATAGCAAGATTCCTTCTTTCTCATGGTTAAATAATATTCCATTATACATACCACATTATCTTTATCCATTCATCTGTTGATTGACACTTGTTTCCATATATTGGCTATTGTGAATAATGCTGCAATAAATATAGAAGTGCAGATATCTTTTTGATATTCTGTTTTCATTTCTTTATACCCAGAAATGGGATTGCTGGATTATATGGTAGTTCTACTGAAAATTTTCTGAGGAACCTCCATACTGTTTTCCATGGTGGCCAAACCAATTTGCATTCCTAGCAATAATGGACAGGATTCCCTTTTCTCCACATCTTTGCCAACAGTTGTTATCTCTTATCTTCTTGATGATAGCCATTCTAACAGGTGTAAGGTGATATCTCATGGTGGTTTTGATTTGCATTTCCCTAATGATTAGCGATGAGCATCTGTTCATTTGGACACCTTCTTTGGAAAAATGTTTTTAGTTCCCCTGCCCTTTTGAAAATCTGTGGTTGTGTGTTTGTTTGTTTTTGTTTTGTTATGGAGTTACGAGTTCTTTATATATTTCAGATATTAATTCCTTATCCAGTATATGATTTGTAAATATTTTCTCCCATTCTGTAGGCTGACTTTTGATTTTGTTGATTGTTTCTTTTGTTGTGCAGAAGCTTTTTAGTTTGATGTAGTCCCATTTGTCAATTTTTGCTTTTGGTGCTTGTACTTTTGGTGTCATATTCAAAAAATTGTTGCCAAGACAACAATTGGAACTTGTTCCCCTCTTTTTTCTTCTAGGAGTTTTATGCCTTATGTTTAAGTTTCAGGCCTTGTGTTTAAGTTTTTAATCCATTTTGAATTGATTTTTGTGTATGGTGTAAGACAGGGATTCAGTTTCATTCCTTTGTGTGTGACTGTCCAGTTTTCCCAATTCCACTTATTGAAAAGACTCCTTTTGTGTTGTATATTCTTGGCTTCTTTGCTGGGAACTAATTGCCCATATACATGCATGGGTTTATTTCTGGGCTGTCTGTTCTTTTCCATTGGTCTATGTGTCCATTTTTAAGCCAGTACCATACTATACCTTTGTACCATACTGTAGCTTTATAGTATAGCTTGAAATCAGGAGTGTAATGCTTTTGGCTTTTCCTTTCTCAGGTTTGCTTTGGCTATTTAGAGTCTTTTACTGTTCCATACAAATTTTAGGATTGTTTTTTATATTTCTGTGAAAACTGCCATTGGGATTTTGATGGGGATTGCATTGAATCAGAAAAGAAGTAGTAAAATTGATGATAAAATTATGACACGATTTTATAGATAGAAAATCCTAAAGATGACCATGAAAACTCTTGGAATTAATCAATGCATTCAGTAAAGTCACAAGATATAAAATCAATATACAGTAACTAGCTGTGTTTCTTTTCTTTTTTTTTTTTAATTTTTTTAACGTTTATTTATTTTTGAGACAGAGAGAGAGCATGAACAGCGGAGGGCCAGAGAGAGGGAGACACAGAATCTGAAACAGGCTCCAGGCTCTGAGCTGTCAGCACAGAGCCCGACACGGGGCTTGAACTCATGGACCGCAAGATCATAACCTGAGCTGAAGTCGGACGCTTAACCGACTGAGCCACCCAGGTGCCCCCTAGCTGTGTTTCTATACACTAACAACAAAATATCTGAGAAAGAAAGAAAAAATCCCATTCACAATAGCATTAAAACCAGTAAAATACTTAGGCATAACTTTAACCAAGGAAATGGGAGATGTGTATAATGAAAACTATAAGACTGATGAAAGAAGTTAAAGGAGACACAAACAAATGGAAAGATATCCTGTGTTTAAAGATCGGAAGAATTAATATTGCTAAAATGTCCATACTACTCAAAGCTATCTATAGATTCAATGCAATCCGTATATATTTTATCTTAATTCATTTGAACGACAGCCTCTGTGAGATAGATGACTATTATACTCCTTTAACAGATGCTTAGCAAGTTAATAATGTAAGTAAGATCACAAGAGTTATGCTTACCTGACATAAGAGAATATTGTTATTAAGCACTACTTTCAAACTTTAGTAATTTATAGGCTCCTTTTAATTGGCTAAAAATTGGAGTCTTTCACCATTGACACACATTATTACAATTTTACTTAAATATGAACAAATAAAATTAGATATAAATTCCTTACACTTGTGTTTCTCTTTTAACTCTAAACTGAAACAAACTTAAAAGTACAAAAGAAAAAAGCCTGTAAAACATAATGAAATGCAAATTAATGTTACTTTAATAAAGTGATGATGTTTTGCCAAAACTGAATTGCTGCTCACAACGTGAGTATGGAGCTGTCTGCCACCCCCAAAGGTGTCTTGGCAGCTTTCATTACCATTGACTCTCTTTTTCTGCCACGTTTCTTTGTCAGATGTTGAAAATCCAGGATCAATACAATGTGCGGTGACTGCACCATTATTTCATTTTGGTCTTTACTTAGTGGGACTGTATCATTTACATGTTAAGTGAGCCTCCTACTTTTCTCTTTATTCCTTACAATTAAAATTGTGTGCTTGATGCCAGTTCAGACTAGAAAAAACAAATGTATCTGTACATTAGTAATCATGTTGCAAATCATGTTGCTCTGCTTTGTTAATAAGTGGCCATTGCAATGATCCAGCATATGTTCATATCAATTAATTTTAGATGTAAACTTTGTTTTCAGTTCAATATTAAAGTTATTTTGGAAAACTCATGTATAGACCCTTGGAAAAGATCCTGGATCCCAGTTTGAAAGATACTCTTTTAATGTATTTTTAAGCCATTATTTATTTGTAACCATCATAAAAATAATTCTTATTTATGTATTAGAACAGGTCCTCCAAATACTTTTACCAGGAAAAACTGTTACACTAGTTTGTTATCGTGTCCCTTTGAAAGCAATGAATTTATATTTCTTTAAAGTATTGTATAACTCAGACTTTAATTTAGAAGTGCTTTTTCTCTTTAAAAGTCTAAATTATAAATGTTTTGCAGAATGTATTGTTTACTCTTTTCTGTAGCTGGGGAAGGGAAAATTTAGTTTGATTGGAAAAATAATACTTCATAGCAAATGTACAAGTCCCACAAGACAATAAAGCCTCCAGAAATGGTGAAGTGTGGTAACAAATGACATTATTGCTTCCTCTGATGATGTTGCTATAAACATTCTAGTGGGATTTCTCTCAGAATAATTGACTGTTTTGTGATTTCTCTTTCCTTCCCAACTTGCTTTTCCTCCTTTCTCTTCTTTTTCTTACCTTTGAATTTTGCAGTCCTCATTTCCCCTCTTTCTTATTCCTTTGTTTTCTTTTAAAGATTGTTTTTTTTTTAAGTAATGTCTACACCCAACGTGGGGCTCAAACTTAAAACCCTGAGATCAAAAGTTACATGCTTCACCGACTGAGCCAGCCAAGCGCCCCTTTTATTCTTTTGTTTTATACCAGAGATCACCTATCTTTTCACATTTCAGTTAGCCTACAGTCCGGCTTTCTTCACTTGACAGTTGGCTCTGCAGTTGCAGGCAGTGGAGAGGAAGAAGACGGCAAGGCAGCTTCTAGCAGCATCTCACCCTTCATTCTCAATAAGCTATGAAAGAGGCCCTCCTAATAGGGGTGGCTCCTGAAAGATTATGCTTAATTTGCCTCAAAATATTCACTCTGAAGCACATAAAGCACAACTTTGGGGGCAGCCATAGCTAATTTTATATGCTTGTTGCTTTCTTCCTAGCTTGCTTCCACAGCTTTGCTGTGAGCACATGGACCCTGCCCACCTCAGAGCTGAGCTAGGAAGGTGTGGGTGTGCCTCCTTCTGACGCTTCTTTGTTCAAGTTAGAATTCTGCTGTGGTGGGCAGTGCTGCTGCTGCTGAGTGGACCGCCTTTCAGGTATCACCATGCTGTGGCTAAAGCAGCCTCCAGATGCTAGGGATAGCTGAACTTTACCATCTGTGCATACATGCATTCATTCATCCCTTCACCCATCCTGACTCTGTCATTTACTAACTGTGTGACCTTGAGCAGGTCTCAGTTTCTTTATTAGTAAAATGAAGCTAATAATTATGTACATCGTAGGGTTCTTATGAGAATAAGAGCTTTCATGTGTAAAAAAATGCTTCAAGTGGTGCCTGGCACTTAGTAGTAAATGCTAGCTAAAATTATTATTATTCAGCAAGCGTTTATTTAGTATCCAGTATCTTCCAAGCAATCCAAGAGATGTAGACATGAAAAAGACACAGCCTTGCCAGGGCACCTGCGTGGCTCAGTCGGTGAAGCATCTGACTTTTGATCTCAGCTGAGGTCATGATCTCATGGTTCTTGAGATCAAGCCCCACATCGGGCTCTGTACTCACTAAGTGGAGCCTGCCTGGGATTCTCTCACTCTCTCGCTGTCTCTCTGCCCCTCCCCAGCTGGTGCTGTCTGTCTGTCTGTCTGTCTCTTTCTCTCTCTCAAAATAAATAAATAAATAAACTTAAAAAAAAATAAAAAGACATAGCCTTGCCTTCTAGGGACTTCTGTAACTACCATACAACATGGTATTATAATAAAGGTATTTAGGAAGTCAAGTAAAGCTTCATCACACAGGTAAAATTTGAACTGGGTCTTAAAGGATAAATAGTTTTGCCTAATGAAACAGCGCTGGATGAAATATGTTCCAAGCAGAGGGAACAGCTTGTGAACGGAATAAAACTGCAAGAGACTGTGGAGTCCTTGGCTGTTATTAGATAACATTTTAACCTCCTCTCTGATGTATACCTTCTTAAGTAGGGATCTGAGGTGGGTTCAGTGTACATTTTGGAACTTATAATCTTATGACTAGTTATTACCAAGTTTATAATAGTAATTATTATTATTATTGAACTGGTTCATCAAAGAGTTTGAACTTAAAAACTGAGTTGGGAGCTAAGCGGTGCAGCTTTACAGTCGTGTGTTTGCTGACGCATGGCTCTTATCCGGAGATGGCTACCATGTGACAGGAACAGTAAATGGCTAGAGAAAAACTTGTGGTTAGAGCAGTTGGAAGAGCATGGGCTTCCTCCTTTCAACAGAGCTCTAGTTACGTTTTCCAAATTAAGCAGGTTTTACTTTGCTTTCTTCTTTAAACAAGAGACCCTTATATCTTAAGATCTTGCCTACTGTTGTGATAGCAAAGAAGTGTGATTTTTTTTCTTCCACGAAGGGGTGGGGAGGAGGTCAGATGTCAAATAAGGAAGGTTGCTTTCACTCATGGAATTTCCATTCATGTTCCAAATTAAAGCCGTGTTTTATCTCCTACAAAGTCTTTTCCTGCAGCTTTGCTTTTCTCTTCCTTTCCCCACCCTTTTAGTCATCTACTGAAGGGTTTGGCAGCTGGCTGAGGTATCGGGTCAGCGTTTTTCACTGTGGCAGAAGGAAAGGTTGGGAACAGTGACGTGGGGATACTTGTCACATTTTCCTTTCCTTTTTTTATATAAGTAACCCACATGCGCCATTACAAAAGCCTAATGAGAACCCTGACTTGTAAATTTTACCCCGGTATCCTGGAGATGGACAAATGTGTAGGATGACATATAGGCAGTAGTTTCTCACTGAAAGTGTCCTTAAAAGCCCATGTACAGCACTGAGGATTCTTGACTCTGTCTCTATGGCAATGTGACAGATTTTATGAAGAGAAACAATGGCCTCCGGGAGTCATAGGATTGGGGAAGGAGCCTAGCAGTCCATTCCCCATCCTCCTTTATTATGAACAGATTCTCCTTGGGTGCCTTTAGGAAACACTCTATATATGGTGTTTAATATACCACCTACACAGTCTCCCCTCTTCACTGACTTGGAAATTGCATCCAGCTTGAGGAGCTCCAGCCCTTTCTGTGGGCCTGTTTATTCCAAGATTGAAATCCAGTGTGGATTTAGTTGTTTTGTATCAAATCTGCTTGAAACCGTTGGACTCGAAGCAAACTAATTATTGTCATTGTCCATATAGCAGTAGAGAGAGTAAAAAACAGTAATAGGTTCTTAAAAAGCTGTCACAACTTGAAGTGAAATAGGCTACTCTTCAACAGTTTCATCTGTAGCCTGAAGGGCTTTGGTCTTAAAAACCGTCACATATGAAATCAGATCTTAGATCATGGAATCCTAGCTGGCATCTGGGGGCAGCTTCAGCCATTCAACTCTCTCATCAACCATTTGTCTGTGGGGTTTGCTTTGAGATTGTAAGGAATGTGGAAGCAAATGAGTTTTCTTATCAAACACTCCATTTGGGTACTCCGTATCAGACCTGTCTTGGCAAATAAATAGAAGACACCAGGGTAGACTGTCATATTTTCTTAAGTGCCTCAGGAGACACATATTTTATTTCTCAAGCAAAACTTTGGTGACTAGAATTTCCTGATTTGGGGGTGTCAGTGTTGAGCAGGCAAAACTGCTAGTTACTGAGTGCCAATGAAGTTATTTCACAAAGGCAGTAGAGCCCAAGAGCTCCTTGGACAGCGCTACATCTGATCGGGTACAGCTTTTCTTTCTAAGAGCCTGTTACAAGTTGAAATAGTTTTGACAGTGTCTTTAAGTGCATATCTTTGTCTCCAAACATAATTAGTGTTGAAAACTGAAGCCCTTGTAGTTAAGGCTTAGTGGCTTAGCCAGCAGCTCCATCTGGTGCTTGCTAAAGGTGTTTGCTTGATTCATCTCAGTTTTACAGCAGTGTGAATACAGATGTACACAGAATTTGTAAAAGAATGTCAGCTCCAAGGTTTCAGTTTTATTGATGGCTTTCTGTTGCACACAGCACTGACATAAGCTAATTGTGTTCCTGGTGAATCTCATTTGTCCTGTTGATAATGTGATAGCTGCTAATCAACTCAGCAGCCCTTTCTTGACTGAATTAACTTACTAGCACTCAACATGGGGAATTATTTTTACTATTTATCTGCCAGGCTTGGAAAAAGAAAATATACTGTACTACTTAAAAGAGAAAATTGAATCCCTCTCTTATCAGTGGTGGATTTAACTTGGTTAACAAGATATTAGGCCAGGATGCCTTATTCTTTTATATTTAATGCCACATGGTGCTGAGTAGACAGGGAATGCCTTTTTTTTTTTTTAAGTGTATTTATTTATTTTGAGAGAGACAGGGAGAATGTGAGCTTGAGCAGGGGAGAGAGAGAATCCCAGGCAGGCTCTGTGTTGTCAGCACTTGCCAGATGTGGGACTCAAACCCAGGAACCGAACTGAACCGTGAGATCACGACCTGATCTGAAATCAAGAGTCGAATGCTTAACCGAGTGAGCCACCCAAGTGCCCCAACAGGGAATATCTTTTTAAAAAAATTCTTGGTGATTGACACGGACTGCCCTAAACTACTGATAGAAGTTACTTCCAAGTAATAGGATTACACATGATTTCTATTTTCTTTTATGCTTTTCTGATTTTTCACAGTGAGCATCTATATAACAAAAGAAAAAAATTCAGGTAACAATAGAAAAAATTATTTAAAAACAAAACATATTATAAGTTGCTGTAGCCTTGAATAGTCTCAGTTCTTTCTCAGGTCTTTTCTCATTCACAGCATGGCCCTTCAGGGGGGCTTCAGCCTTCCTCATCCATAAAACAGAAGGATCAAACGGGGGCCTGCTCAGTTTTAACATTCTTAGGTTTGGGATTATCTACCTCTTTTTCCTGTCTCTTTAGCGTCTCCCATTCTCCTGTGTCTTTCTCTAGTATTAATACTCAACATGATCTAGTTTTTGCCATCTTAAACTAAGGAAATCCTTTCTGGACAGCACTTCCTCCCCATATATGCCTGGCTCTTTCTTTCTTCTACTTCCCACATAAACTCTTCCAAAAGTTGTCTACAATTACTCACTCTACCTTCTCACTCTTCAGCTGACCACAGTCTGCTTTCCATCCCCACTGCTGCATCAAAATCGTTACAGTTGAAGTCACCAATGAGCTCATGTTACCAAGTTCAATGGGCAATTTAGGTCCTCAGTCCCTATTACCCCTCCGCAGCATTTGAACTAGTTGTCTTCTCCCCCTTCGTGAAATCTCCTCATCTGGCTCTGTGTCACACAGTTATGACTGTTATTTTTTAGGTTTTGGTTTTTTGTTTTTTGGGCTTTTTTGCTGAATGAATAAAATGTTTATTTTTCTTTTTTTTTTCCTTTTCCTGAAATTTATTGTCAAAATTGGTTTCCATACAACACCCAGTGCTCATCCCAACAGGTGCCCTCCTCAGTGCCCGTCACCCACTTTCCCCTCCCTCCCACCCCCCATCAACCCTCAGTTTATTCATTTTTGAGTTTTCTCAAGAGTTATTCTCTTCTCCCTGGTTCACCCACCAAGACCACCTCCCCAGCTCACTCTTCTTTTCTTTTTAGCCTGGATATTTCTGTAGTTATTCCCAAACCCACAAGAACAGCAGAATTCCCTTCTGTGTTCCAGACTTCTAAATTCACCTGTTTTCTCTATTATATGGTAACAAAATATGGACTAATAATCTTATTGCCGAAAAGTTGCATCATCTCCTCCAGTGTTGTCTATCTCAGTAAGTGGCCCCACAAATCATTTAAGTACATAAACCCCAAATCTCAACATCTATTACTCTCTCCAGAATCTAGTCATTCGTGAACCTACATTTCTCTGCCTTCCATGATGCCACATCCTAATTCAGATCTTCATCATATCTTATTTTGCCAATAGCAGCCCTTCGAACAGTCTCCCGGCTTTCTCTCCTGTCTTCTACCAGCTTATTGTCCATAGAGCAGCCAGAGCTGTTTTTTATTTTTAAGTCAGATGTATTAAGGTTTGATTTATATAATCTTTTTTTAGTGTACAGTTCTATAAATTTTGACAAATGCATGGAGTCCTATAACCACCACCACACATTTGGATTATTCCAGTTTTTGCCTATAAACCTTCGTGTACAGGCTATAATGCAAACATAACTTTTCATTTCTCTTGGGTGAGTACCTATTGGTGAGACTGCTGGGTCCCATGGAAAGCTCATGTTCAACTTTTATGAGAAACTGCCAAACTGTTTTCCAAAGTGGCTGTGCCATCTGCATTCCCACCAGCACCATATGAATTTCACTTGCACCACATTCTCCCTCAGTATTTGATTTTGTTTTCATTGTAACCTTTCTAATAGATGCATAGTGGCAGCTCACTGCAGTTTTAATGTGCATTTCTGTATGACTAAGGATATTTAGCACCTTTCACATGTTAATATGCAATCCATGTACTTTTGGTGAAGTGACTGCTCAAACCTTTTGCCGACTTTTTATCAGATATTTTCTTTTTATTAAATATTGAAAGTTCTTCATATATTCTGGATACAAAGTCCTTTGTCAGATATGTACTTGGCAAAAAACTTCTCATCTGTGGCTTATCTTTCATTCTCTTATCAGTATCTTTGTCAGAGCAAACATTTTTAAAATTTGATAAAATCCAAATTGTCTGTTTTTTTTTTTTTTTTAATGAATCATGCCTTTCATATTGTATCTGGGAACTCAGCCTAATTCAAGGTCACAAAGATTTTCTTCTGTTTTTTCTTATTAAAACCTCTATAGCTTTACACTTTAGTCTATGTACTGCTGTAGCGAGCACTATAGCTTTACACTTTATGCTTAGATCTGGGGTAATTTCCATATACAGTATGTGAGGTATGAATC
The DNA here is from genome assembly GCF_007474595.2 of Lynx canadensis. NCBI lineage: Eukaryota > Metazoa > Chordata > Mammalia > Carnivora > Felidae > Lynx > Lynx canadensis. The sequence continues at coordinate 29,885,317 of NC_044308.2, read as the reverse complement.
AAGGTTTACTTTGTTGCCTATGGATATCCAATTATTCTAGCACATTTGTTGAAAAGAATATTCACTGATAGAGGCATGTATCAGTTGCCTATATTCGTATGGTTCTATTTCTGGAGTCCTTTCTGTGCCTATTTTGATCTATGTCAGGGGTCAGCACAGTTTTTCTGTAAAGAACTAGATAGTAAGTATTTTAGGTTCTATAGGCCCAAAGGCAAAATTGGAGATATTATGTAAGTACTTGTATAACAAGAGAAAAAAATTTTCCGTGAATTTTTAAAACAAATTGCAAAATACAGGAATTGAGTACAATTTTCTGAAACACAGCTCTACTAATACAAACAGTGGAATTCTTTTTTGGGATAGGGATAACATTTTGCTTAATTAGGATGCAAAGTTAGTGTTTCCTCTTATCAAACTTGATTATAAATGTTTATTGATGCATATCTGTAGTGAAATTTGACATTTTTATCTTGGAAAAATGTCCTTTTACATGGGCGATACACATGGGTCATGACACATGGGTCAAAACTGCAATTTGAGGGGTACCTGGGTGGTACATGGGTCATGATCTCGCGGTCTGTGGGTTTGAGCCCCGCGTCGGGCTCTGTGCTGACGGCTCAGAGCCTGGAGCCTGCTTCAGATTCTGTGTCTCCCTCTCTCTCTGCCCTTCCCCCGCCCATGCTCTGTCTCTCTCTCTCTGTCAAAAATAAATAAACATTAAAAAAAATTTTTTTTTTTAAGGAAAGCACTGCAAAGTGATGAGAGCGCCCCATGCAGTCTGTCCCAGGCTCCTCAACTCCCCACTGTAGCATAAAGCCTCCACGAACAGTATGCAAACAAATGAGCCTGGCTATCTTCCCATAAAGCTTTATTTATGGGCACTCTATTGGGAATTTCATGTAATTTTCACTTGTCACAAAATACTATTCTTTTGGATTTTTTAATCATTTGAAAAATTTTAAAGCATCCTTAGTTTAGGACATACAGAAACAGGCAGCAGGCTAGATTTGTTTGCCCCACTTTCCCCATTTATGTTTCTATCTTTTGCCAGTACCCTATTGTCAGGATTACTGTAGCTTTACGCTAAGTCTTAAAATCAGGTAATATGAGTCCTCCAACTTCGTTCTTTTTCAAAATTGCTTTGGCTATTCTAGTTCCTTTGCCTTTCTGTATAAATTTTAGAATTAGTTTGTTGATTTCTCCTAAAAAATCCTGCTTGGATTTTTTTAGAATTATGTTGAATCTACAGAGCAGTTTGGGAGAAATTAACATCTTCATAATACTGAGAGAATTTGGTATCTCTCTCCACTTACTTAGGTCCACTTTGATACCTTTTTATCAGCATTTTGTAGTTTTCTACATAGAGATTTTAGATTTTGTACATATTTTGTTAGATCTGTAGCTACGTATTTCTTGTATTTTCCTCAGAGCTGGCTTTTTTAAATGCAAATTGGATCATGTTGTTTCCCCTATTTAAAACCTTTCAGTGTCTTCCCACTCCTCTTAAGATAAACTCTGTAATCTTTAAAAGCCTAAAGGGCCGTGCATGATCTGGCCCCTGCTTTCCTTTTCAGCCTAATTTTATGCCATTCTTTCCCTTGCTCAAAATGTTCCAATCTCAGACTAGCAGGAAATGCTTTTATCAACTAAGGGATAGCTTTTTGAATATCTGAAGGACTAAATAAATGTTTTCAAACAAACACTTGAAAAATATACTCTTACCATATTGAAATGAGCCATTTGATAATCTCCAGCAAAGAATGAACTTAGGTTTCAGCCAGGCTGTTGGGCTCTCTGTATGGAATACTTTGATCTTTAAGTCTGTACTTCTTTCACTGAGGCAGAATGCTTTATGAGTATTGTTCACAAGGGACTTAGCTCTGTGTGTATGTGTGTGTGTGTGTGTGTGTGTGCACGTGTGTGTGCACACATACACGTGTGCACACACATGCAAGCTAAAGAAAATATTCTTTTCTTTACACACATGCTGAGACTCGACAGAAAGGCTGCATTTCTAATGAAACGAAAGATCTTTTTTGCTGTCATTATACATGAGTAAAGTTAAACTCTCTAGCCATTAAAATAGTCTTACACATACATGCCTACTGCCAACTTTATTATAATATCCAAATTAGAAATATAACACTGTAGTGATATTCTGTGGGAAAGTCTGCAGCTCTGTGCCTAAGACAAAAGGGAGAGTCACAAGATTAGTTTTTTTTTAAATAAACTTTAAACGCAGCACATTTAGTCAAACCGTATTTATTTAGCTCCTTATGCTAGACATGTAGAGATGAACAAGATAGAGCCCAGACCTTAAAAAGCTCAAAAACTAGTGAGTAAACAGACAATTAAAAATGAACGTGCAGGTCACCTACCTGGGTGGCTCAATCAGTTAGGTGACCAACTCTTGATTTTGCCTCAAATCATGATTCATGATTCATGAGATTGAGCCCCACTCAATCTCTGGGCTCTGTGCAGACAGCAGACAGCACGGAGCCTGCTTGGGATTCTCTCTACCCGGCTTGCACACACGTATGCACACTCTCTCTTTCTCAAAATAAATACATAAACTTTTTTCTTTTGGTAATGAAAGTGCTTGTTCATGGAGGTATGTCTAAGTGGCTTTGATAGTATCAAGGAGAAATGAGTAGCCCAGTGGGATTTACAACATTAATCAGACTAGCTGATGTTTAAGACATAAGGCTAGAAGGGAGGCAAAGACCAAATCATGAAAACCTAAGGGGCTTGTGTTCCTTCCTCGAACTCAGAGGTTCCAACACCTCAGTGCACTTAAAACTTGTTAAAACAAACAAACACGGAGAACTTGTTTTAAAAAATCAAATTCTTGGACTCTTCCCTCAGAGATTGACTACGTAGGTGTGTAGTGCTTCCCCAAGTGGTTCTTACTTAGCTGGCAACCCCTAGTCTGCACACTGACATTTGAGAGTCAGTGCATAGGTAAGACTGAGCACAGAATAGTTAAGCTAGGTAGTAAGTTGATCCTCTTAGCTTTTCAGAAAGGTAAATCTGATGGTAGTATCTCATTAAATACGAATTCTGATCCAGTAGGTCTGGGGTTATACCTGAAATACTGCATTTCTAACAAGTTCCCAAATAAGGCTGATACTCCTTATGTGGGGACCACATTTTGAGTAGCAAATGTAGAGAGATTGGATTGGAGTGGGGTGAGACTGCAAGCATGAAGATCAGTTAACAGCTTATTGCAGGAATCTAGGCAAAAGATGGTGAATATCTGAACCGCTAGCAGGGTCTGGTAATGACAAGAAAGAGTTCCAGTGAAATGTAATAGATAGAATTGGCAAGACTAATTTAAGGAGTTAGATGTGGAGTTAGAAGTGAAGGAAGAGGTGTCAAGAATTGAGTTTAGTTATCGAAGTAGATGATGGGGACATTAACTGAAATAGGGTAAAGACAGAGAAAGGAGGTGGCCTGGAGAGTAGAGGAGGGCTGATTAGAGTAGAAAAGTTTCTTGCAGTTGAGAAAAGGGGTAGCTAGAGGCTTAGTTTGAATGCACTCAGATTGAGGAGTCTATGAGGTAGCCAAAATTAAAAGGGCAGGTGGAGGAGGAACCTACAGTGAACTAAGAAGTATCACACAGGTTGTAGATAATAAAAAGAGCAGTTTGAAACACATTTCCAGAAGGGGAAGTTCACAGTAGCATTGCCACATAGATATCAAGTGAAAGATTATATGTAGTTCAATGAGAGTATACAAAAATTATGGCTGAAAGACGAACTTTCCAAAATGCTAACTGGCTTAAGGAGTTCAGAAAGCACCCAAATTAATTAATCTTTCAATCTGTTCACTTAAAGAAAAGTTTAGGAGTGGAGCCAGTTTTTTTAAGTCATTCATCATGATAAGCCTCGTTGTGCCTTTTCCATTTAGATTTTCTTTTTTTTTTTTCCCTCCCACAGATTGATCATACTTACAAGAGCTGCTATGATACATAGGGGAGGTGAAAACTGATGGATGAAAGTTTTGCTATGCACTGAAAGGAAAGCATTGTCTGTGAAGGTCTTTTCTTAAAAATGTCTGCTTGTAACACCTTTACTGAACACGTGTGGAAACCTGGTGAATGCAAGAACTGCTTTAAGCCTAAAAGCTTACACCAGCTCCCCCCAGACCCTGAGAAGGCACCCGCCACCCATGGCAATGTGAAAACTAATGCCAATCACAGTAATAACCACCGCATGAGGAACACTGGGAATTTCCGTCCTCCTGTGGCTAAAAAACCCACTATAGCTGTGAAACCCACTATGATGGTGGCAGATGGGCAGAGTGTATGTGGTGAACTTAGTATCCAAGAACACTGTGAGAACAAACCTGTCATCATAGGGTGGAACCGAAACAGGACGGCCTTGAATCAGAAACCACTTAATAATAATAATGAAGATGATATTGAAGGATTTAGCCATGTTCCTAAGCCCTATGGCAATAATGATAGTGCAAAGAAGATACCAAATAACAATAATGGTCTAACTGATGTGTTAAAAGAGATAGCAGGCTTGGATACCACCCCTCAGATGAGAGGAAATGAAACAAACTCCAGAGAAACATTCTTAGGAAGAATAAATGATTGCTATAAAAGATCATTGGAAAGAAAGCTTCCACCAAGTTGCATGATGGGTGGTATAAAGGATACTCAGGGCAAGCATGTTATTCTGAGTGGGAGCACAGAAGTGATCAGTAATGAAGGGGGCCGGTTCTGTTACCCAGAGTTTTCTAGTGGCGAGGAGAGTGAGGAAGATGTACTTTTCAGTAACATGGAGGAGGAGCATGAGAGCTGGGATGAGAGCGACGAAGAGCTGCTGGCCATGGAGATTCGCATGAGAGGGCAGCCCCGCTTTGCTAACTTCAGGGCAAATACTCTGTCTCCTGTTCGATTCTTTGTGGACAAAAAATGGAATACTGTCCCCCTGCGAAATAAGTCTCTGCAGAGAATCTGTGCTGTAGACTATGATGACAGTTATGATGAAATCCTAAATGGTTATGAAGAGAATTCTGTGGTCTCCTGTGGACCAGGAAGCATGCAGAGCATGGTGTCATCTGACTCTACATCACCAGACTCTTCTTTAACAGAAGAGTCACGTTCTGAGACAGCCAGTGGTTTATCCCAGAAGATCTGTAATGGAGGAGTATCTCCTGGTAACCCGGGAAATTCTAAGGACATGAAGGAAAATGAGCCCAATTATGAAAGTCTCTCTGGTAATAATCAGGAAAAGGACTCCTCACAAGCACCTAAAAGCTCAGTAAAAGTTCCAGAAACACACAAAGCAGTCCTTGCTCTCCGATTAGAAGAGAAGGACGGCAAGATTGCTGTACAGACTGAGAAGCAAGAAAGTAAAGCCTCTACCGATATTGCTGGGCAAGCAGTAACCATTAACCTTGTCCCCGTAGAAGAGCAAGCAAAGCCCTACCGAGTTGTGAATCTGGAACAGCCACTGTGCAAGCCATATACTATCGTGGACGTGTCGGCAGCCATGGCCACTGAGCACCTCGAGGGCCCTATTACCAGCCCCAAGACAAAAATCTCCTCTTCTACTCCAAACTCTCCGATGACATCACCTGCATCGACGTCAGGACAAATAAGTGCCCACTTCCAAAAATCCAGTGCAATACGATACCAGGAAGTATGGACTTCCAGTACCAGTCCACGACAAAAGATACCCAAGGTGGAATTAATTGGTGGTGGAACTGGACCAAATGTCCCTCCAAGGAAAAACTGTCACAAGTCAGCACCTACTTCACCGACAACTACAAACATTTCCTCTAAAACCATCCCTGTTAAGTCACCCAATTTGTCTGAAATAAAATTTAATAGTTATAACAATGCTGGTATGCCACCTTTTCCAATCATCATTCACGACGAGCCAACCTATGCTCGGAGTTCTAAAAATGCCATCAAAGTTCCCATTGTAATCAACCCAAATGCATATGACAATCTAGCCATTTATAAAAGTTTTCTTGGAACAAGTGGAGAACTCTCAGTGAAGGGAAAAACCACAAGTGTAATAAGCCATACTTATGAAGAAATAGAAACTGAAAAACTGTCCGATAACACCACTAGCAAACCTACTGAGTGCCCCCAAGCCAAAGGGCTTTCAAGTAGCACAGAGCGTAAAAGGGGCTCAGTGGCTCAAAAGGTTCAGGAGTTTAACAGCTGTCTGAACAGAGGTCAGTCTTCACCACAGAAAAGTTATAGTTCTGGCCACAGCTCCCCAACAAAGATCCAGAGAACCACTCAAGAACCTGTGGCCCAAATAGAAGGCACTCAGGAGTCTCAGACGGTCAGCAGCAGCAGCAGCACCAGCACCAGAGAGAAAGCAAGCACAGTGCTTTCTCAGATTGTGGCTTCTATCCAACCACCACAGTCTCCTCCAGAAATGCCCCAGTCTGGCCCTAAAGCATGCAGTGTGGAAGAGCTCTATGCAGTCCCTCCAGATGCTGACGCTGCTAAGAGTACACCAGTCCGACCCAAGTCTCTCTTTACGTCTCAGCCCAGTGGGGAGGCTGAAGCCCCTCAGACCACAGAAAGTCCCACTGCCAGAGTGCGGAAAGATCCACTCGCAAAGCCAGTCACTGCCCCTCTCTCCAAGTTAGTGGCTAACTCCCAGGGTGAGCCACCCCCTCCCTTCCCCCCACCTCGTTCTACTTCCTCCCCTTACCATGCGGGCAACCTTTTGCAGAGGCATTTCACCAACTGGACCAAGCCAACCAGTCCTACCAGGTCAACGGAAGCTGAATCAGTTTTGCACTCTGAAGGCAGCAGGCGGGCAGCTGATGCAAAACCTAAACGCTGGATATCATTTAAAAGCTTCTTCCGCCGCCGGAAAACAGACGAGGAGGATGACAAAGAGAAAGACCGAGAGAAAGGGAAACTGGTGGGCCTGGATGGCACAGTCATCCACATGCTGCCGCCTCCTCCAGTTCAGCGCCATCACTGGTTCACAGAGGCAAAAGGACAGTCCAGTGAGAAGCCAGCCATTGTCTTTATGTACAGGTGCGATCCTGCCCAAAGCCAGCTCAGCGTGGATCAGAAGGCCAGAGCAGACCAGTCAGCACTTGAAGAAAAAGATGGGACAGAGGATGGGTTACTACAGGACTCAGAGAAGAAGAAAAGGAGTCATTCTTCTCCGTCACAGATCCCTAAAAAAATTCTCAGGTATGTAAAATAGAATGGCAGAATATGAGAATTTTTTAACACATTTTTAGATGCTAAGTTTTTTATATCTTTCAGGTTGCATAAGAGCCATTTCTGTCTGGAAGTAGCACTCAGTGGCCATCATCTATCTTTATAACTGCATTCCAAGATTAGAGTATTATTAAAGTGATCTTATTGCACTGAACAAGGTTTATGGCCCTGGATCTTTAGCTAAAGTAGCCTGCTGCATTCTGGTGAGTGCACAGGGGCTTGAACATAGAAAAGCAAATCCATAACACCCTAATAGCAGTAAATAATATGCTGCTTTGAAATGCTATGATAGTGTGAGGAAGAAACGGGATCAAATGAATAAATGGTGATACTCTTCTTACCCTCACTGTAGATGGAATAAAGCTCTTCAAGCGATTTGTTCTGGCTTTCACCAAGGTGTAGCTCTATATCATTACTTTGTTTTCAGGGAATATTTGTTTTTTTAATGCTGTCTCTTTCTGTCTTCCTTCCAAGTATTGTGGAAATTTTGGGGTGGGGGTGGAGTTGGGGGCAAGCAGTCTGTAGTTATTTAACATGTAGGTGATATAAGAGAAGATGGTTACTGAGATTGAGACCCAGTAGTAGAATCCATAATGCCAGCTGGGCAAACGGCCCACCCGCCTCAGTTCTCTAGGTATCCATTTTCTTTCCTTCTTTAATAACTCTTTCTTGATCACCTACTCTGTGTAAAGCACATTGTAAATAGCTCTCTTGAATCCATACAACAGCCCTACAAATTGGTTGTATACAGATGAGGAAACTGAAAATCAGAGAAGTTAAGAATTGACCAGATTCACATAGCTCACAACTGCCAGAGTCAGAATTCAAACTTTGGTTTGGCTGACTCTAAAGCTTGCATTCTTCCCACAGTGTTGCACTGTTAATGAACACAAGAGTAAATGAAGTTTTTATATTTTCACTTGTAATCATTCACATAAACATTTATGTTTAGGAAGCCTAAAATTGTTGTTTCTCATTCATATTGTAAGCAAAATTAATGAACTGCCAATAAAAACAAGAACCACTATCCCAAATTTGTAACAAATGGGATGATTTCTTTATATCCCCTGTACTTCTTAATTTATTTATTTTTAAACGTTTCATTTATTTATTTATTTCTATGAATATAATTTATTGTCAAGTTGGCTTATATACAATACCCAGTGCTCATCCCAACAAGTGCCCTCCTCAGTGCCCATCACCCATTTTCTCCTCTCCCCCACGCCCCCCCATCCACCCTCAGTTTTTTCTCTGTATTTAAGAGTCTCTTGTGGTTTGCCTCCCTCCCTCTCTGTAGCTTTTTTCCTTCCCTTTCTTCCCCCATGATCTTCTGTTAAGTTTCTCAAGATCCACATATGATTGAAAACATGGTATCTGTCCTTCTCTGACTTATTTCACTCAGCATAATGCCTTCTAGTTCCATCCACATTGCTGCAAATGACATTAAACATTTTATTTTTAAGTAATCTCTACACCCAATATGCAGCTCAAACCCACAACCGCATGATCAAGAGTCACATGCTTTACCGACTAAGCCAGCCAGGCACCCCAGTACTTTTTACTTTTAAACAAAGATATGCCCTGAGTATTCTTTCATCTGATTCTAAGTCTGCCTCCCTGTTGACTTACAGTAAGCCTTTTCTACCAGGCCTGGCATTTTCTTTGGCAAAGACAACAAAGTCTTATGATAGGGCAGATCCTCTTACCAGCTTTTTTATTAGAAAAGTATAAATAAAAATGAAGTGAATACTTAATGCCTTCACTTTTTCGAGCAAAATGTTAGCAAGTTTATATGTTTATCTGTATACTCTTTACAAAAATAAGCTTTTTACATAACCCCCAAATAGTTGTCAAAATGCTAGCAAGTTCCTGTTTTCCTTAAGTCCATATAATAACAAAGCAAGCAGAATAGTAGTAATATATTCCTGGAAAGAGTAGTCTTGTCATAGGTAGTTGAAAGTGGATGATAGAATATTGTACTCCAGTAGTAATAAAACACATGTATTACAGGTTACTGTTTTATTTAGGAAAAAAGCAATTTAAGTAGCACATGGTTGGAGTTACTTATGTCAGATAGTTCTTGCAGATCGATAAATGGCTTCACTCTTCATTGAGTATGGCTGTGGTGTGTTTATCTGCCTCCTGGAAGAGAGAACCAAGGACTAATTTGGCATCTCTTCTGTGAAATGAGATTCTCTGCTTTGGCTCCATGCCACCGTATGTGGGCTTGAGGGCAGCCCAGGCCCTGTGGCATGGCAGACCCCTTACTATACAGCTTATATTTTCACAGATGTTGTAATGAGCTGGTCATATTTTCCAAATTTTATCAGTTCTTAGTAAGTAACATCCCTGAATCCAAACGATGCAGTCGGTGTGCCCCATTGGTTTCAAATGTAACCGTGCACCACAATAACTTGAGGGCTGTTAAAACAGAGATTGCTGGGCCCCACGCCCACAGTTTCTGATGCAGTAGGTCTGGGGTGGTGTGGATCCCGATAATTTGCACTTCTCACAAGTTCCCCGGTGGTGGTGGTGGTGCTGCTGCTGCTGCTCCTGGGGCTACACTTTGAGAGCCACTGACCTCACCGCCATCCTAAATCTAAAGATGTGTGCTGCAGTCTAAGTAAAGCATGTGTGAGGTATTAAGATTTTCTTAGAGGCACCCTGGAATTTTCACATTTCATAATGGCTCAGATTGAGCAGAAAAAGAGGTTTTAAGTAGTGCTTTTTTTTTTATTGTTTGGAAAGTTTTAAAGATACATCATTTGCTTTTTCAATAATTACTTAATTAGATACACCATTGGTATTTACTTAAAGCAACTTTGAAAGGGAAAAACATTACTGTCAAATGTCAGCATTTGTGTTTCCAGCTTGATGGTGGCGGTAATCATTAAATTACCATCCCGCTGTTGGAAGAAATGAAAATTCAAGTTTTTCTATAAGTAATGAAGATACCAAATCCAAACTGTAAGAAATGAAAAATACGTGACTTCAGGCCAAACCCTAAAAGATAAGGGACTTTGTAGAGCCTTTTATTATGGGATTGTTACTGAATTTATTTATTTGACTGTTCAGGTGACATAAATTGAGTATCTTCAGTATGCTGTATATGTGCCATAGGGACAAATAGGGAAAAGATGATCACACTGCTGAAATAACAGGCTCGGGTTTGACTTCACTTTAGCTATTTGTCTGGTTCTTCAGTGTACAGTGACTATAATGATACCTGTCACACACAGTTAATTTGAGGATATAATAGGAAAACACATAAAAGATTTTGCACAGGGTCTGACACACTTTGGGTGCTTTAAGATGTTAGTAGCCCCTCTGCCTTCGATACAATAAATGCTAAAACAATGTATGTGTGTAGCGACACAGAAGCATAAAAGACAGTGATTAGATCAGCTTAGAAAAGACTTCTCTCAGAAAGGAAATACACACCAGGTCTTAAAAGACAGATAGGATTTTTCCCACTGCTTGGAAAAGACATTGTAGGCAAAAGGAACAATATATGCAGAGCCGCAGAGAAGATGATGATGGCAAGCAGAATCAAGACAGGTGGCTGGGGCGTCTGGATGGCCCAGTCGGTTAAGCATCCGACTTCAGCTCAGGTCATGATCTCATGGTTCTTGCATTCGAGCCCTGCATCAGGCTCTGTACTGACAGCCCGGAGCCTGGAGGCTGCTTCAGATTCTGTGTCTCCCTCTCTCACTACCCCTCCCCCACTCGTGCTCTGTCTCTCTCTTTCAAAAATAAATAAACATTTAAAAAGTTTAAAAAAAAAAAAAAAGACAGGTGGCTGGAAAAGGATGACGAAGAGACCAGTGGTTCTTCAAATGTGGTCAAAGCAAGGTCAAATAGTGATCACGCACAAGTCACCACTTTCATAAGACATTATTCTTTTCACTACGTTGACATTTGCACTGGTGGCACAAAAACAATAGTATGTAAAACTACTTACACCTTAACAGAAATCAAAGCCATCACATAATATTGTCCAAATAGTTAAAAAAAAAAAAAAGTTTCACTTAAACGTGTCCTTGATGAAGTAGTTTTATTAAATCTCAGCCCTTGAGGCTATGTCTGTTAAACTCCGTATGATGAAATGGGAAGTATACATGAAGTGCTTCTGCTGCACACCAAAGTGTGATGGCTACCTCAAGGAAGCACACTTGGGAAATAGTTTGAGTTTCAAGATTTGGGTTACAAAGCTGAACTACCCCCCCCTCCCCATCTTCATGGACTGCCTTGAAAGAACAAGTGGCTGATCCCCTGTGGCTGGCTATTCAGACTTGAGTGTTTCGCAGATATTTTCTCAAGAATGAGCATAGCCTATTACTTAAAGGAAAACAATGGACAGTATTTGTTGTCAATGATAAAATTCAGGCTTTCAAATAAAAGTAAGAATTTTTGAAAACTTGTATCTGCCACCATGACCTTGACAGCTTCCTGATACTTAGAGATTTTTCTGATGAGATTGGTGGTGGTGGTGGTATTTGCATACAAAGGTTTTTTAATATCACATGATGAAATGTGCCAACATTTGGAAGATCTGCATAACCCAGTGAACTGGCAATTTCCAAATGACCTAATGCATGATATTACAAAATTACGCATACGTTGAAACTGCAAATTAGACCAATAGATTTTTATGTAACTGAGTCCAAAAGGTTTATTATTAATGGTTTCAGATTTCACATTGCAAGTAACCTTTAAGGGACTTCTACTTACCAAGTTCTGGTATAGTACCAAGAAGAATATTCATAATTATCTAAAAGTCTACTGATACACTCCTCCCTTTCCCACCCATATATCTGGATGAGATCAAATTTTTTTCATTACAGTTGACTCTTGAACAACACAGCTTTGAATTGCACAGGTCTACTTATGTGTGGATTTTTCTTAAATACAATACAGTACTGTAAATGTATTTTCTCTTATGATTTTAATACCATTTTCTTTTCTCTAGCTTACTTTAAGAACACATTATATAATAATATATGACATACAAAATATGTGTTAATTGACTATGTTATGAGTCAGGCTTCTGCTCAATAGTAGGCTATTAGTAGTAAGTTTTGGGGGAGTCAAAAGTTATACACAGATTTTTGACTGTACAAGGGACAGTGCCCCTAGCCCCCACATTGTTCAAGGGTTTTAAAGGGTTTTTAAATTTTTTTTAATTATTTTTAAAGGGTTTATTATTTTAAATGAACTAGTAACTATTTTTAAATTTTCTCAATTTTAATTTCTCATATAATGTCAATAGCTACAATTCACATAAGCAAGAGCCCTTGCACTTCTCAATAATTTTTAAGTGTAAAGGAATCCCAAGAACAAAAAACTGGAGAAGTGCTGAGACAAACTGTGAAGAGGCTTGAATGATATGTTGAAATATTTGGCCCTTATCTTGTAGATTTTGTAGCAGAAACAGGTTTTATGGGGGGAAGTATGTGACTTTTTTATTTTTTATTCTTTTAAAGATTTATTTTTTAAGTAACCTCTACATCCAATGTGGGGCTTGAATTTACAACCCTGAGATCAAGGGTCACATGTTCCACCGACTGAGCCAGCCAGGTGCCCCAATATTTTTTAATTTTAATAAATTTTTTTCTGGCAGTGTCATTGAAAATGGACTGGAAAATGGAAACACTGATGACAAGGATACTAGTCAAATTTGGGCTCCTGTGGAATATATCCACAGGCATCATTTCTATCTGGCTAAGTCTGGATCATGAGGAGTTAATTTAATGGTTATTCTACTCTGTGATCGGGTGGGAATTCCTCCACTATCATTTTTACGCACACTAGCCTACCTGCCATCTCTGCAGCTCTTTGGGTGTCCATAGCATGGGGAGTAATACTGCATAGGAAGAAAAATGTAAGCACTGGAGTCAGATTCAGATTTGAATTCTATGTATACATACCACTGGTAGGTGTGTGACTTTTGACTTAACCTCTCTAAGCTAAGGCTTTCCAACCTGTACAGTAGTGATACTAATACCTACCTAACAGAGCTATTATGAGGACTAAATGGATACCTATAAAGCATCTAATACAGTATCTAGGAATAGGGTTGGCCTCTTTACAAATTCTGTTTAGGGCACCATAATTTAAGATGATCCTTGCTGAATGTCTTGCCTCTGCAGTCTGTTTTTAGAACAGCCAAGTGTTCTTTCTTAAACATAAATCCAGTCATGAGCCCAAACTGCAGAAAGCCCTTTGTCTACTTGTTTAATTTTACTTACTCTCTTTTACTTACTCTGAGGGCCTTGTTGATAATGTTGACCATGAAGTGAATACTACAGGATTACCTTTTAAGGGATACCATCTTAAAATGGGTCCTTTTATTTATTTCCATTTTATTTTAAAGTTTTTGTGAAAGAAAATTTTAAACATATACAAAAGTAGATAAATTAGTAAAATGAACTACCATTTACCCCAAACCCACATTTCCAACAGTTACCAATTTATGGCCAATCTTGTTTCATCTATAACCTTTTCTTCTTCCCCACATTATTTTGAAGCAAATCCCAGACATTGCATTTGTAAATGTTTCAGTATGTATCACTAAAAGTTAAAATCCTTTCTTTCCCTTCCTTCCTTCCTTCCTTCCTTCCTTCCTTCCTTCCTTCCTTCCTTCCTTCCTTCCTTCCTTCCTTTGCTTCCTTCTTTCCTTTTCCATCCTGACCATATACCAGAAAGGATTCTGTAAACTTTAATGGCTAACTCCTGGCTAAATGGCATCTGGTATCCAGATTTTAAATACTGGGTATATTCTGATAACTCCATCCCTGACCTACCCCATGATTCACATGCTTAGCCACTTGATATCTCCACTTGAACATCAAATGGACCTCTCAAATGAGGCATGTCCAAAACAGAATTCTTGATTTTTCCCTCCAAATCTATTCCATCCCAAGTCTTCCCTTCTTGGTAAATGATCCCACCATCCATCCAGTTGCTTATTCCAAAAAGTAGGGGTCATCCTTGATCCTTCTCTTCCCCACACCCCCTACATAGAAAATATCGGCAAGTCTTGTTAACTCATCCTCTAGAATAATACATCCCAAATCTGTTTACTTCTTTCCATCTCTGCTTCTACCACTGTGGTCCAAACCACCATCATCTCACCTGATTTACTAAAGTATTTTCCTAATTTATTTCCCTGCTTTAATCTCTTGCCTTTTCTAATCTAGTCTCTCTAGGATAGCTAAGTAGCCAAGTACTCTTTTTCAAATCAAATCGCATAGTGTCAACACAGTGAAGAAAGTCCCTACATAATATGACCTCTGCCTACTGTCTACCTATTTAACCTATCTCCTATTCATCCCCTTGTTCACAAACTTCTCACAATAGTTTTCTTTCTGTTCTTCATACGTGCCAAACATAATCCCTTTTTTAATCAGCTACTCACTCTCTTTGGCATGCTTTCTTCAGATTTTTGTATGGCAAGCTCCTTTTCATTCAGCTCTCAATTTAAGTGTCACTTCCCCAGGAAAATTTTAACTGACTTCCCCATCTTAAGAAACTTCCCCTACCTTCAGTCACTCCCCATTACATCATCCTTTTTTATCTTTGATTTATTCACGTGTTTGTCACTTTTTCCCCCCCACTATTCTGTCTTCATTTTACTCCTCCCTTCTGGATTCAGTTTCCGTTTAGTAGTCTTTTCAGTAAACTGTGTGGTAAATTCTAAAATCATCTTGATTTCATAATTGGTAGGCAGTATCTTTTGCCAATCACATGTCCTTAAAAATTTAGTTGAAAACATTTTTTCTAATCAGTTACAAAAACTTAGTGCCTAAGAAAATAACTGTAATTCACCCAAAATAACTTTAATACTTCCAGACAAAGTTAAGGATCTCATTTGCCCACTGAAGGGTCTCTTTTGGCTAACCTTTCCAGCTTCACCAGCCCTGAACATCCTGTTCCTAATTAGCAAAGCCCCCCCAGTGTATCATGTAAGTCTGGTTTCTCTGAGACTCCCAGAAACATCTCAGGAATTCAACTGTGCCTCACACTGCTGGGATTCTGTCCAAACCTCTGCCAACTTCTGTTTTGGACAGGGAGATAAGGTTTGGCACACCTTTGCTGCCTTAGGAATGCCATTCATCTGTATAAGCCTTCCTCTATCCTTCCAAGATCTTTTTTTATCTTCTTAGAACCCATAGAACTAAGCTATATTCCTTAGTAATCCAGGAGTCAATTCTAGGAACCTTCTAATCCACTCCAGGGTTCAAGGATATATAGAAGAAGTTGGAGAACTATGGCCTATAGGCCAAATCCAACCTGTCACCCCTTTCTGTAAATCAAGTTTTATTGGAAAACAGCCACACTCATCCATTTGCATGTTGTCTATGGCTACTTTTGCACTATAACAGCAGCCTTAGGTGCAACAGACACCATGTAGCCTGTAAAGCCTAAACTATTTACTATCTGACTCTTCACAGAAAAAGTTGACTGAGCCTCTGAACTAAGCTATAATAAATACCTGATTTGTCTCTGGTTTTCAGGCATACTAGTGGCCTATGTCCATTCTAGCCAAACACTATACAGGTTTGCTACTCACTAAAGTACCCAAAGTCTGGGCCTCTTTATAGACATATGTGTATGCACATATAGTATGGAAAAAGAAAGTCTGAGCACTTTTCAGAATGTGGTAGAATGTAATGTCCTTCTCTTTCTGTAAAGTTAGAAGCTTAAGGTTTTTTTTTAATGCTTATGCTCCAGTTATATCTTAATTTGCATTATCTCTATTCTTTGCTAAGAGAACCCTATCAAAGTCATCTTTTCATGCTTAGGACCCGAATGGCCTCTGAAAATCAAATTCCTGCTTCTCATAAAGAAAAAAAAAAAATTGGAGAGAGAAGCTGAAAATAGCTGCTTGCTCTCCTGATCATATATTCTTTGCTCTAAAGAAACTTCTGGACTATAAGCATTTATTTATAAAGATCACATCTACATTTGCTGACATACGGTTCTTAAAGTTAGATGAGTTCATAAAGTCCTTACTATTGAACTTTTAAGTAATCCTTTTAGAGAAAACTGATATCTCACTCTATCCTAATCACAGAATGATGCAGAATAGTTGTGTTTATGTGCACCATGATAGGGTGGTTTTCAGACAGCTTTACATTCCTTTCCTTCTGGAAGGTGATAAAACTCCAGAGAAGTAAACCGCCTTGCTTAGAGTTTCATAATGAATATGTTCCCAAGTAAAGAATCCAGCTGAGACTTCCCTCACTTACTGGGTCAGTTTTGTTTCCTTGTTCGCCTAATGAATCCAAAGTTAAATACCAATATCTTATTATATAATTTTTTTGTTTTATTTTTTGTTTTTTTTCTGATATAATTTATTTCAAGTTGGCTAACATACAGTGTATACAATGTTCTCTTGGTTTTGGGGATAGATTTCTGTGATTCATCGCTTACATACAACACCCAGTGCTCATCCCAACAAGTGCCCTTCTCAATGCCCATCACCCATTTTCCCCTCTCCCCCGCCCCCTCATCAACCCTCAGTTTGTTCTCTGTGTGTAAGAGTCTCTTATGGTTTGCCTCCCTCTCTGTTTGAAACTTTTTTCCCCTTCCCTTCCTCCATGGTCTTCTGTTAAGTTTCTCAAGTGCCACATATGAGTGAAAACATGATATCTGTCTTTCTCTGACTAGCTTATTTCACTTAGAATAATACCCTCCAGGTCCATCCACATTGCTGCAGATGGCATGATTTTATTCTTTTTCATTGCCAAGTAGTAGTCCATTGTATATATAAACCACATGTACTATATAATTCTTTTTTTTTTTAACTTCAAACAAATTTTTATTACACAAAGGTTGTCACATAATTGGACATTTCTCTACTTTGTACACAATTAGTCTTACTCTCCACAGAAAGGCTCCTTCTTTTCATCTGGTAATGGCAAACACTAAAATCCTGATTTTAACAGAATAGTAGTAAAAATGCCTCAGTGATTTAAGTTGAAAGCAGTACATTGGTACATGGCTCTTGCATTCAGTTATCAGGAATGTACAAATGTCTTTTCAAAAACACAAAATAAATTATCTGTAGGCATGGACAATGACAGCAGTAAACCATTATATGTTGTCAACTGAAACCAGTAATTGATGGTTATAGTGATTTTCTTAGCCATCAGCCAGCCTTTTCTTCAGTTGTTTCCTTCAGCTGACTTCTCTGAAGTTATTGTTGAGGAGCACTGCCTTGAGCTTCCTCTCACAGTTCATTAATAATGGTAAAGCACTATTCTAGGAATTAGAACATGCCATCTCCCATACCACCTCCCATTCCACCTATTCCGCCCATTCCAGTGTCCTTTTCTTCCTTAGGAATTTCGGTGACTACAACTTCTGTTGTAGTTAACAGAGAGGCCGCTCCAGCAGCATCCAATAAAGCAGTTCTTACAATCTTAGTTGGATCAATGATTCCCTTTTCTACCGTATTCACAAAATCTCCAAGCATAGCATTATAACCAACTTCTGAGGAACTCTGCATAATTTTCTCAACTATCAATGATCCTTCAACACCTGCATTCTTAGCAATGGTCATTGCAGGAATTTTGAGGGTTCTCTTAATGATTTCTATACCAATTTTTTTTTTTCAACGTTTATTTATTTTTGGGACAGAGAGAGACAGAGCATGAACGGGGGAGGAGCAGAGAGAGAGGGAGACACAGAATCGGAAACAGGCTCCAGGCTCCGAGCCATCAGCCCAGAGCCTGACGCGGGGCTCGAACTCCCGGACCGCGAGATCGTGACCTGGCTGAAGTCGGACGCTCAACCGACTGCGCCACCCAGGCGCCCATCTATACCAATTTTTTGATTCATTAGCTGGTGTTATTGAATCCAAGGCTGGAATGCACCAAAGCAGGGCACAAGCCCCTCCCAGAACAATGCCTTCTTCAACAGCAGCTCTGGTAGCATTGAGGGTATCTGTAACTTTGTCTTTCTTTTCATTCACTTCAGCATCACTTGTGCCACCAACCTTCAGCACAGCTACTCCCTCTGAGAGTTTTGCCAGATGTTCATTCAGCCTTTCCTTTTCATATTCACTAGTTGTGATATCTATTCAATGATTTCTTGGATACAGTTTGAGCCTTGTCACCTTTTCCTTTTAAGAGCATGGCATCATCTTTGGTCACAATGACCTCTCCAACTTTTCCTAAGTCATGAGGCTGAACATCTTCAAGATTTAGAGTCAACCCTTCTCCAAACACAGCACCACCAGTAGCAATAGCCATATCTTTAAGCTGATTCTTTCTATTGTCAACAAAACCTGGAACTTTGACAGCTACAACCTGAAGACCAACTTTTAGCCTATTCAAAACAAATATACTCAAGGCTTCTCCATCAACATCTTCAGCAATTATGAAGGGCTTGTGGTGAGCATTGGCAATTTCAAGAGCAGGTACAATGGATGGACACTAGAAATTTTCTTTTCACTCAACAGAACACAAGCATCTTGGAATTCACATTCCTGCCCTTTTGATGTATTAGTAAAGTATGGAGAAATATAACCTTGATCAAACTTCATGCCTTCAGTAATTTCTAATTCATCATTTAGTGTTTTTCCATCCTTTACTGTGATGACAACCTGTCTTCCAACCTTTTTCATTGCATCAGAAATGATGTTGCCAATTTCTTTGTCTCCATTTGCAGAAATGGTAGCAACCTGAGCAGTTTCTTCAGGGGTTGTCACAGGTTTAGACTGCTTCTTAAGTTCAGCAATTACAGCGTCAACAGCTAACATCACACCTCTCCTGATTTCCACTGGATTAGCACCTTTGCTAATCTTCTCAAAGCTTTCCTTGGCAATAGAGCGTGCCAGGACAGTAGCAGTAGTGGTGCCATCTTCAGCCTCTTCATTTGTGTTATTGGCAATGTCTTGAACAAGTTTAGCGCCAATATTTTCATATTTATCTTTTAAGTCAATTGGCTTTGCAACAGTCACACCATCTGTTGTTACTTTGGGACTGCCCCAACTCTTTTCAGTAATCACTGTTCTTCCCTTTGGCCCCATAGTAACAGCTACAGCATCAGCTAAAAGGTCTACACCTTGAAGCGTTAAGGCTCAGGCATCTGCACCAAATTTTACATCTTTGGTATAAGCCTGAGTGAGATGAGGAGCCAGTGCCCTGGACACTGGTCTAATTTGGCAAAGGACTGTGGGTAATCAAAGCATTTCTGCGGGGCAGCGGCAGGGCGCT
The DNA here is from genome assembly GCF_007474595.2 of Lynx canadensis. Taxonomy (NCBI): domain Eukaryota; kingdom Metazoa; phylum Chordata; class Mammalia; order Carnivora; family Felidae; genus Lynx; species Lynx canadensis. The sequence goes on along the minus strand of NC_044308.2, from coordinate 29,865,877 downwards.
GAGGCAGGCCATCGGAGGCAAGGAAGGGGCACTATATAATTCTTAAAACACTTTCACTCACATTATCTCATTTGTCCCAACATCTATGACAGTGCATGCTTCTTCCTATTTTATAAGACAGAGAAACAGGCTCAGTGACATTCCCAGGGCCACTCTGCAAGCAGGTAGCAGAGCCAGACTCTGACTTTAGAGGTGTTTGACCCCTAGGTGATTTTTGTTGCACTCTTGGTGGTGGTTGTTGAGTCTGTTGGTGTCTGCCATGTCTTTTATAAAGCCAGCCTGAGTGCAAGAAGGTAAGTCTGTGACCAGTAAGGGATGTGTACTGATTCACTGAGCTGTCAAGCAGTCTTAAAGTACTCAACATTGGCACAGTTGAACATAGTTGTTCACTCTCTTAAAAGCACTTTATTTGAATTTCCTAATTAATACACACTCCTATAAATGTCACCACAGTCATTTTTTAGATGAATAATGGGAGACAGGGACCGAGAAGCAGTGGTACAGACCTGAAATGAAATTTGAGTTTCTAATTTCCAGGCCTGTATTCAGACCTCTAAGCCACAGTTTGAGCCAGTGATTATTTAACATAATTGTAGTAGGTATTGATTAGAGTCATCAGGTAATAATATTTAGAAGTTTAATTCCAGGACAAGCAGTTTGTCCTCATATGGTGCTTCTATAATGGTGATTTGTTAATAGCAGGGAGAAAGGCTTGCCTGAAAAAAACAACACAATGACAGCAGTGCACGCTGATAGCTCCCACCCCCACTCCTAGTTCTTATGTGGGGATATAGACTCAGGAATCAGTCGTTGGCCTTTCTGTGCTGCTGGCACATGGATGTAGCTCCACTCTGCATCAGGGAGATGTCCTGTTCCACACTAGAACCTGTAGAGGATCCTAGTAATACTCTTCTCCAGTGCCTTGCTGTCCAGATCCCATGTGATTTGACTTATTCAGCACCTGTTTACTGAGTGTTTGCTATAATCTCAGTCCCTTTATATTAATCTGCTCAGGCTACCTTAAAATACCACAGACTGGCCAGTTTACTTACAAGTATACAATCTTATCTGACAGGGCCCTACCCTTATCACCTCATTTAATCTAATTATTTCCTTGGAGGCCCCATCTCCAATATAGTCACACTGGGGTTTAGGGGCTTCAACATATGAATTTGGGGGGAACACAAACGTTCATCCAGAACACCTGTTATGGGTGTTCAGAGAAGGAAGAGTCCCTGCAGACCCAAAGATGTTGTGAGCAGTGTGAGACCTGAGTAGTCTTTAGTGACTGGCTGGGTTTGAAATATATGGAAAGAAAAAGGGAGGGAACTCTAGGAAGGGAAAGTAGGTTCAGCAAAGATGGAGAATGTGGTATCCAAGGGACAGGGAATTATGATGTAGAAATACGTTGGTTTGTGTGAAGCTGAAGGATTGTGTATTAGAAAATTTGAAATAAAGAGGCTCTTAAATACTGAAAACAAACTGAGTGTTGATGGGGGGTGGGGGAGAAGAGAAAGTGGGTGATGGGCATTAAGGAGGGCACCTGTTGAGATGAGCACTGGGTATTGTATGGAAACCAATTTGACTATAAATTATATCTAATATAATTTTTTTTTTTTTTTAAAAAGAAAATTTGAAATAAGGATGGAAACATACATTGCAGCCTCATTGTGAAAGGCCTTGAAGGCCTGCAGGTAGTCCAGACATGACCCTGATGGGTCACAAGGATGTAGAACAGAGGATCACTGGAACAAAATAGAGATTTTAGGTGAGCATTTTGTGCTCACCTCTGTCCTCTTTTGATACAAGGAACTGAGGTAGTGCTGCATGTTGGCAGACTTGACCTATTACTGCTTCTTACTTTCAGAGGAGACTTTCTCCAGCCAGGGCTTCAAGTAAGAACCGTAAATATCATACTAGGCCAAATCCCTGTTTTCTAACATTTTGTGAGTTTGTATAATTGTATTCCAAGAATAAATCTCAGAGGGTAAGGATTGGTTCCAAAATACCCCCTCCCTTTTTTTTTAAAGAACCCATTATGAATCTCTCATCTGTGACTACTTAAATTATTTTATTTCCCCTTTCTACTATATCACTTCTGAGCAGTGATGCTCCTGACTTAAAATTTTCTTACTCACTTTTTGCACACTGTTTCTTTTATACTTATTGCCCTGGTCTCTCTGGTGGGGAGGGAGGCTATAAAATAGTTTCTCAGAGTGTGGGCCTAGGACCAACTGTGTTAGAATCTCCTAGAGCAATTATATAAATGCAGATTCCCAGGCCATACCCCAGAGCTGTTAAATCATTCCCTAGAGGTGGGAGCCACAAATCTGCATCTTTAGCAAGTTCCCAAGGTAATTCTTAGACACATTAAAGTCTGGTAACAATTGGTATAGTATTTTAGAACACTGACCTTGAAGTCACTCAGACCTGAATTTCAATCCTGCTTTTACCACTTATTAGCTCTGTCATCTTGGACAAGTTACTTGAGCTCTGATTCTAGTTACCTCATCTATAAACTGAGAAGCAGAATAGTGTCTCTGTTTAGAGCACAGACCCTAGAGTTGAACTGCTGGGCTTTAATCTCAACTCTATCAGTTAGCAGCTGTGTTATCTGAGGCAAATGACTTAACCTGTCTGGACTATAATTTCTTCATTTGTAAAACAGATAATAATATGTCTAGTGCATTGTTGTGAGACTTAAAATAATTTATGTAGAAGGTTAGAAGGGGGATGGTTTTTGCCTCACTCCTCCCTGCCCCAGGCATTGACAATGTCTGCAGACTATTTGGTCATGTGACTAGGGAAGGAGGGAGTGGTTCCAACATGTGAGTAGAGGCTAGAGATGCTAGTGTGATCCTACTATGTACAGGACATCCCTCCACTACAAAGTATTATCTGGTCCAAAATGTCAGTAGTGCCACTTTAGAGAAACATGACTTAGAACAGGCACATAATAAGTACTATATAACTTTTGGCTACTATTATGATTCCCTTGTTGTAGGAATAGCAAGCCTTACTTGGAGCGTTATTGTTAGAAGACAGATATAGATATAGATGTATAGTTTTGTTTTTTTTTTGAGAGAGAGAGAGAGAGAGAAAGAGAGAGAGAAACACAACAGGGGAGGGCGGCAGAGGGAGCAAGAAGGAGAATCTTAAGCATGCTCCACACCCAGCATGGAGCTTGACACAGGACTTAATGTCGCTATATGAGATCATGACCTGAGCCAAAATCAAGAGTTGGTCACTTAACCAACTGAGCTACCCAGACGGCCCAGGAAATATATATTTAAGTACAGTACCAAGAACTCAACAAATGCAGAGGCGATGGTGGTGATGTATGTATAAACACAGTCTTTCTTTACCAAAGCAGCTCCTCTTTAAAGACATTCTTTTGCAGGGCACCTAGGTTGGCTCAGTCGGTTAAGTGTCCAACTCTTGGTTTTGGCCCAGGGCATGATCTCACAGTTTCATGAGTTCAAGCCCCACATCCAGCTCCGCACTGACAGCACAGAGCCTGCTTGGGATTCTCTCTCTCTGCCCCTCCCCTGCTCACGCTCTTTCTCAAAATAAAAATAAATAAAAATCCTTTTGCAATGTAAATACTTCGTTTAGAATTTTTTGAAAGTAGAGCAATAATAGCTGTATTCTTTTTAAAACACTCTACTTCATCTTCATAAGCATTTATTGTTGAGTCTTTACAGTATATCAAGCTTGCCTTATGGTGCCAGTGTGGTGGATGTCAGAGTAGGAGAGTATCCAGTTCAGATCCTGACTCTACTACCGAAGTTTCCTTATAATCTTGGGCAGGTCACTTCACTGCTCTCAATCTCAGTTCCCCCATCTGTAAAATGAAAGCAATTACATCTACCTCCTGAGATGTTTTCGTGAATTAAATGGAAAAGTGTGTGGCTTGTACAGTGTCAAGTAGGAATAGGCTCTGAGTGGTTTTGGTTCCCATGTCCTCCTTGAGCCCCCAATGTTTTTAGAGAGTTTAGTATACAAAATCATCTCCATCCTCTGACTTGAAGGGCAGATGGACAGTTGAGGGAGATAAGAGGAGGGTGGGAAAATGTGTAGTGACTTGCTTCTCCAGTGTTTCTGGGCATGGGTAAAAAGTCAAGGACCCAAAAAATGACTTCCATATCCTCCCTAGGGTAGTTCTAGTAGAAAGGCCTGCATTTTCTTTTCATATCTTGCTTTTTCAGGAAATATACATCAGTATCTCACACCATTCTTTAGAAGTGAGCCAAGGCCTAAATGGTGATACTGAGAAGCTCCTTCTATAACCCTGTTATTGAAAAAGACAGCCACCTTTTATTGCTCTTTTCCAAGATTAATTTATCTTTTCTGTTAATTTGCACAGATAGTATTCTGACTTTGTATTTCATACAATTTTAAAACTGTAATTTTTATTGGCATTATGAAGATGACAGTGATTTACAGTGGCCTGTGTTTTTATCTACTTCACTGTCTTGCGGTCTAGTGCCTAAAGACACTTTTAATTTGCTATTCACATCTGTTTAAAAAAAGAAGTGAAACCATGCAGTATCTGAAAATTAGAGTCTATTCAAGACCTTGCACGTGGCTGCCAGTCTTCCCCATTCTAAGACCTAGCCACTTCGTTCACCGGTAAGAGTTGGTGTGTTTGACCAGACTCTGTTAGACATATTAGCAGGAGCTCATCAGATCTCAGTTAAAGGTTAATCTCAGTTCAGGAGAAGTTTGAAGTTTTCAGTTAAAGACCACAGAAGGCTTAGTGGAAAATTGGAGACACTAAGATAGTGATCAATGGACACAACACTTTTCTACCTGAGAATGCCAGTAATTGGAAAGTGTAGCAAAATCAAGTTGAAGACCTGAAAACTAAGATAGGATTAAGAAATGTCACATTGGCGGGGCGTACAGGGACAGAAAAATGGAGTTTGCTTCCAATAGATTGAAGGTGTGGGGTTTGATAACTTTGAACTCTCCTCATGTGTTAGTATATATTCCATTTCTGCAAAAGTCCATCATCCCCAGCAACCCCAGAAATCAGCAGGTCTGAAACAGTTAACAAAACTATGAAATGCTATCTCTGGATATGCTTTGATTTGAATTTTAGGAATAAAAAGAGGTTTTAAAAATCACACATTTGTTTATTGGCTGTCTTAGGCAAATAGAGACAAATGTCATTGCCGAAGAGAGCTGGCAAATGGGAATTTAGAATACCATTTGCCCAAAGAGGCAGATGGTCTCTGTAGAAGCCTGATTTCGTTTATGGTCCCTTCTGAAGCTGAATGAAGGTAGTTGAATTTGAAGATAAAGTTGAACTGAAATTGTGGAAATACTTGGATACATAAAGGACTCTAATGTAGAATTTGATTTGCGTTTTAAAAAGTGCATTTAGATATTTAACAGAATTTTTACAAAAATTTGTCTTCAACGGATTTGCCAGGGAAAAAACAAGATTATTTCGTTTGATGGTGTAATGATTAATCCTACCACCTGGGTAAGCCAAGTGAGCTTCCCACAGGAGATGGCTTATGCAGCTTTGAATTATGTATGAATACTGTAGACTGATGAGAGCTAACCTTACCAAGGGATTCATTTGTAGAACAGACAAATCTGTAACAGTGTTACAGTTTCCTTTGAACACCTTAAGTTCATTCTCCACATTCAGAAAATGAGAATTCTTTGTGGAGATTATGATGTGATTTTTTTTGAAGTGTCAGGTCAAACATACCAAATCTCAATTACAAATTGGTCATTAATGAAAAAGTCGGTCAAAGAGTTTGAGGTACCAGCAAACTTGTGTTCTCTTCCATCATGAATGCAGAGTGGATGCTGAGGGTCCAGTAAAAGAGCAGGCTAAGTCTGGTTTGACTCAACCTGACAATTAAGGACCTAGAAGTCAACACCATAGTAATCATAGACATTCCTCATAGCACTATAGAACTAGGGATTGTTTCAACATGAATTTAAATAGTAGAAATAGAAAAGTGCTAACTTCCTCTTTGTGAGCCATATACCAGTTAACAATTCTGTTTTATAGTAATGAATATCAAATTGTACTTACCTGGAAAAAAAATCTAGTTATCCTGGTCATGTTTGTTATTTCAAGATATGCTAAGATATAGTGTATTAGAAATTCTAGTAGCTTTTTTGTAATTTCATTTTGAAGATTTTTTTTTACCTTCTGTCTCATGGATGAAATGGGGGAAATTTTCATTTTCTTTATTATCTCCTTCCTGATGCTGTCCTCTAGTTTGTACAGAGGATCAAGTAATCAGAACCTGAGTTCTCTGATTCCCATTTTGGTGTTTTCCCTATTATCTTAAACATTTCTCGACAAAATATTGGTGGTGAACTATTTTGTTAGGAGATAAAGTTTGTATCTAGGAAAGTGTCATTTTACTATTCGGGAGGGTTTTCTGATTTTATATCTATGAAAGAAATCGATGGTGAAAAATTATATTCCCTTATAAAATTAATATGCCTTAGATAACTTGTCAGATTTTTACTTCCTTCTTTCTTCCTAGACAATTTGTCTATTGATAAATAGTGTCTGAGTCAACCTTCTCTGATGCTGTTCTCAATTCTTTTTCATTTTTTAGTCCTAGCATGTTACCACTTCTAAGCTTGAACTCTCAAAACCTCTCCCTTTCCCATCTCTTTTACCATTTTCATCATACAAAGAGGTGTTCTTCTCTCAAGCATTAGGATGTGACATACCATTGATGCATTTTTTTAAAAAAAACATCCTTCCTTTTAGACTTTGCTGTCACAGTAAATGCCGATCTTAGCATCCATTCGCAATTCCTTGTGATTTTACTTTCATCAATTCTCTTTGTGTAGTTCTTGATAGCTGATGATTATTTTAATTGGTGGTTTAATATGCCAGTGTACTTATTTTAACATGTGCTTATGAAAACTAATCTTTATGTGGAATATAGATTGTGTTGTGCTGGTCCTCAAAGAGTTAATAAAACTAGTTTTCACTTTGCTTAGTTTCCCAGAGGTAGTTTGGCACATTTCCCAGACCAAACCCGTAAGGTAAAGGTCAAGGTGCAGTGGATGATATTAAGGTGCAGAATTCGAAACTTGTATCTTACTTGTAGTCCTCCTGAGCTCAGTTGGACCTCGGGTACATCAGAGCTTTAGAACATGATTAACAGACCAAAGAAGGCCCTGTAGAATATCCTTTAATGGGGAATTGTATGAGTGAGTACAGTGGGTGAGTCTTTTACATTTCTTACTTTTTAACATCCATATTTTGTTTTGAGAAGCCCTTAAGAGCACAGAGCTGTGTTTCATGTATGTGGGAACAGGCCCAGGGAATTCCTCACAGTTTAACAGCAGCAAACTCTTGCTGTGGTTTTCACAATAGCTGAGGCTCATTGTACATAGCCCGTTCCTTGGGAGGAAAACAGACAGGTGAGTGTAGAGTTGTGGTTTCTGAACCAACCTTTACCAATCCTTTTTGATAATGGAAAAGAGAGCTTTCTGGTAACAATGAGGAGATTGGGTGAAGAAGGAGAAAAGGCAAGAGCAAGTTTGTGGAGATGAGGAGCCTAAAAACCACATTTTAGGGAATATCTTAAATTGACTCTGAGAAGAGAATGTCCCTTTATATTTATTGCTCTGAAATCAGAAATGGTTTATATGAACTTTTGCCCAGTAAACATCATTTTCCTTCTCCTGCAGCATGTTGATAACTACTTAGTGATCTACATTAAGTGGTGTCCAAGAGAGTCTCAGAAATGTCACTTTCCTTTGTCTTTACTAATGAATGGAAGTAGAGGCCTCTTCTTACCTTAGTTTTATGATCCCTATTATGAGAAACTAGTTTTGTTTGCAGCCCTTCTTTTGGGTTGATGACATAGAGCAGTCCATTTAGAGGCAGCATGCTTTTACTGTGTGAGGCCTCCTTTACATGAACCACCCTACTGGCTGCTGGTAGAGTGGTGCCTTACCAGTGGTGCTTTTCCACTTTACCACTGTCCCTGAGAGTGGTACCATAAAGGAACCATAAAGGATCCTCTAGCTCATTGCTCACTCCCAGTGTATAGAGACCTCTGGCTCTGCCAGTTTTGAAGGAGTATTTTTGAAGTTGAATATCCAGCAGACTTCAAGGCCTGTTTTCTGTTCAGACACATGCATAATTTCCATAATGAAAGATTGATAAGAAGGTACTGCTTCTTCAGATCTACTCCCTCAAATCCACAGGTGATATATGTTCTGATGGCACATGATCAAACCAAGTGCCTCTTTTAAAGAACTTGTAAATATCACCATGATTCACTGCCAATTGAAAATCCAGAAATAACATGTAAACAGTATGTAGGATATTTGCCTCTTTCTCTTTGCCCGCTAAAAAAAAATAATACAGGAAGAAGAGTTGGTGAGTATATGACAGTCTAAGAACACTTTCAGAAACCATTAAAAATGCTTGATTTCTGGGGCGCCTGGGTGGCGCAGTCGGTTAAGCGTCCGACTTCAGCCAGGTCACGATCTCGCGGTCCGTGAGTTCGAGCCCCGCGTCGGGCTCTGGGCTGATGGCTCAGAGCCTGGAGCCTGTTTCCGATTCTGTGTCTCCCTCTCTCTCTGCCCCTCCCCCGTTCATGCTCTGTCTCTCTCTGTCCCAAAAATAAATAAATGTTGGAAAAAAAAAAAATGCTTGATTTCGAATTTATTTTGTTGGATAGCTCAGTGAGATTTCCTAACTAGGCCAGTTTTTTCTACCAACGTTTAATGACCATTTCATCCCCTTGTACTTAATAGCAACAGAATAGATAGGTCAGGTAGAATGGGAACTGGGGAAGAGCTAGCTATACGCAAATGAGCAGGCGGCAGTGAAACAAGATTGGAAACACAGAGTGTTATGGATATGCCACATTGTGGTATGTGGCTAATAGGATATTTCAGATTCATTTTAATAGGTAAGATTAACTAGAATGCAGAACTTTCTTTTCCATTTGCCTTGCTGCTGCATGCATGCATGCAGGCAAAGGTTGATGCTTCTGTCCTCCTGGCAACAAGACTGTCCTGGCCTCAGTTTACCTACTAAGACATTTGCTTAACGTCCTTATTTAGTCTAATCTCAACTTGATTCCTGATCCTTTACTAAATACTTTAGTATGTAGTAAATACTATATACTAAATAAAGTAAATATATAAAGTATTTGATACTTGCTAGAGTGTTATGTACTGTAGTATAGTAAGTATGCTAAATAGTTCACTAAGTGTGTGTGTATTTTGTGTCTAATTAGTGAAGCATTCAGCTTTCTCACCACTATTATCACCGCCTTCTGCCTAAAAAAAAATTTTTCTCTTCTTACCTTCTTATTCTCAAGCTTCCCTCTGAGCTTACCATACCTCCTCTACCAAACTGGATTCTCAATATGTCTGGATCAAGATAAATAGAAGGATCAGCCCGCACGAAGGACTGCTTTCTATTCAGACAAGTATTTGAGCGCTTATGACCCATTGTTATGACTCTAGGGCTAGTTATTTACATTTATGGCAAGTAAATGCCTTCTAAAAATCTAAATTTTAGCAAGACCTTTGAATGCCAGTATAACCATGGTGTGATTTTGTTTCAGTCACAAAACCCATGAAGTGACAGAGGATTTTTCTCCTCGGGATCCAAGATCTGTTGTTGTGAGGGAAGATGATGGAGGCTGTGCTTCTGTCCCAGCAGCATTGCCCCTACCTGAACTGGAAAGGGAAGAGGAAAAAGAAGATGTTTCAGATACTCTTGACATGAATCCCTGTAGTGCAACCTATAGCAACTTAGGTAAGTAAAAATGTCATATAAATAATATTTAAACCTTTCCTTTTTATGCACTATCCAAATGCTATATTTCCCTGGAGAGATGGTTTTTATTGCTGCATGGAGCAAACACTGGACACTAGAGCCATGAATTTTCTTTTTTTTTCCCTATTTTTTAAAGTTTTTATTTAAATTCCAATTAGTTAACATAGTGTAATATTAGTTTCAGTTGTGCAACATAATGATTCAGCCTTTCATATAGCACCAGTGTGGAGCCAGAAATTTTAATTCACATCAGAAAAAGTCCTGGTGTTTACTAGGCATATATTGAACACCTGCTACCATGAGTCCTGTGCCATGTGCTAAGGGTGTGACATGGTCCCTGCCTTGAGGGACTCACCTGGAGGAAAAGAGATGAACTTGTTAATGATTTCAGTATTATATGATAAATGCAGTGATAGAGATACACATGGAATATCTTTTATATTACACAGGGGAGGGTGTCAAAAGATGCCTTCCTAGAGGTAATTCTTGAACTGGTCTAGCTGGTTGACAGAGGGAGGAAAGAGTATTCCAACCCAAAGCAACAACAGGAGCAAAAGCATGGAGGTATGAACCAGCTTGGCGCACATGGACACCACAACCATTTAGTGGTGCTAAAATATGAACTGAAGAGTTAAATGAGATAATGCATTTCAAGCTAAAACCTTAGACTTGTTGCTCTTTGTGATAGTAACCCATCATCAAAAGGTTTTAAGCAGAAGAATAATGTGATTAAATTTGCATTTTAGAACATCTACCCTACAGGCTGCTGTGAGAGGATGGATTAGAAGTGAAGTGTTTGTAGCCTAAAATCTAGTAGTTGGATACTTTGGCACGACCACATGAGAAAGGCCTCAACTAAGATAGTGGGAAGGGGAACAATAGACAGGTTTCAGAGATACTTAAGGGGCAAAATACATAAGGCTTAGTGGTTACTTCGATATGAATGATGTGAAGAATCTGTGATGAATCTATGTCTCAGATTTCTGGCTTGGGGCAAGCTGACTCAAAGAAAGAAGATCCTAATTTTTGGAAGTATTTAAGGAGAGGCTGAAGGGCCATCTCTCAGAGATGCAGTGAAGAAGAATCCTACGAAGAGGGTGGACTAAATGACCTCAAAGGTGCCTGCCAATACAAAGATGATCAGTTTTCCAATCATCTTCACTCTTCTTCCTTGAGTACCCAGTGACTTTCGATCTATCTTCCTTCCTTGAGCATCTCATAGTTTTCCTTTCTTCTAAAAAGCAAAGCCTAGGGCTGGATAAGGATTTCTCATTATTATTCTCCCATGAAGTCAGGAGAGAGGGGAATAGCATGAGTTGGACTACCACATGTGCAGCACTGGCAAGATCCTTATGGACCTCTGACCAACTCTACCAACACTGGTAGAAATCAATGGCGTATAAAAGCATTCTTCTGCCTAGTTTCTCATCTTCTTTCTTTGTCTTTTTCCTTCATCAGGTTTTAGTAAGGAAGAATTATTTTAAGATCAGCTAGTGTAGTTGGAGATAAATGAGCCCTTAAGGCAAAAAGGTTGAGGTAACACTGTAGGAGAAATGCTCTAATACGTCCTTTTGAGAAACTCATTGTAACAACACACATGCAGTTGAAAATACATTCTGTAAGGAAAAGACTTCCATTCTAAGTTCTAGAAGACTTGTATGATTTAGGTGTTGGGGAGAATATATTAGTTTACCCAAGCAACCGTCTTAGATAGCATTTTCCAGTTGGAAGAGATTTTATAGTGAAACAGCTTACTCAACTTTTTCCATTCTTTTATGTTTTATGAAGCATCTTATAAGATGAAAAATTTACTGCTTATTTCCTATAGTATACTCTCAGGCAGCATAATGTATCAGTATATCTTTCAGATGTTCTTACTGCACCAAAATTTCTTTTATGATATCGTCAGTAAAATATATACTAATTTTTACTGATCATATGGCATCTTATGGCATCTCTTTAAAAATATCCATTAGCTGGGGGCACCTCAGTGGCTCAGTTAAGTGTCTAACTTTGGCTCAGGTCATGATTTTACAGTTCATGGGTTTGAGCCCCACATCGAGCTCTGTGCTGACAGCTCGGAGCCTGGAGCCTGCTTCGAATTCTGTGTCTTCCTCTTTCTCTGCCCCTTCCCACCTTGTGCTCTGTCTCTTCCTCTCTCTCAGAAATAAATAAACATTAAAAATACACACACGCGCGCACACACACACTAGCTGGGGTGCCTGGCTGGCTCAGTTGGTAGAACATGCAGCTCTTGATCTCGGGGTTGTGAGTCTGAGACCCATGTTGGGTGTAGAGATTACTTAAAAATAAAAATTAAAAAATCTTTTAATAAAAATCCATCAGCCAACATTAATTAAAGTTACTTATTTTATCTTATTTGTCTTGTCAGTTATGTAGGTAATTAGAAAAAGCTGAGCATTCCTCATATGAGTATTTCAAGTACCTCACATATATTACTCATTTAATCCTCTCAACAACCTTAGGAACTTAGATCCCCATTTTTCAGATGAGGAAAATGAGTCAGAGTGCCTTGCCCCAAGTCACAGAACCAATAAGGACTGCATCAGGATTGGAACTCAGTTGGTCTTAACCTCAACTATAATGGTCATAACCACTAAGTTCTTGTAAAAAACTAAAGGACTGCAGCTGTCTCCCATTTTTGTTTTTGTTTTGTTTTGTTTTGTTTTTCTAAGTCATCTACTCTGAAACACAAAATTTAAGAATTTTTCAAAATATTATGATTACTTAGAATACAAAAAATACTAGATTATAGATGCCCCATCAGAACGATAGCATTCTTTTAGCCTATTGCTTTACTTTTAAAAGTGGTAGGTGATGCTCATAAAATGTTGCCTTATTTTCCTTAAGTGTTTTAAGTGGCTATACTTGATTCCATAGCATATGACACGTCACATGGTTAGTTGCTCCTTTGGGAAGGTCTGTGTGAATAAAACAACTGAGTAATAGATAGGATTGACACCATCAGTTCTACAACTCAGGGGTTTCAATTTTTTTGTTCTTATTTTTTCTCTAATGAAATAAGTATTTTAGATGGCATTTGGAACTTACCTTTTTCAATATTTTCAATAAATCATTTTCAGGAAATTTTAAACTGTCCTTTTAGGTAATTTATTGTGATTTATTTTTTAAAAATCTGTGTTTAAAAACTGAAAGGAAACAATACTTCTTAATGTAATCGCTTTAGAACCTTTCAAATAGTCTAGAACCAATCTAGTACTGCTTGCTTGCTTTTCTTTCTTTCATCTTCTTCTTCTTCTTTTTTTTTTTTTTTTTTTTTTTTTTTTTTTATATGAGGCAGAGGATGGATGGACCAGTGGAAGACATTGACAGAGGAAAGTTAGGGGTTACCATTATTTTTACTGTGGAATTTATTTCTGAAAATTACATTGTAAAGTGGACCTAGGAAGCAGTGTAATATAGTAGAAAAAATCCTAAGTTTGGAAGATCAACCAGATTTTGGTTCATATGACAGCTGTGTCATTGCCCACCTGTATGATCATAGGTCAGCTCTTTAACATCCCTGAGCTTCAGTTTCCTCATCTGAAATGAGAGAATAGTAACATCTGCTTTGTAGGGCTGATTGTAAAAGAACTTGGTATACAGAGGTGCTTCATAATTATAAGTTCCTTTATTTCTTCCCAAAGATATGCTGTTGCTTTCTCCTTCAAATACATTTGATGTGTTAGCCAGAAAGCGTAGAATAAAGTGGAAATAGTTTAAAATGTTTATTAGAAATGTTGAGTAAGCAGGAAAAAGTATATAAATTCAAAAAGTTGTCAGTTGCCTACACAACTAATGACTGAAGTTGTGAATATAATACAGGATACGGGATCCCAAAGTGGCTAACAGGGACCAGAAGACAGATGACAAGTAATAGTAATGTCATTATGACAGATCCAGTTCCCCCAACATCTGCTAATTATAGCAACAAAGGGATACAGTTTGGATTTGTTTTGTAGTCCCCCCACTTCTTAGATAGTTCTGAAAACTAATAAGTTAAAAGAAAAAAAAAAACTCAACTGGAATAGGCTTTAATTACCCAACCTCAGAATCTCCCATTGGACCCCCACCCAGGATACAATGTCGTTACTCCACTGTAGTGTAACAAGAGCTGTTGTGATTCAACCATTCTTTCAAAAAGCTACTAATTTATGCAAACCATACCTTAGAACCATCTTTTTTCATTTTAGAGATCATTCACTGTGGTTAATGGGTGCCTTTTTCCTTGTCTTTAACATAAATAAAGCAAACTTTATTTTGTTTAAATTGGTTTAATTATTAGATTCTAGGGCTTGCCCTATCCAATACAGTCAGTAGCTACTAACCACATCTGGCTATTTACATTTACATTCCTTAGAATATAAATAAAAATTCAGTTTCTTAGACTCACTAGCAACGTTTCAAGTACTCAGGAGCTGCAGGTGGCTAGTAACTACTGTGTTGGACATGCACATATAGAACATTTCTGTCATCACAGAAAGTTCTGTTAGACAGCACTGTTTTAAAGAATCAGTTAAAAAAAAAAAAAGAATCAGTTATTTGGGGGATTTGTATTTGTCTTATTGTGTTGTCTACTAACAAAAGTCATATTGGTCTTTATGTAACTTGAAAACTCTTTTTTTTTTAATATATGAAATGTATTATCAAATTGGTTTCCATACAACACCCAGTGCTCATCCCAAAAGATGCCCTCTTCAATGCCCATCACCTACCCTCCCACCCCCCATCAACCCTCAGTTTGTTCTCAGTTTTTAAGAGTCTCTTATGCCTGGCTCTCTCCCACTCTAACCTCTTTTTTTTTTCCTTCCCCTCCCCCATGGGTTTCTGTTAAGTTTCTCAGGATCCACATAAGAGTGAAACCATATGGTATCTGTCTTTCTCTGTATGGCTATTTCACTTAGCATCACACACTCCAGTTCCATCCATGTTGCTACAAAGGGCCATATTTCATTCTTTCTCATTGCCACGTAGTACTCCATTGTGTATATAAACCACAATTTCTTTATCCATTCATCAGTTGATGGACAAAGCCTAAATGTCCATCAACTGATGAATGTAACTTGAAAACTCTTTAAGAAGGTTGCCTCTTACAGAGTGTTGATTTTACGCTGAGTGATGGTGATAGGAGATCACTGAACAAACTCTGATCTATAACATCTTAATCAACCCCAAACTGAATTTAGCAGGGTATCAGCCACCCAAAATGATCTCCCAAAGAAATGATAGAATGTTTTTTCAATCAGACCTTCAACATTTTCCCCATGTTTCTTATGTCTATCTCAAGATGTCTAGGAGAAATATTGCTAGTTTTTTATGTGGCACACCCCACTACTTTATCAGCCTAGTAAAATCAGGAGCTCATAATAACTTCTACTCTGTTAGAAATAAATCAGTGGCTTTAGCTCTCCTTGATTCACTTTGTAATTGAGTACTCTTTACATTCGTTTTTAGAAAGATCTATCAAGTCTCTATGTACAGATTCTTGGCTTGCTCTTCTTTCTGTGTGCCTAAAACCTAGCACATTATCTAAAACATGTGGTAGCTACTAAGAACATGTTTGAATGAATGAACCAAAAGTGAATTTGGCATTTGACTTTATAATATTCCCAGATTAGGGGAAGTTAAGCCCTTCTTAAGGAAAGGAGGAAATTTCATATAGGAAAGTTTCAAGTCCCAGTTTATGTGTTCTATTAATCAGTTGATGTTGTGTTTTTTTTTTCTAATACAGGCATATCTCAGAGATATTGCAGGTTCTGTTCCAGACCACCACAGTAAGACAAATACTACAACAACGCAAATCTAATCAATTTTTTGGTTTCCCAGTGCATGTAAAAGTTATGTTTATACCATAGTGTAGTCTGTTAAAAGTGCAATAGCATTATATCTAAAAAATATTATGAATATCTTAAGAGATACTTTATTGCTAAAAAATGCTAACCATCATATAAGCTTTCAGTAGTCATAATCTTTTTGCAGGTAGAAGGTCTTGTTTGATGTTGATGGCTGCTGACTGATCAGAGTGGTGGGTGCTGAAGGCTGGAGTGGGTGTGGCAATTTCTTAACGTAAGACAAACACTGCACAACTTTCAAAATTGGAACCAATCTTCTCAAACCCTGCTGCTGCTTTATCAACTAAGCTTATGTCATATTCTAAATCCTTTGTTATCATTTCAACAATCTTCACAGCATCTTAATCAGGAGCAGTTTCCATCTCAAGAAACCACCTTCTTTGTTCATCCCTAAGAAGCAAATCCTCATCCATTAAAGTTCTATCATGAGATTGCAGCCATTCCGTCCCATCTTTAGGCTCCATTTCTAGTTCTCTTGCTATTTTCACCACATCTGCAGTTACTTCCTCCACACAAGTCTTGAACTCCTGAAAGTCCTCTATGAGGGTTGGAATCCACTTCTTCCAAATTCCTGTTCATGTTGGTATTTTGACCTCTTCCCATGAATCAGGAATGTTCTTAATGGTATCTAGAATGGTGAATCCTTTCCAGAAGGTTTCCAATTTGCTTTTCCCAGATCCATGGGGGAATCATTATGGCAGCTATAGCTTTACATAACAAGACTTGAAAGTCAAAATTACTCCTCGATCCATGGGTTGCAGAATGGATGTTATGTCAGCAGGCATGAAAACAACTTTAATCTTGCTGTACACCTCCATCAGAGCTCAGGTGACCAGGTGCATTACAAGATATTACAAACATATTTTGAAAGGAATTTTTTCCTGAGCAATATATCTAAACAGTAGGCTTAAAATATTCAGTAAACCATGTTATAAACAGATATTCTGTCACCCAGACTTTGCTGTTCCATTTATAGAACATAGGCGGAGGTGATTTAGCTTATCTTAAGGGCTTTATGGTATTTGGAAGGGTGAATGAGCACAGGCTTCAACTTAAAGCAGCTGGATGCAACTTCATCAGCTGCATTATTCCCTAACAAGAGAGTTAGCCTGCCCTGTGAAACTTTGAAGCCAGGTAGTGACTTCTCTCTAGCTATGAAAGTCTGAAATGACATCTTTTTAATATATACATTGAAAATCTGTTGTTCAGTGTAGCCACCTTCTTCAATTATCTAGCTAGATCTTACGGATAAGCTGCAGCTTCTACGTGCGCACTTGCTGCTTCACCTTATTTAACCTGACTTCACCTTGCTTAGATTTATGGAGACAGCTCCTTTTCTTAAACCTTATGAACCAATCTCTGCTAGCTTCCAACATTTCTTCTGCAGCTTCCTCACCTCTAGCCTTCTTAGAATTGAAGAGAGATGGGGCTTTGCTCTGGATTAGTCTTTGGTTTAAGGGAATGTTGTGGCTAGTTTGATCTTTTCAGATCACTAAAATTTCTTCATATCAACAATAAGACTGTTCTACTTTCTTATCATGTGTGTGTTCACTAGAGTAGCACTTTTAATTTCCTTCAGGTTTTCCTTTGCATTCGCAACCTGACAAACTCATGCAAGAGCCCTAGCTTTCAGCCTACCTCAGTTTTCAATATACCTTCCTCACTAAGCTTAATTATTTCTAGCTTTTGATTTAAAACGAGGGATGTGCCTGGGTGGCTCGGTCAGTTAAGCGTCCGACTTCGGCTCAGGTCATGATCTCACGGTCCGTGGGTTCGAGCCCCATGTCGGGCTCTGTGCTGACAGCTCAGAGCCTGGAGCCTGTTTCAGATTCTGTGTCTCTCTCTCTCTGTGACCCTCCCCCGTTCATGCTCTGTCTCTCTCTGTCTCAAAAATAAATAAACGTTAAAAAAAATAAAATAAATAAAATAAAATGAGGGATGTGCAACTCTTCCTTTCACTTAAAACTTAGAGGTCAATTTAAGGTTATTAATTGACCCAATTTCAATAGTGCTGTGTCTCGGGGAATAGGGAGACTGAGGAAAGGGAGAAAGACCAGGGAACAGCTGATGAGTGGAGCAGTCAGAACACATTTAACCTATTAAGTTTGTTATCTTATATGGGTGTGGTTTGTGGTGCCACAAAACAATTACAGTAGTAGCATCAAAGATCACTGAGCACAGACCACCGTAACAAATGTAATAATAATGAAAAAGTTTGAAAAATTGCAAGAATAACTAAAATGTGACACAGACACAAAGTAGCAAATGCTGTTAGAAAAATGGCACCAATAGACTTACTGGATGTAGCATTGCCACAAAGCTTCAGTTTGTAAATAGCAAACAAAAAAACGCAGTATCTGCCAAACACAGTTGAACAACGTATGCCTGTATGAGGCTTAATCCAGAGGTTTCCTAGGTCAGGAGTTACCTAAACCAGGCCTCAGGCTCCTTTCTACATAGCCCCACAAGAAAAGATCCACATTTAAAAAAAATTTTTTTTTTAATTTTATTTAAATCCAAGTTAGTTAACACATAGTGTAATAATGGTTTCAGGAGTAGAATTTAGTAATTCATTGCTTACATGTAACAACACCCAGTGCTCCTCCCAGCAAGTGCCTATTACCCATTTAGCCCATCCCCTACCCAACACCTCCCCAGCAACCCTCAGTTTGTTCTCTGTAATTTAAGAGTCTCTTATGGTTTGCCTCCTTCTCTGGTTTTATCTTGTATTTCCTAACCTTTCCCTATGTTCATCCGTTTTGTTTCTTATCCACGTTTGAATAAAATCATAGGATATTTATCTTTCTCTGACTGACTTAGCATAATACATTCTAATTCCATCCATGCTGTCTCAAATGGCAAAATTTCATTCTTTCTGATGGCCGAATACTATTCCATTGTGTGTGTGTATATATACACATACACACACACACACACACACACACACACACATATCTATACCACTTCTGTATCCATTTGTTAGTCGGTGGACATTTGGCTCTTTCAAAATTTTGGCTTTATTGATAGTGCTGTTATAAACATTGAGGTGCATGTACCCCTTCAAATCAGCATTTTTGTATCCTTTGGATAAATACCTAGTAGTGCAATTGCTGGGTCATAGAATAGCTCTATTTTTAATTTTTTGAGGAACCTCCATACTGTTTTCCAGAGTGGCTGTACCAGTTTGCATTCCCAGTAGCAGTGCAAAAGGGTTCCCCTTTCTCTGCATCCTTGCCAACATCTGTTGCTTCCTGAGTTGTTAATTTTAGCTATTCTGACAGGTGTGAGGTGGTATCTCATTGTGGTTTTGATTTGTATTTCCCTGATGATGAGTGATGTTGAGCATCTTTTATTTGTCTCTTAGTTACCTGAGGTTTCTTTGGAAAAGTGTCTATTCATGTCTTTTGCCCATTTCTTCACTGGATTATTTGTTTTTGGGGTGTTGAATTTGATAAGTTCTTTATAGATTTTGGATACTAACCCTTTGCCCATACTGATATGTCATTTGCAAATATCTTGTCCCATTCTGTCAGTTGCTTTTTAGTTTTGTTGATTGTTTCCTTTGCTGTGCAGAAACTTTCTATATTGGTGAGGTCCCAATAGTTCATTTTTGCTTTTGTTTCCCTTGCCACTGGAGACATGTCTAGTAAGAAGTTGCTGTGGCTGATGTCAAAGAGGTTGCTGCCTGTTTTCTCCTCTAGGATTTTGATGGTTCCCTGTCTTACATTTAGGTCTTTCATCCCTTTTGAGTTTACTTTTGTGTATGGTGTAAAAAAGTGGTCCAGGTTCATTAAGATTGAATTTTTAAGTAATCTCCACACCCAATACAGGGCTCAAACTTACAACCTTGACATCAAGAGTCACATGCTCTACTGACTGAGCCAGGCAGGCACCTCTCTTCCTTTTTTATCTTACTTACCTGGAGCATCTACTTAAGGTGCTACCTTTCAAACACTGAAAGAAAACATCTAAAAGTCTTCTATCTCCAGAACTTCCTTTGGCAGTGTATTGATCCTCAGCATTAAATGTTAAGAGATGAGAAGTGCCTGGCTGGCTCAGTCAGTGGAGCATGCAACTGTTGGTCTCAGGGCTGTGATTTTGAGCCCCACATTGGGTGTGGAAATTACTTAAATCTTTAAAAAAATGTTAAGAGCTACGTGTACTTAAAAGAGTGCCATTTCGTGGCTGGCCTTGATGTTGTAATTATGGAATAATGTCATCATAAATAGAAGCTTTAAAAAAATAATTCAACAAATAATTATTGAGGAACTTCTATGGGCCAGATATTATTCTACACAATTCAAAGTTAGTGATTTGAAGGGCTCCTGGGTGACTTAATCGGTTGAGCATCTGACTGTTGGTTTCAACTCAGGTCATGATCTCACAGTTTTGTGGGTTTGAGCCCTGCGTTGGGCTCTGTGCTGGCAGCACAGAGCCTGCTTGGGATTCTCTGTCTCCCTCTCTCTCTGCCTTTCCCCTGCTCACTCTGTGTCTCTCAAAATAAATAAATAAACTTAAAAAAAAACTTAAAAAAAACAAAATTAATGATTTGAAACAAAGATTAAAGAATTGCACATTTTTAGATTACCCGGATGTTCACAAAAATAAAACAAAACCTGAGACTGACTACTTTGAACATTTGTTTGAGCATTTGTTGTACTTCCCAAAAATATAATTATTTCTATTTAAAAAGAAATCGTAGACTCCCTGTCTTTTAGCTTAGCTGCATTCACATTTAAAAATAGTTTCCCATATACTGGAATTAGTTGGCAGAGCGCAATATTCAAATTACTTAGATAACTTACCCCTCAAATAAATAATCTCTGTTCTTGGAGAGGTTTTCAAATGAGAGTCTACAAAAATTGAGTCTGTCAGCTGCTATGCCACTGACATTCTTTTAAGTGGTCACTATATCTCTTTATTTGAGGCTATACCTAAAATGGTCTTTGGAGGTCAGCTTTGTTTTATCATTTGGCATGAAGTTGATGTCCCCTGGGGTTTGCCAGTTGGTGCCTCCATTTCACTGTAGTGGGACCCTTCCTCCTAGGTTGCTGACGCCTGCTGCCAGGAGATGATATAGTGAGTGCTAGGCTCAGCCAGTGAGAGGCCTACTCACTTGACAAGGCTGGTGCACAGTGGTATGTGACATCTATATTTATAAACCGCAGTGCATTATTTCCCAGTTTGGAGATGGTTGTCTCTTCCTTTGTCCTCTCTTTGCCTGTTCTCATTTATATTACTTGCCATGAGCCCTGGGGGAAAAAATTAGGGGTGAAATTACAATTTAAGTGGAAAAAATATGTTATATTTATTTGGGTTTTAGTACTTTCATTCAGCAAACATTTGTCAAACAGTAACTATCTGCTGGGGACAAAGCTGGGTGCTGGAAATAGCAATGCTATCTCCAAGGACTCTTGGTCAGTCTTTAGGAAAGATAGACATGGGCTGGACTCTTAGGAGCTCCTGTGCTAGTTGCTTTGAGGCAGGTATTTAATGGTTTACTGAAAGCCTCTGCCTGAAGCAGTCTAGGAGAGGTGGGGGGGGGGTGGTCACTTAGGTTTTGAGCAGAGCTTAAAAGAAGAGTAACTACTCTGACACATTGACAAGCAAGGGAGAACATTGCAGGTAGAGAGAAGTGTATGTACAAATCCTAGACCTTAGTAGAGCAATGAATGTTCAATTAACTATAGGTAATGAATCAGAGTAGATTAAGTACAGAGTGAAAGGGGGCAGAGTAGGTAGGGGAGATAAAACAATGAAAAAGGAAGGGTAGATCATAAATGTTATGTATACGTCACAATGAGTATACTTTTTTTTTTTTTTTTTTTTTTTTTTTTCAGAGAGAGCAAGCAGGGCAGAAGGGCAGAGGGAGAGGGAATCTTAAGCCCGCTCCACACTCAGCATGGAGCCCAATGTGGGGCTTGATCCCACAATCCTGGGATCATGACCTCAGCTGAAATCAGGAGTCAGACTGAGCCATCCATCTGCTCCAGTATATCTTTTATCTGTAGGAAATGGAGAGCCACTGAAAATTTATGAATAAAAGGACATGATCAGGATTTTTAAAAGATCATTCTGGGATCTACCTATGAGATAATTGGAGGCAGAGAGACCAACCAGGAGACCATGACATTCCTGTCTTACTGAAATGAAGAGTTAATTATACTTATTAGTATACTGCTCTTGTCCAAATGTGTCATCATTAAGTGCCTTTAATCCCTAGCACCCCAAGATGGTAATGACTGTCAGGTCTTAAGCAAACATTTGCTGTGGTTTGTCCCTAGTGTGTCTTCAGTGGTAGTGCCTTTCAGCACATGTCTGTAATGTTGGAGTTATTATTTTGAGTTGTTCAGTATTCAATCATCTTTAAGATGTTGATCTTTAGAAATAATATTTTTCATATTTCCTTTCTACTTATTATACCAATCTTATAAGTTTTAAGAGTCCTATATCAATCATTCTCCTTCCTGAGGAGTTTTAAACACCCTTTTGGCTTCTTCAGAGTGTCATTAAATTATTCCCTTTTAATTCATCTTTCATCATTTACTTTACAGAGTGTGATATAGGGGCTAATCTGTCAGTCCAAAGACATTTTTAAGTGGGGAGACAGTAAAGAGATAGAGTAAGGAAGCTCAAAAAGAGGGGAAAGTAAGGTTTGAATGCAGTTTAGTCAAACGTATTTGTCCAAAAGAACTTTTTTAGTTTATAGCAAGGCAAGATTTAGAACCCAATATATTTTTTTTCTGTTTAGAGAGCTGGTATGCCACAAAAATGTAGAGTATGTGATGTTATATCAGGACTGCTGAAAGCTGAGCTTAGTGTCTGGTCCCAGAGGCTTGAGAGGAATGTACAGGATTAAAAGTTTAAAATAAAAACAGCCAAGATACCAAGCTTTTAAAACACTGACCCTGATGACTGGAATTCAGTTAGGAGAACTTGTCTTTCTTAGGGAAAAAAATAAAAACACGAGACACTTGTAGACGTGGGAGAATGGGTTGACCTATTTGCACGGGCTGTGGAATGCTCATGGTTTCATTAGAAATGCAGAAGTTTCTGAGTCTCATGTGGAATCTCCACAGCTCCCAGGAGATCTTTGCGAAGAGGAACCACTATTAACTTTCTTTATTTCCTTGCTGCCTTGGCTGTCCATTTTCATTTTGGAGTGATGAGCAACTCTTCTGACTTTGCATCCGTCAGTCGGTAGCCGTTTCCTGCCCAGCTACTGTGTGTGTCACATTGCACCAGGTTCTGAGGGCGTGTAAAAAAATACACATGTTGTAAAAGGCTAAAAATGCCGTAATAGAGCAAAAAGTGCTAAGACAGCAAGAGGAAGAAGTGAGGGTTCCCAGTCTGGAGGGGAGGGGTAGAGAATAGGGAGGCTTCAGTGGAGAAGGGCCATCTGAGCTGGGCTACAACAGAATACCTTTACTACAGCAGAGGCGTAGAAAAAAAATTTTGGAGCATATTCAAAGAACAGGAAGCGAGTGTTCATGTGGGAGAGTAGATGAGAAATAGTGATAGATAAGACTGAGAGCCTTGACCAGCTTGCTGAGGAGTTTGGACTTTGTTCTATAGGTGGCGGAAAGTGGCATGATCAGCCCTCTTCCACCTCCTCTGATAAGAATTAAAGAGCTGCTGATTGTGATAGACTTTGTCTCACTTGATGGTTCTGAGGTCTTTTTTTTTTTTTTTCTTTTTAAGTACTTTGGGAACTCATTCCTTCCATGTCTGAGATTATTTTTGGTTGTTCTGATTTGGAGAAATTGGTAGAAAATGACACCCATAAAGTTTCTTCTAGGGATGTGGAAAGGGCAAGAATAAGTTTGTGTTTCTAGTTTTTCCATTTATTCATTAATACCTTCCTTCCTTTTTTTTCTTCCTTTTTTTTCCTTCTTTCCTTCCATTCTCCTCAGCCAGATTCTTTGCTTGATCCTGGGTATGCAAATGAGACCCAGTGTCTGCCCTCAGTGAGCAACACCAGTGGGGAATTTAGACAGGGGCACAAGTCAAGTATTGTCAGTACTTGGAGAGAAGTGTTCACAGGATATATATGAGGTCCCAAGAAAAAGAGGTCAATTTCGGGGAGTAGAATAAGAAACACTTCTCAGAGGCAGAATGTTTAAAGATGAGAGGAGAGGGAAACCATTCCTGGAAGAGGGTTAGCATAAGTGGAGATCCAGAGCATGAAGTAGCCAAGAGTGCTAAGGAAACTGCAAGCAAGTTGGTAGCTCTGACTTACGATGCAAGATGAAATGCTACAAGAAAAATAGGTACAGCCAGGGCTGGGTCATTAAGCGCTTGCTTTCTGTGCTTGAGCAAAGAAAACTCTGTTCTCAGGATCAAGTCCAAATTCTCAATGACAATTTTTTTAAGTAGAGGAGTGCCACAATCAGCTTTGGTGTTCAAAAAAAAAAAAAAAATCTCTGTAATGGCCAGCGTGGTGAGGGAGGCAAAACTAGAGACAGTGATAACAGGGGACTGTCACAGTAGTCAAGCACAGACGATAAGGTGCTGGTGCAGTTCACTGCTTGTAAGCCTTCTCCATCACACTTCATCTCTGAAAGGTCTGGGTCAGCAAGTGGAAAGTAAAGGTTTGTTTGAAAGCCTATTTCTGTCATGTTGTGAATAAACTATGTTCTGACTTCTCACATTAACTGAGGTAAAATAGGGCTGGGGCAGCTCTGGGAAGGAGGCTCACTATCATCACAGGAAGAGTACAATTAATACCGAGCCCCTCCATCCCTGGTGATGTTAAGGGCACAGAGGAATGGGAAGAAGTGACTAGAAACTGGATTTATGGTAGTTTCTAAGAATGAATTGTCGATTTTCTTTATTGAGATATAATTTACATACCATAAGATTCAGAGGGTGCAATTCCATGAGTTTTAGTAGAACTTTACAACTATCACCAGTATCTAATTCCAGCACATTTTTATCACCCTAAACAGAAACCAGTCTCTCTCCATTTCCATTCTCCGCATCCCATAGCAGTCACTAATCTACTTTCTGTCTGTAGGGATTTACATATTTCTGGATATTTCATGTAAGTGGAATCATACCATATGTGGGCTTTTGTGACTGGCTTCTCTCACTTAGCATATTTTCAAGGTTCATACAGGTTGTAGCATGTATCAGCACTAATTTTCTTTTTATGGCTGAATATTCCTTTGTTTATCCATTCATCAGTTGATGGACATGTGGGTTGTTACTCCTTTTTTGCTATTAGGAATAATGTTACTAAGAATATTTATGTGTAAGATTTTATGTGGACATATGTTGTCACTTCTCTTGGATATATATGTAGGAGTGGAAATCCAGGATCACGTAGTAACTTGGTTTTACTTTTTGAGTAACTACCAAACTATTTTCCAAAGTGATTGCACCATTTTAGAGTCCTACTAGCAATGTGTGAGGGTTTGAATTTCTCCATATCCTCACAAACACTTGTCCATCTTTTTTATTAGAGCTGACTTAGTAGATGTGAAGTGGTCTCTCATGGTTTTGGTTTTGGTTTTGGTTTGCATTTACCTAATGGGTAGTGATGTTGAGCATCTTTCTATGTGCTTATTGGCCATTTGTTTACCTTCTTTGGAGAAATGTCTGTACATACCCTTTTTTCCACTTGTAATGGGTTTTTTATCTTTTTATTATAAATTATTTACAAATTCTGGATATAAGTCTCTTACCAGATACATGATTTGCACATATTTTCTCCCATTCTGTGGGTTGTCTTTTCACTTTCTTAAAGTTGTCCTTTGAAGCACGAAAGTTTTTAATTTTTATGAATTCCAATTTATTATTTATTTTTTTGCTTGTGCTTTTAGGTGTCATATCTACAAAATCATGGCCTAATCCAAGGTTGAAAAGTGTATTCCTATGTTTTCTTCTAAGAGTTTTATAGTTTTCATTCATATGTTGAGATGTTTGCAATATTTTGAGTTACTTTTCGCATATACTATAAGGTAGGAGTTCAACTTCATTCTTTTGCATATGGATATCCAGGTGTTCCAGCACTATTTTTTGGAAAGACTGCTATTTCCCTATTGAATTGTCTTGGTGTCCTTGTTGGAAATTAGCCATAAATATATAGGTTTATTTCTAGACTTTCAATTCAGTTCCACTCATCTTTATTTCTATTCTTAGTACACACAATCTTTTTTTTTTTTAATTTTTAATTGAGGTATCGTTGACATACAATATTTATATTAATTTTAGGCGTACAACATAGTGATTCAACATTTATATACATACAAAATGCTCACCTGTGGGGGATAAGCTTAGGAATCCCCTGGGCTTACACCAATGGGTTAACAAGGCATAAAGAAATACAAAGTCATAAAATGCTTACATCCAAGATGGGTAGACCAAATTGGCACCCCAGGAATGGGGGGGCAAAGGCACCCCAAAATAGAAAGGGGGTGCAGAGCCCCTAGACTAGAGAGGGTGGGGCAAAGGCCCAAAATAGGAATGGGCCACAAAGGTGCCCAATACATAGGTATATGAAATAAACAAGATTAGATATTCAGGGTGGAAGCACCCCCAATATAGTACTATAGCAGAAAAGCTGCTTTCACAGGAGGATAGGGCCAAGTTAAGTAAATTGGTGAATTGGACTGTGGACCACTGTGCTGCAGGCCAAGCAGCTCAGAGCGGAGATGGTTCACAAAAGAAAAGGTGCCTTATTAACCCTGAGGTTATTTCCCCTATATGTCTTATCCCCTAGGCTAGTAAAGATAAACAGGCATGGCGCCTCCTGTCTGCCATTAACAACCATCTACCCATCTGCTTGGTGCCAGGATTTTGTTTTATATTGACCCAAACCCCAAACACTGTATATCTTCAAAATACCCCTTTTCCCTCATGTCCCCAAGTTAATGTTCACAGTTTCTTTGTCTCTTTGTGCGTGCCCATCACATTTGTAAGCCTTCTGATCTTAATAAATACAGGGCAGGGGCGCCTGGGTGGCGCAGTCGGTTAAGCGTCCGACTTCAGCCAGGTCACGATCTCGCGGTCCGTGAGTTCGAGCCCCGCGTCAGGCTCTGGGCTGATGGCTCAGAGCCTGGAGCCTGTTTCCGATTCTGTGTCTCCCTCTCTCTCTGCCCCTCCCCCGTTCATGCTCTGTCTCTCTCTGTCCCAAAAATAAATAAACGTTGAAAAAAAATTAAAAAAAAAAAATACAGGGCAAGGACCCTTATTTGGGGCTTTTGTGTTTTCCCGGACATCAGCCATCTCTCGCTTTAATCCTGCATCTGCTCTTTTGCTGGCCAAAAGAGAACTTTAGACTTAGAGTCTATGACACTCACCAAGTGTAGTTACCATCTGTCATCATATAAAGTTATTACAATATTATTGACTACAGGGGCACCTGGGTGGCCCAGTCAGTTAAGCATCTTACTCTTGGTTTCGTCTCAGGTCATGATCTAGTGGTTCATGAGTTCAAGCCCCGCATCAGGTTCTGTACTAACAGCACAGATCCTGCTTGGGATTCTCTCTCCCTTTCTCTCTGCCCCTCCCCTGCTTACATGCCATCTCTCTTTCTCTCTATCCCTCAAAAATAAACATTTTTTTTAAATGGCCATTTACAGTATTATTGACTACATTCACTATGCTGTATTTTTCATCTCTGTGACTATTTTATAACTGAAAGTTTGTACCTCTTAATCCCTTTCACCTGTTTTGGCTATTCCCCCAACACACAGTACATACAATCTTGATTATTTTAGTTTTGAAGTAAGTTTTGAAATCAGGAAATGTGAGCTCTCCAACTTTTTCTTTTTCAAGATGTTCTTTGCTTACTCTAGTTCCATTGTATTTCCATATGAATTTTAGTATCATTCTGTCAATTTCTGCAAGAAAACCAGCTGGGATTTTGATAGGGATTACATTAAATCTTCAGAACAATTTGGAGAGTATTTCCATCTTAACATATTAAGTCTCTGATACGTGAACATAAGATGTCTTTCCATTTATTTAGGTCCTTAATTTCTTCAGTGCTGTTGGGTAGTTTCCAGTGCATAAGTCTTGCCTTTCTTTTGTTAAGTTTATTCCTAAATACTTTATTGTTTTTGATGATATTATAAATGGAATTGTTCTTTAATAATAATTTTTTGATTGTTCATTGCTAGTGTATAGAAATACAATTGTTTTATACAGATCTTATATCTTGCAACCTTGCTGAATTGATATATTAGTTCTAATAATTTTTTGTGAATTCCTTAGGCTTTCCTATATGCAAGATTATGTTACCTTTGAAAACAGATAATTTTACTTCTTCTCCAATCTGGATGTTTTTGTTTCTTTTTCTTTCCTAATTGCCCTGGCTAGGCCTTTCAGTGAAATGTAGAATAGAAGTGACAAGAATGGAAATCCTTGTTTTATTCCTGATCTTAGTGGGGAAATACCGAGTTTTTTACCATTAAGGATGATGTTTGCTTTGGGGCTTTCGTAGGTGCCCTTTATCAGGTTGAGAACGTTCTCTCCTTTGCCCAGTATGTTCAGTGTTTTGTCATGGAAAGGTGTTGGATTTTCTCAAATGCTTTTTCTATATCTATTAAAGTGACCATGTAAGGTTTTTTCCCCTCCTTTATTCTGTTTGCATAGTGTATTCCATTGATTAACTTTCAGATGTTAAAACCAAGCATGCATTCCTGGGACAAATCTAAGTTTGTCATGGTGTATAATCCTTTTTATATGTTGCTAGATTCAGTTTGCTAGTATTTTGCAAAGATTTCTGTGTCTGTATTCATAAGGGATATTAGTATCTAGTTTTCTTATGAATGCCCTTGTCCGATTTTGATGTGTAGGTAATACTGGCTTCATAGATTTCAAGCTGGGAAATGCTCCCTCCCCTTCTATTTTTGGAAGAGTTTGTGCAGGATTGATATTAATTCTTCTTCAAACATTTGCTAGAATTCATCAATGAAGCCATGTTGCCCTGGACTTTCCTTTGTGGGAATATTTTAAATTAATAATTCAGTATCTTTTCTTGTTATAGGTACCTCTGTAAGTTTACCACTTAATTCTCTTTCAGCTCTAATTTATTTTTTTAGTCATTCAAGAAACATTATTGAACATCTTTTACATCCAGGCCCTGTCCTGATATAGAGGATACAATAATGAATAAAGCAAAGTCCTGGCCTTCTTAGCATTCTCATTTTTCTTTGTCTCTCTCCTTCTTATGCTGTATGTATATATGTGTGTGTGTGTGTGTGTGTATACATTTTTTTGTTTGTGTTTATATGCAATATAGTTCTGTTCCTTACAAAAAAAATATCTATTTGCTACATGCCATTGGTGGAGAAAGGTGGACCTTAGGTTTGCTGTATGTATTGTGTTAGTTTGTATAAACTTCTGGGTGTTCTTGGAGAGAGTTGCATGAATGGGAAATGGACTATATTGTCATTACCATCACAGTTTATATTTGTGCCCACCCTTGGCATTGCTACAAGGACATGATTTTCATAAAAACAAACCACCATCTTTATTCATTATCACTCTCAGGTCCGTGCAGTGCCTTCTATTCTATCTGACCTTCAGTAGGAGCATGTATTAGTTTCATAGGGCTGCTGTAACAAACTTCCATGAAGTAAGTGCCTGAAAACAAGAGAAATTTATTCTCTCGCAGTTTTGGAGGCTAGAAGTCTAAAATCCAGCTGTTAGCAAGGCCATGGTTTCTCTGAAGCTCTGGATAGAACCCTTTGCTTCTTCTCCCTAGCATCTGGTGGTGCCATTGATCCTTGACATCCTTGGCTTGCTGCTGCATTGTTCCACTCTCTGCCTCTGTTGTCACATGGCATACTCTCTTTTGTCTCTTTTTACATGATGTTTTCCTCTTTTTATGAGGGCACCAGTCATATTGGGTTAAGGCCTACCCTAGTGACCTGATCTTAACTTGATTACCTCTGCAACGACTCTATTTCTAAATCAGGTTACATTCACAGGTACCAGGGTTTATGACTTCAACATTTGGGGGGAGAGAACGTAATTCATCCCATAACAGAGCATTATACTCTCATTCTGAGATAGTTAATGGAGGCCTCATTATTTTAATAACATTACTAATTATAACAACTGCTATAAAAAGTTCCATAGTGTATTTCTCTTTCTTTAAAAAATAATGTTGGGGCACCTGGGTGGCTCAGTCAGTTAAGTGTCTGACTTCAGCTCAGGTCATGATCTCACAGTTCACAAGTTCAAGCCCTGCATTGGGCTCTGTGCTGACAGCTCAGAGCCTGGAGAGAGAATCCTTTGGATTCTGTCTCTCTCTCTCTCTCTCTCTCTCTCTCTCTCTCTCTCTCTCAAAAATAAATAAAAAACATTTAAAAAAAAAAATAATGTCTCTCTCCATTATACAATAAGCCCAAAAGGTGTCATTGATCACACACGTGTATGTTTTTTTAGTATAGTTGACGCACAATATTACTTTAGTTTCAGGTGTACAACATAGTGATTCAACAAGTTTATACGTTATGCTTTGTTCACAAGTGTAGCTACTGCCTCTCACCATACATCACTGTTACAGTGTCATTGACTTTCTTCCTTATGTCTTGCCTTTTGTTCCATGACTTATTCATTCCATAAATGGAACCCTGTATCTCCCACTCCCCCTCACCATTTTGCCCATTCCCCCACTCCCCTTCCCTCTGGCAACCATCAGTTTGTTCACTGTATTTATAGATTTCATTCTGCTTTTTGTTTGTTTAAATATGGGTTTTTGTTTTGGGAGGGTTAGATTCCACTTATGTATGAAATTGTGTTACTTGTCTTTCTCAGTTTTATTTCACTTAGCATAATACCCTTTGTGTATTATGCTATCTTTGGTTAAATACCCATGTGCAATTACTGGACTGTATGGTATTTCTATTTTTTTTAATGTTTATTTATTTTTGAGAGAGGGGGAGAGGCAGAGAGAGAGGAAGAGAAGGAGACAGAGGATCCAAAGCAGGCTCTGCACTGACAGCAGAGAGCCCGATGTGGGGCTCCAGCTCACAAGTTGCGAGATCAGGATCTGAGCCAAAGTCAGACACTTAACTGACTGAGCCACCCAGCCGCCCCTGCTATTTCTATTTTTAATTTTTTGAGGAACCTCCATACTGTTTTCCCACAGTGGCTACACCAATTTACATTCCTACCAACCAGTGCAGGAGGGTTCCTTTTTCTCTGCATCCTTGCCAAGATGTCATTTCATGTCTTTCTTGTTTTAACTGTTCTAACAGGTGTGAGAGGTGATATCTCATTGGTGTTATGATTTGCATTTCCCTGATGATAAGTGATGTTGAGCGACTTTTCTTGTGTCTGTTGGCCATCTGTATGTCTTCTTTGTACATTCAGTCCTCTGATCATTTTTTAGTTGGATTGTTCGGCTTTTTGTCATTGAGTTGTAGAAGTTCTTTATATATTTTGAATATTAACCCCTTATGAGATACATCCTTTGCAAATACCTTCTCCCATTCAGTAGGTTGCCTTTTTGTTCAATTGATGACTTTCTTTGCTGTGCAAAAGATTTTTGTTTTATTTTGGTGTAGTCCCAGTAGTTTATCTTTGCTTTTGTTACCTTAGGAAGCATATCTAGAAAAATATTACTATAGCTCTCACATTTAGGTTTTTAATTCATTTTGAGTTTATTTTTGTGCATGGTGTTAAAAGGTAGTCCAGTTTCATTCTTTTACAGGTAGCTGTCCAGTTTTCCCAGCAACATTTATTGAAGAGACTGTCTTTTCCCCGTTTTATATTCTTGCCTCTTTCATCATAGATTAATTGATCATATAATTGTGGGTTTGTTTCTGGGTTCTCTATTCTGTTCTGTTGATCTGTGTCTATTTTTGTGTCAGTACCATAATGTTTAGATTGGCAGTACAATTAAAAAAAAATTTTTATTATATTTATTTATTTTGAGAGAGAGAGGCACAGAGTGCAGGTGGGGAGGAGCAGGCTCCAGGCTCTGAGCTGTCAGCGCAGAGCCCAATGCAGGGCTCAAACTCACAAGTGTGAGATCATGACCCAAGCTGAAGTCAGATGCTCAACTGACTGAGCCACCGAGGCACCCCTGCAGTATAATTTGAAATCTGAAATTTTGATACTTCCAGATTTGTATTTCTTTCTCAAGATTACATTGGCTGTTTGGGGTCTTCTGTGGTTCCATACAAATTGTAGTATTATTTGTTTTTGTTCTGTGAAAAATAATGTTGGTGTTTTAATAGGGATGGTATTGAATCTGTAGATCCCTTTGGCTAATAGGGACATTTTAACAATAATAATTCCTCAGATTCATGAGCATGGAATATCTTTCCATTTGTGTGTGTCTTGTGTTATAGTTTTCAGAGTACAGGTCTTTCACCTCTTTGGTTAAGTTTATTCCTAAATTTTTGGTGCAATTGTAAATGGAACTGTCTTCTTAATTTCTCTTCCTTCTACTTTGTTATTAGTATATAGAAGATAGAAGCACTACTGATTTCTGGGTATTACTTTTGTATCCTACAACTTTACTTAATTCATTTATTACTTCTAGTTGTTTTTTGGTGGAGTCTTTAAGATTTTCTATGTATAGTATCATGTCATCTGCAAATAGTGACAGTTTAACTTCTTTACCAACATAGATGCCTCTTATTTCTGTTCTTGTCTGATTACTGTGGCTAGGATTTCCAGTACTATGTTGAATAAAGAGGCAAGAGTGGACATCCTTGTCTTTTCCCTATCATGTTGAGGTATGTTTCCTCTAACCCTACTTTGTTAAGAGTTTTTATCATGAATGGATGTTGAGTTTTGGCAGATGCTTTTTCTGCATCCGTTGACTTGATCATATGATTTTTATCCTTCATTTTATTGATGTGGTATATCACATTGAGTGATTTGTGAATATTGAACCACCTTGCATCCCCAGGATGAATCTCACCTGATCATGGTGAATGATTTTTTAATGTATTGTTGAATTCAGTTTGCTAATACTTTGTTGATGATTTTTACATCTATGTTCATCAGGAATATTGGCTCATACTTTTCTTCCTTTTTTTTTTTTTTTTTTGGTGTCTTTGTCTGGTGTTGGTATCAGGGTGATGCTGGCCTTATAGAATGTATTTAGAAGCTTTCCTTCTTTTTCTATTTTTTAGAATAGTTTGAGAAGAATAGGTATTAACTCTTCTTTAAATGGTTGATAGAATTCACCTGTGAACCCATCTGGTCCTGGACTTCTGCTTTTGGTAGTTGTTTTTTTTTTTTTTTTTTTTTTTTTTTTTTTTTTTTTTTTTTTTAACGTTTATTTATTTTTGGGACAGAGAGAGACAGAGCATGAACGGGGGAGGGGCAGAGAGAGAGGGAGACACAGAATCCGAAACAGGCTCCAGGCTCTGAGCCGTCAGCCCAGAGCCTGACGCGGGGCTCGAACTCACGGACCGCGAGATCGTGACCTGGCTGAAGTCGGACGCTTAACCGACTGCGCCACCCAGGCGCCCCTGGTAGTTGTTTTTATTACTGATTCAGTTTCATTACCTGTAGTCAATCTGTTGAGATTTTCTATTTCTGGTTCAGTTTTTGAAGATTATATGTTTCTAGGAATTTATTTCTTGTAGGTTGTTTAATTTGTTGACATATAACTTTTTGTAGTATTCTCTTATATTCCTTTGTATTTCTGTTGTATCAGTGTTACTTCTCTTTTGTTTCTGATGTTATTTATTCAGGTCCTTTCTGTTTTTTACTTAATAAGTCTGGCTAAGGGTTTATCACATTTGTTTATCTTCAAAGAACCAGCTCTTGGTTTCATTGATTTCTTTCTTTTTCTTTCTCTCTCTCTCTCTCTCTTGTGTGTGTGTGTGTGTGTGTGTGTGTGTGTCTATACATTTATTTCTGCTCTAATCTTCAGTATTTCCTTCTTTCTATTTACCTTGGGTTTTGTTTGTTCTTTTTCTAGTTCCTTTAGGTGTAAGGTTAGATTTTTTTATTCAAGCTTTTTCTTATTTCTTGAGGTAGGTAGGCCTGTATTGCTATGTATTTTCTTCTTAGAACTTCTTGTGCTGTGTCCCAAAGATTTTGGGCCATTTTTGTTTTCATTTTCACACATGTGTATTTTATTGTCTTCCAAATGCAGGTGCTAGAAAGGAAGCAGAGATGATTGGTTCTATAACTAGGGCTTGTAAGAGATGTCCAAAAGTAGTATCACTCAAATCATAGTTTATATACCTTCAAAATAAAATAGAAAGTCATAAGACTTTGTGAAGGATGTTTGGAACAGCAGTTGACTACTAATATGTATTGTTCCCTTTATCCCAATCACAAGAATTATACATAGACCAGTTTAAGACTACTGCTAGAATCCATCTCTAGAGTGAAATAAAATAACATGTTTATGAAATTGTATTCATATGTGTTGGATTGAAAATGACAAGTGCTATATACAGTATAGGGTAACTTTGGAACCAGGTTAAAAGAACAGAATAGTATCTTTTGATACTAGTGGTTCCATTGCTAGTTTCCATTGTTTTTTAAAATGCTTCCAAGTGTTTTCTAATCCACAAATGTTTTCATCTCTACCCTGTCACAATGTAATTATTTGAGTGTCTGTCACCCCTTCATATTCTAGTGTAGTAAAAATCAGCAATCTTGAGGGCAGGAGTGGAGAACTGAAGTGTTGTTGTTGTTGTTGTTGTTACAACCCATTACCTTGTTCCTCTGGCACATGCTGAGACATGCTGAGACATTGCTCACATTTTATTGCTCCCACCAAGTCTTAGACTTTTACCTATTTGTTCTTTGGTTGCTTTTCTTCAACCATTTTGAATTAAGGCATTGACTTCTTATATTGTCATGGCCACCTCCTTAAGTTCCTTATTTCTCTTTAACTTTCAATTATGTAACAAGAATAAAAACTTAACTATTATTTCTTTCTTTCTTTTAAAACAATACAGGGCAATCTAGAGCAGCCATGATACCACCCAAGCATCCACGGCAGCCTAAGGGAACTTTGGATGATGCTGTTGTCTTTAGTGGGAAAACAGATGAAGAAACACCTAATGCTTCCCAACCTACACCACCCCCACTGCCAAAGAAAACGATCATAAGAGCCAATACAGAACCAATCCCCAAAGATCTCCAAAAATCCATGGAAACAAGTCTTTGTGTAATGGCTAATCCCACCTATGATATCGACCCCAACTGGGATGCCAGTAGTGCTGGCTCTTCCATCAGTTATGAACTCAAGGGACTGGACATTGAGTCTTATGACTCCTTGGAAAGACCTTTGCTCAAGGAGAGACCTGTCCCCTCAGCAGCAAACAGTATCTCCAGCTTAACCACTCTCAGTATTAAGGATAGATTTTCCAACAGCATGGAGTCCCTATCCAGCCGGCGTGGTCCCTCTTGCAGACAGGGCCGAGGCATACAGAAGCCACAGAGACAAGCACTTTATAGAGGACTTGAGAATCGGGAAGAAGTGGTGGGTAAAATCCGAAGCCTTCATACAGATGCCTTGAAAAAACTGGCTATTAAATGTGAAGACCTCTTCATGGCTGGACAGAAAGATCAGCTCCGTTTTGGGGTGGACAGCTGGTCAGACTTCAGGCTAACTAGTGACAAACCGTGTTGTGAGGCAGGTGATGCAGTTTACTACACAGCTTCATATGCAAAAGATCCACTTAACAACTATGCAGTCAAGGTAAGAAAATATTATAAATTTGATTTTAATCTTACCCAACACACTGTTATTGGGATGGGTCTGTTCTTTCCTCCATTCTTTTATTCAGCAAAAAGTTATTGATCATCTACCTTACACCAGATATTATAATAAGCAGGGGAGTTACTTACTATCTAAAGGGGAAAACAGATATGTTAAGAGACAGACTTACAGTATACTGTATTGCTAAGATAGAGGAAAACAGAATTCTGGAAGCTTAGAAGGACTTTAACCCAAACTTTAGAGGTCAGAGAAGTCTTCTGAAAGTAGCTAATCCTTGAGCTGTGATTGTTTGCGAAGGCTACCTATACAAATGGGTCTGTTATGTCCCTTCCACTCCATGTTTCTGTCTTTATTCTCTAGCAAATAAGAGACACTGGTCTGCCCCTGCTCTATAACTGTTCTGCTTCTTGGGGAGACATTTTTACAGAAGAAGGTAACCAGTATTTGTTGATGTGCCAGGAACATTATTGGTGTTACATAATTTGATCTTCACAACAAGTTTATGAGGTTAAGATCTTTTTATCCATGTGACGGATGAGGAAAATAAAAGATAGGTGAGCTTACTTGCTTAGGGTCACACACAATTAGTTGAGCTGGGATATGCACACAGATCTCTCTGACTCCATAGCCCAACTTACTTTATCCATTATGTCACATATTAATTTCTTAACTGTAGATTGCCCATTCCAGACAAACCACCTCTTCACAAAAGCTAAAAATATTAACATTAAGAATTCTTGCCCAGTTACATTCACTGTAAATAAGCCATAGGCTTTGTCAATGTAACAAATAAAGCATGATCTTTGTTACGTTTCCATTTTCATTTGTCTCAAGCTATTTTTTTTTTATTTCTCTGGATTTCTTCTTTGACCCATTGGTTGTTCAGTAGCATGTTGTCTAATCTCCACAAATTTATGAATTTCCCAGTTTTCTTTGTGTAATTTTTGTGTTAATTTCTAGTTTCATACCATTGTAGTCAGAAAAGATGCTTGATAAAATTTCAGTCCTCTTAAATTTATTAAGACTTGTTTTTTGTCCTAACATGATCTGTCTTGGAAAATGTTCCATGTGTGCTTGAGAAGAATGCGTATTCCATTGCTTTTGAATAGAATGTTGGGTATATATCTGTTAAGCCCATCTGTGGGCTTATGTGGTCTAATGTTTCATTTAAGGCTGACGTTTCCTTGTTGATTTTTTTTTGGGGGGGGGGTCTGGATGATCTATCCATTGATGTAAGTCTCCTAGTATTATTGTATTGTTGTCAATTTCTTCCTTTAGGTCTGTTAGTATTTGCTTTATGTATTTACGTCCTCTTAATGTTAGTTGCATAAATGTTGACAAATGTTACAGCCTCTTGTTGGTTGATCCTTTCATCGTTACGTAACTCGTTTCTTTGTCTCTTATTACAGTCTTTGTTTCAAAGTCTATTTTGTCTGATGTAAATTAACATTCTAGCTTTCTTTTGGTTTTCATTTGCATGGAATATCTTTTTCCATCCCTTCACTTTCAGTCTTGTCCTTACCTCTAAAGTGGGTCTCAGGGTGCCTGGGTAGCTCAGTTGGCTAAGCGTCCTACTTTGGCCCAGGTCATGATCTTGCAGTTTGTGGATTCAAGCCCCATGTTGGAGGGCTCTGTGCTGACAGCTCAGAGCCTGGAACCTGCTTTGAATTCTGTGTCTCCCTCTCTCTCTGTCCCTTGCCTGCTCATGGTGTCTCTCTCTCTCTCTCTCTCTCTCTCAAGAAATAAATAATAAAACATTAAAAAAAATTTTTTAATAAAGTGGGTCTCTTTAGACAGCATATAGATGGGTCTTCTTTTTTTTTTTTTTTTTTTTTTTTTTTTTTTATCCATTCAGCCACTCTGTGTCTTTGGATTGGAGAATTTATCTATTTACATTTAAAGTGATTATTGATAGGTCTGTGCTTATTGCCATTTTGTTTATTGTTTCCAGAAAGACTGTTTTTGTAGGTCATCTGTTTCTTCTCCTGATCTCTTACTTTGTGGTTTCTTTAGTGCTATGCTTATTTTCCTTTCTCTTTCTTTATTGTGTTTTTGTTTTATGGTTACCATGAGCTTGCATATAACAACTTATATCTATAAGTCTGTTTTAAGTTGGTTACAGCTTAAGTTTCATCCCATTGTAAAGCTCAAAATTATTCTTCCCTCCACACATTTTGTAGTTTCTTTCATTTTATGTTTTTGATGTCACAGTTAA
Organism: Lynx canadensis; assembly: GCF_007474595.2. Taxonomy (NCBI): domain Eukaryota; kingdom Metazoa; phylum Chordata; class Mammalia; order Carnivora; family Felidae; genus Lynx; species Lynx canadensis. The sequence continues at coordinate 29,828,327 of NC_044308.2, read as the reverse complement.
CATCTTTTTATTTTGTGCATCCCTTAACCAATTGTAATCATAATTATTTTTACTAGTTTGTTTTTCTTTTTTTAAAAATTTTTTTTAATGTTTATTTTTGAGAGAGAGAGAGACAGCGTGAGCAGGCAAGGGGCAGAGAGAGAGGGAGACAGAATCCAAAGCAGTCTCCAGGCTCTGAGCTGTCAGCACAGAGCCCTCCAACACAGGGCTCGAACCCACAAACCATGAGATCATGACGTGAGCCAAAGTCAACACTTAACTGACTGAGCCACGCAGGCACCCCACTAGTTTTGTCTTTCAATCTTTATACTAGTCTCATAAGTGATTGATCCCTACCTTTACTATATATTTACTTTACAAGTGAGATTTATTCTTTAATATGTGTTCTTGTTACTAATTAGTGCACTTTGTTTTCAACTTAAACAACTTCCTTTGACATTTATTGTAAGGCCAGTTTAATAGTGGTGAACTCCTTCAGCTTTTGCTTGTCTGAAAAACTCTGTCTCTGCTTCACTTCTGAATGATAACTTTGCTAGGTAGAGTATTCTTGGTTGGGAGGTTTTTTTGTTCGGTTGGTTGGTTGGTTTTTTGGGGTTTGGTGAGTTTTTTTTAGCACTTTGAATATGTAGTGCCACTCCCTTCTAACTTGCAAAATTTTTGCTGAAAAATCTGTTGAGAGTCTTATGGGGGTTCCCTTGTATGTAACAAGTTGTTTTCCTCTTGCTGTTTTTAACATGTTGTCCTTTAACTTGACATTTTAATTGTAATGTGTCTTGGTGTGGGTATCTTTGGGTTCCTCTTATTTGGAACTCTGGGCTTCCTGGATGTCAATGTCTGTTTATTTCCACAGGTTAGGGAAGTTTTCAGTCATTGTTTCTTCAAATAAGATTTCTATCCCTTTCTCTTTTCTTTTTCTCAGAGCACTATGATGCAAATGTTAGACTATGTGATGATCTCTACATCCCTTAAGCTATCTTCATTTTTTTTTCTTTTTTATTTGTTTGGTTTTGCTGCTCTGATTCAGTGAGTAACACTGCCTTATCTTTGAGTTGACTGATCCTTTCTTTTGCTTCATCTAGTCTGCTACTGAACCTGTCTCATGTATTTTTCCATTCAGTTATTGTATTCTTCAGCTCTGTGGCTTCTGTGTGGTACTTTCTTATATTTTCCATCTCTCTGTTGAAGTTCTTTGTGTTCATCCATTTTTCTCCCCATTCATTATAACCATTACTTTGAACTCTTTATCAGGTACATTACTTATCTCCATTTCATTAAGGTTTTTTGTTTTTGTTTTTTTGTTTGTTTTTTTCTGGAGTTTACTTGCTTTTTTCATTTGGAACATATTCCTCTCTTTTTTCAATTAGCTTGAGTCTGCGTTTCCATACAGTAGATGAAACAACCACCTCTCCCAGCCTTAAAGGAGTGGCCTCATGTAGATGAACCTTGTCATTCAATCCTGCCTCAGATCTTTGTCATCTCTCAAACCTTTGTGCCTGTTCAAGCAGGCTATTATATTTTTAATAGCTCCCAGTAGTTGAGAATATGCCAAGACCCATCAGTGTCCCAAGGGGGAGAATCTCAGCACCTAGACTCAGGCTGACTGAAAGCCAGACCCTCAGGCATCAGCTTTTAAAAATAGGCAAATATAAAAAATAAAAATAAGGGCGCCTGGGTGGCGCAGTCGGTTAAGCGTCCGACTTCAGCCAGGTCACGATCTCGCGGTCCGTGAGTTCGAGCCCCGCGTCGGGCTCTGGGCTGATGGCTCAGAGCCTGGAGCCTGTTTCCGATTCTGTGTCTCCCTCTCTCTCTGCCCCTCGCCCGTTCATGCTCTGTCTCTCTCTGTCCCAAAAATAAATAAACGTTGAAAAAAAAAATTAAAAAAAAAAAATAAAAATAAAAAAATAGGCAAATATATATAATCCTGCAGGACTGCAAACATACGCAGATCTGGAACAGGTGCCCTCTGGGAAGCAGGTACAGAAACCCAGGCTCTAGACAAGAGTATAAGTTTTTTTCTGTGTGATACTGGTAAACTGGAGCATGGCAGAGAGAAAGCACCAACATGGTGTCCATAGCCTATGTTCCTGGAGACCAACTCTACAGGCCACTAAATATGTACCAAACCTGAAGTCTGCCCCTCAGGCCAAAGTTCCAGAACAAGCAAAGAGGACTTCTTCACAGAAAGACTAGGGAGTGTACGACCACTGTCTGTGCAGTGCCCTGAGTGGAAACCTGCCAAGAACTATCTCTCTGCTATAGTCCTAGGGGACCCAGGATGCAAGCCCCCTGGCCACCAGAGCCAGGTGATCAAGGAGCATTTTCTGGACAGCAGCCATATAAACTGGGGCACCAGACAAAAACCAGGGCACCAAATGTGTGTACAGCTCCTGTCCAGGAGACACTGGCACTCTGGGGCATGGCAGAGGGTGAGTAGGAATATAGCACCCTCTCTCTGAGGTCTCTGGAAAGGTGTATGGTCAGCCCCATGATTAGCTAATAGGCCTTCTTCACAGAAAGACCAAGCTCCTGGGTTTGCTACCTCTTGCTCTGCCCTGGGGTTGGTAGCTGTTTAAGACCTTTTTCTCCATTGGTTACAGTCCTGTGAGACCCATGAACCCCACTGACTGCCAGAACCAGATGACAGAGAGGTGTTCCCTGACAGCAGTCACAAAACTTGGGGTGTCAGACAGGGGTATAAGCTTTTTTCTGGGTGATACCAATTATTACAGTCCTATGGGACCAGGAACACAAACCCCCCCTGCCTCCAGAGCCACGCAGTCAAGAGGCATCCCCTAGACAGCAGCCATAAAAATCAGGCCACCAGACACACATAAAAGCTCATTCTTTGGGATACTAGTGCCCTGGAGCCTGGCAAAGGGAGAACATAAAGATCATACCTACTAGTCTTTGTCTCTGGAAAGTGTTCCAGCAGGCTCCTAGTTGTATGTTTCAGATTAGATGTCTGCCACTCCACTGGTGCTTTAGCCTCACACCAGTGCTTTAATATAAGCATTTGAGCCTCCTTCACTTTAAGGCAAGGCACAGTTGGCTGCTTCTTGGGTGGGTAAGTCCCAGCATGTAGGCCCTTTAAGAGCGGTTTCTCAGATTGCCACAGTTTTGTGGGTCTCAGGACACAAGCCCTGTTGGGTTTCAAAGTTACATGTTTTAGAGGCTTGTCTCTCAGGTGTATGTCTTAGAAGTTGGGATGCCAGATGTAGGATTTAAATCCCTCACTTCTGAGGGAGAAGCTCCAGGTTTTGAGTTCTCTCCCTGTTATGGGGATACTGCACCAGGGGTGGATTTTATGGCAAGGTTGTGTCCCATTCTCTCCTATCCATGTCAATGTGGTTTCTTCTTGTTTGCCCAGTCCTCACCCAGCCAGCCTTTGGATTTTTTTTAAAGAGGAAATTGTTAGTAGAGAATAGACTTTGAAGTCCAAAAGATCCTGGGTTCAAGTCCTGGCTCTGCTACTTACTAGCTTTGTCACAAATTGCTACTCTGAGTCTCAGTTTCCTTAGCTTTGGGTCTGTTTGGCTAAAAGAGAATAAAACATCCCTGATAAGTATTCACTCCTTTCCCTCTCCCTAAGTGTCTTCCCTAGGCTACTTTAAAAGGGTAACAATCATTGAGCCTCAATTTCCTCCTCTTTCAGATGTTTACAATGATAATCTGTGGGATTGAGGTTAGGATCAAGGGAGCTAATGCATGTGAAAGAGCTTTTTAAAACACAGAGTTCTAGGTAAATGCGTTATGTTCTCCATTCCCATAGTCCCTTTTTATTGATTCTATTTCCTGGTTCAAAACCAATTAACATATCTAAATGACTTTTACATGTTAATTTGGCTTGGAAAGACCAGATGGTGTCTTAGGAAATTAATGGATAAGGTAAACAATTGGCCTTACCTGTCTATCAAGACAGAATACATATTTGGAGCAGACCTTCAACTGCTGTCTGCAGCTGCAGTGCCCTTACCACTTAACTGTCTGGTGGTGCTAGCAGAGTGACCCTAGGCCCCAGCCCATACTTTGTAAATTAAACTGAGGGATAGACTGGAGAGAGAGGAGCTGGATTTTAGTTAATACATAACTGTTGAGTCTAAAAAGGCATTTTGAGATTCTGTGTAGCACTCAAGAGCTGTTAAGTCAATTGGGGTTATGGTGCCTTATCTATCTTGGGCTTTTATTGCTACAAGATCACCAATCCAGGATGAGTACCTATTTCAGAACAGGGCATTGAACTATCTGTTCTTTCAAAACAATGGAGAAGTAGGGCTTGACTAACTTTATGTATTATTGCGTGCAATCTTGTCTCTTTCCCAAATCAATGGTGTAGTATTGATTTCTTGGCTTGTAATGATGCAGAAGCAATCTCCAAAGAACAGGTGGCAAGTGGTTATACACTGGGAGTTGTTGGCAGGTTTGGGAAAGGACGTTTTATACTAAATGGTGAATATAAATGTGTCTTTGAAGACTGTTTGGGCATTTCTAGAAGTACCCAATTGATTGTACAACCTTAGAGGAATAAACTACCAGGACACTGTGAACCCTACCTTTGCAGAGGTAAGCAAAAGAGACCAGCAGTTGGCTCACACAAACAGGTTTTTACTGTTTGTCTTCTTAAAATATCCCTTCCCATACTGATGGAATTTAGAGTGGCTAACAGGTTTGACTGTCTCTTGAAGAGACTAAAAGGTCTTTAAAACATTGCAAAAGGAAATCAGTGCTAGAATTCAGCAATTTGAAAGCCAAAGGATGCTATCCCCTTAAATGCCAAGTCCGCTGCAGTGATAAAAGTACAAAGGTCTTTACTTTGGGTGTTGTCTTAGTTTGTTCAAATTGCTGTAACAAAATACTATATAGATTGGGTGGCTTAAACAATAGAGTTGAATTTTGTCACAGTTCTAAAAAGTGGAAAATTCAAGATAAAGGTTCTGGTTGATTTAGTTTCTAGTGAGAGTTCTCTTTCTGGTTTGCAGATGGCTGCCTTCTCCCTGTGTCCATACATGGCCAAGGGGGGGATGGAGGCTTGGTGTCTCTTTTTCTAGGGATACTAATCCACATCAGGCCGCCTCCTTGATGACCTTAATTACCTCTTTGTAGGCCCTATCTCCAAATATGGTCCAAATGGGGGGTTAAATTGTGTGTTCAGAGACTCAGTTTCCAATGTTGGGGGAAGGTGCACACTTCTAACACAACAGAAAGCAATTTTCAGACACCAAAAGGGCATCCTACAATTCACCGTGATTCAACTTACCTACCTGGAGACAGCACCATGTCTCTCAGGTTAAGGGTTCAGTCTACCAGACTGCCACCTTCTACAAACAGCAGACACCAGTCACAAACCCAAGTCATTACCTGTGCTTCTGACCAACTGGCTGTAAATCAGAGATTCCCACAGCCCCCTCCTTGGGTTCGAGTAATTTACTAGATCATCTCATAGAATGCAAAGAAGCATCTTACTAGATCACCAGCTTATTATAAAAGAATATAACTCAAGAACAGCCAGATAGAAGAGATGCATAGAGCAAGGTGTGGGGAAAGAGCACAGAGCTTCCATGTTCTCTCCATGTGCACCACACTCCCCAAATCTCCATGTGTTTACCAATCTCTTCAAACTCTGTCCGTTTGGGGTTTTATGGAGGGTTCATTACATAGCCATGATTGATTAAATCACTGATGATTGGCTATTGATTCAATTTCCAGGCACTTTCTCCATGGAGATTGGGGTGGGACTGAAAGTTGCAGCCCTTCAATCATGAGGTTGGTTCCCCTGGCAACCAGCCCCTTCTTTCAGTGGGGTCCATAAGTCACCTTATGAACATAGTAAGAGACACCTTTGTTGCTCTCAATACTTACAAAATTCCAAGGGTTTGGGGAGGTGTGAGTTAAGAACCATGAATGAAGACCATATATATTTGAGAAATATATTCTGGTTATCTGGATGACCTTTTCTTATAAATCACAGTATCTCAGGGGTTAGCACTTAACATACTAATTTTGGGACTCAGAATTCAGTCTATAGCATTCTGTCCCTGGCACCCCAAAATTCATGTTCTTATCACATGCAAAATATATTCAGTTCATCCCAACAGACCCAAAGGTCTTGACTCATTCAAGCATCAACTCTCAAGTCCAAAGTCTGATCTAAATATCATCTAAATCAGATATGGGTATAACTCAAGGTCTGATTCATTCTAAGGCAGATTTCCTCTCTAGCTGTGACCCTATGAAACTAGCCAAGTTATGTGCTTCCAAAATACAATGGTGGTCAGTAATTCCACTATTGGGTATTTGCCCAAAGAAAATGAAAACACTAATTTGAAAAGATCTGTGCACCCCTGTATTTATTGTAGCATTATTTACAACAGCCACGATACAGAAGCAGCCCAAGTGTCTGTCAACAGATGAATGGATAAAGAAGATGAATATATACACCATGGAATATTACTCAACCATAGAAAAGAATGAGATCTTGCCATTTGTAAAACATGGATGGAGCTAGAGAGTATAATGCTAAGTGAATAAGTCAGAGAAAGACAAATATATGATTTCACTTGTATGTGGAATTTAAAATAAAAACACATGAACAGACGATAAAAGAGACAAACCAAAAAACTCTTAACTACAGAGAACAAACTGGTATTTGCCAGAGGGAAGCTGGGTGGGGGAATGGGCAAAATAGGTGAAGGGGATTAAGAGTATGCTTACAGTGATGAACAGTGAATAATACATAGAATTGGTGAATCATTATACCATACACCTGAAACTAATATAACACTATGTTAACTAAAAGTTAACACTGTGTTAAAAAATATGATGGTGGACAGGCATAGGATAGACAATTCCATTCTAAAAGGGAGAAATAGAAGGGAAGGAAGGGATGATGGGTCTCAAGCAAGTCCAAAACCTAGCAAGGCAAATTCCATTAGATATGAACACTCACAAATGATCCTCTTTGATTCAGTACTGGCAGCATTGCTCCCATGGCTCTGCTAAGCACCCTGCTCCTCCAGCTCTTTGTAAGGGCCCTGCCCACACTGCCCTCTGTGAGGCCCCATCCACATGGCTCTCTGCCGAGGCAGCCCTACCCTTTGAAACCCAGGAGGAAACAGTCTTGTCTCTTAGATTTGTGATGGGAGTAACAGCCCTGACAATCTCTGAAACACCTTCAGGGTCATTCTTCCCTTTCCTTAAAGAATAATGCACCTTCACAGCTCTATGGATGAGTTATATAGAATCCAAGAAGTCTGACAACTTTCCTTCACTCCATCCTGCTTCTTCTGTCCCTTTAGTTCAAACTAGCAGTGTCTTTTCTGGTGGAATCCTTTCTCATTCTGGCTTCTCCTGAGATGACTGATTAATAAGTCCATGAGTCATACCCCTGATCTCTTTAGAAAAATGGTTATTCAGTCACACCCCTTAGAGTTCCTTTTAGAACTAGCTTTCTTGTTTGTTGCAGTATGGATAGGCTGAGAATTATCCGAATCTTAAAGTCTTGGTTCCTTTTTGCTTAACAATTCTTTCTTCAACTTCTCTCTCCCTTTTTGCGTTTTTACTGTAAGCAGTTAGGAGGAAATAAGCTGCTGCTTGACCACTTTGCTTAGAAATCTCAGCTAAATATACAGTTTCATTGTTCACAAGTTCTGCTATCCACAAAATTCTAGAACATTTTAGCCAAGTTCTCTGTCATTTTATAATTTGTCCAGTTTCTGATAGCATGTTCCTCATTTCTGTCTGATTCCTCACCAGAATCACTCTTAATATTCATATTTCTAACAATAGTCTCTTCATGATTATCTAGGCTTTTTCTGTCATGAATCTCAAAACTCTTCCAGCTTCTACCCAATTCCAAAGCTGCTTCTACAGTTTTGGGTATTTGTTACAGTGGTACTCTACTTCTCAGTACAAAAATTGTAGTCTGCTCAGGCTGCCATAACAAAACTGACTGGATGGCTAAACAGAAATTTATTTTCTCCCAGTTTTGGAGACTGGAGGACTCTCTTCCTGGCTTGTAGACAGCTACCTTCTCACTGTGTCCTCATGTGGGGGTTAAAATGGGGGAAAGAATATGTCATATTAGGAGTTAGGGCTTCAACATAGAAATATAGGGAGGACACAATTCATTCCATAGCTTTATTCTGTTTTTCATACAGTGTGAATAGTTTTATTAGTTGTATTTGTCTTAAGTAAATTGCTATTATCACAACACATAATAGAGAAAAGTCAATTTGGAGTTAGCTGACATGGGTCAGAATCAGTCTCTGCGTATCCCCAAGTAAGTCATGGTTTTCACATGAATGGATACTACCTGCTCTACCTACCTCATAAGAGTGTTCTTTTCTTAATGTTTATTTTTGAGAGAGACAGAGTGCAAGCTGAGTAGGGGCAGAGAGAGAGGGAGACACAGAATCTAAAGCATGTTCCAGGCTCTGAGCTGTCAGCACAGAGCCTGATGTGGGGCTCGAACTCACGAACCACAAGATCATGACCTGAGCCAAAGTTGGACACTTACCCAACTGAGCCACCCAGGCACCCCCTCATAAGATTGTTCTAATGCATATGTTTTTATGTAGTGAAACCCCTTTCCAGACTATACATATACAATAATGCATTATTATTAACAATACTGAAAAGTTAACTGCTCAACATTTTTTAGACCACTCTTTATTCTTTTTTAAAATTAGGCACTGGTCTGAGTATATTTAGGTAAGTTCTGTCCTTACATGTTTTATTTCTCATTACTTCAAAGATGTAAACATTTTTACTTAAAATTAGGAGAGAAAACTACTAAATGCTAGCATCCTCAAGATTTTTAGCACTGCCAAAAATTGAAAACAAACTGGGTGTCTGATATTAAGGAAACAATTTAATAAATTATGACAATGCCCAATGGAGTCTTTGTGGCCATTAAATGGTAATTATGAAGACTCTAAAAAAATCATGAAAAACAGTTTTTGTAAAATGTCGCATGAAAATAACAGAATACCAAATAGTATGATCATAACTTTTTAAAAACTGACTTACAAAATGGTAATATGCAAATAATTCCTGTTAGAGTGGCGATAATTATAGGTGATTTTGATTTCGTTTTGTTTTTTAATGGTGGCATAATGTCTTTTTGATTAAAAAAAAAACAAGGAATTGGAGATTTTAGATCATTTGATACTGAGTCCTTGAAGGCAGACACCCCAAGTTATTCATCCCTATAGTTGCATCCTCTAGCACAAATCACAAGTAGTTCTTATATCATGCCACCCAGCCCTACACACACTAGTTCCTCTGTCTGGACTGCACTTCTGGGAATAGCACTGTCATCTACAGGTGACCTATTTCTGTATCACCCAGGGGTCCTCATTAGAAATATACTTTTGTCAGGGCTGCCCAGGTGGCTCAGGCAGTTAGGAATACGACTTTTGATTTCGGCTCAGGTCATGATCTTGCAGTTCATGAGTTCAAGCCCCACATTAGGCTCTGCACTGAAGTGCAAAGTCTGCTTGGGATTCTCTCTCTTCCCTTCTCTCTCTCTGCCACTTCCCCATTCACACTGTCTGTCTGTCTGTCTCTCTCTCTCTCTCTCTGTCTCAGAATAAATAAATAAATTTAAAGTATATATATATATACTTTCCTCAGCCGCATCCCATACCTGCAGAATCAGAATCTCTGGAAGTGAGGCCTGGGAAACTGCATTGTTAACAAGCACCCCAGGTAGCTTTAGCATTTAGCATTAGACAGCATTATATTCTATCCGAAATAGTATAGTGTACATAATGGGCATTCAACAAATATTTCTTGGCCTTTTGGCAAACATTTACTGTATAAAAAATTGTGATATCTGTGTGGATTTATAGAAGTACATGTGAACAAAACAAAGCCTCACCCTCAAGGAGCTTATATTCCAGTGGGAAAGACAAAGGCATAAATAACTCTTAAACAAGATAAATTATAATGAAGGTTCAGAGTGGTATGCAGAAATGTAAAGACGAATGACAATTAATGAATGAAATAAGTCATTGTTAACATTATCACAGGGCCAATAAAATACGGCCTTTTTTGTCCACAGTGCAGGAAGAGAATATTGAAAAATTTGGCTATGGAAAGATTTGGGACCACATTTAGAGCTTTGAATGATGAGTTCAAAAAGTTAGACTTTATTTTTGTGGGTTTTTTTTATGTTTATTTATTTTTGAGAGAGATAGAGCGTGAGCAGCGGAGGGGCAGAGAGAAAGGGAGACAGAATCTGAAGCAGGCTCCAGGCTTTGAGCTGTCAGCACAGAGCCCGACACAGGGCTGAAACTCACGAACAGCGAGATCATGACCTGAGCCAAAGTCGGAGGCTTAACAGACTGAGCCACCCAGGTGCCCCAACTTTATTTCATGTTTTATGGGAAGCCACTAAGGATTTTTAAACAGGGGAATAATATAATATCAATGATTTGGGGGGGGGGGGAAACTATAGTGAAATGATTTTGGAAGAAAACTATGATAGAAGAGTCCAGAAAGGAAGCCAGTCATGATGCTATTGCAGTAGTCCAGGTAAGTAATAATGAGCCACTGGACAGTGGGAAAGAAGGGGCAGGTGGTAAAAGAGCTGAAACAGTTGGTAGGACCATGTCTGGTGAAAGGCTGGCTGTAGGATGAGAGACAGCCCCAGGAGGAGGGTGCCATCAACTGAAATATAAGTCAGAAAAGCCAGAAGATGAGCTCTTTGTGGAGCATGCCTCTAGGACATCCAGTGCTAGAGAAATGCTGTAGCCAGACAAAAATGTAGGTTTGGTACTCAAAAGGGAGATCAAGACTAGAAATATGGTTACCCAGTCTTCTCGTAGACTTGATTTAGTTCAAACTTTGAGGAATGTATGCTGTTATAGTGGCAGAGTCTATAACATCAAGAAAAGGTCTACACATCTCAGTGACCCAAACAGAAACACAGGAGAAGAAGTAGCAAAGAGCAAGGACCCACCAGTCAGAGTCCAGAATTGCAAAAAGCTTGAACAGCATAAGGAAAAGGCAATCTCTGGTAAACTTTAAGAAAATACAGTCTCAATAATAGTGGGAGCAGATACCAGATGCAGCCAGTTAGAGTAGGGAACAGGGAGGCAGTGAGCACAGCCTACTTTTTTAAGTGTTTTGGTGAAGGAAAGGCCAAATTGATGCCCAGACAATATTTAACCTTCAACTTCTATTTCTGTTTCTTTCATGTCTCCTTTCATCCCCTCATCACCACTTGGTGAGCCGCCACCCAGCAAATCGGACTTGTCTCTGTGGGCTGTGTATTGGCTGGCCTCCAGCCCTTAACTTCCCTGCTCTCTAAATAAAACTTAACATAAATTTAAGCATGAACTTAAAACTTCCCTGCTCTAAATAAAATCTACCTTGCGTTTTCCTCCTTTCAGAGAATCTGGATAGCCACTGACTAAACACATAATCCCCAAAGTAGACTCAGGTCAACTTTAGAAGAGCCAGCACTCATCATTCATCATCATACACAGGCGGAAACTGAAGCCAGAGGATAATAATTATAGTTGCATAGGGTCACCAGCTCCATGGCAGGCTGCCTCCTGACTCCTACATGGAACCTATCCTATCATAATGATACCTGAGTAGTGGACTGGCCCTGCTACTCCTCAGTGTTATCCCTGAATGGACAAATGACGGCCCTTTACCTATAAGCAGAATGGCCAGTTGGTAAAATTATGACTCAGTCTCAATGGGACATTCTTTTTCACTGCTTTTCTGAGGTCTTTTTATAATAAATGGTGCTATGTGAGGCCACATAAGAAATTTGGATGAAATTACTTTGGGGAAGATGATAAAAATCTCACATAAGCAAAAAGTATAAAATTCTGTCTTATTTTTCCAACAGTTCCAAATTTGGGGTAGTATGTATCTTCTCTTTGTAAAGGAGTCTAAGTCTTTGTTCTCAAGGAACAAGCTCACAGAGCCCCATGAAGATGTGCATGTCCCTGTTACAACTGTGGGCTGCTTCCTTCCGTTTTTTTAAATGTTCTATTTATTTATTTTTAATTTTTTTTTAATGTTTATTTATTTTTAAGAGAGAGTGAGACAGAGAGTGAGCTGGGGAGGGGCAGAGAAAGAGGGAGACACAGAATCCGAAGCAGGCTCCAGGCTCTGAGCTGTCAGCACAGGGCCCAGTGAGGGGCTCGAACCCACAAACTGTGAGATCATGACCTGAGCCAAAGTCGGCCACTTAACTAACTGAGCCACCCAGGCGCCCCTGCTTCCTTTCTTCTACCAATGCCAAGAATCTTGTTAGAAGCTTGTAATAAGTGGAGGTGAACTGTGGACACCAGCATCCTTTATTGCATTTTGACTCCACAGAGTCTCTGTTTATCTCATTTGGGTGGATGCTGAGAAAGCAAGACACTAAATGAAAAAGCATTAACAGGAATAACTGGTAGGAATTTACAACTAGTTCAGACTATAGACACAGGCAATTAATTACTGGCTTAGTAATAAGGAAAGAAGTATAGAGGGGAAACACTTCCACTTTCATCCTTCAGTACAAATATGTTCAACATTGAAACTTCACAGAGAGCCATTGACCAGTGGCCAGCTATACACACCCATAGCCATCATAGGTCAGTGCCCACTTCATTTCAGGACTGAATGCATACAGAAATTCCTAAGAGTCTCAACTGGGAATTGGTTTAGGAAGGAAGGGTTTGGTGTACTCGTGTAAATCTGGAATCAAAATGAATTGTCTAGGAGGAAAAGGAAGCCATAGCTTTCATTAATGAGGTGAGAAAACATAGTTGGGAATTATAAGTTGGGATTCAAATTAATTGATTCTTAATCTGGGCCTGAGTCAGTTATTGAACTGCTCTGTACTTCAGTTTCTCTAATGTAAACATCCTGGGTGTCATTCTCTCAGCCTAAATTACTAGCTCGGAAACACGAGTGATTTCATTTTGATCCGCATTGCTGAGTAAGAGCATCAAAAGATTTAATGGGTACATGCTACAAATAAAATAGTAAAATCTTATACAGTTGCCTTTTTGAATTTCTCTCTAGACTCCAAAATGGGTTTCTTGGGCAGATGAATATTTTTGTAGCAACCCAAGCTATAAATTACCTGGCCTACCTGACAGGTCTCATAGCAGATTCCTACAGCATGGAATGCTGACTACCTGGGGCCCAGATGCCATTTATATTTTAAATACTTAATCCATTTTTAATATGTTTGTAACAGCATTGAGTGTGTGGGGATCTTAGCTCTGTAACAGCAAGTAAAGCAATACTCCTTCTAGGTAGATCAAGGATTGAGGTCAATACAGGTAATCAGCCTGTATTCTTAGAGCAAGGTTATACCATATACTGGATATCTATGGCACGTTTGCAGATTTTTGTTTTATGCTGTCTCTCATTTGCAGTTGTGTTTTTGTGTAATGGGACAATATAGTACAGACGGTATAGTGTGTGTGATCTTCAGTGTTTCTCACTTTTGTTCCTCTGCAATTCATTCCCTGCAATACCCATCTCACTGAAGGTTCACTGAGGGGCACTGTAAAATGCATGGTGTGAGATGGAAATGAGACTCCCTACTGATAAAGTGGAAGTAGGCTGAAGGCATCCTAGGCCAACTGGCTCATCAATGGAAAAATAAAAGCTAATGTGGAATATTTTTGAAGGGTCCTAGATTTTGTAATTATTGCTTTCTTTGGGGAAAAGGAGAGAAAATTGAATGGAATGATGAAGAGCACTATCATTTTGTGTAGGTTTGTGCAGGGCAAAACCACTGAGCCTCTAGGGCAGCCTGGACTCGGCAGACAGCCGTCATTGTTCAGAGTTTACTCATTTGCCTGGTCCGGTCATGAATGTTCATTATTCACATTAGTCTGCCATTGCCCCCTCCCCATCACCTTGCCAACTTCCATCTGTTTCATAAAAGCTGTGTATATGCTAGCTTCTCTGAGTAAATAACCTTGTGGCTACACCACATCAGATGTAGCCTTTCTCAGTATTTTGTACAGACATATCAAGCATACACAATGTGCCTTGCTCTGTGGTAGGCCCTACTGATATAAATATCTGCTCCTAAGGCAGACAAAAAAAAAATGTGATATCTGTAATAATAGAGACATATACAAGAAACACAGAAAGGAGGTTTAGGGTAGTCAGTACTTTCTCTCCTTGACAGAACTGACATATGATAATGGCTTTGAAAGGGTAAGTAGGAATCCCTCAGGCGGATGAGGGGTGAAGAGAGGCCCCGATCAGAGAGAACACCTGGCAGGTAGAAGAAACCAGGGGGCTGGCTGCTGGTAGTTCAATATGGCAAAAGTGAAAGAGGGGTGAGAAAGAAGACTGGAAAGGGAGCTAGACCAGGACTTTCTTCTGTGAAGATAATGGGGAGCCACTATGAATTTTAAATAGGCAAGTGATATCTGATTTTTTGAAAGGTGGCTCTAGTGGTCATGTGGAAGGTGTGTTTGAGGGGAATCGTGCGAGAGACAGGGAAACCACTTGGAAATCTTTTGTACTAGACCTGGCAGGTGATAATGGTAGCAATCGATGATGGAGACAAGAGGATAATTTGAAAGGTAATATTTAGGAACAGAATCGATGAAAATTGGTAATTTATTAGATGTAGGAAGTGAAGATGGAGGAGAAATTCAGAGTGAATTTCTTAGCCAGATATTGGGACAGATAACGGCACCATTCACCAAGAGAGGAAGTACTGGAAAAACAGGAGGTTTGGTGGGATGAAGAGTTTGGGTTTGGTTGTGCTAAGTTTAAGGGTCTGTGGTATGGAACAGACACAAGGAGAAATCAAGTAGGCCATTATATAGATGAGTCTAAAGTCCAAGACAAGTCTGGGTTGCAAATATGGAAATCAGCAATATATCAAGACGATTGAAGCCATGAGTTTGCTGAAGAGAGTGTGTCAGTGAGAAAATAGGACAGTGAATAGGCTCCTCCCCCGCCCCCACAAACAACAGCATTCCTTTGGGAAGAAGAGTTAAAGGAGAATGGATAATACCACTCTCTTCAACAACTGATTCATTCCCTAGCCATTTCCTTCCTGTGTTACCAAATGTCCACCTTTTTCCCTACCTCCCCACTTTGTTGCCTTAAACTGGATATCTGCTCTACTCCCCAACATTGAAAGGACAGCAAGATGTACACCCTCTTTACCGGCTCCAGTCTTTGTGGGCATTCTGAAAGGGTCAGTAGTATCAGACACATACACTGTCTTCTTCCCAGATGCTTTTAATGGGGCTCTACAGTCAAAGCTCCCCACACTCTGCTTTTTTTTTTTTAATTTTTTAAATGTTCATTTATTTTTGAGACAGAGAGAGACAGAGCACAAGCGGGGGAGGGTCAGAGAGAGAGGGAGACACAGAATCTGAAATAGCTCCAGGCCCTAAGCTGTCAGCACAGAACCTGACGTGGGGCTCGAGCTCACAGACCATGAGATCATGACCTGAGCCGAAGTCGGACGCTTAACCAACTGAGCCATCCAGGCATCCCCACACTCTGCTTTTTTTTTTTTTTTAAATTTTTTTTTTTCAATGTTTATTTATTTTTGGGACAGAGAGAGACAGAGCATGAACGGTGGAGGGGCAGAGTGAGAGGGAGACACAGAATCGGAAACAGGCTCCAGGCTCCGAGCCATCAGCCCGGAGCCTGACGCGGGGCTCGAACTCACGGACCGCGAGATCATGACCTGGCTGAAGTCGGACGCTTAACCGACTGCGCCACCCAGGCGCCCCCCCACACTCTGCTTTTTAAAAGTTAGCTGTCTCGGTTGAGATTATTATTATAACAAACATAAATGCTTTATAATGGCAAACTTGACTCAAAGGTATGCAGAGCAGTTGCCATGAGCAACACGGAAAATGAGCCCCTGTGAAGTGAATGTTTGAAATTAAACTTTTCAGGTTGCATGTGAGGAACAATTATCAAGCTGTTTCCCTACTAGGATCAGGTTGTATAAGCATTGTATGCTTTGACCTGGGTCTAGGAAGGTCTCAGGAGAGGGTAATTTGGCTCTGACCCTGGAAGCATGGGGTTTTCTTTCACTTTCCAGTAGGTCATTTATCAGTGGTTAAAGGGTTCCCCATTCCACTGTATTTGGAGCTCTGTCTAAATTGCTTCAGGATTTTTCCCAGATAGAAAGTGCTAAGGAGCCATCAGATACTTGTTTGCTCAGTTACTATTAATCAATATTTTTCCTTTTCCTTGTCTGTCCTTACTCATCTTTATTAACTCAGACACTCAATTTCCCCACAAGCCCTTGTTTTTGCAGCAATCTGTTATCCACATTGGTGGGTATGTAGCTACCCCTGGCTGGCTTTCCCTTCTGATGTTCTTCTGGCTTCCTCTGGAGAAGTAGCTCAGGAAGGTGTGCCTTCTCAGTGGGCAAGCAGGCCAGTAGGGTCACTGTGGTGACCTCTTCCTGTTTGTGCTTTTCACAGAAAGCATTTCTTTTGCATGAATTTGGCGTTGTCACCTTCATAGAAGCAGTAACTTGTCCAGAAAGAGGACGTATGGCATATTTTACAAGATTCAACCGTCACGCCCCTGACTTCGCTAGGCTGCAGTTTGCCCAGAAATGACTCCTGGATGGTGATGTGACAGCTCCCTCTAGTGTCACTGTGGCTCGGGCTCTCGCGGGGCTTTGCTTCCCACTCAGAAAGTGTGGACAGTACAGAATCTGTCAGAATTGGTGGCAGTTTAAATAGGTTGTTCCCACGGAGTCAAAACAAATATGAGATGATTTTTCTCCTGTTAAAAAAGAGAATCTTGCATGAAGATATGGGACCATTCCAGCTCCTGTTCTGTTCCTGTTTCAAAATTTGGGGGAGCCCAGAGTCCTGTGGAAATCATTCTTCTTGGGGAGTGGAATCTTTTTGGAAATTCCTGCAGTTCAAGCCAACTGCCCTTTGAGGGAAGAAATGTAAATTCCTTTCAAGAAAGATAAATGAAAATGGGAGGCCAAGGGGAAGTCACTTTGTTGTAGAATAGAGAAAATAAGAGAGGGAGGTAAAAACAACAACCAGCAGGAAGAACCCTGTCCATTTGTTCTAGAAAGAGCATCTTGTTTTCTGAAATAACTTTTGGACTAGAAATTTATCATCTGAAGTCAGGTAATTTTGAGTTTTTTTAAAAACACTAAAGGAGTCAAGTTATTAATATTTGAAAAATGGCTACTATGTGGTACATAGAATAATATAATACTCCTACCTAAATTAACATCATCACAAAGCTCCATAATAAAGATTTGTGAGATACTCATCACATAAGAAATCCTATTTTGGAAATCTCCGTTGGTCTGTATTTTGGTTGTAACTGTTTTCACAGTTATAAACCAGTTAGAAGCCCTAGTATTTTGTTTCCCTCTGTCATGCTCCAGTCTTCTCCCTTTTCCCTTTGCCCTTTAAACTAGAGTGACCCATTATTCTTTGGCCTGTCTACATATTGTAAGATGGGGAGATAAGGAAGTGTCACCTGCTCAGGTCGGCTCTCCAGGCAGGCCATTTTCCTTCAGAGCATCCGCACTGGTTGAGCGATTTATCATTTCTTCTTTGTAAATCACTTTGAACCTTTATCTCAAATTGATCTGTGAAACTAAACATAAATTCTTCTTGTAGTGCCCATGTTCATTGTCTAGTAACACAGCTCTGGGGAATCTTATACAAGTGTGTGTGTCTGTGTGTCAGCAGATACCATGAGGATAACATGAGGAGAGTGGCAGTCACAATGAGAATATCTTCTCTGCTTCTAATGCCAAACCACAGAGTGGCAGGTGTTTTTCAGTGCAGCTTAGCATAGTAAAACCTACAGATTGACCAAACACTTCTGAGAGAGAAGAGAGCCTTATATTGGCCTGTCTTGGGCCAGAACATACTGCCAGTTTGATTTGCTTGTCAGGGCTGACCCTGGCCTGGAGGTCCTGGACATTAGTTCTTCCTCTCTGCCTGCCCTCTACCAAACCTCAGAGAGTCTCACTGCTGGGGCAGGTGGCTCTCAGGACTCAAAAAGAAAGATGCATTTTTCTGTTTTGCTCTCTCTGTTTGAAAAACATGAGGATTCTATAATATTACATCACTTTTAACATTTGCAGGTTTTAGTCATTATCAGTGTTACATTTGTGAAGCTTTGAGATTTATAGATCAACTCTATGGAATTAGTCTCCTTTAATCCTCACAGCTGCTCTGGTGAGGTAGGTTTCAGGATTTTTTTTTAATTTTATTTTTTATTTTTTTAAATTTACATCCAAATTAGTTAGCATACAGTGCAACAATGATTTCGGGAATAGATTCCTTAGTGCCCCTTACCCATTTAGCCCATCCCCCCTCCCACAACCGCTCCAGTAACCCTCAGTTTGTTCTCCATATTTATGAGTCTCTTCTGTTTTGTCCCCCTCCCTGTTTTTATATTATTTTTGTTTCCCTTCCCTTATGTTCATCTGTTTTGTCTCTTAAAGTCCTCATATGAGTAAAGTCATATGATTTTTGTCTTTCTCTGACTGACTAATTTCACTTAGCATAATAGCCTCCAGTTCCATCCACGTAGTTGCAATGGCAAGATTTCATTCTTTTTGATGGCCAAGTAATACTCCATTGTATATATATACACCATATCTTCTTTGTCCATTCATCCATCGATGGACATTTGGGCTCTTTCCATACTTTGGCTATTGTTGATAGTGCTGCTATAAACATGGGGGTGCATGTGTCCCTTCGAAACAGCACACCTGTATCCCTTGGATAAATGCCTAGTAGTGCAATTGCTGGGTCATAGGGTAGTTCTATTTTAGTTTCTTGAGGAACCTCCATACTATTTTCCAGAGTGGCTGCACCAGCTTGCATTCCCACAGGATTTTTTTTATATTGTCTCCTTTATTTAGGGAGACTGAAACCCAGAGACATGCCCATGGTCACACAGTTAGTGGCGGGAGTAAATCCCAGGCCTGCCAAGTTCATTGGTGAGTGCCCTTTCTATAACATGACTGCTAGCGTTTAACTACAGTCTCATTCAGCTAAACTCAGTGGTACATTGACTTTTCAAAGACCAAGGAGTTGGGAACTTTAAACTTTCATTCCAGCCAGTAATGTGATGTTGAGCAAATTATTAAAATTGGAAATGGGGTTAATGGTGTTGTGTGCTATATCCAACTCCTATACAACTAAATGATGACAAGTATAGGGTTTTTAAATACCTGCTGACACATAAATATGAAATACTGCCAACAGTACAGTATAGAAAGAATTCATGCCATGATTGATGAGTATACAGATTTATATATTATACTGTGTGTACTGAGACTTTGAGAACTTTCCAAAGATAATATTTTCTGAAAGATATATGTTTGAACTTGAACTCTGCCTGGGGTTATCTCAGTTTCAAGACTAGATGATGTAGCTGGTAGAAGACTTGAAAAAACTTGTTTTCAGACCTCTTCCCCTCCCTCCCATCGAGAGAAAGAGAGAGAGAGAGAGAGAGAGAGAGAGAGGGAGGGAGGGAGAGGGAGAGAAAGAGAGAAACTTAAAAAAAAACCACTCATTATAATAAATATGTATAAACACAGTGAATGAGAAAGGGATGCTCCTCTCCCAAGGGTACTCCCTTGGGTGGTTTTTTTGTAAATGTTCACTTATTTTTAAGGAATGGGGGAGGGGCAGAGAAACAGGGAGACACAGAATCCGAAGTAGGCTCCAGGCTCTGAGTTGTCAGCACAGAGCCCAATGCAGAGCTCAAACCCGTGGACCGCAAGACCATGACCTGAGCCTAAGTCAGACAGTTAACCAACTCTGCCACCCAGGTGCTGTTTTAGGGGTTTCGTGTTTTTCATTTCTTTTCTTTTTTTTTCTTTCAGTTTTTTCATCATGATAAGTATACTCTTTAATCCTCATCACCTATTTCATACTTTTCTTAATATCTATTTGAATGGAAATCAGAGCATGCCGTTTCTCAGAACTGAGATTCATCAGCATCCTCCCGGGAAAATGTACATTTTTCTTTTTAAATAAAAATAGCTAGAAAATCCTTTTTAAAATTTGCTTCTTTTCTGTATTACTGCAGCAAACAGGCAGTGTGAACATTTCAGAGTGCCTGTTGCTGGGAGGCTTAGATACCTGTGAAATATGGCAGCATATCCCTGCTAAGGATAGAAAATGCACTTCTCAGTTAATAGGCTCGGGGAGAAGCTGTTCTGACCTGGCTGTTATGATCTGTGAACTAGTGTTAGGGACCGAGTCTTCCATTGTCAGCTTCTCTGCACCCTATCATAAGCAGAGTCCATTTAGGGGTACTTTCATTTACTTTTTGCTTTTCTAACCCTGTAAGACTAGAAATAACAATAGTTGCTTTGGTATGTAGAACTTGTTGCCTAGTGTTTGTGATCAAAAAACTCTCCCATGATCCACAACCCCTTAATCAAATTCTTTCTTAAAGGTCTCATTACCTAAATATGGCCTTTCAATAAGGCCTAATGTTAAGGGAAAGCATGAAACTCAAAGTCCTGCCATTGAAATGTTGGTTTTGCTCTGACTAGGTCAGACCAATGATTCTCTCAAATCTTTATTTCTACCCTGCCAGTCATCCATGAGTGCCTGAATTGTGACCAGCACAATGACATTGATTGAAAATTAGGAAAACCCACACTCTATCTGGCCAATTGTGTGTTACTCTCCTGACCAATGACAAAATAAGGTATCCTGGCCCACTTTATTGAGCTATCATATAAGTCTCGGCTGTTAGCGTCTACGGAATGTAAGTGAAAAATTATTTTTGGTTGTTCTATTTTCTAGATGAGGTACAAGGTACAGTAGAAAAAGCAAACTTTGGTGTTAGATAGACTTAGGTTTGCAAACTGGTAGCTCTCTTTGTTGTTTTAATTTTTTTTTAATGTTTTTATTTATTTTTGAGACAATGCGAGAGACAGAGTGCAAACAGCAGTGGGGCAGGCAGAGAATCTGAAGCAGGCTCCAGGCTCTGAGCTGTCAGCACAGAGCCTGACACAGGGCTCAAACTCACCAACCGTGAGATCATGACCTGAGCTGAAGTCGGACACTTAACCGACTGAGCCACTCAGGCGCCCCTGTTGTTTTAAATTCTTAAACTCTCAGCCTACTTTGAAGAGTTAGTGTAAGGACTAGAGATAAGACACATAAAGTGCTCAGCATGTAGATAGCCATAAAAAATGGTTATTATTGCCATTATTACTGTCACTCAGCAAAGGACTACCAAAACCCTTTCTGAAGACTTCACTATAACACTGTTTCTAACCAGTCACCTTCCAATTAATCTTCCTTTACACATCTAAGCCTGGTTATGAAAGTGTGCATTTTATGTTGTTATTTGCTTTCTTCTTTCAGATCTGTAAGAGCAAAGCTAAAGAATCTCAGCAGTATTATCACAGCTTGGCTGTCCGGCAGAGTCTGGCTATCCATTTCAACATCCAACAGGACTGTGGGCATTTCCTTGCTGAAGTCCCTAATCGTCTGCTTCCCTGGGAGGATCCTGATGCCCCTGAAGAGGAAGAGGATGAAATGAAAGAGGCTGAAGAAGAGGTAAAAGGAGAAACTGATGGGAAAAGCCCAGAGCCCTGCTCTGAAACAGAGTCATCCCAGAAAGAAAGCCAGGGGGTCATTAGCAGGAAGCAGAGAAGCCACGTTGTGGTCATCACCAGAGAGGTTCCCTATCTCACCGTGGCTGATTTTGTGCGAGACTCTCTGGCCCAGCACGGGAAAAGCCCTGATTTATATGAGAGACAAGTGTGTCTGCTACTCTTACAGCTGTGCTCTGGCCTTGAGCACCTCAAACCCTACCATGTCACTCACTGCGATCTTCGTCTGGAGAACCTGCTGCTTGTCCACTACCAGCCAGGGAGAACCACCCAGGGCCTTGGGCCTACAGAGTCCAGCCCCACCTCGTCTTGCCCCACAAGGCTCATAGTGAGCAATTTCTCTCAGGCCAAGCAGAAGAGCCATCTGGTGGACCCTGAGATCCTCCGGGACCAGTCCCGCCTTGCTCCAGAGATCATAACAGCCACCCAGTATAAAAAGTGTGATGAGTTCCAGACAGGCATCCTCATCTATGAGATGCTGCACCTGCCCAACCCCTTTGATGAGAACCCAGAGCTGAAGGAGAAAGAATACACTCGAGCAGACCTGCCTCGCATCCCACTCCGCTCCCCCTATTCCCGGGGCCTACAGCAGCTGGCCAGCTGCCTTCTCAATCCCAACCCTTCTGAGCGGATCCTCATTTCAGACGCCAAAGGCATCCTCCAGTGTCTACTCTGGGGCCCCCGGGAGGATCTCTTCCAGACTTTCATGGCCTCTCCTAGCCCAGCGCAGAGGAGCGCCCTTCTCCAAAACTGGCTAGACATCAAGCGAACACTGCTGATGATCAAGTTTGCTGAGAAGTCCCTGGACAGGGAGGGTGGGGTCAGCCTTGAGGACTGGCTTTGTGCTCAGTATTTGGCCTTTGCCACTCCAGACTCCCTCGGCTGCATTGTGAAAACCCTGCAGCACCGCTAGTGTGTCCTGGTTGCTGCTTGTCTTTTGTGTTCACCTTCACGTCGCCCATGCACTTCCCCTTCCTAGTACTCACACAGAATTCAAGGAAAGAAGAGAGACCGACCTTCCATCCCTCTCCAGGAAAAATGAGTCTGCTCAGAAAGCTTACCCACAGTTCCAGATCCAGTCAGAAGCTGGGTCTGTCTTCACTGCACAGAAATTCGATTGGACAGCCGTGCAGTCGCCTTCCATTGGAACACCTTTCACCCTAATTGTCCCCAAATGCAGGTAAAAAATGAAAACGTATATCCTTGAAGGGACAGCTCCTTTAGTATGAACTCATTGAGCTGTGTCCAGCTCCTCCATAATTCTGAAGACCACCTGTCTTTTTAACACCAAGTATTTATTCTCACTAGCAATAGACAGATTTGACCAGTCCTTACTATCATCCACTAAGCTCTCACAACAGATTTTTTTTCTTCCTTAAAGTATCAATAACTGACTCTTACCAGGCAGAACTGCCATCCTTAGCATCAGCCCAGTCTTGTTTCTGGGGACTATAGCCTTTGTTCCAGCAGATAGTAGAAAGACAAGGAGAGATTCCATCCCTTGGGTCATGGATGCATTTTCATTTGTTATAGGCAAGTGGGCGCACCACCTGGAGGATGGCCCTAGCGGTCCCCTCTGCTGCCACTGCCTGATTCTCCTTCACCTCTACTCTGTTCCCACTTGCCAATGAAGTTTGGGTTTATCAACCACTTGTGGCCCATTATAGAACTGACCCAAGGTGGTGTCTCCAATGCCTCTCCAGGGTGAGTACAGTTCAGATCTTATAAATAGCTGGCAGGACACCAGGAGATGATTTTCCACATGTGCAGTTCCCTAGGGGCCACCAGGGGAATAGCTGAAAGTGCTGTCTTTGATTACTGTCAGAGCTGTCGGCGTGGACAGCCAGCGCTGGCGGAACCCAGCTCCCGGTGTGCCCCTGAGCAGTAATTGGCCAGCTTCTTTCTAGCAGTGGCCAGTGTTAACTAGTCTACCAAATGCTGTGGACAGCAGCCGTGAATGAGACGGCTGTCAGTTGAGCTCTGAGATCTGCTTGGAGGGCACGGTGTGCTGGTGAGAGGCCGGAGAGGGGAGGAGGCCACTGATGAGACCGCTGGCCTCCTCCTCAGAACGCTGACCTTTGCTGAAGAGGCTGCCTCCCAGTTGCACTGCACGTTGCTCCTTGGGACTCTCCGAAATGGCTCTGGAGGATGGCTGGCAGCAATTTCAAATGCTGGGGTGGGTGCCTGTGAGCTGTGCACCATACATGGGCTCTGTGCTCCTCTCCTATGAATATATGTGCAATTTTTGTATGTATTGTTTTAACTGTATATTACAGTGTTTATGTGGCAACTTCACCTGAAGCAAGTTCTACAGAAATCCTCCCCTTCTTCCCTTGGCACATACGTGTTTGCGCTAAGAGATGAGTGTTCCTTCCGGGTAGTGGGGGTGGGAGGTGACATGTGTGTGCTTGTTTTCTTCAAAACTGTGAGTATCTGTTTACTTCAACCTTGAAATCCCAAGAGTCACTCAGATGGTGTAAGTGTGTGTACACGTGGGTGCACACACGTGTGCTGGAAGTAGAGGCCAGGCCTCTGAGGGGAACAACCTGTGGCGGGGTTGATGGACACGTTCTCTGCATCTAGTCGGCGAGGGAGCTCTGGGACCCTCCTCTGCCAGCGCAGAGTTCCTTAAAAGCCAAGACTGATTGTGCAGTATTACTTAGATAGCACATTAGTGGCCTTTTGGAAGTTTCTAAACTTTTAACATTTTTAACAGCCTTTCATATGATTCACCTATATCAAAGAGGATCAAGAAAGGAGAAGAATGTATTTTATTGTGATCTTCTTTTGTTTTGTTTTGTTTTGTTTTGTTTTGTTTTGTTTTGTTTTGTTTTGTTTTAAGAAAACGGGACACGTGAGGCTCCAAAGGGAGGATGTCCCTGTCCTCCTGGCCAGCAGTACAGGACTCCCAAGGAAAAGGACTCACTGGCCCACAGGGTCTGGCCTCCTCTAGCCAGAGAGCAGGGCTCTGCCCCGAGGAATGGCCACAGAGGGGGCGTGCCGCTGCAGGCCAGCAGTCCTCTCTGTCTCAGTGTCCTGTGGCCTGGCTGCGCCTTGCCTGGCAGACTGTGTTTAGTTCACCGTAGCATAGCCCATGTGCACATAACTCCTTGCCTAATTAATACACTGAAGTAGCAGCACACAGACCACTGGCCATGTCGGCCAGCACATTCCCCCAGCAGTCCTCCCTCCCCTCCCCCAGACGGTTTGCAGATTGAGACACTTTCTCAATGTCATTCTTGTGGTGCCTTGCCCATGTAAATTTGAATGTTGACTATTTAATGAGGTTTCATATTTAATGAAGAATGTTCCCTGGTCCCTCTATTTGCTTATTGGCTCTCTAGATATCCTCTTTCGTTTCTCTTCTTTTTTATTTTATTTTATTTTGTTTCTGTTTGACTTGGATCCAGTCTTCTTCATTTTAACCCTATGGTATTATAGGCATGGACACTCCCCACTACCGTCATCTTTCAGCACTGGTAAACTGAGCACCTCCTTCACATCAGATTTGTTTAGTACTGTTTTTATATTCAAATTTGTGAAGGCCAAAAGATGAATGCCAACTAGTCAGAGAAGGGCCTCAGGCTTCCCAGGGGCAGGTGGCTAGATTAATTTTTCTCTGAGTGGTGGCTGAGGAATGTGAGGGAGAGGGAAAGGGGTGTTAGTTAGAGCAGAACAGACAAGATAACTGTATTTCTAGACAAGAAGTTCTCCATCAGATGGTCCTTGGAATATTTTTCCAGAATAATGAAATTCAGTCAATCTAATATCATCACAAGTAGTTTTTTACAGTCCCATTTTAATTATAGTAGAATCTTTGAATTCATTCATCAACTGGCAAGAAATCCTACCTTCAGACATCTGTATATACATGAGTTTTGCTTTATGACTAGTATTAGCACTTTATGTTTTCTCGAGTAACATCCAGTTATTGTCTTCAATATTAATTGGAATTTTTTTCTATTCTGTTGAAGTCTGTACTACAGATTCTTCCATTTATATTGAGAGTTTGAACAATTAAGCCATCATTGGGACTTTACCTTAAGCCGCATTGAGCAAGAACAATTTCTCTGACACATTTTGGTGCTAGAGAAACAGGGAAATGGGGGGAGTAGCAAAGACCAAGACTGAATGTATAGCAGAGTGCCTTGTTAGAGTGACAACCTAGTCTTGGAAAGAAGAGAATCCCATGTCCTGCGGAGAGGACTAGGACTACGTGACTTCTCCCACGCCGGCCTGAGGAAGAGCCCCTTTGATAAATGTACACCGACGTGATGCTCAGAAGCTAATTTGTGGAGAATAACTGCAGGATGGGACAAAGAGCAGTTGCAACCTATGGAGTCAACGAAAGAATCCCTAGACGAAGTTAGAATTGGAGGCCAGGACTATAGCAGTCGGCTCCAAGCTTTGCCCTCTGGAGATGAACTGGGTAAAGGTAGACAGGGCCCAAGCACCCATGCTACTGATGTTGGGGCCTAACATATGCTTGTTAGGATTTGAAGAGGCTGAGTAGCCTTCCATTGTCAGATTAAGTGGAGGCCAGTTTTGCTTCCAGACTCGGAAGAAGTTTGTTACCATGGGAAACTGTTAAGCCAAGAGATCTAAACCTCTAGAAATATTAATGATATTTCTGGAAGTAAAACTGTATTTTAAAGTTTCTAGCATTATAAGTTTTCATGAAGGATCTTTGGGGCCTACTACATAGTAGGGCATGGAAAGATTGCACTCAGCTTCCCAAATTTGAATTAAAAATACTTTGATGCTGGGAAGTAACCTGACCTGGTTTTGCTGGTAACCTGCAAATAAGATTTTTCCCTAGATTATACAGACAGTGATCTGAAAAAAATACAGACCAGTCCCAGAAGTCGGGATGTACTTAGGATACTGCCCTATATTCCAAATGATTCTAGATGTTAGAATAAAGTACAAACATACTTGAAGACGAAGGAGAGAGCAACTTGGCTCTCCAGGCCAACTCTGACATGTTTTTTATTTCCCTCGCTAGTTGATAAGGATTGAAAATTCTGGTCCAGCCTAATGAGTGAACAGGATGGCTGCCCACAAAACCAGGTTATTAGTTTTACCTCATTGAAGCTCATATTCTCAGAGGCCCAAAGTGCTGTGCCGAGACAAATCCAAGTGCTGCTCTTGCTGAAGTGTGCACTGAAGTCCAGCTGCCCGTGCTTACGGCAGTGCCCAAAGTCGGGGTTCCATGGACCAAAACTGATGCCACAAGGGAAGCCAGAGGAGCTACAGTGCAAGATCCTAGATAGAGATTATACCAAAGAAATCAAGCCTTTTTGTCCTGATGCTTGAGTTATGACAGATGCCAGAGAAGAAGAACTCACATACATTCCATGTCAAGGTATTTGGCTGATAAAATAATCCATCCTCCAAACAAAGCACCTATCTTTTTAAAATAAGTCCATTTTGTATATTAGGAAAAAAAGAAAAGATGATGGTGATGGTGAAAGTCTGGGACAGACAGTGATATTTCCCAGTAATTAAGGAGAAGGAGCCAGCCCCCGCTCTCCCTGTGATGTGACTGTGGCCGTTGCCCGGACTTCGGTTTGGGAACTTCATCATGTCCGTGTGATTCGGAAAGCTGAGCAATCTTTTCTAAGAGATGTGGTAGTTTCAACAGCTTTGTTTAAAGAGCTCCTGGGAGATTTCTTAACAAATTCTCGTAGTTTTTATAAACCTTCCTACAGAGGTGGTTACCACTCATCACCATCATTTAATATTTATAAGTGCCCAGAATGTACAAGGTGCTATACAGCTGTTACACATCCCCTCTCTGCAGCTGTTTGAAATTAGAGTAGGTTTTTGCATCAGCCACTGCTACAAGCTTCCCCACCTAAGTGGGCTACAGGGGCCTGCGTTCTGGACATCCCATTACGTTTCCTACTCCAGAGAGCCTCTGGGCTCCTTCCAGCTTCTCACCTTCACCCATCCCACTCACCCTCATGCTTTTTTTTTAATCCAGAAAGTTTCAGGGAATCAAAAGAGGTTGGAAATTTTTTAACCTAGCAGAAGTACAGAGTCCTATATTTTGCTACAATTATTATCGTATTATGGAAAATCCACTTTGCCCGTATAGTGTGTGGAAAGTATCTGTGTGTCTGCACTCATGATAACTTGAATGTTGAACAGCCCTATGGCTTCAGGGTAGCATTTTTGAAAGATAAACCACACTGCTTCAGGAAACCTGCTCCAAGTACTACTTGGTTATCCGTTCCCTCACCAGTTTGAAAGTTATGCGTGAACATACTGGGTTGGGATTTTCTGTTGATATGCAGGGCATTTGGGCATGAGATCAGGGCAGAAGCAAGATGTCCTCCTTCTCAGCATTTGAATCATGGCAGTCTTCATTCCAGTCTCACCTTAGTTCCCCATGGCTCTGCCCACACTCTGTATTTGAAAATCTTGTTCTCTTGCTCTTTCCTGGAGCTTTAACCCTCTGCACATTTTAGAGTTGTATAAATCTACCAACGCAAGGTTCCCTCTGTCACCAGGTGGTGCCGCCCTTTGGTTTGCTGTGGTACTTTGCTGTGTTCTCTGTGGCATCATGTTACTGTGTAAATAAATTTGTTTTAATATACACTAAAAACCAGACAAGTGCTTGTTTTTCAGTAACTCTTCCATATTGATGTTCTGGGGAGGGTTTGGTTGCAGATGCCCTCTTGGAGCTTCATCCTCTGCTGACCTGGATGGTATTTCCTGTTCATTCCCTCTCTGACCTGAGAAAAGTAGGCCCAGAAGAGAAAGTGAAGACCATGGGCTTTCCCCAGAGCTCGCTGAAGTCTGCAGGTCTGCTGTGTGAGATTGCCCCCTGGTGGCCAGTCCTCATACAGCCTTCCTGGGCTTGTGCTACATTTTGAGGGGCTTGGTTACCGGACTCTGGCTGACCCTCTCAGTGAAGATCTCAGAGTTGTGCAGACAATAGGAGCAGAGGCAGGCCCTTGTACAGCATCAAGCATCATCTGCTACAGAATTCACATACCTTTTACCTGTACATGAATGTACACATCCGCAGGGCTCTCACAAAGGCAGACAAGCTAATATGCCGACACTTCGGTAGCAGAGAGGCCACCTGGCTTGGGGGGGAAGAGTCAGCAGTTGGCAGTGGTAGCAACAGCTGCCACGTTATTAAGAGTAGAATGGATGGAAGTGCAAACATGTAGGCTCTAAATTTAGACCAGATTTCAGAGCTCTAAACCCTGTACAGTGGACACTATCTGTAGCCCATTGTTTCTGCTCCTCTCCACTAGCGATCACTCTGGAATTTATAGGTACTATTTAAGGCATGTTGCAAAACAGTGGTTGCCAGACTCAAGTTTTGTGTTCTGAGGAGGCAACCCCACATAGGCGTGGCCTCGAAGTTCTCTCTATGTTGTCTGGGAAGGGTTACAACAAAACTCAAGAGACAGTCCCCAGGGACACAGCTCTTCCTGCTGCGACTCTCAGCCTGCTTGCCGGGGAGGATCCTGGGGAGCTGCCCTTCCTAGCTGTGAGCACAGCATACTGGCTTCTTGGGGCAGGGGGAGGGAGAGGGCCAGAGAAAGAAGCAGGCAGTTGGGGCTGTGGGAGGTCACAGAGAGGGCATACCCCAGGCTTGTGTTCCTGTCTAATTCTCTGCTGGCACGAGTGGCCCACCTAAGACTCAGGGCTATGGGCCTGGATGGTGGGGCCAGTTCAAGGTTGCTGTAGCCAGACTCCAGGTGAGATGGAGCAAGGCCAGAGAAAATTGGACATTCTGTCCGTCCACTGGGATCACTTTGTCATTTGGTACAACTTGAGCACCTGGAGAGAAGTCCTGTTGCCCCTCCATCACTTTACCCAGCGTGGGACCCAGCCCTGGGAATATTCCATCAGTGGGTCCTCTGCAAGAGCAGCCTTGGATTCTGCGTTGTCCAGACACTTGAATAGAGTCTTTGGTTTCCATATGCCTGCAGACTGCTTTCAACGCAGATCCAGATTTCTTTCCTACCTGGGATTAACTGGTTCACGTTCCTCTCTGGGTGCCTGGGGCTGTGAGTATGCGCCCTCCGCTCCAGGAGCCCTTTGCCTGCTCTCCAAGGCCCAGCAAATTATGCTTAATTTTAAGTGAGCCTGTGCTATGCAAGGGAAGGAACTTCATTAGTGCCTTAGGAGCCAAGAACTGCAGTTGGCGGATCACAAGTTGCCATTAAGAGCGGCTCAAGGCAATTATAGCTGAAACTTAAAAATTGGATTTCACACAGTGGGGGCAGGAGAGAGTCGGTTGCCAAGATCCAGTTCTCCCAAATTTGCAGAGCTCTGAATGGAAACAGGCTGCCTGGGCACAATCCCTGACTTCCTGGAGATCCCGGATAACAGTACACGTACTATCTGGAAGGTGCATGGAAGCAACCAGAAGGCTGAGTGGTGTTGGTCACCAGTCTCGGCTTGAGAATCAGAGTGGGGCTGGGAAGGGTGCTGGACTGCTGGGGAATCTGCACTCTGGGGACCACAAGCCCAGGGGTAGAGGGGTTCCACGTGTCTGTCAAGAGGGCAGAACTCAGCTCTCTCACTTGAGCTGGAGTCCCAGAACCGGGGATCAGAAGTCAAGACAGTGAAAACTTCCAGACCTGCAGCTCATCTTCCACTCCCCCACCCCCCAGCACCTTTGCTCCCCACACCACAGCCGAGTGAGAGCATTAACAGTAGCAGTGGTCAATGCGCACTCCGTTCACTCCATCCTCACCACCACCCCATGAGATGGATCCATTCTGCCCATTTTCCACTCAACTAATCAGAGCCAGGATTTCAACCCAGATCTGTGCCACTTCTG
Source organism: Lynx canadensis (assembly GCF_007474595.2). Classification (NCBI taxonomy): domain Eukaryota; kingdom Metazoa; phylum Chordata; class Mammalia; order Carnivora; family Felidae; genus Lynx; species Lynx canadensis. The sequence continues at coordinate 29,797,920 of NC_044308.2, read as the reverse complement.
GCCAGGCACTCTTTCCTCCATCCCATTCCTGCCACCTGTGTGTGGCCAGGACACTGGGAGGACCGTAGGGGTTCAGGGGACAGCTTCCAGGGGGCAGTCGTAGAGACTTCTTTCGTTCACTAGGTACCGTGTGCTGGGGACCCAGTGGTGGGCAAAGCCAGCAGGAGCTCTGCCTCAATTCTGATAGGCTGAAAGGACAGAGGGAGTGCCAGCTGGAAGGGGAGCAAGGGGCAAAGGCACCTGCTCGCTGCTGTGTGCCGGGGGGGCAGTTTGGAGGAATGAGGCCAAGGTCTGGAATGAATTGTTTTCCCTGGGCACCAGAGGCCCATCTGCTGGGCCACACATTTATCCTGCAGATAAAGCAAGCACCTCTGGAGGCCCACGATGGGCCCCAGGGATGCCATATAGCCCAGGACCAGGCAGGCCACCAGTGTTCCTCCCAGCACCACCCTGGGCTAGCTACAATCACTCCCTGCTTCCAGGAAGCCAGAGACCCAGTTTGAAGGGATCTTGAGTACATTTCTTAACCTCCATGAACTCCACTCATCTATAGAATGGGGCCTCATCTACCATCTCCTCCAGGACAGTTAGCTGGCAGGATGGATCAGTGCAAATGTTTTAGCCTGAGTTGTTAAAAAGTAGGGCACACCTGGGGCATTCAGAAGGAAGCTGGGGAAGGGAGAAAAGTGTTTCGTGGATCAGACAAAACTGATCATTGCCTGAGAAAGGCCTTAAAGGGATGGTGTTGGAGGGATGAGGCCCTGCTGACCCCATCTCAAGCATCTGCACCCCTGATTTTGCCCACTCTCTTGACCTCCAACCACCTTCAGGCCAATTCATCATGCCTTGCAGAGTGGATGAGGGTCCCAGCCTAAACACCTGGAAGGGGAGTCTTCTCCTCAGAATGCCTGTGTCCCAGTGGGACAGGCTCATGGGGTCTATCTGAATGAAGTGTCAAGGAACCTGCTGGAGGCAAAGCCACCAGGCCCCAAAGGAAGGACGATGTTGAATGCACTAGAAAATGGAGTCAGTGCCTTCCAGGGTGAAGGACTCAGTCTTCTCTAGGAACGCAGCCGGGATGATTCCCATGAATCAGCTTAATTTTATATTCAAAACCATCCTGTGAGGTTCTAGAATTATTCCCACTTTACCAATGAGAAAAGGAGAGGTTTTGTTTGTCCCAAATGCCTAATGAGGGTCTAGGTTTGTTGTTAGGCAATCTGGCTCCTCCTCCCAGCTTCCTGGAGCTTGTGGCCTTCCTCCCTCACCCTCCAGCTGCCACCCCGCTGCCCAACCACAGAGCCCAGGTCCCACCACCTAGTCACTTTCATTTCTGTCCAGACCCATGCCAGCTTCCACCCCACCAGGCTGGCCTCCTCACCGCCCCATCAGACACGCTTCTGGAATTTCCATGCCCACATTGTTCCTGTCCTTCTCTGTTTCGCAGGGCCCCATCTGGCCAAGAGACTTTTGGGGTGACTCCAATCAGACATGTCCCCTCACCCATCTGAAATCTCCCGTTTGCTCCTCAGATTCGGCTCCTCCCTTCCTGTCAGCACTTGCGGGGGAGGCCTTGGCTTCCACTTCTCCACCTGCTCTCCTCATCTGGCTCCTCGGATTCCGACTCAGGCCAGGAGGAGGGCAGGACAGAACTGCTCCTGGCTTCTCCTGAGCACAGGCCATGGACCGGGCTTCCCCACATTTAATCCTCACTACAGCCCTGTGACTCCCTTTCAACAGATGAAGACATTGAAACTCGGAGTAGATAAAGAACATGCCCAAGTCTGCACGGCCAGTAAGTGGTAGGGCTGACTCAAACCTAGCCTGGCTGACTCAAGCCAGTCTTCCTCCCCACTGCTTCCCAAGCCTTCATCTGGTGGCCTGTTAATGTGCCAATAGATAGGTCTGGGTGGTGCAGGCATTCAGTCCAACTGAGACAGACTAGGGCAGCCACAGAAGGCTTCCTGATGCAGACACAGTGGAGACGGGGAAGGGGGCAAATCCAGAGGGGCCTGCCAGGCTGAGCAGTCAGACCCCTGGATCCTTCTATAGACCAGCTGACCAGGAACAGAGCATCAGCTGAGGAGAGGGAGGCACAGGTCGCCTTCTGGAGCTTCCTGCTTGAGAAGCCCCAGAGCCCACTTGCCTCCTACCACCCATCCAGCTCCACAGGTGAGGAGGGGTGAAATTGTCAAACTAGTGAACCTTGGTTCCACCCACCCGAAGGCCCCTACCAGGGTGGGGGGTGGGGGGGAGCTCCCCGACTGCTTCTGAAATGAAAAACACAACCGAGTGACCACCAGCCACCAAAGGCAACTTTGGCACCTTTCTTTTCCTTTCTTTTTTTAATGCTTTTTTTTAAGATTGATTGATTGATTGATTGATTGATTTTGAGAGAGAGAGTGAGCAGGGAAGGGGCAGAAAGAGAGGAAGAGAGAGAGTCCTAAGCAAGCTCCATGCTGTCAGCACGGAGCCTGATTCGGGGCTCCATCTCATGAACTGTGAGATCATGACCTGAGCTGAAATCAAGAGCCAGACGCTTAATGGACTGAGGTACCCAGGCACCCCTTTTTCCTTTCATTTTAGGGGATGAAGGAGGGTTTAATAATCTGCCTTCCATTCATCCACCCCCTCCATGTCCCCCCATCATGGTAATCAAGATTGTAAAATATTCAGTCCCCCACTCCACGCTAGCACAGATATATGCAAACATACACACACATTTACCTGCAGGATATGCACAATACTGTCAGTTGCTTTTCTCATTTAACTTGAGGGCTGACCCCAATAGACATGATGGTCATAACGCTGCTTAAAAGGTAGCTTCTCTCACTAAAAATAATAGTAATATATAACATACATATTTGCAAATTTATGATTCTCATTACTTCTACTTCTCTGGGCATTCGGTCACATACTTGTAGGGATGGCTAAACAATGAAATATGAGAAACTACAAAACTCCCCTGAAAGCTACAGAAGGAGATCATAGAGCAATGATGAGCCATTATGTTGGTTAGAAAGATCATGTTGTCTCCTCAGATATTTTTAATGAAATGTAAGTTAAAAATCTCAGTGTTTTTTTTTTTTTATTTTACAAGTATTCCTCAGAAACACTTGGAAAAAAATGAATAGGTGAAAGAAATCCAGAAACTTGAAATCAAGAGGCTATTTAAGCAGATGAAAAAGCTATGATCTATAAAACAGTGTGATACAGGTATAAGAAAAAAAATAGGTCTTTGTAACAAATCACATAACCAAAAACAAAACTTAGTACCTATAAAAATGTAACAGAGGATAAGTAAGACATCACTACCTGGAAAGGAAAGAAGGTCTTATCCAGAAAATGTTCTGGTACATTGGTTAGCTATTTGGAAAATAATCTGCATGCTGTAAACCAAAATAAATCCAAACAGGTCACACAAAGAGCTATGTGCACAAAGGAAAGAAGAAAGAAAAGAAAGCCTAAGAACTAGAAAGAATTCTAAGTCAATATCTGTTTTATCTCTTTTTGATAAAGGACTTTCTAAAAGAAAGCATGGAAAGAAGGCATCTGAAAGGGGATGATCAATAAGCTTGATTACATACAGCTGGTAAACCATCATCCACTGAAAACATGAGAAGCAAGATAGAAAAGTAAATTGAAAACTATTTAAATAAATATAATGGACATAGGGTCAAAATCCCTAGTTATGAATAACTTATGTAAATCATTATTAAGTACATAAAATGCCAACAGAAAGTTGAGAATAGACAAGTCAAAGAAGAATCTAAATGTTTGAATTTTCAAGAAATGAAAAGCTAAGGTGGCATACCTAAAAACCATTTTAATAGCTTTTTCTAATGATAAAAAGTAATGTATGTTCATGTTAGAAAATTTGGCAAATAAAATTGACCCACTAGATCACCATCCAGAAATGACCACCACTAACACATTTGCATCCTGCAAGTGGGGTTTCCTCTGCCTTTTTCTTTTTTAATTAGGATTGTACTGTTGGCATCACATTTTCTGCCCATCAAATTAGCAAAGGTCTTTTTAAAGCATATTGTCAGAATAGGGTTCTGACCATGTAGATGCAATTGAGTTGGAAAGGGGCTTAAATCATCTGTCCTTTGAGGCCACAGCTGAGCCCGGGTGTCAGGCAAAGTGTGACCCCAGTAGACAGGGAGGGTGTAAGGATTTCAGTTGCCAAGGTCACAGCACTGGAGTCACCAGGGAATTTTCCAACAGGATAGACTCTGGGGCCCCACCCAAGTCCTGTGAATCAGAGGATCCCTCTCCCAGGGTCCCCCAATTATTCTGAGCTTGCCAGCAGCCTCTCTGCCCCAAGTCTGGCTGCCTAGGTTTGGATCCAGGGTCTATCCCTAACTAGTGGTGTGTACTCGGGCATTCCCTGAGCCTTGGTTTCCGTGGAGACTCCCACCTCCCAAGGGTCATCATGAAGATGTAGGACATAGCCCAGCAAATGTGTTTAGCCCACTGCCAGGCCATAGTACGTGTGCAAATATTGTTAGTTCAAAAGGACAAACTCCAAATCAGTATTTGCTTCTGTTTTTATAACAAAGGGCTCATCAAGGGATTTTTGCTGAACAAAGACACTGTGAATTCAAATCTGTGCCTCGTGAGAATCAGGAAAATATTTGCAGCTTTTTAATGGCAATTTCCCCAGCTTTCCAAATATCTCCTGGCTAAATTTCAGAAAGCCCTGCTAACAGTCCTTTCTTTGAACACCTTCTACCTGTCCAAGGTGACACAGCACATCAGAGGCAGTAATGGGCCCTGGCCCCTGAATCCACGGGTGTCCCTCCATTCCCTCTCCAGTCTTGATCCTTTAATGCACAGGGATGAGCTCGGGGGGGGGGGGGGGGGGGAGGGGGGCTGTAGTAAGCAGGGGGATGAGGATGAAGGCAGCTGTAGGCCGTCCCTCAGGTGTGGGCCTGCTTGCTCATTAGGGAGTCACTGTGTCTAGAAGCAAGGCCTCCCTCCCTCACCCTTCCTCAGAGTCAGCTGTCCAGCAGCCCTCGCACACTGTGCCTTGGCATAATAAATACTACTTTCTTTTTGGGAAAGTCATTAAACTACTTTTGTGGAAACATTTTAATTGAATTAGACTGTTTTCTGATTGTAATAAATGTTAATTAATTGAGTGGGCTGGGTGTCCTTGGATCTAGCTGGCTTCTCTCAGTTTAATTAGGAGGAGAGTATGGACTTACTTCTTTTTGCCATGAATCTGCGGTTCAAGTTCATCTTTTGTGCTAATAAAGTGATCAGGGAGTGCAGGGAGCAGATTATTTCTTCTATCTGAAATTTAATAGACTGCTTCACTCACAGAGCCAAGTGGCAGCCCCTGCTTGTCATCATCGGGGCGTGACCCAGTCCTCTCATCCGGGCTTAATGAGGTTTCTCCATTTGTCTTGGGGGAAAAAAAGAAGTTTTAAGTTCTGCAAACATCCCTTTGTTTCCCAAGAATATGAGTCACCTAGTTCCAGGGGGGTGACATTGCTGATTCCCGTGGGCACATCTGACCAGAGAGATGGGTGGTCTGCCAAGTAGCTGAGTGCCTACAAACCGCCCCCCCCCCCCGAGCTTTCTGTCTACACCTGGAGAAGGCAGGCAGGCCCTGGGCAGTTACAGAAACTCAGAACAGCCAAGAGACCCCAGCTGCTTCTTCATTATAGAGACGTGGAAACTGGAGCCTAGAGAGGGAAGAAGCATGTCCAGGACAGCGCAGCATTCTTCTGCGACAGTGACATCTACAGCCCAAGGAATCTTCACTAGTAACAAATTCAGTTTGGTTCAAGCAACGCTGACATGAGCCAGATCCTGGGTTAGGCGAGAGGGCGAAGAGTTGCACAATAGTGCAACTGTGATGGTTGTATAAACTGAGACAACAGAGCAGTCCACACAACATCAAAGGCAACGCGAGGGACCAGGCGTGTCGTCTCGGACTTGTGGGGAAGAAGGGCGGTCGGGAAGCCTTCAAGAGGAGGTGTGCCTGCACTGAGTTCTGGAGGATAAATAGGACTCTTCCAGGTGGACAAAGTGTGAGGAAGGGCACCCTGGACATAGGTAACAGCATGTGCAAAGCCAAGTTCATTCTGGTGAACATGAGAGCCGCAGGAAGCTCTCAGAGGGAGGACATATTCAGATTTGCCCTCTACGAAAGATCCTTCTGGCTGCTGCAGTGGAGGAGGGACCAGAGGGGGAATCGAGGAGGAGGGACAGCCAGGGGAGAGAGGCTAGGAGATCCCCCAGTTTGACTCACTGCCATGGAAATGCACGAGCAGGGCCAGATCCTAGAAATTCCCAGGAAGTAAAATCAAGAGCTCCTGGCTTGGGCAACTGCCCAGGAGGTCAGGTCTCCAGAGGACTGACACCCTCCCTTTTGGACAAGCTCCTCTGTAACTGACTGGTTTGTTCTTCCTCTGAATGGTGCTCTGCGGTGACAAGACTTTACAGTCGCAACAACAGCTCCTGTTGTGCAGCTTGGTTTAGCCAGATACTGTTCCCCGCGCTTTACCTGCATAATGCATTTCATCTGCAGAATGGCCCTGTGAGATGGGCCCTGTACCTACCCCCTTTTGCCAATCAGGAAACCTGGGCATGGAGAGGGTCGACTTGCCAAAGGTCACTAAGCTTAGGAAGTGAATGAGCCAGGGCTCCTCTGACCTGTGCCAAAGAAATGTGTGCTCCACATTCACGTAAGTCTTAATTGACTCTCTACTCAAGAAACAGGCAGCAGGAATTTAGGTTTTCCTTTGAGAAATCAAAAGACCTTCCCAGAACCAAACAGCCTTCTCCAGGACCAGACCTTGGCATCTTGTTCCCTCCCCTATCCGTGCCCAGACGCTTCCTGTCTGGTGGGAAGAAGTGGGGAGTGCAGGCTGGACTTCCTTCTCGAAGGTCCCACAGTACAGCAAGGAGGGCCTGGGCTCAAAAGCACGTACTCCTGGTGCGACCCTGGGCAAACCCCTCTCCTCTCTGAGCCTCAGCAACCAACCATATCTGCATCAGCCCCTCCCAACGCTACACGGGGTCTCCAGAGCCCTGGCACACAGGAGTTGGTGGTTGCTGTGATTATGGCCATCCCAGCTCTTCCTCCGGCTCTCTCCAGACTGAGGTGGTCTGAGGACACAAGACCACCCTTGGAAAAGGATCCTCACAGGGGCAGCCACTGACCCCAGAAACTGAGTCCCAGGCCTGCCACCCAGAAATCAAGCTCACTGTCAATGGAGTCTCTTTCTTTAGTAGATCCTTGCTCCTCAGAGAATCCTCGGGTAGTTGCGAGAGTCCCAGAAGCACACCCCTTCCCCATCCACATGCCAGCCCCAACTCTGCCTGTCAGGATTCTATTCACCCTTCAAAGCCTCAGTCTGCGCACTGCCTTTCCAATCCCACAGAGAACCTCCCTGACTGCTGTCTGTCTCCCTCTCCCCCATCTGCCCCTCGGCACTTGTCTGATGCTGGTGAGCTCCCAGGCCAGGCCTCTGCCTCTAAATTGCCCCCAAGTCCTGCCAGAGCCATCCTGGAGGAAGCTCCAGCTGAGGGATGGAGATGGGGTGGAATTTACCAGGATGAAGTTCTATCCCCCCCACCTTTCTTTCTTTCTCTCTCTCTCTCTCTCTCTCTCTCTCTGTCACACACACACACACACACACACACAGAAGTGTGCCCATACACACGCATACAAGCACACATGCTGTCTGGCTCTCCTCCCCTTTTTGTGGCAATGCTAGCTTTCCCTCTAGCTGTGCCCAGGGTGGCTCTGAGCCTCTCCCCATTCCACCTTTCTCCTCACTGGGCCCCTGGTACATATTCCCACCCCACCCTTCCCTCTGGGACCCGTCCTGACTATGGGGCAGGGGCTGGAATTAGACAAGTTGCCACCACACACCACAGTAGTCCTGTCCTTAGGAAAATATGGGGAACATGGTTTGGGAGATGGTCACCTACCGGCCTCAGGAAACTCCTACAAAATCCAGCGAGAAAGCAAATCTGGATCCTTCTCACTGAGGCCAGGAAAGTGGGCCCTGAAAAGCAAGATTAAAAAGGTTTTCCCTCTCTCTCCCCATTCACTAGAGAGCAAAGCAGCAGAGCCAACTTGTTCCCAATTGATGGGTTTCCTGTCAGCCCCCCCCCCCTTCTCCTGTAGGATAGACCAGCTGTTGGTGCCAGATTAATGGCCACAATTAAAAGCAAAATGCCCTTGCTGTGGCCGACTGTCCTCCCACACCTGTGAGTCTGGAGGCTGAGCTTTAAGCCCTGGGAATGGAAGATTTGTAATGAAATCAGGCAGGCCTCTTAACCGCTGATGGTATCAGGGCCCAGGGGAGATGCAGACTTATTTCCTAATCTCCTGCGGAGCATCTGTCAGCCCCACCACACAGCAATGTCATTCCTGTGTGCAGCAAGGACCTTTCATGGGGCAGATGGTCAACTGCCTGCCTGGCTACCCACCTGCCCACCTCTTCCGTCCCCTCCTCCAACCCCTTCCAAGCTCAGGCTGCACAGATATTCACAAGTATTCACACACACGCACACACCCATTCATAAATTGCCTGCTGGGATCCATTTGAATAGACAGAAAAAAGAGAAAAATAAGAAGGTCTCTTTAGCAGCAATGGAAAACAGCAAAGAATACCATTGACAACAGAGTAATCATTCTGAGAGATTTCTAGAAGCTGAGAGGCAAAGCTGAGAACCTACGACCCACCGGAGAACTCTGGGGACCAGTTTCCTCACCAGAGCCCAGGAGGCCCCCAACTCAGGGTGGCAGGACTGGGCAAAGTGGCTGGAGGATGCCTCAGAAGCTACATCCAGGCCACTCTTTGTCCTCAGGATTTACTGGATTATGACCACATGCTGAGTCAGTGAGGGGTCCAAGAGGCCTGCATAGCAGAGGGGATAGGACCATACAATCACAGCACAGGGAAACCATGAGAGGGACTTGACCGAGCAGGGGCAGCTCCTGCCATACCAGAAACTTCTCTACTGCTATTGGCTCTAACAGCCCACTCCTCTCAGGAAACCCTAAGATCCCAGTAGTAGGAGGTGTAGGAGTGGGTGAATGGAGAGCAGGTGGCATGGCCTGGACTCTACCTCTCCCTGGCCCCAGTCTCTCAGTGGGAAGAGTTCCCCAGGAGACCTAGAACATGAGACACAAGGAATATTGTCTCTCCTGTCCCCACATGGCCATTTGCTCTCAGTTCATGCTCTTGGAAGGACATATTTCCTGTCCACACCCTCCCCAACAAGGTTCAAATTAGGTCAGGAAAACCTGTGTGCTACATCCTCCTCTTGTCATTCATAACACACCTTACCTTAAAGGCTCTGAGAAATCCTGCAGTAACTTTTTTGCCTAATTTACATTCAGTGCAGTTACAGGTCTTGAGTGTGCAGTTCAATGAATTTTGACAAAATAACACACCCATATAACCCACAGTCATATCAAGATTTAAAACACTTTCATTGCCCCAAAAAGTTCCTTCATGCCCCTTTCCCATCATCTCTATACTTACCCCAGAGGCAACCACTTTATGACTTCTATGACAATAGATTAGTTTTGCCTGTCCCGAAGCTTCATATACATGGATTCTTATACAGTAGGTGCTCTTTTGTGTCTGGCTTCTTTCACTCAGTGTGATAATTGCAAAATCCATCCATGTTGCTGCATGTGCCAGGAGTTCGTTATGTTTAATTGTTGAGGAGTAGTCCACTGCAAAAACATATTTATTATAGTTTGCTTATCTCTTTTTGTTTTGTTCAAGCAAAAACCTGGAAAACCCTTAAATATTTAGGGCTTTCCAGTTTTTTGCCTGAACAAAACTACTACAAACACTTCTCTACTAGACTTTGTGAGCACGTGTTTTGCATTTTTCTTGCGTCATTATTCCTAGGAATGGAATTTGCAGGTATATGCAAACTTTGTTCTCCAAAGTACCAATTTACACTTCCCCCAGAAATGCATGAGACTTTCTGTTATTCCATATCGTCACCATTACTTGGTATTGTTTCTGCAATAACTTTTTAAATTTTTCGCTTAATTCCTCACTTCCCACACTTATTAGACCACTGAACTATTTTTCCTATAAATCCTTCTAATCTCCCACGGAACTAGTGTGCTGTAGAATTCACTGTGGACAGTGAGGATCTGGACCTTCACTCATAAATAGGAGAGGGGCACCTGGGTGTTTCAGTCGGTTAAGCGTTGGACTTCAGCTCTGGTCATAATCTCACGGTTTGTGAGTTCAAGCCCTGCATTGGGCTCTCTGCTGTCAGCATGGAACCTGCTTCAGATCTTCTGTCCCACTCTCTCTCTGCCCTTCTCCAGCTCTTTCTTTCTCTCAAACATAAACATTTAAAAAATAGGAAAAATCAAAATGTTCAGCCACAGCAACAAATCACCAAACTATGAGGAGAAAGAAAAGCTCAAAAGAAGGGATCAAGGCAAGAAGTCAGAAGAAAAGGCCTACAGGGAAAAGGAGTGAATTCAATAAATAACTTGGAAATTATTCTGAGATTCAAGAGGATGTCACATAGATAAAACTAGAGCGGGCTACTGTGAAAGAGAAAGAGAACTCAGAAATTACAAACGTGACTGCAAATGTGAATGCCACTTTAGAAGCATCTATAAGGGAAATGCTGAAAACACAAAGGTACATGGAGAGAGAACCAAGAGATCAAGAAGTGAGAGGAAGACATCCCCAGAGTAGAGGAAGGCTTGAATTCACAGATTGAAAAAGCACACTACATCTCAAGGAAAGCTTGGCAAAGAACAAGATCAACAGCCTTTGGTCCTGGTACGTAAACAGACTAAATAAAGGGACAAATTGAAGACCTCAGAAATAGAAATAATATGAGAATTTAGTTTAGGGTAAAGGTAGTATTTTAAATCAGAAGAGGAAAACTATCACTCAAGAGTCTTGGTACAACTGTGTATCCAGAGAAAAAGATGGCTCACCATGTTATTTCTTATTCTAAAGCAAATTCCAGATGGATTTTAATTGTAAAAATGAAACTATAAAAATAATAGAATCAAACATATATACTAGATAAGGGACCGTACTAAGTAAATTCCCGAAACATCAGCAGCTTAGTACAATAGTTTATTTTTTGCTTATGTGGAGTCTGACTGGAGGAGATGGAAAGAGCTGGGGACTTTGCTGTCCACAGTTATCCAGAGATTCAGAGTGAAAGAAGTTCTGTCTTCTTCTACAAGTGGTCTCCAAAGCCTCCCTGAGCATTGACATCCATCTGTGAGTCAGAGAAGGAGAGAGAAGTCATGCATGAGACAGCGCACATGTCCAAAACAGGAAAGACAAGTGGGAATAACTTGAAACTGAGGGAATTTAAAAATGATAAAAGGTTTCTCTGCATAACCCTATGTAAATATATTTGAAAAATCTAGTTGAAATATGGTGATTTTCTAAGAATAGATTATTTATCAAAACTGACCCCAGAAGAGATAGAGAGTCTAAACAGATAAATCTCAGTGAAAGAAACAAAGTTGTGAATGAGCCAATCCCTAGGGGCACCTGGGTGGCTCAGTCGGTTAAGTGTCTGACTCTTGATTTCAGCTTAGGTCATGATCTCACGGTTCATGAGTTCCGGCCCCACATCAAGCTCTGTGCTGATAGTGCAGAGACTGCTTGGGATTCTCTCCCTCCCTCTCTCTCTCTCTCTCTCTGCCCCTCCCCTGCTTGCTCTCTCTCAAAAAATAAATAAACTAAAAATAAATAAATATTTTAAAAATTAATAAAGAGCCAATTCCTAAAAAATGTCAGAGGGGAGCTTTCTAAAGCTGAAGAAACAAATATTCTCAATGCTTATTAAGTTATTCCAGGGAATAGAAAAAAATAAGGGCATGAAGAGACAATGTGAAATTATCTAGCAAATGACTATGGAAATTCAGGTGGCCTGGTAGTAAGCAGACTGTTCGCTGGGGGCTACCTTTACCTCAGCAGCCAAAGTTCAATTTTCTAGCAGTTAGTGTTCTAGACAACTCTCTGAAAAGCTGGTGTCTAAATTTAAATCGGACTTCTGGACTTGTCTTACACCAGATTTATCTTATTCAGTGGGTGAATTATACTCTATTTAATTCTTAATGTAAATAGGGAATTATATGTTCAAATACATTTGCTAATAAAGATAAGCACTAATAATATGGATATGGGATATGGAAACTGAAAACCACAAGAGGAAAAGCAACAAAATTCAGAAGAAGGAAAAAAGGTAAGAATATTGAAAAAGAATAATAAACAGAAAAAATGAAATAGAATGGCAGAAAGACCAAACATTTCATTGTTACATTATAACTGTGAATTAAATTTCTTTACTAAAGATAAAGCCCCTAATATTGGGCATGCACACACATATTCTTGGATACACTCACACGCATAAATCTGATGATACACCAGTTACAAAATACTCACTTATAGCAAAATGACAAAGATTAACATTGGAGATCTGGCAAAGAGATCTCAAGCAAATACTGATGAAAAGAAAGCAGTGCAGAGTATGCTCATATCACACAAGGTAGAATTCAAGACAAGACACATGTTAAACAAGATAAAGAATGCATTTTTTTCCTCAGTAAAAAACACAGTCGACCAAGGAGATGTGAAATAAAAAGGGACTTTATCCGAACCATAGTCACAGTGGGAGAATTTATCTAACCCAGAATCAAACTGAGTAGAGGAAAGAGAAGTTTTGAATATCAAATTTAACAAGCTTCGTGTGTAGCCTCAAAGCAAACCCTGTGTTTTCTTTTCAAATTCTCATGGAACAATAACAACTGACCACACACCAGGCCACAAAGATCTCAGTAACCAAAAAGTATACATTATGTGGGCCACGTTCCCTGATCACAATGTAATCAATCTAGAAAATCGACAACAAAAGGATAACACCTTCACCTCAAGCCTAACCACTTGGAAATTCTCAAACATTCCTCTAAAAAGCTCAAGTTAAATTGAAAAATGAAATTAGGATTACAAACTCTCTGAAATTATTAATGAGAATATTTCATATCAAAACCTAGATAATCTGATATATATATATATATATATATATATATATCTCCACACACCACACACACAATGGAATATTACTCAGCCATAAAAAAAGGATGAAATCTTGCCATTTGCAACAACATGGGTGGAGCTAGAGAGTATAATGCTAAGCAAAATAAGTAAGTCAGAGAAAGACAAATACCATATGATTTCATGCATATGTGGAATTTAAGAAATAAAACAAATGAACAAAAGGAAAAAAAAGAGACAAAAGAAAAAACAGATTCTGAACTATAGAGAACAAACAGATGGTTACCAGAGGAGAGCTGGGTCAGGGAGTGAGTGAAATAGGTGAAGAGAATTAAGAGTACACCCATCTTGATGAGCACTGAGTAATGTATAGAACTGTTGAATCACTATATTGTACACATGAAACTAGCATAACTGTATATTAACTATATTGGAATTAAAATTAAAAACTTAATTTAAAAAATTAAGATCTGAGCAGACTGTGCCATGCCTAAGAAAAAAGAAAAATCACAAATATGTATCATTAGAAAGGGCAAAACATGTAAAAACTTAGATAAAAAATAGATGGCTATTGTGGATAAAGTGAATAAATTACTAGAAATATATCAATTACCAAAATGGACTCATGTGGTGGAAAAATTGCATGGTGCAATAACTACAGAAGAAAATGGAATGACTGTGCAGGTTCTATCCACCAAAACACATAAACACCTAGACAAATTCAAAGTAATATTTGACAAACTATTGAAGCACAGATAATCTTATTTAAACTACGTAGGACATAAAGATGGAGAGAGACTCTTTGGCAAGGCTGGCATACCAAACTCTAATACACAAAATAAATGTTGGAATTATAACTACGAGAGCAGATGCAAGAAGAGCAGGAAGGCTGGAGCACAGATTTCCCTGAGGAAGAAACTGTCACAATGGGAGTTGCTGTGCGTGTTCACTCGGGCACATGAGTGGCCTGTCACCCAAACACAGCTGTGGGGACATCTCTTAATCTGTGTCCCTGCCCTCTCCTCACTCCCACCATGATCCACATCTATGACTTCATGGGGTGTTCCTTGCACACAGCTGGTCCCCTGGATGTGGACTGCTGTGGTGCTACTGTCCCAGTTGGAGGTGGTCCCAAAAGATGGTGGGGAAGAGAAATTCTCTCAAGGACAGAATGTAGAACAGTACCTCATCCTGACCACTTTCTCCGAAAGCCTGAGATGCAGATCTACATTGGTTCATGGGCAATAGCTAGTGATCTAGCTGGACAATTGGGAGCTTGGAAAGAACAGGATTGGAGGTTGGTGACAAGGTGGTCTCGGGAGAACGTGAGTGGATCTCTCAGAATTGACCCAGAAGCAGAGACTGCTTGTGTCCCATGTTGATGCTCTCCAAAATGTGCCCACTGTGAAGGAAGTTCTCAATGATCAGGTGGACAAGATTCCTACCCAGTGGATGAGTAGATATCTATCAGCTTCTTCCCTCAGCTACTCCCGGGCCCACTCAAAAATAAAGTGGTTTTGGAGGCAGGAACAGAGACCACCTATCCAAGTAAGGAGTTGACAGCCTCTCCAAAGCTGAAGCAGCCACTGCCACTAACAAGACTCTAATTTCCAGTAGTGGAGGCCAATTCCACAAATCCAATGTATTTCAGTAGAGATGACCTGTCAGCATTTGATAGCAAGTTGGTTACACTGGACTCCTTCCATCAGAGAAGGCTCATGGTTTGTCCTCATTGGGATAAATATTTGTATTGGAGTTAAATATGCATTTCCTCTCCTTCATGCTTCTGTCAGGACCACCATTAGTGCACTTAATAAACGCCATCAGAACAACCCACTCAATACTGTTTCTGCCCAAGGAACTCACTTTACAGTAAAAAAAGAAGTGAAGCAATGGGCTGATGGACATGGGATTCATGGGGCTTATCACACCTCAGGAGAGTTGGACTGATAGAAAATAGAATGGGCTGTTGAAGATCAGTTATAGCATCTTGGTAGACAACCTCTTGCGAGTTTGGGATATTGTCCTCTAAGACATGGTATGTGGGCTCAACCAGCAACCAATTTATAGTGATAAAATTTTGGCATTTGTCACTATTGAACCAAATAACCCCCCTTTCAAAAAAAAATTTTTGTCCTTATATCTGCTTTATATCTGCTGGTTTAGAGGTTTTGATACCCAAGGGAGGAAAGCTTCATTCTGGGGACATATAGGACGTTAATAGTGCCAACCAGCCAGTATGGGCTCTCTATGCCACTGGATGAACAGGCCCAAAGGGAAGTCATGGTGTTGGCTGGAATGATTGATTAAGATCTGTGCTGTATGGGGCGCCTGGGTGGCGCAGTCGGTTAAGCGTCCGACTTCAGCCAGGTCACGATCTCGCGGTCCGTGAGTTCGAGCCCCGCGTCGGGCTCTGGGCTGATGGCTCAGAGCCTGGAGCCTGTTTCCGATTCTGTGTCTCCCTCTCTCTCTGCCCCTCCCCCGTTCATGCTCTGTCTCTCTCTGTCCCAAAAATAAATAAACGTTGAAAAAAAAAAATTTAAGATCTGTGCTGTACAATTTACAGCCAATGTGGCCATTATAAATTAATTTAAATTAAGCAAAATTAGAAATTCTGTTCCTCAGTCACAATAGCCACACGTTGGCTGGTCAGTATCTACACATGGCTATTGGCTACCATATTGGGCTATACCATGTAGCTATTGTCTACAGAATTAGGCAGAGCAGATACAGCAGATGTGGAACATTTCTATCACTGCAGAAAGTGGCATTAGACAGTGCTGATTTAGACTATCAAAGGGTAATAGGGAGGTTATTACAACAAGACCTGAAGAAATGAGGTTGACTCTCGGGGAACCCTCTGCTTTACCTGCTAGTACTGGTATGAGTGGTGGTCAAAATGGAAGAAAATCTACACAAATATATTATTTATTATTTACTTATTAATTTTTTAAGAGAGAGAGCATGGGGGAGAAGGGCAGAGAGAGAGAATCTTAAGCAGGCTCCATAGTTGGTGAGCCCAACACGGGGCTCCATCCCATGACTCTGGGATGAAATCAAGAGTTGGGTGCTCAACTGACTGGTGCCACCCAGGTGCCCCACAACAAACAAATTTAGGCAGGACCACCAAGTCTCAGACCCCTCAAGAATAATGGTCCAGGCAACCTTACCAGATAAAGAACCCCTGCCAACTGAGGTGTTGGCTGAAGGCAAAGTCAACCTGGAATAAATGGTAGAGGAGGGAGGTCACACCTTAGCCAAGGCATAGAGCCCCATATTCCCTACCCGCAGTTTCTTCCTTGCTCAGCCGTGTGTATATTCATATATTTTAATGAATTTATCTTATATTTCCCTTTAATCCACTATTGTATATATTGTTTGCAGAATATTGGGACAGGATTGGGACAGAATTAGAGAAGGAATGGACCTTACCCCAGAAATCTTGGACTTGGAGTTGTATAGAGTAACAATAAAAGAGTGAAAACATCGTCAGTTTGGCAGGCTGGAACTTTGGTGGTGGTGGTGGTGGTGGGGGCACTATAAGCATGAAAAGCAGGCAGAACTGTAATAGGACTTTATTGGTTATTTTGGCTGCTCCGAGTTTGTCTCTCCCAATAACCTTCCCATGTTAGTTTAAGTAGAGCTGGTTTCTGTTGTTTGCAAACAGAACTTCTGACTGGTACAGAAGGATAAATATTGGCAAGGAATTGACCACATGGCTATTTGCAGATGACGTGCTTGTCTTCCTAGAAATTCCTGAAGAATCAATAGGGAAAAAAAATAGAAAACATTAAACAATTAATGTGGTGACCAGATATAAAATTGCGTTCCTGTTTATCAGCCTTCTTCTGCAAGGAAATTTAATTTTTAAAATCCCATTTCAAAAAACATAAAATAAAACCCCATTGTCCATGTAAAATAAAACTAGACCCACAAGGGCCTTGAATGCCAGACTCTTTTGTCTTGATGGTGCTGAGGAGCAAAAGAGAAGGTGTGAGATCGTCTAGACCCATCAGAAAGCTGAACAGGGGAGTGTGCAGGAGGGTGAGGGCTCCGGAGACTCATTCCCCCTGGGACATGTGGCTGCTGCCCGCTGGGCCCAGGAGGGGCGCTGCGGCTTGAGAGCAGTGACAGCGGTAGTGCATGCTGTGCTGGTGGGGCGTGCAAGGGCTCACCCAGGGCTCACCCACGGGAGGGCAGGAGGGACAGGAGTTCTGGTGTGGTCTCCAGAGGGTGAGTCAGTGCCGCTCCTCAGGCCACAGCAGATCCACGTTTTGTGGGCCCTTAGGCTTGTGTACATTGGAGGATTTCTGTAAAGAAAATAATAAAAATTATAAATACAAAATCAGGTATGAACATGAATAATTACTGGGAATGAGAAAAGAAACCAAAACAACCAAAAAAACAATGTATAAGAAAAGCTGACATAGTACAAATATGACAAAATCCCCCCAAATAACACAAAATTCCCCCAAAAGTTTCTTTCGGCTTCACGACTTATTGATAAAGTTGGAAATTTTCAGGATTGTTGCCAAATTGGGGGAAACCTCTATCAAATATCTTTCATAAGTGAGCTGTAAGATTGCAGGGGGAGGACCAGTCTTAAATATTTGGAATTGATGGCTCATTAACCAGAGCAATTCAGATGCATTCTTAAATTGCTGCTACATTGTTTTTAGCTACATAATTGTGTAAGAAAATTACTCTTGCGCTATGTACACTGTAGTTATTGATGAGTATGTGTAGGAGTTTTGTCACTGGAACACTTGTTTCTCTGGGCCGTCTTGTTCTGTTGGGGATTTCGTGTGCCATTTCATCTGGAAATACCAGACCACATCAGGACAAGATGCATCAGTTACACTGAGATGTGATTCCATATAATGAGATGCATAAAACATACAACTTTACCCAGAAGTACTTGCTACTTGTAGGACTCCTACAGTACACAAGCCCTACTAACGATGGAATTCTGACATTCTTTGAGAGGAGAGAATTTCCATTTTGACCGGGCATCCATGAGAAATGAGTCCTATGTTCTGATGGTGGAAGCATTTTTTACCGACCAGCTCTGGTTCTGTACATTTCAAACCTTGTTTCTCCTCCACAACCTGCCAGTACTGGGTGCTGACACATTCATATTTCATATAAATACATATTTCAGTATGACCTCTGGTCTGCACCTTTTTGTCATGATAATGGGTGAGTTGGCATGGTGGGTATTGCTGGGCAGGAGTATTATTGCCAAACGGCTAGCAATAATTTAGCTATACATCAGAGTGATTGTAAAGTACATAACTATATCCCACTAAACCAAATCTTCAATTCAACTTCCCCTTGGTCAGGGTCCCAAAGATGTCCAACATGGTGGAAATATGACATGGGAGTTACAGTGGAAGAGGCAGTGATCTTAATGGAAACATTTCACTTCTGTAAGTTTTACAGAAACATTGTGACCATGTAAATGCATCACTAAGATCCTTCACAGGACTTTGGAGAAGATCTGTGTGAGTTTAATTGACATCACAGTATACCCACCTTTGGCTTTGGCTTTCAAACCAGGGGTTGGGGAACCAGGGAATAGTCCCATTAATCATTCCTGTCACTGAAAATCACAACACAGTCCACACCACATACCTCATGCTCACCCTCTCATCTATTCTCACTACAACCTATGAGGCAGGAAATAGCATTCCCGGACCACAGGTGAAAAAGGGAGGCCCAGAAAAGAAGGACTCTTAGCCAGGGTCACACAATCAACAAGCAATACAGCCCAGCTCTTGTGTCCAGTCCAGGGCTCAGTGCCTACACAAGGCCTACACTGTCACATTTGCACCCACGGTCATCCTGACAGAGAGACAAGGAAGGTGTTATGCTTCTATTTTATAGAGGCAGTAGCTATTATAATTACCTCTCATACCTGCACCCACAGGACGGTTGACAAGCCACTTGTACATCCATGAGTTTATTTAACTGTAACAGCAATCTGCAGGGAGTGTTATCCTCTTTTCTGATAGAGGAAACTGAGGTTCATGGAGGTCATGTGACCTAATTAAAGTCCAACAGCAAGGCACTCCAAGGAGACACTCCAAACCAGGTCTCCTCACTCTTGGTTCAATGCTCTTTTCACTGCACTTTGCTTTCTTCCCCATTAGAGATCAAAGGAACCCCAGAGTATCCTCTAGTCCCATTCCCTTTTGCCACAAATGAGAAACTAAAGCCCAGAGAAGGGAAAGGACTTGCCCAGGTAACACAGATTCTTAACCTAACAGTCAAGTCTGTGTCTCTGCCTCATTTCTCCAGGAGACTTCATCTGCTCCCCCATGTCTAGGGGACCACAATGCTGGCTGGATCTTTGCCCTGACCTCTGACTGACCCATCCAGAAACAGCATATACCAAGTAAGCCTATCACTGTCTTACTGCCCAAACCCCTCTTTTGGGAAATAGTCTCCAACCACAGCTCCCACTGAAGAGGGAGGGGTATCTTAGTCAGCCCTGTTTGTGCTGCGTAGCCCCGCCCCATGGCCACATCTCATTGGATGATACCTATGAGGGAGGCCAATCCTATATGAGCAAGGCTAGACTTAGGCACTCTGGTGCAGGGCCAGAGTAGGTGGGCAGTCTGAGCACTGGAAGGAGCCCAGACAGACTCAAATTTGGAGCCACTTGGCAGAAAGGCAGAAGCACAGAAAAGAGACTAGGGGACCCCAGAAAGAGCCTCTGCTCTGTTCCTTTACCAATCCCATGATTCCTAGCAGTAACGGAGTCCAGGTTATTTTTCTCACACTCCCCACATTGAATGGGTTCCCATGAGTGGTTTTTTTGTACCATACAACTTAGACACTATAGAATTAATTTATTTTTATTTTTTAACTAGTCTAATGGGTGGTACAATCATATGGTTCACAAATCTAAACAAAAAGAATACATTTGGAAGTCTCACTCCCACCCCTGTTTCCAAACTCTATTCCTTAGTCCCCAGAAGGGACTTTTCCCACTTTTATTTATTTCTGGTGTATCTTTTTCAGCATTTCTTTATGCAATTATATGCAAATGTGAATATATATATTCTTACTACCTCCCCCTTCCCATGCTTAAACAAAAGAGCATACTGGTGATTTGGGACTTTCTGTGGTTCCATACAAATTTTAGGATTGTTTGTTCTAGCTCCGTGAAAAATAATGGTGATATTTTGATAGGGATTGCATTAAATGTATGGATTGCTTTAGGTAGTGCAGACATTTTAACAATATTTGTTCTTCTAATGCATGAGCATGGAATGTCCTTCCATTTCTTTGTGTCTTCTTCAATTTCTCTCATCAATGTTTTATAGTTTTCAGAGTACAGGTCTTTCATTTCCTTCATTAAGTTTATTCCTAGGTATCTTATTGCTTTTTTATACAACTGTAAATGGAATTGATTCTTTAATTTCTCTTTCTACTGTTTCATTATTGGTGTATAGATATGCAACAATTTCTGTATATTGATTTTGAATCCTGCAACTTTACTGAATTCATGTATCCATTCTGGTAGCTTTTTTGTGGAGTCTTTCTTTTTCTATATAGAGTATCATATCATCTGCAAATAGTGAAAGTTTTGACTTGTTCCTTGCCAATTTGGATGCCTTTTATTTCTTTGTGTTTGATTGCTGAGGCTAGGACTTCCAGTACTATGTTACATAAAAGTGGCAAGAGTGGTAAGACATTCCTGTCTTATTCCTGATAGAGGAAAAGCTCTCAGTTGTTCCCCATTGAAGATGACATTAGCTGTGGGTTTTTCAGATATGGCCTTTATCATGTTGAGGAACGTTCCCTCTAAACCTACTTTGTTGAAGGTTTTTATCATGAATGGATGATATACTTTGTCAAATGCTTTTTCTTCATCTATTGAGGGGATTATATGGTTTTTATCCTTTCTTTTATTAATTTAGAGTACCACATTGATTGATTTGCAAATATTGAACCACCCTTGCAACCCAGGAATAAATTCCACTTGATTGTGGTGAATGATTTTTTAATGTTTTCTTGGATTTGGATTGCCATTATTTTATTGAGAATTTTTGTATCCATGTTCATCAGGGATATTGGCCTGTAGTTCCCTTTTTTAGTTGAGTCTTTATCTGTCTTGGTATCAGGGTAATGCTGACCTCATGGAATGAATTTGCAAGTTTTCCTTCCTTTTCTACTTTGTGGAATAGTTTGAGAAGAATAGGCATTAACTCTTCTTTAAATGTTTGGTAGAATTCACCTGTGAAGCTATCCTGCCCTGGACTTCTGTTTGTTGGGAGATTTTTGATTACTGAACCAGTTTCTTTGCTGGTTATCAGTCTGACCCCCAATAGTCAAAGCAACCTTGAAAAAGAAAAGCAGGGCACCTGGGTGATCTGACTTCAGCTCAGGTCATGATCTCATAGTTCATGAGTTTGAGTTCCACATCAGGTGAGCCTGAGCCCCGTTTTAGGTTAGCACGAGCCCCACTTTGGTTAAAACATGAGCCCCGGGTGAGCCCCATTTCTCTCTCTCTCTCTCTCTCTCTCTCTGTCCCTCGTGGGATTCTTTTTCTCTTTATCTGTCTGCCCCTTGCTCACTTGTACTCTCTCTCTCTCTCTCTCTCTCTCTCTGTCTCTCAAAAAAGAAAAAAAAAAGAAAAGCTGGAGACATCACATTTCGGAACTTCACATTATATTACAAAGCTGCAGTGATCAAAACAGTACAGTACTGGCACAAAAATAGACACATAGATCAATAGAACAGAATAGAAACCCCAGAAATGAACCCACAACTATCTGGTCAATCTTTGACAAAGCAGGAAAGAATATCCAATGGAAAAAAGACAACAAGTGGTCTCTCCAACAAATGGTGCTGGGAAAACTGGACAGCAACATGCAAAAGAATGAATCTGGACCACTTTCTTATGCCATACACAAACATAAATTCAAAATGGATTAAAGACCTAAATGTGAGATGGGAAATTATAAAAATCCTAGAGGAGAATACAAGCAGTAATTTCTTTGACATTGGCCGTGGCAACTTATTTCTAGATATGTCTCCTCAGGTAAGGGAAACAAAAGCAAAAATAAACTATTGGGTCTTGATCAAAATAAAAAGCAGCTGCACAACAAAGGAAACAATAAAATGAAAAGGCAACCTATGGAATGGGAGAAGATATTTGCAAAATGATGCGTCTTTACATATTTAGTATGCAAAATATATAAAGAACTTACAAAACTCAACACCCAAAAAACCAAAAATGGGCAGAAGACATGAACAGACATTTTCCCAAAGAAGACATACAGATGGCCAACAGACACATGAAAAGATGCTCAACAACATTCATCATCAGGGAAATACAAATCAAAACTACAATGAGATATCACCTCACACCTGTCAGAATGGCTAAAATCAACAATACAAGAAACAACAGGTGTTGGCAAGGATGTGGAGAAAGGGGAACCCTCTCGTACTGTTGGTGGCAATGTAAACTGGTGCAGCCACTCTGGAGAACAGTATGGAGGCTCCTCAAAAAGTTAAAAATAGAACCACCCTATGACCCAGCAATTGCACTACTAGGTATTCACCCAAAGAATACAAAAACACTAATCAAAAGGGATACATGCACCCCAATATTTATAGCAGCATTATCTACAATGGACAAATTAGGGAAACAACCCAAATGTCCACTGACTGATGAATGGATAAAGAAGATGTGGTATTTATATATAATGGAATATTACTCGGACATAAAAAAGAATGAAATCTTGCCATTTGCAATGATGTGGATGGAGCCAGACAGTATTATGCAAAGCAAAATAAATCAGTCAGAGAAGGACAAATGCCATATGACTTCACTCATGTGAAATTTAAGAAACAAAACAAATGAGCAAAGGGGAAAAAAAAGAGAGAGAGAGGCAAACCAAGAAAGTGGCTCTTAACTATAGAGAACAAACTGATGGTTATCAGAGGAGAGCTGATAAGCTCAAGGAGAACACTTGTGATGAGCACCTGATGTTGTATGAAAGTGATGAATCACTATATTGTACCCTTGAAACTAATATTACACTGTATGTTAACTAACTGGAATTTAAATATAAACTTAAAGACATTTTTTAAAAAAGTAGCAGTGGCACCTGGGTGGCTCAGTTGGTTAAGTGTCCAACTATTGGTTTCAGCTCAGATCATGATCTCACTGTCCATGAGTTTGAGCCCCACATTGGGCTCTCCACTGACAGTGCAGAGCCTGCTTGGGATTCTCTCTCCTCCCTCTCCCTCTGCCTCTGCCTCACTCTTTTCTCTACCCTTCTCTCTCTCTCTCTCTCTCTCTCAAAATAAGTAAGTAAACTTTTAAAATAAGTAGAACACTATATACATTTCTCTGTATCTTGCTATTTTCATGAACAGTCCTGGAAATCATTCCATGCCATAAAGCGATGCAATTTTCTTTACAATCAAAGTCCATGGTTCATGTTTGGGGTTCAACTAACCCTGCCAAGGTGTGAGATGCCATCCCCCACCCCCCCACCCCCCCACCCCCCGTCCCCTGCCGAGGCCTGTCATTTCATGTAAAACAAAAGAGAGGCAGTATCAGGAAATATTCCCGGTCTCTCAGCTGGTGGGGAGAATGGCAGAAGTGAGGTTTTGAGGGGCGCCTGGGTGGCTCAGTCGAAGCATCTGACTTCAGCTCAGGTCATGATCTCCTGCTTTGTGAGTTCAAACTGGGTCAGGCTTTGTGCTGACAGCTCAGAGCCTGGAACCTGCTTCAGAGTCTATTGTCTCCCTCTCTCTTCCCCTCCCCTGCTTGCTCTCTCCCTCTCTCTCTCAAAAATGAATAAAAATTAAGAGAAGAAGAAGAAGAAGAAGAAGAAGAAGAAGAAGAAGGAGGAGGAGGAGGAGGAGGAGGAGGAGGAGGAGAAGGGGAATGAGAAGAAGAACAAGTGAGGCTTTGACCAGTGTCTGCCGGAGACTGAGGCACCCGACCTAGGGACCTAGGGCTTGGCCATGGCAGGGATAAAAGCCCATCATCATCTTACCACAAGACTTGCTGGCCTCTGCCCCTCTTCGGCTTCGTCTGGTTTCTTCCCTGTGGAGTTTAGAAATAGGTCTCTCAACTACTTCAGATCTTCTCCCCACATTTCTCTTGCACAGAACTGCTCCACCCACTGAGTCAGTGACTGTAGAAACCGGAAAGCTGCTAAGGCCTCCCTTGCCGTCCCCCCTCTCCACCTGTCTCGGCACTGCTATGCTCACCTCTGCCCCTGGAGGGTCCTCCCTCCCCCATGGCAGCAAGGACTGCGGGCCCAGAACAGGCAGCTTCCCTTGCCCTCTGCTTGTATCCATGGCCTTGGGGAGGCTGTGTTTGGCTCCCCTGCCTGAGCTCCCCTGCCTTTACCCTCTGCCTCCCTCGGGCTTCCCTGGCCCCTGGCCCCTGCTTTTCCACACCCCTTATTCCTGCCCTCTGCCTAGTGCCCCACCCGAGGCACTGGGCTGCCCTGGGTGCCTGCCTCAGAATCACTCTTCCCATTTACTCTTTCTCCTTCTCCCCCACTTCTTTATTCAATTCTTCTGCAAATTGCTTTTGAAATTCTATTCCTGCTCCAATACTCACTTCCACTGAAATGCCTTTCTTGACTTTCCAGCCTGCTCCAACACCCCACCAACAATTTACTGCTGGTCACCTCCTCTTGTAGTGAATTGTGGTGCATTTGTCTTTCATTCTTCTCTCTCCTTGCCATCTCTCTCTCTCTCTCTTTTTTTTTTTTTTTTTTTTGCTTCTGGCTTTGGTAGGGCCATTGCACCGAATTGGTGTCAAGTGCATCTCTATACCTGAAAGGAGTGATTATTTTACTTTATTTTATTTTATTTTATTTTATTTTGTTTTATTTTATGTTTATTTATTTTTGAAAAGAGAGAGAGAAAGCAGGTGAGGGGCAGAGAGAGAAGGGGACAGAGGAGCTGAAGTAGGCTTCTACGCTGACAGCCAAGAGCCTAATGTGGGGCTCAAACTCACGAACCAGGAGTTCACGACCTGAGCTGAAGTTGGACACTTAACCAACTGAGCCACCCAGGTGCCCCAGGAGCGATTATTTTATATGACTGCACATGCACTGTCGTCCCCAGCAGGGCCTGAGAGCCCCTGCTCCAGCTACTCCTTCAGTCGGGAAAACTCCCTGCACCCTAGAGGGACACGCAGAAGAATAGGACGTCCTTGCTGCCCTGCAGGATCCCCCAGTGTGTTGTAGAAGACAAGTCCTGTGCAAGGATAACTGGGGACTACAGGTTGTATTTGTGGTGGAACTTCATCCCCTTTAGTAACTGTTAAGCATTTTTTGAGCATCTATTATGTGTCAGGCATCGTGCTGTTACTTCACTTACGTTGCCTCATTTCATTTTAACAACCACTGCAAGTTTGGTATTGTTAACTTCACTGTACAGATGAGAAAACTGAGGTGAGAAACTTGAGTAACTCACATGAGGTGACATAGGAGGTTCAGAGTCAGGATTTGATTCCAGGATAGTTTGACCCCAACGCTAGGTTCCTTCACTGGCTAGAGCAGCCCTCTCTCAGCTCTGATAGCAAAAAGGAGCAGCTTTCACACTGGTTCCTTACCTTGCCTCTTTTCTACCCTCAGTGTAACAGGCTGGGGACAGAGCTGGCCCTGGAGGATGGAAGAGGGCAATTGGCCTGCACGGGGCTGGGGGGTGGGAAGCAGTGCTTGTCTGTTTGTCTGCACACATGCACAAGGACACAGCTAGTAGGGACAGTAGATCTTATGGGAGTAAATGAGGCTATCCTTGCCTTTTTAATGCACTAGCATCTTCACTTGTGTGGAAGCCTTAATACCACCAGAATCACATCTGATAGGAACCCCTAGTTCAAAAAGAGCTACACCCTTCGATCAACAAACCATTACTGAGGTCTTCCCATAAGTGGGGCATGGAATAAAGAGATGCATGAGAAACAGACCTTTCTCCTAAGAGCTCATAACACTGTCCATCACCATGTGGCAAGTAGCTTGACAGAAGAATGCCTGGGGGCTGGGGGGCTGTCAGAGCACAGGGAAGAGGATTTCACTCAGCTTCAGGAGGTAGATCAGGAATCCTTCTTGGAGGTGATGCCTGAGCTGAATTTTAAAGGGTGAGCAGTCTTTCAAGTAAAGGCAGGTGAAGAGGGCATGCCAGCCCATGTGTGTAATGTGTCCAAAGGCTGGGAGAGGAGAGGGGGCAAGGCAGTTTTGGAGAACAGTAAATAGTTGAGTATGACCAGAGCCTCCGCCAAGGGCTTTGTTACAAAGGGTCATTTGCCAAGGTAGGAGTTTGGTCCCTGTTCAGTAGATAAAGAGAATTAATAAAATCCTTTAAGTGAGGGTAAGGCATGGTCAGAGTTGCATTTTAGAGAGATCATTCCAGGAGATGTCTTATTCTAAATGGTGCCTGGAGAGCAGCCCCTATTATAGCCTCCAGTACTTCTTGCACAAACACACACACACAAAACACAAAAATGCAAAACAATTCTGAAAATCAAAACTGACAGATAATCAATTACGAGATTCTGAAAGACAAAACAATTGCTTGTCCATGCTTCAACTAGGAAACAAAGCAATCCACTGACATACATAAAGATAGAAATACACTTAATTCTCTTTGTCATCCAGAGACCCCAAATATTTAACAACTAGAAAATTGCACAACTGCCCTTTTGCTGTCATGGGCTGCTTTTTTGAGGTAGCCAGTGCAGTGTTCTCAACTTCCTGTCCTTTTTCTTCTTTTGTAAAGATTTTATTTTGAAGTAATTGCTACACCTAACGTGGGGCTCGAACTCACAACCTTAAGATCAATAGGGAGGAAGAAGTTAGAAAAATAAAACAGAGGGCACTTGAGTGGCTCAGTTGGTTGAGTGTCTGACTTCGGCTCAGGTCATGATGTCACGGTTTGTGAGTTCAAGCCCCGCATCAGGCTCTGTGATGACAGCTCAGAGCCTGGAGCCTGCTTCAGATTCTGTCTCCTTCTCTCTCTGCCCCTCCCCACTTGTGCTCTGCCTCTCTGTCTCTCAAAAATAAATACATGTAAAACAATTTTTTTAAAAAAATAAGACAGAAAACTAAGCCCAAGTAAAGTGGAAGAAAGGAAATAATAACAAAAATGAGTCAAATAGGAAGGCAATTAATTTATTAATTAAATTTAGCAATGTTGCTGGATCCATTCTCCGTATACCAAAATCAGTAGTACTTCTACTAACCACCTACAGTTAGTGAAATTCAACAATGAGACCATTTACAGTAACATTAAAAAAGCAACAAATTTATAGGAACACATCTAGTGAAAGGTGTACAAGACCACATACTATATTACTGAGAAAAATCAAAGAAAACCGAAATCAAGGGAGGAGGGGATGTACCATGTTCATAGATTAAAGGACTAAGAATATTCATACCAGCACCATTCTAAATACCCTAAACTAGAAACAACCCAAATGGTCCTCAACAATAGAATGCACAAATTCAGCATGATGTAATCCTACAACTGAATACATTCAGCAATGAGAATGAACAAACTTCTGCTGCATGCAGCAACCCAGATGAATTCCATAAACATCATGTGGAACAGTACACATTTATTTCATTTATAAAAAGTTCAAAAACAGACAAAATGACTCTATGGTGTTAGAAGTCTGGATAGCAGGAGATAAAGACAAAGAGGGGCTAGGAGAGATTTCTGATGTTAGTCATCTGTTTCTTGACCTGGGTGGTGGCTTCATAAGGGTGTTTGCTTTGTTATAATCAAGCCATACATTTATGGTTTGTGCACTTTTCTGAATACGTTTTAATTCAAAAACTCAATAAAAAAAAGAATAATTCAGGAAATGGAAAATTGTGATATAAAGGACTTACAAGGTTTCTCAAATTCCATGATCCAGATGAATTCTGTGTCATATGTGGATACTGCAGCTCAGCAAAAGAGCTGAGCACTTTATAGTTATTCATTTATTTAGCCCTCTCTGATTAAATAGTGTTCTATGAAATAGGCAATACTCTTATCATCCACCTACCCACTCTCAATTTGAAGATAGTTGCAAAAGTCTGGAAAAAAAAATTAGTGAATATCATTTCTCATTTTCCAGGTGAGAAAACAGGCCCAGAGAGTTTAAAAAAAAATTTTTTTAACACTTATTCGTTTTTGAGATTGAGAGAGACAGAGCATGGGTAGGGAGGGGCAGAAAGAATGGGAGATACAGAATCAGAAGCAGGCTTCTGATGCTGAGCTTGAACTCATGGACCGTGAGATCATTTCCTGAGCCAAAGTCAGAAGCCCAACCAACTGAGCCACCCAGGCACCCCAGGCCCAGAGAGTTTAAAGTAACTTCCGCAAAGTCAAAAGATAACTAAGGAGTAAGAACCAAGAGTCAAACCTTGGCAGTTTAGTCCCAGGACTCATGCCCTCTGCCACTCTGCAGAGTCAGCTTGTCAGCTGTTTCTCTTCCATTCCACTCCTTCCTCAGTTCCTGGACCAGTGTTTCTCAAGCTACATAATTCCTTCCACAGTCCATGTGGTGTCTTTGCCCATGTTTGATGACACTAAAAACAATAGCGCTTCCTATTGTATTGCAGCACTTGCCAATAATGGACAAACTTTTTAAAAGCTT
Source organism: Lynx canadensis (assembly GCF_007474595.2). Classification (NCBI taxonomy): domain Eukaryota; kingdom Metazoa; phylum Chordata; class Mammalia; order Carnivora; family Felidae; genus Lynx; species Lynx canadensis. Next base: position 29,769,246 of record NC_044308.2, on the reverse strand, counting down.
GGAACCCTGTGCCAGGAAAATCACTGAACAAAAAGTCTTCTGTATTTTTGTCACTAGAAACAGAGTTGGGAAGGGCACATAATACACATGTTCACTGCCAAGAAACTTGCATAATGATTTTCTGCATCTTTAAAGCCCTGAATCCATTAAGGCTTTTTAACTGGTATTTACCACACAAAGGGCAGATATTATCCATATCCATCCCCAAGCTCCTCTTCATGCCATCTTTTATCTAGAACTGTTAAAAATGCTCAGTTAACTATGCATAAACATGTGGAATAATCAGTATTCTCAGCTTTGTAAAAATGCAGAAAAAATTTTTAGGAAATATACCAATTATGAACAGTAGTTATCTTTGGGTTGTAGCTTTTTGCGTTGGTTTTTATTTTTTATTTTTTGGTATCCTCAAATTTTCTACAATGATTATATGTCACCTTTTAAATAATACAATTTTTAAAATCAGCTCAGAGTACATAAATTTTTATATAATCATGTAATCATAATTATGTCAAAATGTGTATATAGTAAAAGACTGGAAGTTTTATTATTATTGTTAATAACTTTTTCTGGATGTAGGGCAATGAGTTTTTTTCTCATTCTACTTTTTAGAACTTTCCAATTTTTCTGTAACAATCATATCAGTCAAGATTCTTGATTGCAGGGGTGCCTGGGTGGCTCAGTCAGTTAAGTGTCAGACTTCGGCTCAGGTCATGATCTCATTGCTCGTGAGTTTGAGCCCCACGTCAGGCTCTGTGCCTGCTTCAGATTCTGTTTCTGTCTCTTAGCCCCTCCCCTGCTCATGCTCTGTCTCTCTCCTTCTCAAATATAAATAAAAAATGAACATTTAAAAAAAGAAAAAAAAGATAAAAAAGATACTTGATTATCAAGAGTGGAAATTGAGTCCAGCTACCTTAAGCAGAAAAGGCTTTATTATAAGATCATAAGGTGTTTCTCACTATCTTTTGGAAGCAAAGGAAGGCTTAGTAGGACAGAACCCAACCAAGGTCAAACCAAGGTCAACGATTTGGTTAGGAGACTGTCACTGGAACTGCCACCCAGGCACTCGTAGCCATTGCTGCTGCTGGACTCCTGATGCCCGCATTGCTATAACAAATATACTAACTGTCCCTCTGTCTTTGTGCCACTCTTTCATGGTCCAGATTTCTGGGCAGGATCCCCTGATTCACTAACAACAATCACGTGCCCATGTTCTAGCTGCCTGAGCTCAGGGAGCACTGTCTGGCTCTTGACTGGGCTTCCCACAAGGTTCATACAATGGGGATCCTTCCAAACAGACAGGGAGTTCAAATGTGGGATAGCTCAAAAAAAAGATAAATGTCTACTACACTCAGATATTGTTACTATTATTATTATTGTTATTTGCAATGTCTCAAATCAGGCTTCAGAGCTGGTCTAATAAAGATACTAATCACCATAAGTAGGCATTGCTTTTATACTGGGAATAATAATTTTTTTTTTTTTTTTTTATAAAACACAGACACTTTGTGTCTGTCACACAACATGGATCAGAGTGCATTTTACTTTACACGGTGTGGATTAAAAAACGGGGTTTTATTGGGAGAAGTTATAAGCCAAGGATCAGTGAAAAAAGGGCACGAGGACTCTATCTTCCCCTTGTTCCCCAGACAGGTGTGCCATGGTCAAGTGCCGCAGGACACAGACTGGGTCTGTGTTTCTGGGGATGGACCTCACACCCTTATTTGCTCCTTTTTTTCTAAGTGCAACTTTACCAGTGAAGGTAAAATCAGATTGCCTGAGCACTGGGCAGTAGGAATTTATAGAGTGCCAGGAGTTACCCGAGAAGGCTACTTTTCTAGAAAGGAGAAGTCTCCCGGTGAGTGGAAGGAGTCAGCAAGGGATAGTATGGGTATTGACACCCAGGTCTTGGCCTGGATGGGACGATGGGTGTGCTGTTCATTGAGCGAAACAACACAAGCAGAAGAGGGATAGGGTAGGCTTGGGGGAAGCGATGAGTTTGGTTTGGGACGTGCTGAGTCTGGAGTATGTATAAGTCACTCCCGGACAAGGTCAGGGTTCCCATTATACACCCCCCACAGCAGCCTGCACCTCTCTTTTGTATTGCTAATCCTGAATGCACTTTAATCAATAACTGCAGAATTAGTATTGAATCTTTATTCCAGATCATGAGTTCCCAGAGGTCTTGGCTCGGGTCTAACTACTTCACTGTTATATCCCCAGCACTTGGCATTCAGTCAGGCACAGAGTAGGTAACCAATACATATGTGTTGAATGAATTAATGAATCTCTGTGGAGACCTAGAGCAGGCAGTGGGATATGTGGATAGGAAACTGAAAGACCTGGGATGAAGATCTAGATTCAGGAGAGTTCCACACTTAGATACTGAATTCAAGGCACTGGGTAAGCTGGGTTACCCACTGAGCCCAGGTGCGTTGAGAAAACCAAAGAGGCTAAGCCAGAACCCTGGGAAACACCATCATACCAGGGCGGCAAGGAGAGGAGCAGCCAGAGGTAGGTAGAGAACTAAGAGATAGGGTGGTGTTCTGGAAGCTAAGGGAGAAGAGAGTTTTCAGCATGGTGGAGTGAATGGAGTCAAATGCTGTCAGTTAGGAGTTCTCGTAAAATGAAAAACACCAGTACTTGTGAAGTTCTTGTGTGCCAGGCACTGTTCTAACAGCTCTCAATGTATTAACTCCCTTAATTTTCAAGACCACCAAGTGAGATGGGTGTTATCATTATTGTTCCCTCCCTAAAACGAGGACACTGAGGCACAGAGAGGCCACCCAGCTAGGAAGTGGGAGGGCTGTATTCTGAACCTAGGTTATCTGTTTCCCAGGTCTGTGCTCTTCACCATTATATCTGCTGCCTCAGAAAAGAGGTAGCCGGTGGGTCACAAGTAACATCAGGGGGAACAAATTTCAGCGGGGCTGTGGGGTGAAGCTACATGGCAATGAGAAAAAAGGTGAGTTGGAAGCAAGAGAGTCAAGACCAGAAGTCCAGCCCTTCGCTACAAAGAGTGGTCCAGCTACACTCACCCCACCTGGGAGTCCATGAGGCATGCAGAACCTCGAGCCGCAGCCAGCTCTTCTGAATCAGATTTTGCAGTTTAACAAGCTTCTTGGGTGATTCATGTGCCTGGTGAAGTCTAGTTGGACTAGATGATCTTTCAGGAACTTAGGCTGTGAAGAGAGAGAGACAGAAGAACACAGTGTTAAGTGAAAGGTTTTTTTAGGTTGGAGAGCCTTGAGCAGGTTTATAGACTGAGACCAGTGGTTTGCAACTCCTGTAACATCCTAGAAGCATCTGGGTGCTATTAAAAAATACTAGTTTCCTAAGGCCTACCCTCAGAAAGTCTGTGGCCCAGGTGATTCTAATGAATCTACATGGCCTACCCAAGGGGAAGGCACAAGTAAGGAAGGACAGGATGGAGGTGGAGACGCCAGGGAATAAAAAAATGGATGAAGGTCTCCTCAGGGAAATGGGAAGGGATGGGGTAAGGATGAAGAAATGCAAAGATGTTTTGTGGAAGGAGGGAAAGCAGTAACAATAAAGCAGAGAGAAATGTGTAGAGGGTGGGGACCCGCAGGCCTGAGAGCCATGATTGGTTGATTCTTTAAATGCTAACTAGGACATGCATGGTGTGAGAAGAGGGTACTTTAAGTCAGATGGTGTTACTGGCCTGCTCAGGGCCTTGCAGTATGTTTCCATCACACATGGCTTACTAGGCCCTTGGTGACTTCATTCTCTGCTCTCCACTGACCTCCAGCACACCAACCTCTTCAGTATTCCTTTTCCCACTGACCATGTTCCTGCCTCGGGGCCTTTGTACTTGCTACTCCCACCTATGGGCTGTTGTTCCTCCAGATACTCACATGGCCTGTTCCCTTACTTCAGTCAGGTCTCCTCCAATGCCCTCTTCTCAGAGAAGACTTCCCACATCATTCTCTATTCCCTTTCTCTGAATTGTTTTCTGTTACTGCCCAACATCAGGTCATAAAGCTACTTGCCTATTTGTTTCGGTCTGCCTTCTCTACCAGAACACAAATTCCATTGTCTTGTTCACTGTGGAAAACCCACCGCCTAGACCAATGAGGCACAGAGGTGTGCTTGTAAAAAGTTTGATGAGTGAATAAATGACAGGTGCTGCTTGGTGCAAATAAATAGGATACTGAAATGAACAGGTATTGCTGACAGTGCCTGGGGAAAGTGACTAGGTAGGGAGATTGAGGAAGAATAAGATGAGTAAGGACAAGTAAACAGGCAACTTAAAGGCCTGACCGAGGAGGAAGCAAAGGGTTGTAGCAGCAAGAAAGACTATGGTTTCTGCACTACACCAGCAACTCTGTGTTGGTCTGGGAAAGTCTGTTAATCTAAACCTCAATCTCCCCATCAGTAAAATGAGGTTGATGACCATAGTACCCTCCACGTAAGTGTATGATGGGGGTTAAGTGAGCTAGTAGCTCTGGGTGGCTCAGTTGATTAAGCATTGGATTTAGGCTCAGGTCATGGTTGGTGGGTTCGAGCCCTGCATCTGGCTCAGTGCTAGCAGTGCAGAGCCTGCTTGGGATTCTCTCTCGCTCTCTCTCTCTCTCTGTCCCTCCTCTACTCACACTCTTTCTCTCTTAAGAGATAAACTTTTTTTAAAAATGTAAAGAAACTATAAGCTCTCAATACATGCTAATTACTGTGATCAATCCCAGATCATGGGAAGAGTGTGAAATGTTGCCACCTAAAAAAAAATTTCTGTAATCATTCCAAGTGTTGACCCAAAATGTCCCATCCTGATATAGCCTTGACTTGTTACCTTGCCACCACCCACCATCCACACAAACATGTCTCTGCTTTGCCAAAGCCATCAGCAGCCTTTTCTCCTTTCTTTTTCTTCTTTTTTAAGTGTTTATTTATTTTTGACAGAGACAGAGCACGAGCAGGGGAGAAACAGAGAGAGAGGGAGACACAGAATCCGAAGCAGGCTCCAGGCTCTGAGCTGTCAGCACAGAGCCCGACATGGGGCTTGAACCAACAAACCATGAGATCATGACCTGAGCCGCAGTCGGACCCTTAACCTATTGAGTCACCCAGGCACCCCGCCTTTTCTACTTTCTGATGACTCTTCCGAGAACTACCCTAGCGCCTGACACAATAAGTTCTCCATAAATTGTTGGAGTTCACTACAATTCTCCCAAACAGTGCTGCTTAAGTGTTACCTTGTCAGGAAAACCTTGATGTGAATTTGTGGCTCTGGCCTTTTTAAGGAAGATGGGCTATGTACAAAGACAGCATTCTACGGGCTTGGAATCATCTATAAGACTGGCATAGTAAACATACCTCAATAGGACGGGAGTGGGTTTGTTCCTCTGGAACTTCCCTGATATGCCTTAGGCGTCCAAGGGCGGCCAGAGGCCAAGAGCTGGTGCGGAACCGTCGACTCCTTTAAAAGGCGTGGCCTCGCTGTAGCCGCCGCGGGAGTGACTGGCTCAAACTGCCGGGGGCGGGACTCGGTTGCCAGGGAGCGGCGCGGGGAGCTCGGGGAGCTCGGGGATCTGCGGAGGCTGCGCGAAGAAGCGAGGTGCTTGCTGGGGCCGGGGCTGCGCGACGGCACTGGGGGCTGCGGTGAGCGCCGCGCAGGCCGTGCAGTTCCCAGCGGAGAGGCGCCGTCGCCATTGCCGCCTCGCTCGGTGAGCGCATCCCGCTCGCTGAGCAGGGCCCCAGTGGGGCGCCGGTACCATGGGCCAGTGCGGCATCACCTCCTCCAAGACCGTGCTGGTGTTTCTTAACCTCATCTTCTGGGTGAGCGGGGTCGCCGGGCGGGAAGGGCGAGGGGCCGGCGGCGCGGGTGAGGGGAGGCCTCGTCTGAGGCGCCCCAGGGCCCGGCGGCGACGGGGCCCTGCGGCGAGGCCCCTCGCGGGCTGGGACGGAGGCCCCGGGCGTAGAGGGCGGTGAAGGGAAGCCCTCGGGCGGCCTTCGCGATTGAGCTTCTTGAGTCCCCGACCGGCTGGCTCCGCGCAGTGAGGCTGGGCCGACACCGCCCCCCCCCCTTCCGGCCCTTCCCCTGGAACAGCCTGCTCGTCCGAGAGCTCTCAATGCAGATTCTTTCAGGACACCAGGCTTGAAATAGGATATTCCCCAAAGGGTCAGGCTCCTCTTTCTTTGTCAGGGCCCGGAGCCCCCGCAGCTCCAGTGGCAGTCCTGAAGCGTGTGAGCAAACGGTGCAGCGACGCGGGGACGCTAGCGGCACAGGGCTGAGGGATTTTGACTTCCAGTTCTTTGTGTATCTAGAACTTGTTATTTGGTTACCAGCCCAGAAAACTGAAAGGTTTCAACTTATTAAGCCAAATAATTCTTTGCCCGGGAAAATCATTATACTTGTTTGGTCATTGGGCGTGAGTAACCTGAGATTATAAACCTTGGTGAAATAGGATTCGGATGTCAAAAGATTTTGAAAGCGATGAGTTCACTTTCAATAAAAGGTGGCTTGTGAATTTTTTTGGACACGCCCCCGAAGAAAGGAGTGTTTATAACCACTTAGTTCATCTTAGTTCGGTTTCTTATCTCACCAGGGACTTGTAATAACCGGTGTTGTTCCTATCATTCTCCACCCTCTAGTCCATCTGGACCTTGCACCCGGATGAATAGTAAGCATTTCTTCCCTTACATCGTTTTCTTTAAGAAACAAAATCCAGCCCGAAATCTTCAGCAGTAGAATAAGGTTCAGCCTCCTCTTGGTGTTGCAGCTGAAGTCCTCAGTCACCTTTCCTTCCTCATGACTGGCCAGGTTCTTGCTGTCCAGTCCCCAGACATTCCTTGAATGTTCATACTTTGCTTTTGTGTGTCCCCATTCAACTGCTCCTTCTCACGCACACCTAATTTGGAAGGAATCCTTACCTCCTTACCACCGCGCCCCGCCCCTCCCCCCCCCCCCCCCCCCGCAACAAAGGATGAAGCGTTTCATATCCCAACCCCTGTAGCATAAAAGGATAATTCTATATAATAAGGCATTTACTACACACTCTTACTGCCATAGAGTCTTTTAGGGTATTTCTGGTGTGATGGAAAGAGTCCCAATAATACCTGTTCAAAATCACACATATGACATTGGGATTTCTATGATCTTTTCTAATTAGAACAGTATTTCTCATACTTTAGTTTGAGTTACCAGCCTTTTTAAAAGGTAAAAGAATATTTCAGTGATCCTCAAATGAGAAACACTCAATTAGATAATAAGGTACTTAGGTAGAGACTTGGCTTTGTATCCTTTACAGTTTCTTGGGATTTTTATGGGCATAGCTATTTGACTTTGAAGAGTAAACTATCAAATGAATTCTATGCTATTCAGTCTCAGGGACTGGAATCATTAATGTAACAAAATATTAAACATATAGGAGCCATTTTCTTTAATTAATTTTTCGTTTACTGTAAAATATCAGTTAATTCTAAGTGCTCATGAATCTTTGGAAATTGTGTATCTACTACTGGTACTTCTGTGGAGAAAGGTCATACCGAACTTCACTTGTGCTTGTCATAGTGGGTTATTGCCAAGACTAAAGTCATACTGTGTAGTAAAAATACCCTTTTTCTGGGTTAGTAGGATAGTAAAGCTTTTGTGAGCAGTAATAAGTTAAACAGACATGCAGGGTCAGGGGTGGGAAATGTGGCTTAGAGCAGGATTAGTGGAACATAACTAATGAGGAAACAGTATTAGACATGTCTCCCACCTAACAGTTTAGGGACAAACTGTTGGAATCTGATGATGCTCGTAATGATAACTAAGATTTTAGTATTTATACCCAGGCAGTGTGCTGAGCACTTTACAGTCTGTGTCCTCACAGCAACCCTATCTGACAGTAAATATTCTTATGCATATTTTACAGATGCAGACTTTATGGTTTACTGAGGCGAAGTTGCACACCCAAGGTGTGGCAGAGCCTGTGTTCAATCCCAGGTTGTATTATTATCTAGAGCCTGTGATGTTAGAGCAAAATGTGATTTTAAAAGATTTGGAAAGGGGAAGGAACTCCTTAGCCAAGTTAAAGTCACTTTCTCTAAACCATACTAATTTTAACCTTGGTTAGAGCCAGTACTTTCATGTAAACTACACTGACTTGTCAGTTTAAAAAATTAGGTCATTATGAGGAAGTACATAAAACAGATGTTAACTGGTCCCTCCTGAGAATGTAATGCATTCTTCAGTTCTAATAAGTGTATTCTTATATAATGGCCCCTCCCTCCTTTTAATGCCGCATACGTGGAAGAATAAACATTCCCTGCATAGAGCATATCAAAAGTTTATCTAGGTTCCCTGGAGCAACTTTGTGAAGACTATATTAGCTGTGTTGCACTAGTTCCTCACTATCAGATGGTAATGGCTGCTTGTGATAATGGCTGACTGGATTAATTGCTTTGGCAAGATCTTTATACCTTTTAATATCTTGATATCCTGTTTTAGTTGGCAGTTTGTTCAATGAGCTGTGGAAATAGATACGTACCTGAAATACTTAGCCTTGGCACTACATGACCTGCCAGTCAAAATTGTTAATGTGGACTTGACCTGGATTCTTTTGGATGGTGTGGTCTAAGAATATTAACTCTGAAAAGGCACAAACGGTCGTTTCTAAAGTCCTAATGGTTGCCTTATTGGAACTAGAGAGTTCCTTACCAAATTCCAGAATGTTAAGGCTTGAAAGATAATTTGGGACAAGTGAAATCAGATGTACAACTTGAATCTCTACCTTTTGGAGTGGCATAGCTTTAAATGTAAGTTTATTAGTGCTAGACCATGATAATTTATGGAAGACAGGAGTGTTTGAGGTACATTACTAAATTTTGAAGACTGTTGGAATAGTCATTAGCCTCTTCTATTAACTGCACCCTTGTACCAAGATCAGAAAGGATTCTTAATTTGGTGGGTCATTTGCTGTGACCCAGAGGTCTCATCTAAAACTTTAAATCAGTACTTTTTAATTTTCAGGTTTTATTCTCGTAAGTTAATTGAGTACTCAGTCAAGTTCCATATTACACAAATTGCCTTTACTTTTTCTACCCTATAAGAAAAAACCAACTGGCTAGTATTTATTTTGCTGATGTGTCTTAGGTATTATATTGACTGCAAGAGAAAACTTTGTCCATGCTTATAGAATTTATAATGTGGCATATCTATTTAGACTTTTGTTTTTCATCTATATGAGAGGTGATAGTAACACTAAATACCTATGGGGGTAGGAAATACTACATGAAAGTCAGATAACTTTTTAAGTGTCTTTAGAAAGAACTCCAGAATGTGGCACCTTCACTAATCATCGTTCACTTATATGAAGTACCCTATACATACAAATCATATTTGAAAGCCACATATAACCTTTAATATTTATCTTTAAAAAAATCTTTTCATACCGCACTTCTATCTGAATATATGTAGTTAAAGAAAATTGCTTTGTTAAACAAATACAGCACAAATACTTGAGCACCTAGTTTATGCTTGTATTATTGATAAAACGATGGAAAAGACAGGGAAGGTCTTGTTCTTACAGAACTAACTTTCTAGTGGAGCAAGCAAAAGTAAGCAAGAAAAATATCAGATAGTGGTGCATTATGCAGACAGTTAAAACAAGGTCATATCATAGAGTGAGTGAATGAATGGCTGCCTTAGGTTGGCAAAGAAGGCTTCTCCAAAGATGTGAACTCTGGAATACAAGGAGGCACCGATTTGGGCATGATTTGGAGAAGATGAGGGCATTCAAGACAGGGAATAGCCTGTAGGCCTTGTGGCAAAAATATACTTGGTATCTTCAGATTACCAAAAGAAGCTTCAACTATAGTATTCATGCTTTTGTTAAAAAAAAAAAAATAGGGGCACCTGGGTGGCTCAGTTGGTTAAGCATCTGACTTTGGCTCAGGTCATGATCTCTCAGTTCATGGGTTCGAGCCCCGAGTTGGGCTCTGTGCTGACAGCTCAGAGCCTGGAGCCTGCTTTGGATTCTGTGTCTCCCTCTTTTTCTGCCCCTCCCCTACTCGTGCTCTGTGTCTGTCTCTCTCTCTTTCAAAAATAAACATTTAAAGGGTGCCTGGGTGGCTCAGTCAGTAGAGCATCCAGCTTCGGCCCAGGGCATGAACTCGTGGTTTGTGAATTCAAGCCCCACATTGGGCTCTGTGCTGACAGCTCAGCGCCTGGAGCCTACTTCAGATTCTGAAGCTCTCTTGTTCCTCCCCTGTTTGCTCTCTCTCTCTCTCAAAAATGAATATTTAAAAAAATGTATTTTTTAAAAAATTTTTTAAACATTTATTTATTTTTGAAAGACAGATAGAGGCAGAGCATGAGCAGGGGTGAGGAACGGAGAGAGAGGGAGACACAGAATCCAAAGCAGGCTCCAGGCTCTGAGCTGTCAGCACAGAGCCTGATGCGGGGCTCGAACTCATGAACCACGAGATCATGACCTGAGCCGAAATCAAGTTGGACGCTTAACCGACTGAGCCACCCAGGCGCCCCAAAATAATTAAAAAAAAATAAACATTTAAAAAATAATAATAAATTAAGAAAAATAAAAAAAATGTATAATGAAATATTTCAAGGAACACTTCCTGTCAGAAATCTCCTTATACATATTTTGTGTTTTCCAGCACATCTTACACGTTTGAGTTGGGAATGTGATTCTTTTAAACTGGAACTTTCATCAGACATCCCGGAATTTGCTTCTCTGTTTCCTGTATTTCTGTCATCATGAATGACTGCTCTAACAAAGAGTATGTCATTGGAACACACCTTCAGCTAACAGATTTTTTTCCCCATAATTGTTTTTCAGTTCACTATAGAAGAAAAGCTGACTTTGTCAGTAAGCAAGTCATGGTACATAATAGATCTATTTCTTACCTTGTTTTTGGCAGTTATGAAATTGAATGTTTCCAGTCATATTATTTCATTTTCAGTCATCTGTCCACTGATCAAGTGCCTTGTGGCTCTGAGTAATCATTGACTGAAAGAACTCAGCATTGGGAACTTGGAATCAGCCAGGTGACCATAGCAGGAAAGCTGTCTTTAGTTGGATACTTATTTGCTTTTTAGAGTATTTATCATGCATTGAAATATTTTCATGAATTTTATTCCATAAGACCCAGTTTGGATTGGGATTTTTGCAGAAAATTTATTCTATAAAATTTATACTTGCACCAGACAGGTATACCCTAAGAATCATTCATTCACAAATGCTTGTTGAATATCTGTGCTTTACTTCACTCATAAATGCTTGTTGAATGTCTATACTTGTTTCTGAGAAATATAAAAGGCAAAAAAGGCATAGTCCCTATTCTGTAACAGCCCATGGGGAGAGGGAGCAGACAGGCAAAATCATCTAATACTTTATTGAATTTAATTTCTAGGCGCACTTTCCCCGTCTCCCCCTCAGATAACTCATGGATAGTCTCAAGTCTTTATTTCTTCTCCTTCCCCTACCTTAATATTTTGGTAGAATTGGTAGAGGAGAAAAATTACTTGTGTTTATATATTTGTTTTTAATTTTCTAAAGGTGGTTTGTAGTAAATGCCAGCATATTGTATTTTACATTGTTGCTACTGCTGATTAAGATGGACAAACTATAAAGTTTATGCATCCCAGGCTCCTGTAGTAATAACTGACACTTTTTATAGTCAGAGGAGGTTATGGGGACAGAAGATCTTAGGAAAAAAGTGCATGTTTAAATTCCATGCTTCTCAGATGACCCTTAGAGCACTACAATCTGAAAACAGCGTTTCCATGCTGTTAAAATAATTTGGTTTTGGCAATTGGTTGATCTCCAGTTTCATTGCCACCCAAACTTTTGGGTCTTTTTAACTGGTAGGTATAATTGGATTAAGTGAACAACTTTGTTAAACTAGATAAACAGTGACATAAAAAACTGAATACAGAAAAAGTAAAAATAAGGCAGAATTGAGGAACATGACCCCTGGAATATCATCAAAGTTATAGCGGTGTAAAAGGATTAAAATATTTTTTCTTTAAGAATAAATGACAGGGCTCCAGTAGCTCAGTTGGTTAAGCATCTGACTCTTGATTTCGGCTCAAGTCATGATCTCATGGTTCGTGAGTTTGAGTCCCACATCTGGGGGACTCAAGTGCGGAGCTTGCTTGGGATTCTTGCTCTCCCTCTCTGCCCTCTCCTGCTCTCTCTCCCTCTCCTCTGTCTCCCTCTCCTTCTCTCAAAAAATAAACTAAAAAAAAAAAATTTTTTTTTTTTTAAATAATAATGGCAGTGACATAGATAATGATGACAGGAGTGGCTTACTGTCAAAACTTTGCGACCCTAAGTAGGAATATTTTTTACTTGGTCTCCTTGAAAGGTGATATTTATGGGGCGAAAAAAGAATAATGTGTTAGATAATCAGAAAACATCTGAAAATGAGTCAAAGCCAGGAGACCAGAGAAAAGTGATAAACAGGGGAGATTGGCAGAAGTGCTTAAAGTATTTGGGGTTGAAGAGATTCATGTTTCATGTTGGTGGAATTCATTTGTGAGGGAACAACAGTCTCAATTTCAGATATAATTTTAAATATTTTACTTTTTTTATTATAAATAATATATTTGCTTTTTAAAGAAGACCCTAAAAGTATTTTAAAACAAACTAACATCACCATAATTTCACATGCAGAGACAAACAATATTTTAGTGTGTTTTTTTTTTTTTTTTCAACGTTTATTTATTTTTGGGACAGAGAGAGACAGAGCATGAACGGGGGAGGGGCAGAGAGCGAGGGAGACACAGAATCAGAAACAGGCTCCAGGCTCTGAGCCATCAGCCCAGAGCCTGACGTGGGGCTCGAACTCACAGACCGCGAGACCGTGACCTGGCTGAAGTCGGACGCTCAACTGACTGCGCCACCCAGGCGCCCCTTTAGTGTGTTTTTTAAATGTCTGTATGTGATACATGTTTTCCCCCTACCACAACACAAGTATATTATTAAATTATGCTTTAACAAAATATGTAAAGGCTATAATGCCAAGTATGCCTCTAGATGCCAGGGTTTTTTCTTTTTCTTTTGTTTTTGCTATAATTTTGTTACAGTATTATAACATTTTGATGAACATACCTTCTTCCATATAAATCTTTGTTTCTATCTGACTTATTTTCTTCAGGATAGGTTCCTAAAAGTGGAATTAAGTGGTATGAAAGCAGGGTGCCTGGGTGGCTCAGTCAGTTAAGCGTCTGACTTTGGCTCAGGTCATTATCTCAGGGTTTGTGAGTTCAAGCCCTGCATTGGGCACCGCACTGTTAGTGCTTGGGATTCTGTCTCTCTGCCCCTCTCCCACTGGTTCTGTCTGTCTGTTTCTCTCTCTCTCTCTCTCTCTCTCTCTCTCTTTCTCTGTGTGTCTCTCTAAATAAAACCTTTAGAAAAAAAAAATAGGTATGAAAGCATAAATACTGAGGTTGGTATGTGTTGCCAGATTGCTTTCTAAAAAGATTATTCTGTATTAATTTTTACTCCAGTTCTTTTCTCTGTACCCTCACACTTCTTTGAATACTGCTTGGCTTAGGGCACCTGAGTGGCTCAGTTGGTTAAGCATCTGACTTGAGCACGGGTTGTGATCCCACAGTTTGTGGGTTTGGGCCCCACATAGGGCTCTCTGCTGTAGGTGCGAAGCCCACTTCTGGTCCTCTGCCTGTCTATCTGTCTGTCTCTGCCCCTCCCTCACTTGTGCATTCATTAAAAAATTACGTTTGAATACTGCTTGGCTTTATTATTGACCAATTTGTTAGACAATGATGTAATTATTTTCATAGCTTCAGAAAGTCTTGGTGAGAGTAGATGTAATTTCTGAAACAGGATTTGAAATCTTTGGAGTAGTCTTTTTTTTCTTGAAAGTTGATAAGAAAGTAAACGACATATACAGGCATTGGAGTTAGTAAAGGAGTAATTGTGTTTAATGCTATGAAGTATTTTATCAGAGTAAGAGTTGAAACAAAACATGTCTGGACTAGAGAATATTATGGTATGTAGAATGTTAAAAGATTTAAGGTGATTTTAAGACACTTGTAATGGCACAAAACTGGAGTTTGGGGAAGCTTTCAGAAATACCCTGTGCAGAATTACCAGTAGATTCCTTGCAAGAGAGAAGTATGGTACATAAAAATTAGTATGACTGTACAGGAAACTGAATTAAATGTTAAAAGATGTACATAAGATGGATTTCTGCTGGTATTTTCACCCTCTGCTTCTTTTTTTGAAATCTGTTCTCTTACAAAGTCTGGAGAACACAGTGGTTTACCCCTTTCCTTTTCTTGACTGTTTTCTCCCAACATTCCAATCACTTTTACTTTAACAGTTGATTCTTTGAGGCAAAAATTAGTCTGAAGGAGGAGTTGACGAAGACAGACAAGAACTTGTCAAACATTGTGATTTTAGCTGAGTGATCTCATATGGTCCCTCATCTTTACACCGTCTTGATTCTTGCCACTTCTAGACATGAATCCATGACTTACAGCACTATAAGAAAATCACTTGTATTCTTCTTTGCTTTATCCTCCCCCAAATGTTCTATGGGATGCTTTCGCCTTCACGCTTCTGAACTTCCATACAGGTACACTTTTCACAGCAGAGCTGTTATCTCCTAGCTTGTAATAAGTCTGTTTGGTTTTTAATAGTGCCCACATTCCAGTATCAAGCTTCCCTGTAGTTCATGTGCCCCCTTTTGTTTCATATTCCTTCTTCCTTAGGAAATTAAAGAATTTAGTAGTTTTGTGTATTTCAGCATTTCATCAGCTGTTTCTTTCACAGAGGATTTGAAAAGTACAAAAAAACAAAAACCCAAAACAACTATAAACTATAGACAACTATAGTTTATGTAGTGTCTAAACTATAGAAAAAACAATCTTGTATAAGAATGAATTTTTTTTACTTTAGAAGATATTTTACATTTGTGTGTATGTAGTGGAAGGGTTAAAGGATAAAATGAATACCATATTTTTGGAACCCCCCAAAATTTTATAGCAAGATAGTTTTATTTTTTAGAGGAACAGCTTGGTGTGGAAAAACACTGGCTCTCCTAAAATTTTAAAATTCTGTGACTTAATTTAGGGCATCCGTTTTTTAAAAGGTAAAAAATTATTCTTTTGGTAGTTTCAACCCTCAGCCTTTCCTTTAAATTTCCCTTCACTTATTTGTAAAAAGGATGAATATTTTTAGTATACTGTCCTGGCACAAATCCTCCTTATAAGCTCAGATTTTTTTCAGCGGTGACTAAAGCAGTGCAGTGCAGTTGCTTCCAAGTTCTACATTTCATCTCCTTTTCTATTGTACCTCCTCCCCCTCTGCAGCTGCTTTGCTGGCAAAGTCCTGATCCTTTGATAGATCCCAATCCCATCCTGACCCTTCAAAAGCAGGATTTAACCCAGCTCACCTTTTAACCTTTCTAATAGCCATAACTCCTATATTAAACATGTGTGACAACAAAGTCCCTATGCATACTAGTTCAGAATTATTTATTGCTTCCCCTCCATTT
Organism: Lynx canadensis; assembly: GCF_007474595.2. NCBI lineage: Eukaryota > Metazoa > Chordata > Mammalia > Carnivora > Felidae > Lynx > Lynx canadensis. Next base: position 29,753,763 of record NC_044308.2, on the reverse strand, counting down.
ACCATACAACTCTACCTATGTCTTTCATACTGATGGTTAGATGTCATTAAAGAAGTTTCTTATTGTTGTTTTTAGGTCTTCATCTATTGTTAGGACACCTACCCTATATTTTTAAAGAAACTTGTCATTTCATAAGTTTATTTATTCTTTGAATTTTCTCCATTTTATTTTTTTAAGTTTTATTTTTGAGAGAGTGAAAGAGTGTGAGTGGGGGAGGGACAGAGGGAGAGAGAGAATCTCAAGCAGCTCCACGTTCAGTGTAAGCCTGACACAGGGCTCAATCTCATGATAGCAAGATCATGACCTGAGCTGAAATCAGAAGTTGCACACTTAAACTAACTGAGCCACCCGGGCACCCCTCATAAAGTTGTTTATTATGCAACTTAAGATATAGACCCTATACAGATGTCATTAAAAGAAAATTTTGAAGTTGTCTTCTATTTAGGAAACAAGCCTGTGTTTCCAAGTCATGTGATTTATATGCTCTCATATCAGCAATCACAGTTTCTGCTTTGGTGTGTAACTAGTAAGTTGTTTCCCACTATGTGTTCAAAATAGAGTTCTGTTATGTTCTCAGCTCTGCTGTGTGAATTGGATGTTGACTGGTTTGCAGCTTGGGAAAATATACTGCTCTCAAGTCTATTAGGAAAAAAAACAGGCAGCCTTACAAATGGCATCTCCTGCTAGCCTTCCATCGCATTTGTTACATGTCTGGTTGTATCTGCTGTTGGTTTGTTTTTCTGCTTCCTCAGAGTCTCACTTTCAGTTGAGTGCTTCAGTCTGGGTGAAAGGTAGCAGCACAGGAAGCATTTCCCTTGGCCCATTCCCAGGCAGCACCAAGTGTGAGTCTCTTCAGGTGGAAAACTCATCATTTTGTATTTAAAATGCAAGTATTTCAGTGTCTGTGCTTCAGATTAATTGCTGAGTACATATATTTTCCAGTTTTATCTTGTTTTCACTCATATTTCTGTAGACTAAAATTTCATTTATTAGAAGCTCAAAATGGAGGTTTTTTTTTTTTTTACTTATTTTTTACTTTTTAAGTTTTATTTATTTTGAGATGAAGGAAGGGAGAGAGAGAGAGAGAGCATGCACACAAGCAGGGCAGGGGCAAAGAGAGAGGGGGAGAAGGAGAATCCTAAGCAGGTCAGTGTGGAACCCAATGTGGGGCTTGAACTCAGGAACTTTTGAGATGATGACCTGAGCCAAAATCAAGAGTAGCTTAATTGACTGAGCCATCCAGGCGCCCCATTGTGTTTATTTTAATTAAGCCTTTTAAGAAATAAATATTGCCTTTTAGTGTAAGAAAAGCTAAGAATCCAAAGGATGGAAAGATGACTAGTGAAGACAAATTGCACACAATTTGATTAATTTGTATTTAGGATTTCTTCTAAATCAGTTGAACACTGAAAGTATTTAGCAAAATATGTGTATACATACATGTGTGTGTTTCTATATTGCAGATATATAGTTTTTTTATACCAAAGAAAAAGTAGTATTTGGTAAGAATGTTCAGTAGTCCATGTACTTCTGTCATTAGTTAAGCTACTTTTCTTCTTTTCCCTTCCCTATACCTGCCTTCATCCCATAATAATATACCCCCAGATTAACTATGTCAGTGAACTCTGAGAACTTTTGAATAGGCATGGTTGCTCTAAGTGCAGCATTTATAAACTAATCTATTCCAGATGTGACGGCCATCAGGAATTTAGTAAGCTAGATTAAGTTGCCAAATCATGTTTGAATAGTGAACTGAACACTATACATATTAGGCTGAAGAGAAAAAAAATCACCAAAGCTAATGATAAAAATGGGGCAGGGGTGTGATTTCAAGGGAAAGGATGAAATGAATTGTACTCAATAAATGTTGACTGATTGTGCCAAACACCGTTTTAGGTGCTGGGTGGTGTTACAGGGCTAAAACACAGATGAGCAAAGTTTGTGCCCTAAAGGTATACTGAGACCTGTAGTTATAATAAGGGTGTGTGTGTGTGTGTGTGTGTGTGTGTGTGTGTGTGCGCGCGCGCGCGCGTGCGCTGAGATAAATGTAGTTGCAACAGCTGTAATAAATGCTTTTAGAGCCATGTAGGGGGTGAGTGGATAAAGGGCACCTAATCCAGCCTGAAAAACTGAAAAGGTCAAGAATTTGCATTTTAATGGGGACAAGGAGTTCTCAGGCAGATGTGGAGAGGGCATTCCAAAGAGAGCAGCAGAGAGGTACAGAAGTGAGAATATGTGGTACATTTGGGTATAACTTTTCTCTCAGGGTGTTTGAAAGGTAATGGAATCTGAGGTGAGTAGCAAGGAAGAGCAGCTTTGTTCATCAGGGGCTTTATTTTATTTGCCTCATCCTGATTTTAAACAAGCTAATGTCTTGATCTGGTTTGCCCAAGCTAAATGGGTCCCCTAGACATAAATAAACTCTCTCATGTGAGAGAGTTCATGATATTTCTAGTATCATTGTAGAAGGCTATTTTCTAGTTTGGAGGTTAATGATTTATATGTTAATTTTTTTTAAAGTTTATTTCTTTGAGGGTGGGGAGAGGCAGAGAGAGGGAGAGAGAATCCCAAGCAGGCTCCACGCTCAGTGCAGAGTCCAACGTGGGGCTCAAACTCACAAAACAGTGAGATCATGACCTGAGCCAAAACCAAGAGTTGGATGCCTAACTCATTGAGCCACCAGGCACCCCTATGTGTTAAATTTTAAAGGATAGTGAAATAATTCTTTTGTTGTGAAAGTCTCAAAGTGCTCTACAAATTATAGCTCGTTCCGCCAAATATTTTAACACTTAGCCTCACACTGCATTTGATCATTCCCATATAAGCAAGTGGCATTAGGCATTGAGCAGGTACACAATGATAGCAAAATGGATAACAATAGAGAGGAGAATGCATGTAAAACTCTGCAATTGCAGAATGGTATCTGGAGCAGAGCTGAAATAAGGCATATCTCTGTTCCATGACTTTCTACATTCACTTTCCCTTTAGGTGCTCTAAAACCTTATTATTCAAAGTCTAGTCCAAGAACCAGCAGCATCACCTGGGAACTTGGAAATGCAGAGTCCCATGCCCAGCCCCAGCCCTACTGAATCAGAGTCTGCAGTTTAATAAGATCCTTAGGTGATTCCTGTTCATCTTAGAGTTTGAGAAGCACCATTCTAAAGAACAAATCTAAGGGTTTGCAAAGTTCTTTAGCTAACTGAGCTTTCTGACTTTACTGTTTCACAGTCTTGACTTGGGACAGTAAGCTTTTTGAAAATGGATATCAAGGTTACTAGCAATTATTATATTTTCTTTTTCCCAGTGGGTGGATAGAGGTTAGAAATGCAGATTCTGGAGTCAGATTGCCTGGGTTCAAATCCTGGCTCTGCCACTTCTGCATAATTTCTTCATTCGTTGAGGGCAACTACAATGAGCAAAGGGGTATCCCACCACCCCGCTGATCTGTGGTGGAGGTTTAGTTGAGTTAGAAATAAGCCTTTGTTGTGTGTTTGGGGGGTAATTTTTGTCAGTATTATTTATTGTATTCATGATTTCTTGGTCTTAACTGAGCCATCAATTATTGAAAAGAAGGTAGTGTTTGGGAAACTTTTCAACTTTAGTAAAGAAATGTTCTTACTAATGAATAATAGACCTTTTGGCTTCACTGTAAAAAGGTGTATAAGTAGATTTAAAAGTGATGGCAAATCTCATTAAATTATAACCTACTAAGAAATAGTAGGAACATTTTACTATCAGAGCTTAGAGACTTTTACCAGTGCTCTGATCTTGTTTTCTACAGGGGGCAGCTGGCATTTTATGCTATGTGGGAGCCTATGTCTTTATCACTTACGATGACTATGACCACTTCTTTGAAGATGTGTACACTCTCATCCCTGCTGTAGTGATCATAGCTGTAGGAGCCCTGCTTTTCATCATTGGGCTAATTGGCTGCTGTGCCACAATCCGAGAAAGCCGCTGCGGACTTGCCACAGTAAGTTAGCACTTTATTGACTGCATGTGTCATCATAATATGTGGGAATATTTCATTTGTGTTACTGGCTTGAATTGAACATAAAATTCCATAGACTCTTTGGCTCTTATAATTGGAACAGAATTAGCACTTGTCTTCTAGCAGTTACCTCTGGTAACTGTTTTTTTATCAGTTTTTTAAATTTGTATTTAATTTTTGACAATGTTTTCTTCCTTACAGTTTGTCATCATCCTCCTTTTGGTTTTTGTCACAGAAGTTGTTGTAGTGGTTTTGGGATACATTTACAGAGCAAAGGTATGTTGTCTACTCTAGTTCATGTTTTAAAAGGCAGTTTAAGTGTTTCGGGTGAAATAGAACAAACTCATTTTATCAAAGTAAACATTTTCTTATGCCTTAACTCCAGTTTAGTCACTGCTTTAAAAACCTAAAGTTGGGGCACCTGGGTGACTCAGTCAGTTAAGTGTCTAACTCTTGATTTCTGCTCAGGTCATCATCTCACAGTTTGTGAGATCAAGCCCCGTGTTGGGATTCTCTCTCCTGCTCTCTCTGCCCCTCCCCTTCTCACTCTCTCACTCCAAATAAATGAATAAACTTAAAAAAGATCTGAAGTTAATTAGAAATTGCACAGAGAGAAGGCCCTGGGTGACTCAGTCACTTGAGCATCTGACTTCAGCGCAGTCATGATCTCACAGTTTGTGAGTTCGAGTCCCACATCAGATTGGCTGCTGTCAGCACAGAGCCTGCTTCAGCTCTTTTGTCCACATCTCCTTTATCTGCCCCTCCCTCAGAAATAAATAAACATTAAAAAAAAGAAAGAAAGAAATTGCATACAGAACAGATTGGTGGTTGCCAGATGTGGGGGCTTTGGCGAAATGGGTGAAGGGAGTCAAAAGGTATAAACTTCCAGTTATAAAGTAAGTCAGTCATGGGGATGTAATGTACAGCATGGCAACTAAGTTAATAATACTGTAATGCATATATGAAAGTTGATAAGGGAGTAACTTTTAAAAGTTCTCTCATCACGATAAAAATTTTTTATAATTATGTATGGTAAAGGAGTTAATTAGACTTATTGTGATCATTTTGCCATATAAAAAGATTGAATCATGCTGAAACTAATGTTAGATGTCAATTATACCTCAATTTAAAAAAAAGAAAAGAAAAAATACATGTAATGAACACACAAGTCCAGTTTCCTGGCTTAATAAAGAGTACATACTAGAGAACTGAGCTTTTGTTTTATGTTTAAGAATACTGCAACGTTTCAGGCTCTTTTTTCTGAATAGTTCTTTCCATTGAAGTTACCTATATAGGTGTCAAAAGGTTGTGTTTAATGTGGATTCTGATCTCAGGAGGTCTCCTGTAAGCTTATTTGATTATTTCAGTTTTAAAGTATTTTTCTGCTACAGTAATTTTTTTTCTACAATGTATCATGTGCTGTGTCAGTTGGGGTCTTGTGAGAAGCAGATGCAAAGATGGAATTCAGTATACGTGGATTCTGTTAGAGGAAAGGTCTGTGAGAGAACATGGGGAAGGAACCAGGTCTGACTGAGAACTGTTAGGCCTGATACAAGTGTAATCCCAAGTACTTGTTAGTGTAATTGTGTGGTTAATTAAATATTGATGAAGTCTAAGAAAATGAGTACATGAAAAAAAGAAAATTGAATAATTTGAAGAGACTTGGTAAAAACAAGTCACTACAACTTTTTTTTTTTCAGTTTCATTACTTAGAGAGAGAGTGTGTGTGTAGTGGGAGAGGGGCAGAGAAAGAGGGAGAGAAAGAATCCCCAGGAGGCTCTGTGCTGTCAGTGCCAAGTCAGACTCAAGCTCTGTCTCACAAACTGTTAGATTGTGACCTGAGCCAGAATCAAGAGTCAGACGCTTAACCAACTGGGCCACCCAGGTGCCTCAATCACTAAAACATTTTTGATCAAATCAGCTATGAGTACAATTACGTAAAAGTTTAGGGGAAATTTATTAATAATTAGTAGAATTCTACACTTTGATTGTGTTGCAATGTCTCTGCAGTGTAAAGAAACCCAAACTGGAAGTCACTGTCAATGTACTAAGGATGTGATTTGTGCAGAACAAATGATAAAGAGCTCTAATCAGTGGATCCTATGCAAAGAAAAGACAGGCTTGCATTTTAAGATTGGTGTGAAATACACATTTCTGTGCTTTAAGCTAAATGAAAATGTTCATTTTTTTAAAGTTTTATTTATTTATTTTTGAGGGAGAAACAGAGAGGGCACAAGCAGGGGAGGAGCAGAGAGGGAGGGAGAGAAAGAATCCTGAGCAGTCTCTGCACTGTCAGCACAGAGCCTGATGCGAGTCTCGAACTCACAACTGTGAGATCACGACCTGAGCTGAAATCAACAGTTGGACACTTAATTGACTGAGCCACCCAGGTGCCCCAAAAATGTGTACTTTTTCTAAAAGCATGTGATTTTCTAAAAGCCTGTACTTTTTCTAAAAGCCTCAGTTAACCAACCAACTACTCCTGACCATGCATGGGAGGCTTCTCCATTTGTTAACTATAGTACAACTGCATTTACCACTAATTTTTACATGTAGGATAATAATGAAAACAACAACAACAATATGTTCCTTGGATGGAGAGAGTATGTGAAAGTCAGTTTAGGGTCATGGTTAGGTCCTTTCATTCCACAAATATTCGAGAGGAATGGTTTTAGAACCTTGTCAAAATCATAGATGGCCTACTTGGATTTCACATCTATATTTGACAAACATATGTATATGGGTACCCATATATATACACCCAGTTGACCTTTGAACAACACGGGTTTTATATGTATAAATTAATGAATTATATGACATAAATTTCTGGACTCAGGGTAGAGATCAGCCAAAGGGTTTTCTTACTGTTTCATATAGTCTCTACCCAAGACATGCTAGGGAATATTCAGCTATCATCTATATTACATTTCAGCTCTCTGTTGAAGGAAGGATTCATTTTAAAATTTGATTCATCCAGGCCTACCTCTAACCCCAGACTATTACATTTGATTGATTTGTTCATACGGAATTTCCAGCTAATCCTTAACTGAACTTTATAGGCATACCCTAGTGACTGTTCCACATGAGGGAGATGTTGTAGCCCTTTGTAAAATCCTTCTGGAACTTAAATTAGAGGCTGTTGTAATATCTGATCATAATTCACTTTCCTCATTTGAGGCAGGATAATAGAAACATTAAATCAACAAGCAAGTAATAACTTTTGGACAAGATAGTTTTCTGTTTCCCCCTTGTTGAATTCTGTTACAGTGTATCTTTTAAAGATCTAGCCTGGGGACTCCAAACTTCTTAAGGGCAAGGCAGTCATCTTTGACTGTCCAGCAGTGGCAAGACACCTGGCATAATAAATGTTAATGAATTTATGGATCTGTTGAATGAAAAAAAAATTACAAGTCAAGACTTCTAATCTTATTTAATATAGCAAAGTGTTCTATTCTAACTTGTGAGTATTTAACTTTCTTTAAATTACCTCAGAATGAGAAGTTTGTTCAGATTTCCTCAGCCCATAAATTCCCGGTATGGAAGGGGGAAATACACATTTTCTGATTTCTTTTTTAGAGCGAAATTGAGGACTTCATTTTCCATTGCCACTTTAAAAAAAAAAAAAAAAAAAGCCTTTGTTCTGGACATAGAAAAAGGTGATTATGAGTTGAGATCCTACCTTCTGTGCCCATCCTGATGAATAAGGGTCCTGCCAACTTGAAAACCAAGGCAGCTGTTGCCAGCCATTCCCATCTTGCCCCTCTTTCCTCTTTCTTAGTCATTTCCTTTTCTTTCGTCTTTTCTATTTGCCTGCTTTTCCTTTCCACCTAAGTACCATTTAAGGCTATGGGGCGCCTGGGTGGCTCAGTCGGTTAAGCGTCCGACTTCAGCTCAGGTCACGATCTCACGGTCCGTGAGTTCGAGCCCCGCGTCAGGCTCTGGGCTGATGGCTCGGAGCCTGGAGCCTGCTTCCGATTCTGTGTCTCCCTCTCTCTCTGCCCCTGCCCCGTTCATGCTCTGTCTCTCTCTGTCTCAAAAACAAATAAAAAAAAAACGTTAAAAAAAAAATAAGGCTAAACAGGCTGCCTTAAAGTAATTAATTGGGGTATAACTTTAGGGCTATGATAAAGACATAATAGAGGTGCTGGCTTGGTTTCGGCTCAGGTCATGATCTCATGGTTTGGGAGTTCAAGTCCTGTGTTGGACTCTCCTGGGATTCTCTCTCTTTCTCTCTCTCTCAAAAATAAATAAACTTAAGAAATAAAAGAAGTATTGTTACTGTAATTTATAATTTTAAATCAAAGGCATAATATGCCAATCTAATTTTCAAACCATTGATACATAAGGTACCAGGTAACTGTGCCCCAAAAAAGAATGTATTGGGTTTGCCCCTACTGGTTATCTCCTTGTAGTTAAATCACATAACTGGTATAATTACTAAGTAGGTCTAATCATCTTAGAAGGGTAAGGAGAATCTGGTACAAACAAATTTTACTAAATGGTACTTTTCTTGCCATTTAGTGATTGACAGAAATAAGTTATGAAGAGTTTATTTCCTGTCGCCTAATTCATATAACATCAAACTGCACCTTTTTCATAAAATGCTACTTGTAAGGACTGATTTTTTTCACCTGCTGATTACTTTTGTGTATTTGGCTAAATCGAAACATTGAATAAATGGAAAGTATGTTGGTATTTGTTCCAAAAGTATCTTGTGGGAGGTCTTTATTTTTAATCTACTTTTGGAAAGGAAAATGAGTAAATCCAACCCACTGAAAGCTTATTTGAAAAGAAAGGCAGTTCATTTATAATTTAGGACATCTGTCTCAGGGTTCAGCTGCTTTCTCTCTCTTGAATAGATTGTTAATCTGCTGTCTTGCACACAGTCTTCTCTTTGAATGCTTATAGTGTGTGATGTAATATGTCTGCATTTTTACCTGAATCTCTGTGGAGACGGGGAGAAATATTTTTTTCTTAAAAGAAATTCACAAAGATATCTGGCAACTCTGCATACGTGTCAGTTAGGTTTCTTAGCTGGAGCCTTGACAAATGTTAATTTTACCAGTATTTTTAAGGGACCGAATTCTTCGTTTTGATTCAGGTGGAAAATGAGGTTGACCGCAGCATTCAGAAAGTATATAAGACCTACAATGGAACGAACCCTGATGCCGCTAGCCGGGCTATTGATTATGTTCAGAGACAGGTGAGCTCTCTTCAGGTGAATTCGATTTTGAGGGCCAGTCACTGTTGGGTCAACCTTAAACTCAGCTATTACTGTGTAAATTAAACATGTATTTTTGTAGCCATGGATAGCTTCATGGTGTGTCTAATATTTTCACCTTCACTCTTGAAAAGTTTTTTCCATTGTCACCTAGTGACTTTTTACCAAAAAAGTAATTAGTCAGAAAGGTGATAATGGAAGAGAGGTATGTGTCACAGGAAAGATGGGATCCTCAAGGGACTTCAAGGAGGTAAGAAGTCTTCATATACCTTTAGAAAGCAAGACCAGAAAAGATAATAGACAAAACTGTTAAAAAAAATTATGGATAATTGGAAATGTGTGAAGGTAAAGAGACTGGTATAGTAGATCCTTATATCCATAAACCTACCTCAAAATTTTCAATTTTTTGTTAATCTTATTTCATCTTTTACCCCACATATCTTTTGCTAGATTATCTTAAAGCAAATCCCAGACATTTCGGAGAAAATATTTGAAATATATTATCATTGGAAATAATATTTAACATGTAAGATATGAAGATTTTTCTTAGCTATAAATTACCCCTTGTGGGTAATATGCTTTTCATGTAGAATTTCTAAAGTTACTAGTGGCTAATTAAAATTTAACATCCAGTTCTTTAGTCACTCTAGCCACGTTGTAAGTGCTCAGTAACCTCAGGTGCCTAGTGGCTACTATGTTGAACAAGCAGACACCGAACATTCTTATCATTGCAGAAAGTTTTATTGGACTTAACTGGTCTAGAGTAGCTTAAAGTTCTGCAGTGCACAGAATTTTAAAGTTCAACACAGATCTGTGTGTCTTGGGAGGACTAATATTTCTGTTCTCTTTCCCACTAGCTGCACTGTTGTGGAATTCACAACTATTCAGACTGGGAAAATACAGACTGGTTCAAAGAAACCAAAAACCAGAGTGTCCCTCTTAGCTGCTGCAGAGAGACCGCCAGCAGCTGTAATGGCAGTCTGGCCCACCCCTCTGACCTCTATGCCGAGGTAAGTTTGGCTTCTTGACCAAGACTTGAATCTAGCTTAGTAACCTGGTTGTCTCTGTGAACTATCTTTACCTAGAACTTCTTTTCTACACTCTTTTGTTTGTCTTTATGCTGTTTTATGTTACTGTAAATTATTTTTAAATACATTGTCTTTCCCTCTGTGGGTTTCTGTTATTTCCATTTCTGCCACTGAGTAGTGATATGTGACCTTATAGCTTTCACTTTAAAAAAAGACTTTTATTGAGGATGACTTTGTGTGTTTCAGGGATGTGAAGCTCTAGTTGTGAAGAAGCTACAAGAAATCATGATGCATGTTATCTGGGCAGCACTGGCATTTGCAGCTATTCAGGTAAGCACAGCGGTTGTTATCAGAATGTGCTCATTCTCTGATGTCAACCATGAATGGTTTTAATCATTAAGTGCATTTAATCTTTGTGTATATAGATAACTTGGAAGTCATTGAGGTACTGGCCGTCCATTTCCAATGTCTTCCATTTCCTGTCTCTAGTCCTAGACCCATAATGGTTCCAAGAAACCAGAGATCTGGATGCAGGGACTAGGTTTGAGGAGATTTTGCTTTACTTTCTTGACTTGACTAGTGAGTGGCCTGTTCAAAAATACATACTGTTGCCCGGGGCACCTGGGTGGCTCAGTCGGTTAAGCGTCCGACTTCAGCTCAGGTCACGATCTCACGGTCCATGGGTTCGAGCCCCGCGTCGGGCTGTGGGCTGATGGCTCAGAGCCTGGAGCCTGCTTCTGATTCTGTGTCTCCCTCTTTCTCTGCCCCTCCCCCATTCATGCTCTGTCTCTCTCTGTCTCAAAAATAAAAACGTTAAAAAAAAAAAAATTAAAAATACATACTGTTGCCCTAATGTATTCTTGGGAGGTATTTTAATAGAACTTCACAGAATTTTTAAAAATTGTACTGCTTTATTTCACTATGGAAATGGAAAGCTTCATTTCAATCTTTTTGTACTGTTTCTTCTTCTGGTTCTTATTTTTCTGTCCTCATGATTTTATATGTCCATATATGTACATCAGGAACTCCTACTACAACACTAGACTCTTTTGCATAGGAGCAATTGAGTTGCTTTACAGAAAAGACGAAGTAAAAATGAGGTTCTAACCTCTTCTGTATTTCTGGGCTTAGTTTTATCAGACTAATAGCCACTAAGGAGTCTGTGACATCACTTGGCACATCCAAAAGTATACCATATCATTGTTGGTAGCTGAGAGAACTTGTCTTCCCAACTTCTACCAGTGAAAACAATCTTTTTCCCACCTAATAATGGCGTATGCATAGGAGCTGGTAATTGTTTAATTACCTCTCACTTTATCTACTCCTTCCTCCTCCCTCACCAAAAAATCCCTTCCACCCACATCCTTAGCCCTCACCTGAAAACAAATAAAGATAGCTATTTTTCTGCTCTGTACAACTACCTACATTGCTAGTTTCATATACAATGTATCTTAGGGATTCTGTTAGAGGAACATCTTAGAGGAATCTTACAACTGAGAATAACCAACTGTTTAAAATGATTGAGAATCCGGGGCACCTGGGTGACTGAGTCAGTCTGACTTTGGCTCAGAGCATGATCTCACAGTTCGTGGGTTCGAGCCCCACATGTGCTGACAGCTCAGAGCCTGGAGCCTGCTTCAGATTCTGTCTCCATCTCTCTGTGCCCCTCCCCTGCTCATGCACTGTTTCTCTCTCAAATATAAATAAATATTTTTTAAAAATTAAAATGATTGAGAATCCTTTGTGTCAGATCTAGTTCTCAGAGTGTTCTTTTGGTTGTTTTTGAAATATGCTTCAGGCCTAGAATCTATTTTAAGAAAGTGTAGTTATCTTTTAATTGTTAGATAAAACCAACGTAATTGCTAGTTTAAAGGTAAGTTGCTTAGATTGCCTGCTGTCTGTGTATTTGAAGAAAAGCTAGTGTATTTAATGAGAAATGCCTTAAAGGTGATTGTTTACTTTGCTGGTACTCAAACAGCTTTGAAATGATTCATTTAAAAGCCTAGCTCTTTAAAAAAAAAAAAAAAATTAAAAAAAAAAAAAAAAGGGGCGCCTGGGTGGCGCAGTCGGTTAAGCGTCCGACTTCAGCCAGGTCACGATCTCGCGGTCCGTGAGTTCGAGCCCCGCGTCGGGCTCTGGGCTGATGGCTCAGAGCCTGGAGCCTGTTTCTGATTCTGTGTCTCCCTCTCTCTCTGCCCCTCGCCCGTTCATGCTCTGTCTCTCTCTGTCCCAAAAATAAATAAACGTTGAAAAAAAAAAAATTAAAAAAAATAAATAAATAAAAGCCTAGCTCTTTATTTGCTATGGTCTCTGCCCTTCTAAGCATTTACTTTGTGGCTCAGCATAGCAGTAATATGTTAATCAGCAGGGATGATATTTTGATTGTCCAAACATACTCATTTAGCTAAAAATAATGAAACATGAAGGAAGTCTCTTCCCAAGTGAAATCCTGGTCTGTGCATTCTTAATTATCTTATTTGTGTTAATAAATCAGCACATACTAGCATGCAGCAAAAAAAAGCTTTGAAACTGTAAGGTGCTTGTGGTCATGAAATATACAGTATGTATAAGGAAGACTGATGCACATCATTACTTTAACTTCATCCCTCATTTTGTTAAGCTTATTAACCAGGCAGATATTTCTTCATTAAATATTTTTCATTGGGGGCTAATAAATATTTTAGCTAGTCTTTTAATTTTTAAGTATGCCTTCTCCTATGCATTTTATACTTAAATTACCCTTATTTAAGTAATGGCTGATAAAGATTTGATGTGTTCAGTTCAGCAAAACTAAGTCAAGGATTCAGAGCTTTCACAGATTCAAATGCTAATGGTTTGAAAATTTTTAAACTTTGGTTTTAAGGGAAAAAAACATACATTAGAAATGACGAAAGAATTTTCCCTAATATGTTTTCTTTTTTTAAAGAGTACCTATAAACCTATAAAGAGTACCTAAACATTTGATACTCAAAATCTGATGTAGATTGGTGCCCTGGGTTTGGAAAACCAGAGCAAAGGTAAAAACAACACAAAGTGTACTTTTATGCTCATCCTGATAGAGTTGGAGCTAAAAGGACACTTGGAGAGTCTCCAGTCCCTGTTGCCTTCGTAATTGCATTATGTTTTTAATTTCTTTTTTAACATTTATTTATTTTTGAGAGACCGAGTATGAGCTGGCGGCGGTAGAGTGGGGGGTGGCAGAGACAAGAGGGAAACACAGAATCCGAAGCAGGCTCCAGGCCCGAGCTGTCAGCACAGAGCCTGATGCGGTTCTTGAACTCACAAGCCGCGAGATCATGACCTGAGCCGAAGTCAGACGCTTAACCAACTGAGCCACCCAGGCACCTCTGCTTTGTTTTAAAGGCCATGAAAACGAGGGGGAGCAAGGATAGTATGACTAATGACCATCACTGAAGCTTGAACCCTGGCCCATTGTACTCTGCCTCGAATTAGAAAGTGAAGAATTAAGGTTTTCAAAAGATTAAATTCCTCAATCCTGTTATGCAACCTAACAGTTAATTGACACTTTAGCTTAATAAAATACACAATGTAATAACATTGAAATATCATTAGCACTTTCCTTCGGGTTCTAAAGTGAGAAAGCTAAGAGCAATCATAGGAAATATAGTTCTAAATAATGTTAGGAGTGCCTGGCTGGCTCAGTCAGAAAAGCATGCAACTCTTGATCTTGGGGTTGTGATTTTGAGCCCCATGTTGGATGAGGGATTACTTTCTTTTTCTTATTTTTTTTGAGAGGAAGGGGCAGAGGGAGAGAAAGATTCTTAAGCAGGCTCCATGCCCACTGGGGTAAACCCCATGACCCTGAGATTACTTAAGTAAATAAAACTTTGAAAAATAATGTTAAAGATCGAAAGATACTTTTTGGTAGTATTGTATCAAAACTGTTGGAAGCATTGTTTCCTTTGAATTTGAGAGTACTTTGTGGTACTGTTAAGACCATGTTCTGTTGAATGAAGTACTGCATTCTGTTGAAGTTCTAAGGCGTAAAAGTGAATTTAAGAAGAAATGTTTTCATGAACCTAATTTACCAATAAAAGCCTGTATTTCACGTGTTGGCCATCAATAGGCCCCGTGGACCAGTCTAGCCCACTACCTCTTTTTGTGTTAGCCACACTCATTTATGCATTATCTGTGACTGCTTTTGTGTTACAGTGGCAGAGTTACATGGTTATGACAGAGACCCAGTTTTGTCTCTTGGTTTACAAAGCCTAAAATATTCATTATATTGCCCTTTAAGAAAACATGTGCTAGGGGTGCCTGAGTGGTTCAGTCGGTTGAGCGTCCAACTTCAGCTCAGGTCATGATCTCACAGTTCGTGAGTTGGAGTCCCGCGTTGGGCTCTGGGCTGACAGCTCAGAGCCTGGAGCCCGCTTCAGATTCTGTGTCTCCTGTCTGCCCCTCTGCTGCTTGCACTCTGTCTCTCACATTGTCTCAAAAGTAAATAAACATTTAAAAAAAATTTTTTTAATAAAAAAAAAAACAAAACAGAAAACACGTGCTAACTCTTGCTCTAGTCTAGTTAAATGATCTAGGTTTGAATGGGACCAAAATGATAAAAACAAAAAAACAAAAAACAGGGGCACCGGGGTGGCTCAGTCAGTTAAACGTCTGACTTTGGCTCAGGTCATGATCTCATGCTTTGTGGGTTTGACCCCTGCATTGGGCTCTGTACTGACAGCTCAGAGCCTGGAGTCTGCTTCAGATTCTGTGTCTCCCTCTCTCTCTCTCTGCCCCTCCCCTGCTCGTACTCTGTCTGTCTCTCAAAAATAAATAAACACTAAAAAAAAATAAAAAAAAACCCTGAAAAATACTAGTTAATTGTTAAACAGGATTTTTTAATGTCAGAGAAAGATTTTTAGGATTTTGCTGCACTTCTTATTTTGTTAGCCTTTTTTTTTTTTTAGTTTTTATTTTTAAGTAATCTCCCCTGGACCCAATGTGGGGGGCCAACCCACAATCCTGAGATCAAGAGTCACACACTCAACCAGTGAGCCAGTCAGGTGTCCCTTTATTTTGTTGTCTTTTTAATCAGCAAGCTATTTCACTTCTTTGAGTGTCACCAGCCTCTTAAATTAACAATTGATCAATTAGGAATTTTATATTTAAAAGATCTGGTCATAATAATAGACAAAAATCTGTGTTTTGATTTGACGATATCAAGTATTTGCTAGGGTAAGGCTTTCTGCAAAGTAAATATGGGAAAAATGGGAACTGTCTGTCTTTGGAGTCTTACAAAGTTGGCATGTCCTCAAGATGGATCACCAAGAGCAAACTTTCAGAGAGAACTGTTTCCCAAAGCCGTGTTGGTTTTTTCTGGTCTGTATTGCCAAGTGTGAAGGAGGTTGAGACTGCTATTTCCTCCTGCTGCTTCTTGACTGTCAGTTACTCATTAATGTGAGTTAAAAACATAAGTGAATAACACTTCACATTGGGCCCCCACATAGGTAAAATCTAGTGGGCTGATTCTGATACACTCTTAAATATTTCAAGTAACTCTTCTTTAACATGTTAAACCAAGGCTTGGGAAGCTAATTCTTGAGTGGCTAGGTTTTGTTTTGGTTTAGAGGAAATGAAATCTTGTTAACTTTCTGAAAGTTTTGAAAGTTTTACCCATTTGATAGAATTTTTTTCAGATTATTTAAATTTAGTAAAATGTAGGTCTCCCTCTCAGTTTTACCTTAGTTCTTGAGACCCATTCTCCCCATCCCTCATCAAGTGTTAACCACTGATACCAGTTTTCTGTATATCTTCCCAGAAGTAGTTGTGGTTAGACAGCACATAAATATTTTTTATGCAAATAGAAGCTTATGGTATATAGTTTTCTACCTTGCTGTTTTATAAAATTGTTATAATTGTATGTTCACATGTATTTTTTTTAAGTAAACTAGCCCCATTGTGGGGCTCAAACTCATGACCCCGAGATCAGGAGTCGCATGCTCCACCAACTGAGCCAACCAGGCACCCCTATACATGCGCATTTTTAAGAAGTAATACAGACAAATCTTTGTATGCCTTGCCCAGTCCCCCCCGCCCCCGGGGTAATATTTTGCAAAACTGTAGTATATCACAACGAAGGTATGGGCACTGATACAATCCACCAATTTTATTCAGATTTTTCATTTCTACCTGTGTATGTTCAGTTCTGTACAGTTTTATGACCTGGTGGGTTTACTGAACAGTTCTAACACCATAGGGATTCTACCTGGTACCTGTTTATAACTAACTGCACCCACCTCCATCCTGTGCCTCCTCCCCCCATACCTTAGGCAACCATTAATCTGTTCTCCATTTCTAAAATTTTGTCATTTCAAAATATATGAATGGAACCATATGGCATGTAACCTTTGGTTCCTTTTTTTTTTTTTTTTAAAGTTTATTTATTTTAGACAGGGGTGGGAGAAACACAAGTGGGAGAGAGAGGGAGACAGAATATAAAGCAGGCTCCAGGCTCTGAGCTGTCAGCACAGAGCCCGATGCAGGGCTTGAACACATGGAACCAGGAGATCATGACCAGAGCTGAAGTCAGATGCTTAACCTACTGAGCCACTCAGGCACCCTTATAAGTGACTTTTTGATACAGAGTTCCACATTTTTCTCAGAAAAAGGTGTTTCCAGTGTGCAGTTCCAAAACCTTATATAACAAACAATACCTATTTTCCCATAATGTCCCCTACATAGTATATTCTAGAACATTTTAATCTTGGCAGTCAGTTTTTTTAATTACCACTTGCCTCTGTATTTAGCAGTTATTTTTTGCAGTTGCTTGGTATTATATTTAGACTAAGTGCAGATTAGTTCTCATGACTTGAATATTGCAGGGCAAATTTTTATTGCAAGAAATAACTCTAAAGCTAAAATATTTCCAAGTCTATTGTTGGAAAATTTTAATCAGTGAAATTTCAGTATAGCAGAGCTTTGGAAGTGGGCCTGTAGCACTTAGTGATGAGGTTTGGAATATAAGATGTTAATGTGTAGAGTTTAATGTTCATAAACAGACTCATTCCCAAGCATGAGTAGGGTTTTATCAAGTTTATTTAATTGTTTTAAAATCAGTGCAAGTTGACTTAATTGAAATAAAACTCAGGAACAGAAATGATACTTATTTCAGATCCCATTTGAGAGTGCTGACTCCTTCACTAGAAGTTAACCAACTGAAAGGAATGTGAGGGAAGTGGGATGGGAAGAGAGATTTTTTTTCCAGAAAATCAGTAATTTCTGAGCTTAGCGTTTTTATTGCTTAATTTAACATTGCCTGGGAACATAATTCTGTTTGATTTTATAGCTATTTTGAGGATGTACAGTGAGTAGAAATGTATTTCTTTAGGAATTAGATACTAAACATGTCTAGACTGGCTATAGATATTTACTCAATTTTCAACAATATCCACTTTTAAAATGTCTTCAAGGTGTTTTGTGCTATTACTGCACTCAGCAAATATTGATGTAATGAAACTGATGGATTTAAGCAGCAAATATATATCTTGAATGGGTAGAATGTGAGCTAATTGAGGCTGGAAATTGGAATGTGTGACTTTATACCATGGAGATTCAGATTGAGGACATCGTTATTCTCTGTATATGTATCTCATTAGTAATCTTCCACTTCAAACATTCAGAGCCTGTTTATAGATCTGGTACATTTTGTTGAAATTGATTGACCCCATATGTACAGAAAGCCCTGCCTTTTAAAATCAAATAACTGAAACCATTATGAAAAGTTAGAACAGCAAATTAAGTTACTCTCATTTAGCTCTTTGGTTACTATTTATATTTTGTAAGAAGCCAGGTCAAAAATTCTAGAATCATTTTCTCTTTAATCCAGTTTAATCCTCTTGCTTATTCAAAATAACATGGCATGACTTTATTACAATTCCAGCTTGCTGCCACAGAGGGATTAGGGCTTATTAAAATAAAATCATGAAGGAAGAGTGACCTTTAAAAAGTAATATGTATGTAATACCACAGAGCCAAATCAGGATTTCAAAAATAGTAAATAATTATGAAAGAAACAAAAACCTTCAGACCAATTGATTGGTTTCCACCATAAGGCTTTTGGGCTGTTCATGCGTGTAGTGAATTTTGTGGTTGTTAATAAAACTTATGTCCCCAAATCCAGATGTCTGAAAAGACCACCAGTAAATTTCCTAAATTCACAAAGTCTTGGTCATTCCACTTCCTAGACCTTTGCTATCAGATACAGAATGTTTCCATCATTGCAGAAAGTTATTTTTTTTTAGAGCACTGCTATTGATCAAGAGTGGGAATGGCAGGAGAGCCTTCCATTTCTCCTCTTCGTTTATTGTTCTTAGATGTTCTTAGGCAGGGAAACTAAAAGTTGGTATTTAAACAGTTCCTAAAAAGATAATATATTCATTAGAAATTGCCTCTATTACTGTTGTTATTGCTTTTTTGATGATTTGAGATCACTGAACTTTGAAACAGCTCCATTGCCAACAAAGAAATTACACACTTGCTATGAGAGGGTCTTCAGCCTTCTTTTTTCTCTGTTTTCTTCCCACAGCTGCTGGGCATGCTGTGCGCATGCATCGTATTGTGCAGAAGGAGTAGAGATCCTGCTTATGAGCTCCTCATCACCGGTGGAACCTATGCATAGTAGAAAAATGCAAGCCTGAGCTTTTTAGTCTTGTTCTGATTTGGAAGGTGAATCTGATTTGAGCCAGGTCTACTGCGTTGGCCTCTGAGTTCATTTAGTTAAAGCACACAGGTGTTGGACAAAGCAGCTTGGCTCTTCATGTACCCACCTACTTCCCTACCCACGTATGCCTTTCTTTTCCCTTATTCTAGCTGACCCTCCATGTCCCTAAGTTTTTAAGTATGGCAGTATATGTTCTAATTCAGAACCATTTGCAGGTTGCATAGTGTGGGAGAATTAAAGGAGGGCTTGGACCTACTTCTGTTACCTCCATGCAGTAATGGGGCTGCTACCGGAGTGTCCCGGGGCCCTTTCAGTCTTCACAATGGAGAACTCTTGGCCAAAGGTTTTTGGGGGGAGGGGGAGGAAACCAGCTGTGGTTAAAGTTAACACCAGATGGTGCCCCTCATCAGTGTCCTTTTAAAAAACATATACTGTAGTCCAATAAGATAGCAACTGTATAAAATTGCTAAAATAGATTTTAGAATCATACAGTGTGTCTCTTGGTTCATCTTCAAAATCAGACTGATCTTTGAAACTAGCAGTTTTTAATCAAAGCTGGCTTTATAGGAGGAGTATAATGTATGCACTACTGTTTTAAAGCAATTAGTGTGAGTGTGTGTGTGTTTTTGTATGACTGAGCCCATTCATCATAAGTCTAAACTCATTAGGATTAATGTACCCATGTAGACTAGCAAAATAGTATGTAGATGTGATCTCAGTTGTAAATAGAAGGATCTAATTCAATAAACTCTGTATCACCCCTCAACATGTACTTTTTAATTGTTTGGGGATACTTCAGTTCCCAAGCAGCAGTGTAATGTTTTAAATGTTGGTGCATGTCTACATGATTTGCGTGTGTTTTAATTAGATCAGTTGCCAAATTCTAAAAGCCTTGGGATCCAAAAAGCCAGAGATGCTTTTCACTCTAGTATATCCTACAAATATGAACACCTAACCGTGTGCATGACACTGGGCATACGGTGATGATGCTCTCCTTGTCTTGGAGGAATGTGGAGTACTATTATAGGACTATATACAGAAGCAGTTAATTTCCATACAATGCGATGATTATAGTAACAAAAAAATGGGAGCCCAAAGGAGGTACCCAGAGAGGTCAGAGGCAACTTCCTGGAGGAGAGGCCTGAGCCCAGAGTTTGGCTAGGCTTTGTGAGAGAAAGTACACAGGAATGCGAGATGGGTTGGAGTGTGCAGGGAGCTTCAAGTAGCTTGTTGTACCTGGAGCTTAAAATAACAGGGCTGGGAAAAGTTGAAGTGGCAAAGCCCAAGTCCTCTAGGGTCTCCCACGACATCCTGTAGAGGTTCAATGTTACTTGAAAATGAGGCAGCTGTGTGTGTGCCTGTTATGGATGTCCGTGACTGCAGTAGGGAGGATGATTGAAGGGGCGTGAGGTAGGTGTAATGGCTCACGACAGAGCAAGAGCGTGGGGTAGGGTATCGTTGGTGGAGGTGGGGAGAGGGATGGTGGAATTCCATCACTGATTGCATATGGGATAAAGGGAGAGGAAGGAAGGAGTCTAGGTTGAGGCCCATGTTTCTGGCTCAGTCAGCTGAGGAAACAGAATTAGTAACAGAGCTAGGAAGGAAGTAAGGACCATATCTATGGGCATGAGTTCACATTCGGTTTTGGATCTATCAATTTGGGGAAAATCATGCAGGTCTGTCCTGCCTGAAAATGGAGGCATTGAGAAGAGTAAAAACAAACTCCTGTTCACAGAGTGGAAGTTAACTAAAACATTCATGGTTTTTGAGAACTACAGGAGGTTTGCTGTGTTCCTCTGACTCATCCCATCTCTTGTCCCTACAGGTTGCACAGTAGGCAGGAATGTTTTGCTTGTCCTCATGACCTTTCACTACTACCTTCTCCCCCCAGCCCTGTCTCTTTTCTTCTCCCTTCTGGTTTTCGATACGTACCATTCTTTGGCTGTCCCGTCACAGGTTGGAGCTGGGGTGAGCAATATCTGGACCGATGTTGGCTGTCCTCAGCAATTTCTGCACAGCAGAACTGAGCCTCTAGAGTAGGCAGTTGCTTTGGGGAAAATGTACCAATTGTTAGCCTGTTCCTTTAACTTGCCCAGGAGGCTAATTCCACACAGTCTCCTTCACTCGTTCCTCTCTGCTTGCCTGGTGAAAGCGCAGCTTCTTCCCTTTAATGGTGGACTGGGAGTTTATAGTACCTGAGACTCTGTTCCCCAATGCTTATTCTTCAGAGGGCAAAAGAGCCATTTTTTATGTCTGGATTTAATGGATGAGCTCTCAGGCTGTGTCGCTGTCCCACCCTTGTCCGCACATTGGAATCACCTAAAAGAACTTTGGGAACTACAGACCCCTGGATCCCAGAACCTGGGTAGCTTCCAGAGCATGAAGGCTGAGGGCCACTGCTGTATCCTATTGCCTTTTTTTAAAGTTACTTTTATTTGGAAATAATTTCAAACTTAGAGAAAAATTACAAGAATAGAAGGCCCAAATATCCTTCATATAGATTCATCTATTAATATTTTGCCCTGTTTGATCTGTCATTTGTGTTTTTGCATGTGCTCTCTCTGTAAGTACCTCATGGCCCTTAGCTCTAATACTTTGGTGGGTATTTCCTAAGAATAAGGATATTCTAATTCAGCACATTAAACACTGATACAATACTTTAACCTACCATTCGTGTTTCATTTGACCTCATAATGTCCTATACACCATATCTCCTCCAGTTCTGGATCCAGTCAAGGACCCAGGTATCATTTGTCCTGTCTCTTTGATCTCCTTTAATCTGGAGCATTGCCATAACTTTGTCACTTATGACACTGACATTTTGGAAGAATACAGTCCCTTCTTTTAAGTGCTGCTGCTTGTTTGGGGTTTGTCAGATGTTTCTTCTTGATTAGACTAGGTTTTGCATTCCAGGTGGCTGGAGCACCACCCATGTCATGTGTCCTCTCAGGGTGTAACAGTCAGGAGCACACAATGCCATCTGCCCCACAGTGGTGACGTGGTGATGTTAATTTTGATCACCTGGCACCTGGTGTATCCTTCAGGGTGCAGTGAGGGGAATATGAAAACAGGAAACAATATAAACAGTTGCTAACAGTGGTAAAGATTGGTTAGCTACTAAAAGCGGTTTTTAAAAAAAGCTCTAAAGCAGCTTAGTAGGAAACCACTCCCACTCCCAGGGTCAAGGGAAGAGAGGACAAGGAAGGAACTGAGAAAGTCAGAGGAGGGCCCTGCAAGTCTGAGGGTTGGACCTGACAGGAGTACAGTGCCTGCCCTGTGCTGCAGGATAAACTCCCTAGTGGTGCCCACCACTGAGCCAGGAGAGCCAAGAGCCACCATGGAGAATGCCACTGAGATCCAGGCCAGACTGAAACACAAAGTCTCCTCCAGCTGGCAAAAGAGAAATGTCCTCACTTCTATATGGCGAGGAAGGGCGAGTTTGGCACACATTAGTTAAGGTGGTTTTTGTTCTCTCAATGGTATAGTTACTGTTTTCTCCCAACTCAGGCCATCTCTGGAGACCATACAGTAAGACTGTTTAAAAATCCTGCTTCTCACCAAACTTCCCCTAGGTTTAGCAAATATTGCTGATTCTGGCCTGATTTGATCTTCTCTATGATGATTGTTGTTTTAGATTTCATCTTTACTATGATGGTTGTGAAACACTTTTTCCATTCCGGCACTCCTTCCATGTTTACCAGTCTGTCCTCCCTGCCTTCTCCCCCAGTTTATGTATGTATGTATGTATGTATGTATGTATGTCTACACACACACACACATTTATATTCATTATGGACTGATCAAGTCCCATTTTTTTTCCCCAGTGATCTATAGTTCATTATTGTCCTTTTTTGCTTTTGGTTTTCAAATAGTTTCAGATTTGGCCAGCGGGAGCCCCTTCAAGTTGCTTTTTGTGTCCTGACATTTTTTGTTGAACGTTTTTGTAATTTCTGACTTAAGAAGATGTCCCAGGCTTATCTTGTACCCCTGGTGCCCTGGAATCAGTTTCTCTGAGGATCCCTGGTCCCTGACACTAGCTGTGTGCATTACTACAGGGGTGTCTTTGCCGCTTATCCTATCAGAGCTTGTCTTAATCCCTTTTAAAAATTGTTCATAATTCTTTTTTAACAAAAGTAATAGTGCTTTAAAAAATGTAAACCATACAACTATTTTAAAAAAGTACCCACAGGTAAAGTTTAGGGATGGTGTGTATCCTTCCAGACTATTTACATATACAAAAAACTACATTTGGTGATGGGTTTAGTTTTGCTTTTTGCTAATATATGAATTCTGTTCTACAAGGTCTTTTTTTCTTCTTCACAGCATAGTATGTACTCTGTACCAGAATGTAGAATTCTGTCATTTTTGTTTGTCAGCTGCATGGGTATATTAATATCATGCTTAACCAGTGTGCAGTGGATGGACATTCGGATTGACTCCAGCCTTGCTGCAGTGCAGACTTCTGTACACATGCTGTTAAGCATTTAACTTTTTTTTAATTTTTAAAAAATTTTTATTGAGTTAAATGCACATAGCATAAAATTAATTTTAAAGTGCATGGTTCAGCATTTAGTGCATTCAGCGTTGCACAACCACCTCTCTAGTTCCAGCGCATTTTCACCACCCCATGTTGTGCATTTTTACGTGGACGCAAGAATGGAGTAATGGATTTACTCTGGACAAAAAGGCACATTAAAAGCTTTTCATGGTTATGTCCAGCCGCCCTCCAGAAAAGCTGTTCTAATTTATATTCCCACTAGAGTATGAAAGTGTGCATTTTCCTATACCCTTATTGACATTTTGTGTATTATCAGCCTTTATTTTTCTTCCACTCCAATAAATAAGAATATGTATTCTTTTACTATTAAGATGTTTTAGCCATTTGTATCTGTTGGATTTCCAGTTTCTGTCATCTGCCTAATTTGATAGGGTTTTGGTAGTGGATTTTTTCCCCTTACATATCTTAACAGGGTTAAGTTTACTTAGGAAACTTTTCTATGAAATTCAGTGTCTACTGCTGTGAGTGGGATAATCTTCCTGATACATTTTCTAACTGGTTATTGTTGGTGTGAGGGAGCACCTCCACCTTAGATACATTGATCTTGTATCCAACACAGGTTGGGGGGCAGTTCTTGAAAATAATTTGCACATTCTGGGTGGCTCTTTGTTACAGTGTGTCTGAGGTCTCCTGAGGGTGTTAGTAACCTTGCAAAAATAAGCTAAGTGTTCCTACTAAATACCTTTTTGGACAGTGCTGTGTACATTCCTATTCCTGGGGAAATGGACTTACACACAAGTCCTTCTCTCCTGAGTGTATTCACTGAAAGAAAAATAGATATGGAAATAATAGGATAGAAAAGAAATGTGTTTATCTTTGCATCCCCAGCACCTGGCACTTCGTGGGCACTGAATGTCTAAAATAAGTTACTGTGGTGCCAGAAGAATAGGATTTCCATTTTACTTTTTTTTTTTAAGCTGAAAAACCCATTAGCCAGAGAGGTCCTCACTGCTGGCTGCATATTAGAATCACCAGAAGAATGTTTAAAATATTTATGCTCAAATTCGGCTGACTGAGAATTGGTTTCAGTCTGTCTAAGGTGGGACCAAAGCATCAGCATTTTTAAAAGTCTTATTAGGTAACTCCACTGAGAAGCCAGGGTTGAGAACCACTGCTAGTCCAGCATATAAACTCTACAAGTGGAGTTCAAGATGAAATAGGCACGGCACTCCCTTCCTCCTCCTTTTGGCCCCTAAGTGGGGCTTTGCTGGACACAGTTGGAAAGCCACATCCCTGGGGTCCTGAGAATCCTGTGAGGATGTTAAGGGTGGTGTGCCCACTTGCTGGTGGCAGCTTTGTTCTGGGCCTGTGCTACCGCCTCACACGCCAGGATGGGAAATAGGCAGACATCTTGGTTCACCAGACTGAGGCAGATGTGGCTGGGCCTGGGAATAGCTATGGGAAGGTGTTTGGCATTAGGTGTTGGAGCTCAGCGATGGCATGCATCTAGTTTGGCCAAAAAGCAGATCGCTTCTTCTTTACTCCTTGTCTCCTTTGGGAAGGACTTACTGACAACCACAGCCCTCCAAAGGGCATGCTGAGTGAGGATGATTATGCCAAGATTCAGAGGCCTTTTTGTTCAAAATGGTCATCTCTTGCTTTTAATTAGTACTTATATCTAACTTGAACTTATATGAGGATAGCAGGTACACAAGAGGCTGATTATACCCATCTTACTGATGATGAAGATGAGGTCCAGAGAAATTGTGACTTGCCTAAAACCACACAAGGAAGCACGAGCCTGGCTTTGGACCCTGATGTTCTGACTTCAGAGGCTGTCATCCATCAGGAAGCAGGCTGCCAGCTCCCTCTTTATGTGGCGCCATCTCTTCTGCCGGGAAGGTTGTCCGTCCACACAGTTGTTTCATGGCAGCTGAGGTTCTGACCTGCCTGGTGCATGGAGAATGGAGAAAGCTGCAGAGGCCATGACTCTGACTTAGATTCATTTGTGGGTTTTTTCCCTGGTATAAATTGTGACCCATGAGTTGCTTTCAGCTCCATTCTCTGGCTGCCTGAACGACTAGAGCACAGGCTCTGTTATCTAACACTCATTACCCATCGCCCTCTGGGGCCGTAGACACTGCAGCACCTGTCAGAAATGATGATAAATATCTAGGCCAAAGGTTTTTTTAAAAATCTCTGTAGTCGAATGGAATGCTCAGTCAAGATGACAAGGTATTTTCAAGGAACAAATAAAGCACGGATACCTAACTTTCTCTTTTTCTTCCCTCTTGGCTGCCCATACGTGACTGACGCCGGTGGTCAGTCTCCTTGGCTGTCCTGCCTCTTCTGGGCCCTTGCTCAGGCTTTGTCCCTGCCGCTGACCCCTCCTCCATGTCCTTCTCAGCCTCGGGAGGACCCGTCTGCCCTCAAGGCCTGGCTCAGTTCAGAAGTCGCTCCTTTCCTCCTTCCTTTCCAGTCCTCCCACTTCTGTCTCTTAGCCTGTAAGTTACCGAGTCCTGTCGATCTGCTTTCCCTGGCCTTCCTGAACTGCTCTTCAGCCCCTTTGCCACTTCCCAGACGAGCCACCATCACTTCCATGTTGGACAGTCTGCACATAGCATCTGGGGCCTACTCTCACCTGCTTGCTTTCTACCTTATATCAGAGGAGTTACAGCATCTGTGCACCCCTTCTGGAGTGAGTGAGCTCTTTGCACCCCTGAACACCCCTCCACTCCCAATTATTAAATACAGGGCCAGTCACAGAAGTCATCAGGAGGCCTTGATCAAATTCCTTCCGAGGCGCCTGGCAGGTCCCACGCCTGGCAGTCGCAGGCAGGCATTTCCATAGGGCTTTATTCACTGACCTCTCTCCTTCAGGGGAGTAGAAGACCAAGATTACGCACAAGATTATGTTTTCCTTTCCAAACATCCCTATTTATGAACGTCAGATGTGTCAGGTGTTTGGTCAGTTCCCTTGTAGAATGTGCTTTATAAGGGACAATGACATTTCCAGGAAGATTTAAGCCTTAGTCTGATTTTTTCCAAATGCCCAAAGCCTTTCTCTCATCCCATCTGCCACATTGAAGCAGAGGTGGGTGGTATCCAGCAGAGGGCTAGCTGGAGCCCTGCTTCCGGGAGGCCTGCCCTGCACGGGGGCTGCCTCATGCCTTTCCACCCTGCCTGGCCCCAGCATGAGTAACACTTGGGTAGAAAATAACCATTTCATTGCTTGATGGACTTTTGTGGTGCCCACACCCAAGACAGGTGAGAGGCTGCACCCCAAAGGTACTACCCCTCCCAAGAGAACAGAGCCCATCCCCTCCACCACCAGGTGCCAAGTGTATTTAGTCACCCCTACTTTCTTGCTCACGTGATAAAGATGAGGCACAGAGCTGGAAATCTGCATAGCCATGGGGGGCAGCCCCCTTTTCTCAGTGCCCTCCTTACCCTCTGCCTAGGGAGGAGCTTGGTCAGATGCCTCATTTTTGCCACCGTAGCACCTGACATTTGCCCGGGCATATGGGCCTTCATGGATGCTGCCTGTCACCAGGGATGTTGATGCCGACTGGGGTACCCAGTGGTGACAGGCAGGGCATTGTGCAGGAGGTCAGATTAGATTCCCCCAGAGTATCTTCTAGTTCTAAATCCTGGGGGATTCCAGTGCTGACCCTCACTCCCTTCTCCATCACACACATGAGCCCTCTCCGGCCCATTGTGGGCTACCAGAGGCAGGCAGGAGCAGAAAGGAGCCCTCTTTTTTCTCTGGGAACAGCCTTCCTGTTTCCTTGGCTTCTCTTGGGTCACCTATTCCCAGAAGTCTCGTGACTGCTCTGAACCTCAGGACATTTCCTGTACTGTCATTAAATTTCTGGGCTGTTTGGTCCCCTTGACTGGGTCGTGAGCTCCTTGAGTAAAGCAATACTGAGGTTTACTCCTCTTGCTCGTATGGGGTGGGCCATACAAGTTTATGAATAAGTGAAGTAACGGTCCTAGAGAAAGCTGTCTTCAGGGAATAGTGACCCTCCTTGGCAGTATCTCTCAAGATGTGCCCAGTGCAGAAGAACGCTGTGTCCCCCGCCACCCCCTTTGGTCGCGCCTGTTGTGCTGGCAGTGTTGGGGCCCCCACAGTTGGGTGGGGGAGTGCCAGGAATGAGGAGCCACCGGTTCCCATGGGCTCTCTCCCCAACACCCACTCCCAACATCTTTGGCAACGATGGCACTTACTGTAGCCAGAGCAGGGCTTTGGCAGGCCTTGGCCAGCAGTGGAAGTTGTGTTTCTGGGGGCCTGAGAGCCCGGCAACCTCAGGGCCCAGGGCCAGCCTGCGTGGGCTCTGGAGCCCCTACCTGGGTGGGACATGCCATGTTTGATGGAGCGGCACAGGCAGCCGTGCCTTCCCTGAGCCTCAGCTGGGTCTGGGAGATAGGGTCGCTTGCACCCACAAGGCTCCAAGCCTGTCGACTCTGCACTCTGGTCCCTTCACCTCCGGTGGACCCATCACCTATTTCCTCCCCAGACTGAGCTTGGCTCATCCCCAGAATGTTCCAGGCATTCCCACCTCCACCCTGTGCTCACACGTTTACCCCACCCTGATGCTCTTTTCTCTGTGCCCTGTCTGCTACTGCCCTTCTGAGACTCCTTTCCAGTCCCTCTGCCCCCAGAAAGTATGGTCCCCCCATCCCAGGTCTCTTGAGCACATGCTCATCGCCATCCCCCATCCCGACCCCTACAGCCTTCTCCCATTGGCCTGTGTGTGAATGTGTCTCCCTGGCAGCGTGGGAGTTCCCAGACTGGGGCCAGGGCTCTTCTCCCTCCCCAGCAGACCTTGCGACAGGACTGGCCCGGGCCTTAGTGATAACACTGGAAGTAAGTGAGCTCTGCTCCCCCGGACTTCTCCATTCACTCCTTTCCCTCATCTTGGACGATGTACTTGGACACAGGGGCAGGGGAAAGAGTGAAAGGGACCCCCACAGACTAATGAGAAAAAATGCACTCCTTTATTCCCTGTGGGAGAGACTGTTCAGGGAGCCTCCAGCATACGTCCTGGGGTGTAGGCTTGGTCTTAGGGCCCCAGCAAGGCTGGGGCAGCAGTGAGGACTCTGCTGGCCCCAGGGCAGGGCAGGTCCAGGTGGGGGCTGCTGCCCCTTCCTCAGAGCTTCTCCAGGTAGGAACCAGGGACGAAGCCACGCTGCCCATTCCGTTCCACTGTCCACCAACCATCCTCCCCTTCCAGGATGACTTCCAGGATGTCTCCCGCAGAGATATTCAACTCGTCGGAATTCTGGGCAAGAGAATGAAAGTGCATTGGGCTGGAGGGGCCCTTTCAGGGGGGCTCTGGTGGGCACCCCCACCCCAGCAGTAAATGGGAACTTGTCTCCCCAGTGGGCCAGGTCTTCAGAGCCGCACCTGGCCTCCTGGAGCCACAAGACGAGGCTGCTCTGGCTGGGGCAGCCTCCGGAGACATGTAGGGTGTGGGGTGTCTTGTGGGACTCGGCCTCCTGCCCTCCTTGGTTTATTTTTAGGCCTTCCTCACCCTGAGGCTTCTTCCCCCACTTTCCCCCCTGCTGCCCACTCTCCCAGCTCTGCTTACACAGGTGTGTTCGCCACGCTCCGAGCCTTCTCAGGCGCACCGCACACAGCCTCCCCACTGCTGCTGAGCCAGCCCCTGTCACGCAAGCACACTCCCATTCTCCTGGCCTGTCCCCCCTCTGACCGAGAACCAGGCTTTGGGAGTCTGCACAACCCAGGGCACAGCCTGCCTGCCCCTAGGGGATTCTTGGCTTCCCTCTGTGTGGACTGAGGGGGGGCTCTACAACATCCACCAAAGCAGGGAGCAGATTGGACTCTCAAGGATCTCAGAGCACCCGTCCTATGGCCTCTCGACCCATCCTTTCCCCATGGACCTCAGAAGACCAACCCGAGGTCTCGTTCTTGGCGCCTGTGGCCCCAGTCTGAGGGCACAGAGTCTGACCCTTGGTCCATCTCCTGCAGGTTGCCCCAGGTGCTGTCAGCATGCCTGCACGTGCACACCCAGGCACACAGTGTCCGTGAATGCCTGGACACCGCGCGTGTGTGAGAACAGTTTCGGGCACAGGCCCTCGTACCCGTTCCACATTTGCTTGGCAGATACACAGCCACTGCCAAGTGCTGGGTGCTGTTCTAGGGGCACACGCCCCAGCTCACTCCACACTCTGGCCTGCCTGTGCCTGCCTGAGGAGAGGGGGTGAGGGCCTCACCTGGGCCGTGTAGTCGTAGAGCACCCTGTAGCCCTGTGCTGGCACGCTTGGGGGGCCCGGCGCCTCCTGCACCGTGATGGCAGAATAGACAACCTCACTCCGTTCAGGGGTTGGGGTCAGGGTCTCTGTGGAGGCGGAGAGCAAGGTGAGGCTTGGAGCCTACCCCTTTCAAAGGCAGTGATCCCGGAAGCCCCCCTGGCACGGAGCTTCTCCTGACTTGGCTCAGCCTCCCCCCAAAAGCAGTTAGAGAACCCGTCTGTGCCACAAAGGAGTCCTCTCCTTTCCCCTGGGCTCAGTTGCTTGGGGGCCCCCACATCACTCCCAGTAACCTGCAGAGGCTGCCAGTGATGCGGTCTTGGGACTTCCGTGTAGCAGCCCGGAGAACCTGGGGGCAAGAAGCAAAGCAGGGAGGGAGGGAGAGGGATTCAGCAAAGCCCCAGGGCTGGGGCCACCTGGCCTCTAGGCACAGAGTGACATGAGTGCCCGTCAGGCCTGAGGGTGGTCCTTCCCCTGCCTCACCCTCCTAAGCCTCCTCAGCCTGCTTTTTGCAGGCTCTCCTCACTGCATTCCCAAGGCCCTGAGCCCCCAGACTTCTGCTCCATCCTCCTTCTAACCCCCACAGGTGAAGGGGCTGCCCTCCAGAGTTCAGCCCGCTTGGGCCTTGCTGGGACCTTCACCTGCCTGGGCCCAGTCAGACCTCCTCCCTGCGCTCCACCACGACCTGGCCAGCCCAGCCACTCCCTGACCATGGGAAGTAGGGACTCCAATGTACATATGAGCACTAGGAAGCAGTGCCAGGCTAATTCACCCCTTCCCTTGTGCCTGGCTCATGCCTGGACTGAGCGGCCGCCATGAGGGTTTGCTGCATAAAAACACCAGAGCCAGCAAGAGGCAGACCCTGGGGGCATTGGGGAGACAGACGTGGGTACCCACAAAGCAGGCAGTGCTGAGGGCTGTGTAAGTAGAGGCTGATGCTATTCCTAGCCTCTGGAAAGGCTTCCAGGTGGGGTTGAGTCCTGAAAGACAGCTTTAAGTTTATTCATTTATTTTGAGAGAGAAAGAGCAAGTGGGGGAGGGGAGGGGAGAGAATCCCAGGCAGGACCTGAGCTGACGTCAGATGCTTAACTGAGCCACCTAGGTGCCCCCTGAAAGAAAGCTTTAACAGACAGAGATGGTGCAAGGCATAGCCTGTGAGTGGCTGTGAGGTGCAAGGGGGCTGCCCAGGATACATGCCCAGGATAGAAACACATGGACATGGGTGTGTGGACCCGGACTGATGATGATACGGGCTGTGCAGGTTCAGCACCAATGACAGAGTCCTGCCCCTACCCAGAGTCAGGGTAAAAGTCGGCAGGGTTGTGGCTGGGAGGAGCAGAGCTCATGGAGGCTGCTGCCCATTTCCCCAGCTTTGTCTATACCTGTGACACTTTACTCAGTTGCCGGCCACTGGCCCACCCCTCCTCAGCTGTACGTGGCTTCTAGCTCTCCCCTGCTTTGGCTCCTGCCCATCCCCTCCAGTAGCCAGGCCTCCTCCACCTGGTGGGACCGCTGTCTCATCAAGGCACCCGTGTCAGTCCTTTCTTGACGCTGTCCCAGGTGAGCTTTTCCATCAGGTGTTTAAATGACCATCTGTGCTGAGACCCAGGTCCTTCCTAGGGTTGCAGGGAGGCCTGAGTCCCCCAAGACTACACTAAGACTGTGAGGGTGTGACTGCCCTCCCTTGGGGCCTTTGCTTTCTCACGGTTCCTGGAGGGGCATGCTGTGCCCCTGCTCTGAGCACAGGTGGTCACTCCCTGTCTCCAGAGGTGTCCCACAGGGGAGGCTTCAGGAGTTCCCGAAGCCTCAGAGATAAGCTGTCCTCAGGGAGCTGAGAGGTCCATCAACCCCATCCTCATCCTTACCTACCTCCTGAAGGCAGGGCCTTCTCTGCACGAGGCTGGATGGAGAGAGGGCATCACAGGGGCCTCGGGGTGGGAGTGGGGCACAGGCACCACATGAAACCCACAGATGCAGACTCCTCCCACACACACACAGGGCACGTGGCCCCCTCAGGAACTTGGGTGCTCTCAATGAGCTGTCACCATTGTCACCTAAGGCCTGAACCAAGAGGGTCTTTGGATTCTGAGTCTGACCCCAACGACTTCTGGGCTCTGGACCTGGAGAAGGTGACTTGTGCAGGTGACACAGTGATGCATGGCACTAGGATCCTCTGCGGCCAGGCCAGGGAAGGGGCCCTGAAAGGCCTGGGGAATTCTCCCAGAGCACTGTCTATAAGGTCTGCTCTTGTGTCCTGATCCTGCACGAGCAGGAGTGTCACTACCACAGCATGACAGTCCAGGGTACCAACCCAGGCTAGCAGCAGGGCCCAAGGGACAAGGAAGCCAGCCTGGGGCCTCCCTGGAGCTCTGAGCGCAGTCACCGGCAAGTAAATGGGGTGTGATTATTTGCTTAATGTCTGGGTCCCTTTGGACTGAAGGTGTCATGAGTCCAAAATGAGGCTGTCCTGTCCCCAAAGAATGCCCAACACCTAAACCCAGCACTAGGCCCGCAGTAGGTGCTCAGTAAATACACGTGGGAGAAACACTTGGAGGAGGAGGGGCCGGACCCACTTCCTGGCACTTCCTCAGCCCCATCTGGCACCTCACCTCTTTATCACACCGCAAGATGGTTGTACGCCAGGGCTGCCGGATGAGGGCGCGACCTCCCGATCGTAATAGTTCTGGTAGGGCACCGGAGCTGTGGGCAGCAAGCCTGTGAGGCCCAGGGTGACCGAGGGCAGGGCAGGCGGGACCTGCACCACCTGATACCCGACTTGTCCCCATCCAGAGACCCAGACGGGGGCCCCACTTACCCACTCTGGCCCTAGCCTGCCTCGGTGCTTGGGGAGGGGGTCTCTCTCACTTTGATGAGACACACCCCACTGTGGGCACCACTGAGATCAAATATTCTGGGCTCATGATTTAGTGGAACCAAACCGGCTGTAAGAAGGCTCCCGCCTCTATTTCCCCTTCTGAGAGTTGTGTTCTTAAGCACTGTGCCATCTCTGCTTCAGAGGAGGCAGCAGGCCAGGGTCCTGACCAGGGGGTTGCCCCATCCCTGACCCCTCCTTGGGGTCTGGCCCAGGGTCCTTCACCCAGAAGGGAGCTGTGAGCCTTGTCCTGGCAGTTGAGGCTCAGAGAACTGGGGCCAGGCCTCTTAGGGACAGATGGGCCTGGCCCCAGAGGCTGTCTACCTGCAGGCCGGGCCTCACCCGGGGGCTCAGTGCCTGTGCTCTTGGCCTGGATGAAGCCATCGATGTCGGCTTCCACGCTGCAGCCTTCTAGCGTCACCCGCACCTCCTCGTAGAGCTGGCAGTGGGCAAGAGCAGAGGCTGAGGGATCAGGCCTCACCTTGGGGCCTACCCTCTTCAAAGCCCTGCTTCTCAGTGGGTGTGAACTCTGGCCAGGGGCCTCCACCCCACCAGCCTCCTCACGGGCCCTGTGCGCACAGCTCAGTGCCTGTATTTGGGGGCCTTGGCGTGGAACTGAGAGGTCAGAACCCTGGCTGACAGCTTCTTCTACTTCCTGAACACCTATTGTGCACAAGGTCCTATGCAAGGGACTTATCTCACTCCTGTCCTCTGAAGAAGACACCACTTTCCCCATTTTATAGATGAGGAAACTCAGAAAGGGGAAGAGATTTGCCCAAGGTTGCAGAGCAAGAATTCAGTGTAGCCAGGCTTTGCATTAATGAGAGGATCCAAAGCCCCCATTCCTTCCTCTGCCACAAGGAGACCACCAGTCCGTGGTCCAGGCAGAAGGGTTCAGGCAAGTAACAACAGTGGGCATCAGGGAGTCTGGGCTGCCTCAAGAGAGCTCATGGCTCTCAGGCTCCACTAACAGAGGTCAGAGCCCCTCGTGTGGAAGTGGGGGCCCCTCTCTGCTGGGGGAACCCACCCCAACACTCCTGGCATGTAGAGTTCAGTAAGGGGAACCAGGACACCCCAGGGACTTGGGGGGCAGAGGAGGGACTGGACCTGGGCTCTTACAAGCACCAGGCCTGGAGTAGAGCAGCCCAGTGTCCTCCAGCCTCTCTGCAAACCTCTGAGGGGCAGTGCAGAAGGGCAGAAGCTCCCTTCTGACCCCAACAGGAAGCAGGTGCTCTATGGCCTTGAGAGCAGAGCCAAGGACCTGGGAGCAGGGGTGAGCAAAGAGGCAGATGCCAGGGTAACCACAACAGCAGTCTTCCAGGCAAGGAGACCAGGGCCTTGGACTGAGTCCCCTGTCCTTTGGGGCTCCAGGGGCAGAGGCTAAGCCCTGAGCTGTTTGTTGATGGACTCAGACGGACCTGGGCATGCTGTTGCCTGGAGTCTCCCCTATCTGCACACCTCCACCCCCAGCTCACTCTCTGCCCCGCCCTGTCCTTAGTCCCCCACCTCATCGTCCTTGACACACTGCAAGGAGAGCTGGTTACAGTGCACCCACAGCGCATTGCGAAGGATGGTCAATCGATCAAACTCTTGCAGCTGGAAAGCCTGCGAGGTGGAGATGGGATGGAGGTGAGAAGTGAGGAGGGGCTCGCAGGGTCAGGCCAGACTGGGCCCCACTCAGCTACCGTGGCACTGACTAGCCACACGCCCCCCCCCCCAACCCTGCTGAAAGCCAAGTCCAAAGGAAATGCCCTTCTTGGAGGATCCCCACACCCACCTTTGTGCCAGCCCCTGAGGCTTCTGGTTCCTGCCCTCACCCTTCCTCCAGTCTCCATCACATGCTAGAAAAAAAGCCCTTGGGCATTGTTGTGAGAGGAGAACTGGACCCGGGGTCCTAAGGCCTATCTCCCTGGTCTTGTCCACCAGCAGGACCCAGGGAAGCCATGGGCTTTTTCTGAGCCTCAGGGCCGGCTTCAGCAAAAAGGGGTGAAGGATGCCTTACTCCCCATCAGGGCATAAAGCCAGATGGGGAACTCCCTGGGACAGGGGCCCAGCACAGGGCCTGGGGAGAGAGCAGATGGGTGAATGAATAAAGGAATGAGGCCTTCCTCCCACTACTGCCTCACTTTCCCCCATGAAGCAGCTGGAGGGATGGACAGCCTTCTCATTTCGCAGCAGGAGAAGCAGGCCTCATGCCCACAGTCACTCACCTCACAAGTGGTCCGGTGCTCCTGCTCCCACTCACCCCGCACCTTCTCCAACTGCTCGATGTTCTGCCTGTACACTCGCTCTGGAAGCACAGGTGGTCCTCAGGGAGGTCAAGGCCTAGACACCCACCCCCAACCTCCACCCCTTTGCTCCCTCAGTGCCCCTGCACAGAGTGCCCTCCTGCCCCAAGTCCTCGGAGTCCCTCCTCCTGCCTCAGAGAGACCTGCCCTGGCTTCTAGTGCCTCATCCAAAAGCCTGTCAGGACCACTTACTCTGGTACTGCTCTTTTTGGAGGTGACTCTTAGCTCCCTGCTGTGCTCTGAGCTGCCCAGGGCTGCAGTAGAGCCCACACCTCAAGATCAGAGTCCAAACCTTTGCCACCCCCAGGTCCTACCCTCTCACAATTTCTAGATGGGAAACTGAGGCTTGGAAAGGGCAGCACTGAAGGCGGGGGGAGGGGTGGAGCAGGGGAGCTGTTGAGTTGGAACCCAGCAGGCTGGGTTCCATGACCTCCGTTCCCAGAAATCTGAGGGACACCTATCTGCCAGCCAAGGCAGCAGCTGGGTTCTGGGAGAAGCAGAGAAAAAGGGAGAACATTTTCAGGGGGCAATAGGGGTGAGCTCTCTGCCCTAGGAGGTGTACCAACAGAGATGAAGTGTGTTGGGAAGGTTCTGGCATCAGATGAAGGATAGAGGAGACAGAAACCCAGAGAAGGCTGTGTGTGTGTGTGTGTGTGTGTGTGTGTGTATAAGAGAGAGATGATGAACAGGTCTGTCTCCCATGATGGTGGTTGTAAAAGTCCTGGACTCTGGAGCCAGATAGACTGGGTTGAAATGCATTTGTGTGTGTGTGTGTGTGTGTGTGTGTGTGTGTGTGTGTATGTGTGTATAAGAGAGAGATGATGAACAGGTCTGTCTCCCATGATGGTGGTTGTGAAAGTCCTGGACTCTGGAACCAGATAGACTGGGTTGAAATGCATTCACCACCACTTCTTGGCTGTGTGGCCTTGGGTAAGTACTTAACCTCTCTGTGTCTCAGTTTACTCATTTGCTTAAAAAAAGGATTCAACAGTGTGGCCAAGCCACTCAGCCAGCTATGCTGGGGGCTAACCTCACCCACCAGCACACCTGCAGCAGCTGCAGCCAAGCCTCTCAGCTGGCCATGCTGGTGGCCAGTCCTGCCCATCAGCAAGCCTGCAGCAGTCACAGCCAAGTCACAATAGGAGGACATATGCAGCCCACACAGGGGATACCTCTAGAGTCCTGGTTCTAGTGACCAGGAAGGATTGTCCTATTGGGACCCACAAGACATACATAGCTGACCTACCTAACACATAGAAACAAGCACAGTCAGACAAAATGGAGAGATAGAGGAATATGTTTCAAATGAAAGAACAAGACAAAACCTCAGAAAAAGAACTAAATGAAACAAAGATAAGCAGTCTACATGTTAAAGAGTTCAAAGTAATAGTCATAAAAATGCTCACCACACTTGAGAGAAGAGTGGATAAACTCAGAACTTAAAGAGATAGAAGATATTAAAAAAAGAACCAAACAGAGCTGAAGAATGTAATAACTAAATGAAAAATACACTAGAGGCAATCCACAGCAGATTAGGGGATGCAAAAGTACAGATAAGGTAGTAGAAAATATCCAAGTGGAACATCAAAAAAATAAGTTTTTATTTTTATTTATTTTTAATTTTTTTATGTTTATTCATTTTTGAGAGACAGAGACAGAGCATGAGTGGGGGAGGGGCAGAGAGAGGAGACATAGAATGTGAAGCAGGTTCCAGGCTCTGAGCTGTCAGCACAGAGCGCGACACGGGGCTTGAACTCATGAACCGTGAGATCATGACCTGAGCCTAAGTCGGACACTTAACCAACTGAGCCACCCAGACACCCCAAGAAAATAACTTTTTAAATGAGGATAGGTTATGGGGCATCTGGGTGGCTCGGTCAGTTGAGCGTCTGACTCTTGATTTTGGCTCAGGTCATGATCTCACAGTTCATGAGATCGAGCCCCACATCAGGCTCTGTGCTGACAGCAAGGAGCCTGCTTGGGATTCTCTCTCTCCCTCTCTCTCTGTCCTTCCCTTGTTTGTGCTCTCTCTCTCTCTCTGTCTCAAAATAAATAAATACACATGAGCAAAAAAATTTTTAAATGAGGATAGGTTAGGGGACATCTGGAACATCAGGTGTCCTATATTTGCATTTTAGGGGTCCCAGGAGGAAAAGAGAGAAGGAAGCAGAAAACTTATTTGAAGAAATAATAGCTGAAAACAACCCTACCATGGGGAAGGAAACAGACATCCAGGTCCAGGAAGCACAGAGAGCCTCAAACAAGACAAACCCAAAGAGGCCCACACCAAAACACATAATCATTACGATGTCAAAAATTAAAGCTAGAGAATCTTAAAAGCAGCAGGAGAAAAACAACTAGTTATATATACACGAAAAACCACAAAGTTATCAGCTGACTTTTTAGCAGAAATTTTGCAGGCTAGAAGGGAGTGATAAAATGCTGACAGAAAAACAAACAAAAAAAAGACCCTAAAACCAAGAATACTCTACCTGACAAGCAGTATAATCAATTATATCTACAAAAATTGGTCAAGAAATATACAAAATAAAAAAGATGTAAAATATGACATCATACATATGAAATGTAGAGAAGGGAGTAAAAATGTAGTGCTTTTAGAAGGTGTTGGAACTTAAGTGACCATCAATGTAAAATAAATTACTCTATTCATAGAATGTTATACATGAACCTCATAATAATCATAAACCCAAACCTATAATATTAACAAAAAAGAGAAAAGAACCCAGTCATCAAACCACAAGGGAAGAGAGCAAAACTACAAAACATCCAGGAAACAGTTAACAAAATGCCAATAAATGCATGCCTGTCAATAATTACTTTAAATATAAATGGACTGAATGCTCCAGTCAAAAGACATAGGGTGACTGAATGGATAAAAAAACAAGACCCAGCTATATGCTGCCTAGAAGAGATTCATTTCAGACTTAAAGACACACACAGGTTGAAAGTGAAAGGATAGAAAAAGATTCCATGCAAATGGAAGCAAAAACAAAATAAACAAAAACACAACTGGGGTAGAAATACCCCTATGAGGCAAAATAGACTTTTTAAAAAGATGGTAACAAGAGACAAAGAAGGGCATTATACAATGATAAAGGGATCAGTCCAACAAGAGGATGTAACAATTGTAAAGAGCCACACACCCAATACAGAGACACCTAAATATAAAAAGCAAATAATAACAAACACAAAGGGAGAAGTACAATAATATTAGGACACTAACACTCCACTTACATCATGGGTAAATCATCCAGACAGAAAATCAATAAGGAAATGATGGCTTTGAATGATACTTTAGGCCAGATGAACTTAGATATGTGCAGAAGATTCCATCCCAAACCAGCAGAATACACATTCTTTTCAAGTGCACATGGAACATTCTCCAGGATAGATAGATCACATGTTAGGCCACAAAACAAGTCTTAGTAAATTTAAGAATATTGAAATACTATCAAGCATCTTTTCTGATCACAACAGCATGAAACTTGAAATCAATTACAAGGAAAAAATACAAACATATAGAGGCTAAACAACCAATGGGTCAATGAAGAATTCAAAAAGGAAATTAAAAAAATACCTGGAGATGAATAAAAATGGAAACAACATTTCAGAATCTTTGAGAGATGGCAGAAGCAATTCTAAGAGGGCAATTTATACCAATACAGGCCTACCTCAAGAAATAAGAAAAACCTCAAATAAACAATTTAATCTTACATCTAAAGGAACTAGAAAAAGAACAAACAAAGCCAAAAGTTAGTTGAAGGAAGGAAATAATAAAGATGAGAGTGAAAATAAATGAAATAGAGACTTAAAAAAATCAGAAAAGTCAATAAAACTAAGAGCTGTTACTTTGAAAAGATAAACAAAATTCATAAACCTTTATCCAGACTCATCAACAAAGAAAGAAAATCAAAAAATAAAATCAGAAATGAATGCGGAGAAGTTACAACTGACACCAGAGAAATACAAAGGATTGTAAGAGACTACTAGAAAAAAACAGATGCAGAAAAGCCATTTGAAAAAATTCAACATCCAGTCATGATAAAAACTCTCAACAAGTGGGTTTAGAGGGAACATACTTCACCATAATAACCCACAGCTAACACCACAGTCAATGGTAAAAAGTTGAAAGCTTTTCCTCTAAGATCAGGAACACAACAAGGATGCCCATTTTTATTCAGCATAATATTGGAAGTCCTAGCCACAGCAATGAGAAAGGAAAAAGAAATACCCAAAATGATATGGAAGCAGGAAAACTGTCACTGTTTGCAGATGACATGATACTATACATAGAAAACCCTAAAGCTTTCACCAAAAAACTATTAGAACTAGTAAATGAACTTAGTAAAGTTGCAGAATACAAAATTAATACACAGAAATCTGTTGTGCCTCCATATACCAATAATGAAGTAGTGGAAAGAGAAATTAAGAAAATAATCCCATTTATAATTGCACCAAAAAGAATAAAGTACCTAAAAATAAATTTAATCAAGGAAATGAGAGACCTGTACTCTGAAAACTAAGGCATTAATGAAAGAAATTAAAGACAACACAAATAAATAAATGGAAAGATAGTCCATGTTCACGGATTATAAGAATTAATATTATTAAAATGTCACACTACCCAAAGAAATCTACAGATTCAATACAAACCCTATCAAAACACCAACATTTTTCACAGAACCAGAACAAATCCTAAAATTTGTATGGAACCACAAAAGACCCCAAACAGCCAAAGCAATCTTGAGAAAAAAGAACAAAGCTGGAGGTATCACAATCCAGACTTCAAACTATACCACAAAGCTATAGTAATCAAAACAGTATGGGACTGGCACATAAACAGACCCATAGGTCAATGAACAGAATAGAGAGCCCAGAAATTAACTCATGCGTATATGGTCAACTAATCTATGACAAAGGAGGTAAGAATATACAATGAGGAAAAGACAGTCTCTTCAATAAATGGCATTGGGAAAACTAGACAGCTACATGCAAAAGAATGAAACTGGACTACTTCCTTATACCATACAAAAAAATAAACTCAGAATGGGTTAAAGGCCTAAATGTAAGACCTGAAACTATAAAAGTCCTGAAAGAAAACATAGGCAATAAACTCTTGGATGTCAGCCTTCAGAGTACTTTTCTGGATCTGCTTCTTCAGGCAAGGGAAACAAAAGCGAAAATAAACAATTGGAACTATATCAAACTAAAAGCTTTTGCACAGCTAAAGGAAACGATCAACAAAATGAAAAGACAACCAAATGAATGGGAGAAGATAAGGGGGTAATACCCAAAATACATAAAGGACTCATACAACTCAACATAAAAAAAAAAATCTGATTTAAAAATAGGCAGAGGCCTGAATAGACATTTTTCCAAAAATGACATACAGATGACCAAAAGACACTTGAAAAGATGCACAAATCATTAATCATCAGGGAAATGCAGATCGAAACCACAATGATATATTACCCGATACCACTCAGAATGGCTAGTATAAAACAAACAAACAAACAAACAAACAAGAAATAACAAGTGTTGGCAAGGAT
The DNA here is from genome assembly GCF_007474595.2 of Lynx canadensis. Lineage (NCBI taxonomy): Eukaryota > Metazoa > Chordata > Mammalia > Carnivora > Felidae > Lynx > Lynx canadensis. Next base: position 29,713,345 of record NC_044308.2, on the reverse strand, counting down.
GCGGATAAAGGGAACCTACTTGCACTGTTGGTGGGAAGGCAAACTGGTGCAGCCACTCTGGAAAATAGTATGGAGCTGCCTCAAAAATTAAAAATGGAAATACCAATTCAGTAATTCTACCTCTGGGTATTTACCTGAAGAAACTGAAAACACGAATTTAAAAAGATATATGCATCCCTGTGTTTACTGCAACATTATTTACAAGAGTCAAGATGTGGAAGCAACCTAAGTGTCCATTGATAGATGAATGGATAAAGAAGATGTACAATGGAATATTACTCAGCGATAAAAAGGAATGAAATCTTGCCACTCATGACAACACGGATGAACTTAGAGGGTTATGATGCCAAGTGAAATAAGTCAGACGGAGAAAAACAGATGCCATATGATTTCACTTTATGTGTGGAACTTAAAAAACAAAACAAACAGCAACAACAAAAAACAGATATAGAGTCATAAAAATAGAGAACTGGTGGTTGCCAGAGGGCAGGGGGTTGGGGGATGCAAAATAGGCGAAGGGGATTAAGAGGTGTAAACTTCCATTCATAAAAGAAATAAGTCACAGGGATGAAAAGTACAGCAGAGGGAAGAGAGTCAATAATAGTGTAATGACACTGGTGACAGACGGTAACACTTATCATGGTGAGCACTGCACAATGTTTATAATTGTCGATTCACTACGTTGTACACCTGAAATTGATATGATATTGTAGGTCAACTATACTTCAATTGAAAATCTAAAAATTTAAAAGAGATATAATTAGAGGTGCCTGGGTGGCTCAGTCAGCTAAGTGTCTGACTTCGGCTCAGGTCATGATCTCATGGTTTGTGAGTTCGAGACCCACATTGGGCTCTGCGCTGACAGCTCAGAGCCTAGAGCCTGCTTCAGATTCTGTGTCTCCCTCTCTCTCTGCCCCTCCCCTGCTCACACTCTGTCTCTCTCTGTCAAAAATAACATAAATAAATAACATAAATAAATAAATAAATAAATAAATGGGGGGACATTTATAGCAGTCATCTCATAGGACTGCTGTGTTGTGCAGACTGGTTGAAACATGCAAAGTACCAAGAACAGTCTTGGCAAATAGGAGAACACCAATGTTTTTATTTTACTTGCATGATCGTGTGAGACTGGTAAGCATATGACTCTGTACAGTCCTGCATGAGTGTGTGTCCCCGGGGTGAGGAAAATGTGGGGTGGGGCAAGGGACAGGCCTATCTGGGCTGCCATCCCAGGGCAGAGGAAGTGGGCCAGGCCGCGTACCTGCCTCCGTGGCTGAGTCCTTGCACTGCTTGGCTTTGTTCTGGCTCTGAGGAGACAGAGGAAAAGCAGTGCTGAGCTGGCCCCAGCGCTCGGGCTCCCAGCCTTCCTGGGGGGCTCTGAGGTGCTTCTATCCCACCCTTCCTGAGCCACCCAGGGGGACACTTAGGAGCCAACTGTGGGCAAGTTCTACCATTTACTCCAGCGTCACCCCACAAAGGACCACAATCAAAAAGCGTCCAATTAAAAAAATAAAAATAAATGCATAACCCGTGCAGATACATGTGAAAACTGGATATGAAGATCAGAGGGAGAAATATGGACTGGGGCCAGGTCCCATGGCCCTGGCCACCTCTGAACTCACCAGCTGGGACGTGGGCCCTGCCCTTACCTTGTTGCCCCTAATTCACCCACAGTTCTCTGCCCTTTGTGGGCCTCAGCTTTCCTGTCTGTGCAATGGCTGAAATATGTTCTTGGGCCCTGGTGCCTCTGATGCCTCACCCTGGCCCAGGGGCCAAAACAGTCAAGATCTTGGACTCTGGATGACCTGGGTGTGTATCCTTTCTTTATTCCTTCTTGGATCTGACACCTTGGACAAGCCACCCACTGTCTCTGGGCCTCGGTTTCCTCTCTGTGGCATGGGTCTCCTGAGCCTGTCTCCAAGGGTTATGTGAGAGTTAGCTGGCCCTGTCTATGTCCTGAGATTCCAGGAAACCCATTCCACAGATGGGAAGATGGTAGTTCAGAGAGGAGTAAACAGATGTTCCAGATGTGGACCTTTCTTGGGGTGTCTGTGGCATGCCCTCTTTCCCTCCCTGCCCTGCTCCAGCCCTGGGTGACACCACATGGCCTCAGTGGCCCCACGCACCTTCTCCACTTGCTTCTGGTGGCCATTGGTGCTAATGCGCTCAAAGGCCTGCTCGGCGTCATCGGCGTCCCGGCACTTCTGCTCATATGTCTTCTTGGACTGCGGGTGTGGAGAAGCATGACTGGGTGGGGGGGGGGGGTGCGGGAGGCACCCAGAGTGAGGCTCCCTGAACCCAGCCTCCCTTCTCCCTGTCGGGGACTGTGGGTGGAGTGGGGGCCTCCTAACCAGGGACAGGGATCTGGGGGTCCAGAATAGAGATGGAGAAGGGAGTTTTATTTCCAGGCCCTGTCCAGTCTCTTTAGAGACATGGTCACATCAAACCACTAGCAGGTCCCTGAAAATACCATGCATCTGCACGATGCTGGCCTCTGCATATGCTGTCCCCTTTTGCCGAACCTTTTTTCTCCTTTTCACTCAGTGTCCTAGGGGACACAGCTCAGGGGTCCTTTCTCCCTCCACCCCCAAAGTCCCTAGCTAACAGTATGGATCATCCCGTGGGCCACTTCTGGGACTGACCACCAGCCCATCAATCAGGAGCCCCCCAAGGGCAGGGTCTGGGTCCATCCACATGAGTCCTTGGCTCCCTGCTCAGCCCCAAACACCCAACAGGCGATGGTGTGTGTTGTTGGGCAGGGGTTGAGGCAAGCCCTGTTCCAGGGGCCCAGCCCAGGGCTCCTGAGGTCCACATTGTGAGTCCTCCACCCCTCCAGGCCAAAGACCCTCACACTCACATCCATAGCCTTCTTGTAGAGAGACAGCTTGCTCTTCTGGACACGGTCCATGACGGCCTCATACTGCAGGGGACACAAGGTTCTGAGCAGGGGGGCTGCGGTCTCAGGATGCTCCCCTAGGCCAAGAGGACGGGGTGTCCCTGGGATGAGACACAGCATCCCCTCCTGGCTCTGAAGGGAGCAGTGACAAGATGCCACAGAAAACTAGAGCCCGGGGCAGGATGTGCCCATTGTGTCTCTTTGCTGCAGACTCCAACCAGGACTTGGTCTCTGTCCCGGGAATACTCGCCCTGCACACACACACACACACACACACACACAGTCCTTCACTCACAGTCTCTGTACCTCCTCACGCTGGTCATACACTGTGTACACACCGGCACACATAGGCACACAAAGTTCCACATGACACACAGAAGTACACACTCACAGGCTCCCATTGCTCCCACCGCTCACGCTCGCACACACAGGCCTTCATGTGCACACTCACAGAGCACCCACAGACACCATCCAAAAGCACACACAAGCCACTCTCCATGTCCCTGTGCACAGCCATAGGCCTGTTCACATAGGTGAACATACACACACCAAACTTTTGCCACTTGTGGGCACACAGGGCCACTGCACCCCTACCTCACCTCCCAGGTTCCTCGTTACGGTAGAGAGAATAGAACTCAGCATGGGCAGCCTCAGCAGGGAGCCTCAGGCCTGCTGCCCAGTCACCAAGGTGTGGGCACACATAGACACTGACACACATGTACATGCTCACAAGTGAGGACACACGCATGCAGGCTCCCCCCTGCTCCCTCTCACACACGCATGTACGTATGCACACAAGTCCAGGCTATCTCCCCTACATACTACACCCCAGTTCTCCACTTGTGGGGTCTCTGGCCACCCTGGGGAAGGTGTCTCTCTGTCTGGAACAGCTTTTGCAGACATTACAGCCCCTCTGGCCACAGAAAAACTAAAAATAGCCAGCCTGGGGCCAGTCTCAGCAGGTGCCCTGCACACATGAGGCAAGTCCCAGCTCAGAGTGGTCACCTGCTTCAGCCCCTTGATGCAGAGCTAGCTTTTGGGGCTGGCTTGGGAGACCAACTGTCCACTCAGGGCCCCAAGTTTAGAATCCTAAAAGCCTGAGACCCCGGGTGGCTGGCTGGGCAGATAGAGTACAGTCATGCTCTATTTCTGTGGCCAGAGCCACTTCTCAGAGCCTGTCGAAGAAGACTGAAGGAGCCCTGCTTGTGGGCTGGGTCCCCAAAACTTGGGAGATGCACATACGTGTCCCAACCTGTGAGAGGGAAACTGAGGCACAAGGAGGAGAAGAGCTTGCCTGGGACTCCCAGGCCCAGCCTGGCCTTAGCTACGAGCTGGCAAGCCCTCCCCTTCACAGCTCCATTTTGTGGGCCTTTCCATTTTTCAATTCTTCGGAGAGTTTGCAAAGATCCTTCATCTCCAAGCAAGAAGTGTTTCTGTGTGCTGCTGGCCTGTCCCATCCTGTCCAGGTGCCACCCTCATCACTAAGGCCTTGTGAGGCTGAGCACATGTCCCCAGCTGCCTTCCCAGCAGCCATGGGCTCAGCCAGTCAGAGAGTCTCCAGCCTGGGAGGAGACCCTGGGACAGAGAGGTCACCGAGCCTACTCTCCACCCCACCTCTGCAGCTTCCCTGACAAATAGCCTCCAGACTCTGCTTACATATCTCCCTTGATGGGGACCTTACTTCCTTTCCATATAGTCCCTCCATCTGGGGACAGCTATGCGCTACCCATGGAGGAGAAGTACCTTTGGATGCCGAGGTCAGCATGACACCCCTACCCCCCATCTCCATGCAGGATCTGTGGCTCCTCTCAGCCGGGCAGCCCTACAGAGTGGCTCCAGTGACTAACCACCAAGTCTGCCTTTGTCCTAGACAAACAGCCTTGACCCTTCAGCTCAGGACCAGTTTCTGGTGACTCAGGCTGCCTCCTTTAGATACCCCCAAACTCTCACGGAACTTCTACAGTCTATTATAGTAGGCTAATCAAAAAGACCAATGCCTTTCCCTCTTCCTGGCATGAGAAGCTCAGGAGAAGACCTCCAGTGGGGCTCTCAGGCCTGCATGCTGGGCCCTCATTCCAGTGGCCCGTCTCTGCCCACACGCATCCCCTCTGCCTTCAAGTCACCCTCATCCCCAAGCCTGGAGTGCTGTCTTCCACCGTTCACTGGCTTCATCTCCAAGGTCCATCACCCAACTTCACAGAGATGATGACCACCTCCCACTCGGGGCCCACCCCCAACACCCGCCTCACCTTCTTTCTCTGCTCCTTCTGCCTCTCACGGAACTCCTCGAGGCTTCTCAGCTCCTCACGCAGGGCCAGGGCCAGCTGGATGTGGGAGCTGCCCACATTCTCCATTTCTGGGGGCAGAGCATGGAGGCGTGGAGCCCCGGCCTCCCACATACTCACTCCTGCCTGGACTAGCCCAGCCTCAGCCCCATACCCCCAAATCCTCTGCCAGCCTCAGAGTGCTGTGTGCAGCCTGAGCACCCCACCCCCGCCAGGATCTACCTCCCTCCCTCTATGGGGACAGGGGTGTTCCCAGAAGGTCCTGTCACCCTGCAGCCTGGGGTTGAGGACAGTCGGGACTTACGCTGCTTTAGGGAGTCAAAGGAGGCCCTCAGGGAGCTGTAAGACAGAAAGGCCAGGATCAGAAGAAGGAGGGCACAACAGATCCTAAAGCCCCCACTGGCCCCAGGGACGTTATGTTTGGTAGGATGGCCCTAGATTGCTCACACACACTGACCTAGGCGCAAGGGACCCTCTGGTCAGACCCAGTGACCATCCACTCAGCCCCTTCTGGAAGATGGAGCTTCTCTTTGGAAATGATAAAGCCTTCAAACCTTTCCACTGTGCCAGAATGTTCCTGGCTTCTGCATGTTTTCAAGGCCCTCCCTCCCTCAGTGGGGTCCCTCCCCCACGAGGTCCTCACCTGCCTTCAGGATGAGCTGAAGTAGGAAAGAGCAGCATTCAGACCTGGCTTTAGGCAAGTGGCCTGGAGGATGTTTTGGAAGAAGCTGGATGGGGAAGGCAAGCAGGACAGGGATACCAGAGGAGAGAAATGTAGGGTCTTAGGGTAGTATGAGCAGAACATATAGGTGAGGACAGAGAGAGGCTGTCCCTGTCGCTGGCTGGGGTGGCTGAGCAGACAGTGGTGACATTTCTGAGAGGGGACCCAGGAGCGAGGACATGACCCATGAGCAGTGTACAATAGGGTGCATTAAGCTTGGAGTTCCTGAGAGAACCCCTCAGGAGGAGTCAGGAGGCAGCAAGGTGGCCATTCTAGAGTAGAGACATGGCATTGTCCACTGCAGAGGGGATGCCAGGGAGGGCAGGAAGGGGAGAGGCTAGCCCGGGCATGGGGGGTGGTGAGGAACATCCAAGGGTAGGGCTGCCAGACAGAACAAATGAAAATAGGGGCGCCTGGGTGTCTCAGTCGGTTAAGCGTCCGACTTCGGCTCAGGTCATGATCTCGTGGTTTGTGAGTTTGAGCCCTGTGTCGGGCTCTGTGCTGACAGCTTGGAGCCTGGAGCCTGGAGCCTGCTTGGGATTCTGTGTCTCCTTCTCTCTCTGCCCCTTCCCCATTTATGCTCTGTCTCTATCAAAAATAAATAAACGTAAAAAAAAAAAAAAAAAAAACAAATGAAAATACAGGATGCCCAGTTAAATTTGAATTTCAGATAAACAGCAAATACTTCTTGAGTAGAAGTATCCCCCATGTAATACTTGGAGGATACTTACATTTAAAAAGTATTTATTGTTTATCCGAAATTTGAATTTAACTGGGCGTCCTGTATTTTATCCAGCAGCCCTGCCAGGGCCACAAATGGAGCTGGTGCCTGAGCAAAGGTGTTGGAGCCCACCCAGGACAGCAGTCCCGTCTGCTGGTAGGTAATGGGGCGCCATGAGGCAAACCTTTCCTTGGGTCAGAAACAGAACTGGCAGGGGAGAATGCCTCTCTGCAGGTCATTGGATCTCAGGGATAAGGGCCTCTCAGTGGGGTGAGTTCCCCATCCTGGTAGAGAAAGAAGGAGACTCGAAATCCCAGCCTCAGAAAGCAGCAGGGCCTTGGCAGGGGCTCCCTGCTCTGTGCTCCCACATGCATTAGAAGCAGACCCTGGAGCCAGACAGCCTCGGTTCCGTCCAGGCTACTCACTCTGTGGGACCTCGGGCGAGTTACTTACTCTCTCTGTGTCTCAGTTTCCCCTTTTGTAAAATGAGGATAATAGCACAAACACGATGTTTGTGAGGAATAAATGAATTAATATGTATAAAGTACCTTGTCGGGACCCGGTTGCTGTTGTGCAACCCTCCCCTGAGCCCACATTTGCACACCCCTGTCCTGAACTTGACCTGAGCTGGCCTCTAAACTACCCCACGTAAGAGCTTACCAGTTTCCCCACTTATCAGGAACCTCCCCAGTTTTGCTTTCAGGTAGGGGTTCTCTTGAGGTAGCACCATAGGCTGGGCTCCCTTCTCACCTCCCCAAACCCCAAGGCAGGAGGGGCAGCCTGTGTTCACCAGCAGGTGTGTGGGCATGTGCCCATGGGTGCCAAGTCTCCAAGTGCGCAGAGAGACGGTGTGCAGGCATTGCAGACTGGACCTAAGGCGGTACTTGTCTGCTCTCTCAGGGGCAAATATCTCGGCCTGAGTTAACTCTGTCCCTTAACCAAGGATGCAAAGTAAGCTGTAGCTCCTTCTGCACCTGGAGGCTCGGTCAGTCGAGGCAGAACGAGAAACTGGGGCCAGAGTGTGGCCAGGCTTGCTGTGGTCACACAGAGGCAGCAGCGAGTCACCCAGGCTCTGGCCACATCCTCTGCCGCTCTCTACCCAGCCAGCCCTGTGCTCCCCTCCCTGCCTCTCTGCCAAGTGGCACGCACGCCCCCTGGTGGCCATATGGCCTCATGACGCCCGCCAGGGACAGCCCTGGACTCTGGCCCTCCTGCCAGGGTCCCGCAGTCCTTGCAAGGCAGGCTTTCCAGGGGGCTCCCTCCTCTCATTGGACAGTTAGGGAAACTGAGGCCAATGAGGATCAGCAACCTGGTAGAAGTCACGGGGATCCAGGCCTAGAAGAGAACTGTGTGGGGTCTGTCTGGTCAATGCCAGGCCCCTTGCCCTAAACTAAGTGGATCTCAAAGGGTGGTCTGAAGACCAGCCACATGACCATCAGCTGGAAACGGGTTGGAAATACAGATTCTTGGGCTCCACCTTAGTCCTCGTGAAGCAGAAACTCCGGGGTGGAGCCCAGCACCCTGTTTTCACAAGCCTCCGGGTGCTGATGATGTACATTCAAATGTGAGAATGGCTGGCCTAAATTATTTAATCCTCACAGCTCTGCCAGAGAGGGTCTCATCCTTATCCGCATTTTACGGGTGAGAAAAACAAGCATCAGCGAGGTGAAGAAAGTGATCCACGGCCACACAACAGGTAAGATGGCAAGGCCAGCCCTCTGCTTCTCACCAGAGGAAGGAGGGGTGACTGCCAGGGTGACCCCACCTGCCCTGGGGATGAAGGGTCAGGACTCTTCTCTGACTGAATTGATGCCTTGCCGGTGGCTACACCCCCAACCCCTCTGCCTACCCACACACTCATGTCCTGCCTCAGTCTCTCTATTCACGGTGAGAGCCTCTCCAGACTCAGTGGGGCCCCTCCCCCACCACCAGCCCTCACCCACACCACCTTCAGGCCCCAACTACTTCACGACCACATCTCCTGCCAGAACTCAGGGCCTGAACACCCACAGCCTGGTCTTCACCTCTTTTTAGATCTCACGGCTCACAGACACCTCAAGTGCAGTGTCCAAAACTGGACTCAGCTCCCCACAAAACTCTGTTCTCAGCAAGATTCCCCTCTCAGCAAAGGCATCGCCCTCTACCTGGCTGTACACACCAGAGACCAGGAGTCATCCTTGTCTCTACCTTCTCCCTCCCCCTGCACTATCTTCCTTCTCACCTCCTAAATCTCTTATCCATCCACCTCACTGCCGCCACCCTGGCCCCTGCCTCATCAGCTCCATGCCTCCAGCTTCACCTATTAGGCCTGTTTTCTGGGCTACCTGGTCACCTGGCCACCCACCAGTTCCTTCTATTCGCCATGTTCATTCTTGCCTCAGGGCATTTGCACGTGCTGATTCCTTATGTGCAACATCTTTGCAGGTCTTCTTCTGTCTCTTCTGGGCACTTGTCCCTGTTGTCACCTTGGGGTGATGCATTGAGTATCTGTTCCTGCACTGACCTGTGAGCCCACTAAACAGGGGCAAGGGCTGGTTCTCCTCCCCACCTTGTCCCCAGGCTTGTAGTCCAGGGCAACAAATTCAATATTTGATAAATACCAAGTCCTTTCTCAATCCCAAACCTACCCTGACCCACCCTCCTTGGCCCATGGCCCTGGGGTGACGGTAAGGAGTCACAACCTCCTGGGACAGCTGGTCCTTCTCCCTACACCCCTCCCTGCCCCCCAGAATGGATTCTGGGAGCCCCTGAGTCCATAGCACTGCCACGTGGACATTCTCCGTTCCCACCCAGCACAGTCCTGATGGTGACAGAATCCATTCTCATCTTGGGCTCCTGTTTGTCTGCCAGCTTGCTGCCCCTTGGGGCTGCACGGATGAGGCCACCCTCGTTCTACCTGGGACAGTGGGGTAGGGTTGCAGGCTATGAGCCCTCCATGTTCCCTACCTGCTCACCTCTGGGCTGTGGTCCTTCCCGCCCAGCCCCATGCATTCCTGGTGCTGGGGATCTTCCAGCCACTACAGCTCCACTCACACAACAGGGCCCAGGACACCACCTCTCTTTCTTGGCCCCAGACTTTCAAGAAGGTAGTCTCTGTTCTATGGGGGAGGGGGTACTTCACTGTTCTTGGGCCCAGAGGCAGCCCACTGTGGGTTAGCCACAATTCTCCCTTGGAGAACAGCCTTCATCTCTGATCTTGTGAAGGACTTGGGGAGCATTTGAAGTTTTCCTCTGCTCCATGAGACCCAGAAAAGATGGCGTCTTGTAGCTTGCCTCCCTCTTGCCACTAGGACCTCCTAGAGTTTCTCTTCTATTGTGTCTCTCTCGCACGGTAAGGGCGGGGCCCCATGCAGGCCTCTATCCTGTGTTATCTGCCACCAATGTCCTCAGGTGTGACTCATCCCATTGTCCTTTTTTTGACTTGGCTGTCAGGACACAGAGCCTGAAATGCCATGCTCAAACACGGTCTAAATTGCCAGTGTAAACATGTCCTTCCATATCCTCCCCACCACCTCATACCCCTGCCTAGACATGCCTACCCCTGCCCACCTACTGGCCAGGAGGCTCCTGCCTCTCAGCTTACAGGAGCAGACTCTTCTCACCTCTGTGCTGGAGGCTGGGCCTCACTGAGCTGGTGTCAGAGGACCCCTGATGGGAACAGGGCCTGCCTCTCTCCCTCTAACACCAACAGCATGTCTTCATTTTCTGAGCTCAGAAAAGAGATCATGAAAAAAAAAAACAAAAAACAAAACCGCTTCTGACAGGAAAAGCACAGCATTTTAGGCAGTGGCCAAACAGTGAGGCGGGGGCTCAAATTCACAGCCTTTGAGGAGCTATCCTGGCCTGCGGTAGCTGCCTAGGGGCTCACAGGAAGTTGGCCGCAGCCCTTTTAGCCTTGATTTCCTTCCATTTCCAGAATGCCTGCCCTCTGCAGCTGCTGGGAGCACGTGGCACCCCAGCACCCCACCCGAGGCAAGATGAGGACTGGACAGGGGAGAAATGAGAGCAACCAGCAGAGCAAAGGCCTGGAGGCTGGAAGGGAGAGTCCAAGCGAACTTTCTGCAGAGAAGGACATGGAGTTTAAGCTTGGATAAGCTTGGATAATGGATATCAATGGATAAGCCCTTCACTCATTGAACAAGGTCTTTAAAATGCATTGAGAGGGCTTGTGGGGATCCCTTAGTTTGGGGACTGGGTCTCATATGTGTGTTCTCCATTGCCCCTGCCCAGGAGGTGTTTGCTGAGTCCGTGTGTGAAGGAGGTGAATGTTAGAAATTATTTAACGATGGGGGGAACCTCCCTTTAATGTATATGGCTGAGCCTCCAGGCCTGAGAGAGGTTTCCGGCCAGGCTGAGGTCAGAGGATAACGCAGAAATGCAGCATCTTCTGGCAGCAGAGGTCAGGGAGACTGGCCCACTCTGCTGTCTTTGCTCTCACTGGGCTTCTTCTGGGGTCACGTAACCCCCCAGCTTTTGTTCTCCCCACTTGCTCCTGCCCAGCCTGTGCACCCCCCAGCCCTCTACTTGCCCTCCATAGAGCTAAGAATGAGCATCTCACGGGACCCAGGAGGGCTGGCCGTGGGGAGGCTGGGAGCTCCACCCTACCAGGGGATGGGCCCTAGCGGATGAGCCGCCAGCCCCATGCTGAATAGCAGGCCATTCCCAGGTGCAAACCTCAAACACAGCCCCCACAAGTCTCCATGAAAACAAGGAGGTGACCCATGTTGTCATGGCCACCCTTCACTCTCCCCACAAAGAGCCCTCCAGGTTGGTAGGGGACAGGGTGACCTGGTCTAATCCAAGACTCTAACAGTCACACAAAGCTGAGTGTCTGGGAGGACCTCCTAGAGGACGTAGGGCATGAGAAGGCCCTAAAGGGAGGCTCTAATGCAAAGGATTGGGAAGGTTCCGCTCAGTGTGTTCGAGTCTGGCTTCAGGGTGGTAGGACCATTTATTTTACATTATTTTTAAATTCTTGAATCCTCCTAACCCAGCATAGGGCATGACACATAGTAGGTGCTCCATGAATGCTTGCTGAATAAATGGATGGGTGATGGATGCTTGGTCCCCAGTTAAAGAAAGGAATGACTGAAGAGTCTTACTAATCCTTGTACATGCCACATGGCTCAATAGCAACACTTATTGAGCACCTAGTATGTGCAGTCAGCTGAGCTGGGAGCTGCATAGGGCATGACTCTGAGGGAGGCAGCAGGTGAACTGAGATGGATTCAGCTCCTGCCCCTGTCACCCACTGGCTCTGAATGTGTCCTGACCTTGCCCACCTTCAGCAAGGTCTCTGACATCTCCCCTCTGTCTCTGTCTCTCCCAGGAGGTGCCCTCCCCAGTCCACCCTGTTCTGACCATCGGAGCCTAATGGTGAGCTTGGGGCCCTGCTGGCTCTCCCCCACCACCCCCGCCTGCTCTGTGCACATCCCTGTGCACAGGGATGTGGGTTTTATTTCTGCCTTTCCTGCTGCTGGGCAGACTGACCCATGGAGCCTGGTGTTTCCGGCCTAGGCTCCAGCTCCTCCTTGGTGGGCAGCAAGGCAGACCTTGACTCTACCCCTTGCTCTGGGCTGGGACTCTACCACTGATGCTCCCACCTTAGATGAAGGCTGACCCTCCAGTGATACTGGCTTCTAGCTTTCTGGGCCAGGGAGGGGCTGGGCCTCAAAGGAAATGGTCTAGACCACCAAGTCAGGCTTCTCAGCCCTAAACTAAATAGGGTGAGCCCAACTTATCTGACCTACACAGGGGCCGGTAAGACCATAAAGAACCCCACTGTTTATTGAGCATTGCCATGGCCTGGTACTTTCTGCTTGACATCGTGACTCCAGAGCAGCTCCTGGGGGCGACTCCTCTTTCACAGCCCAGCCCAGGAGTCAGCGAGGTGTAGCGACCACCCCACTGCCACACAGTACATGGGGCAGGGCAGACCTAGCCCCACTTGGCCTCTTACAGCCATGCAGGGGATCAGGACCACCTAGAGCGTTCCCCTGGCCACTTCTTAGTCCTACAATGGGGCAAGATACTGTGTACCTCCTGCATTTCCCGCAGTCCACCTGGCTCCCCTTCCATTTCGTTCTCTTTTTCAGTGGCTTCTCCTTCTCTGTTTAAGTCCCCAGTGACTCACAGGCTTCTGAGTATGAGTGTGCCCTACAGCCTGGTCTCCTGTCATGGCCCTGCCCGGAACACCCTCTCTATCCAACCCCCAGAAGAGGTGACCTTTCCCATCTGGCTTGGGTGGCCAGGAAGCAGAAAGGGATGCCTCCTGGGTCGTACTCCCTCAGCTCCCCTTCCCCAGGGAAGACAAAGAAGGGTTACATCAGACTTTCATTCATTCCTTACCATGCCCTGAGCCCTCCTCTGCACCCAGCCTGCATCTAACCCCAGCCCTGTCCTGTTTATCGGTAAACAGCCCACTAGAATGGGCAAATGAGAACCAAACTCAAATTGCCCACAGTCACATAGCTCATAAAGGCCAGGTGGGGACTAGACCTCATGCATTCTTACTTCTAGGGCTGTGTTCGTGCTTTCTGGTCCAAAGCACAAACCTTTGGGCATTGAGCATTAATCTCCCCTGGCTCACACCACTTTTAAACCTTCCTCCAGCTCTTCCTGTGTTCTCTCTGGCTCCAGTTTGGAAGCAGAAACCAGGCATGGTCCCACATATCTTTAGAAGACCCAGAAAGTGTTGTATGTTCAAGGCTCAAAATGAGGGAACCTGGGTTCGTTCCAAGTTTTGGAGCTGACAGCCTTTCGGGTCACTCCCCTTGTGCAGAGCCAGATACTCATAGGCTTGACCTCCAAGGGGTTGCTATGGCAGCTGCAGACCCCATAGGTGGGGCTCCTGGGTAGGAGGTGCTCACCCAGGGGGAGACTCCACATCTTCACAAGGCAGCCACAAGACTTACTGTTAGAAAGTCCCTCAGGGGCTCTCAAATCATCCTGCTCTCTCTACTGCCTCCCTATCCCCCAGTCTGCACACTGGGACCCAGGCCTCGGGGCTGGAGAAGACCCCTGCTTCACAGCAGAACTGCTCCTATTGTCTCCCCTTTGAGCCGGGCCTGAACCCGGCTCTATTAATCCTTTGATGAAGGTTGTATTATTATTCTGCTCACTGTTGAGGAAATGGAGGCACAGAGAGTGTCAGTGGCCAGCCTGAGATCCCACAACTGTTGGATGATGAGATGTCTCTGGAACCCAGGTGTATCCCCTCCCGCCACTGTCTCTGGCCACACCTGTCCCCTTGAAGCCCAGGCTAAGCCAAGGCCACAGCGGGGCTTGAGCAACCAGTGGAGGGCCCGTCACCTGGCCCTCAGGGCTCTCAGGACTTGGGTGGAGGCTGTCCGGGTGCCGCTGGCTGTGCTACAAACCCCTGAGGACAGTCTCTGCCCCCAGCCCAGAGTCTTCTCGGCACTGAGACAGCAGGGTGTTCTCCCCTACACAGAACCTGACCTCACCCAGAATGCCCTGTAAGCCAAGAGACTTGTCCTCCAGGCATCTCCGCCCTGGAGCCATCCAGACCCTTCCAGGTCCTCCCAGGTCCACCCCAAGCCAGGAAGTCCTAAACCCCATCCAAGGGCCCAGAAGTGCCTGGACAAGGAGGAGGGAGCCCAGGGCACGGGGCCTCTTACTTGATCTCTGTCTGGCCGCCTGCCTTCCGGGCGATCTGCACCAGCTCCTTCCCATACCTCTCCTCTGCTTGGGCCCTGCAAGAACAAAGTGTGGTCACTGTCCCTCTACTTCTGCTGGCTGCGGCTCCCTTAGATATCTAAGTGGTGGAAGCTGAGGGTCCACTCACTCAGCCTCTTGGGGCAGGCTGAGCCTGCAGGCCCTCCTTGACAAAGTTTGGCTCCCAGCCCTCCTTCCAAATACATGTTGGGCCAAATACCCGCACATCTGAGGGGACATCAGATCATTTGCTCATGAGGGGAGGCCCTGGCTGGGAAAACCAGGAGAGTCACACTTCCAACAGCAGGGTGGCCGGGCTGTCTGTTCCCACAGAGCCAGGAGGACAGCCCACGCCCTGCCGGCCCTCGCCCAGTGACTGGCTCACCTCTGCCTCAGCAGCTCCTCCACGTCCTTGCACATCTTCCTGCCGTCGAGCAGCCGCTGCAGCAGCACCTCATAGCCTGTGTGGGCCGTGAAGTCCCTGCACTGGAACACGAGACAGAGGGACGCGTGAGTGCCGCTGTGTGGGTTGGGAGGGGCACTGAGTTGGGGGTCCTGGCAAGGACTCCGCTGACATCCAGGAAAAGTCTGTGTCCAGCGTCTGGGGCCTGCCCTGCCTGTCTGCCTCCATTCTCCCACTCAAAGACGAGCTCTTGGGCTTCAGGATGTGGTTTCGCACCGCGGGGCCCCTGTCTGTGGGGGTGCCAGGTGTGTGAGCCCTACGCACCATGGCGCTCACAGTCTGGGACACATCAGCTTCATACAAGATGGCCACGGGGAGGGCCGGCTCCAAGGCCTGGTAATGACAACCCCGTAGGGTGCCCAGCAGGGCCCGTTTCTGTCACATTCCCAATAACCCTATTATCTCGGTTGTCCAAGTGAGAACACTGAGGCACGGATGGGTACGGTGTGCCCATAGTGACACAGCTTGGCAGCGGTAGGCCTGGCGTTGGACCCAGGCTGTCAGGCTGGAGTCCGTGCTGTCTGCCTCTACACCGCACAGCCTCTGCGAAAAACTGCACCAATCGTGTCTCCATCAACAACTGTGCGCCAGATGCCACGCCAGGCTCTGTGTGGGCTCCCATAACCGTCTTGTACCCACCTGGCAAGGTGGGCATCGAGAGTGACTTGCATCAGGATGCAGGCACATCCTAACACACCCAGGACACCTGACACATGCTTAGCACCTTAGGGCCAGCCCTGAAACAGGACAGTGGGGAGAGGGGCATTTGGGAGAGTTCTCCTGGATACGACTGCCCCTCTGCTGCCTGGCACTTTCTCAGCCTGTCCCAGGGCTCCTGACCAATCTGATTCTCCTTTCTCACCCTTGGAATGCATTCTGAGCTGCTGGTGCTGGACTTAGTCCTCATAGTCAAGAACTATAAGAGTCGGTCTAGGGAGTGGGTCTTGGGGCCAGGCTGCACACGTGGCTGATTGACAGAGGAGGGAGATTGATCCTAAGAGAAAGTAGTGAAACATTACGCTGAGAGCAGGGGCTTCTGTGTGTATTTCTTACCTGAGCCTGGCCCCCACATCCAGTCTTGGGGAAGGACCGCCCCCCAGGATGCTTGGCCAGGCAACTGTAAATTGAGGCAATCCCTGAGATTCAGCACCTAGTCTGTCTTCTTTTCCATCCCCATGGACCCCCAAAAGCCTCAGAGACTGGAGAAAGGGTCCCTGCTCTCCTGAGTGCACACACCATAGCCCCATGTCAGACCTCAGCAAATCAGTGGGGCTTTCCCAAGGCCACACCTTGGGGGAGGTAAGTCTAGTCCATCTTAGAGTCAAGAGCTGATGGTGCACCTTTCCCTGCCCCATGTCTTTCCTCAAATGCTGTGTATGGGCATGTAGAGAAAGTCAGGAGAGGAGTCTAAATCAAGGAGAGCTTCCCACAGGAAGAGGCATTTGAGCCAGGTTCTGGGAGAGAAGGTGCTGTTCTTCCAGGTCTAAGTAGAATAGACATGGTAGAAAGGGCAGAAATTCCACAAATTGTCCCAACTGGCCCTGTGCCAGGCCCAGCCACCCTCAGCAAACTCAGAATAGTGGAATCTCCAGGCCTATAGCTCACCTACGACCCCAAACTTATTCCCTCCTCCATAAGCATCCCTAGAAATCCCTGAGGCCCAAACTCAGCTGCTGACTGGATCTCAAGCAGTGTGCCTGGGCTCTGGCTGGCTATTTGGGGCCCCAGGGGAAGGAAGTTGTCCCCCTAACTAACCCCTGCCAGCCTGTCCTGGATCAGGCATCAGCCCCCAGGCTGGTGTGGTTGGGCCAGGCTTTCATTTCTGTGGTTTTTGTGAGTGGCCACTTGCCCACTAACTGGTCAGCAGACCCTGGTTTCCCACCTCTCAGCCTCTGCTCTCCCTCCAAACGCCCCTGGCAGAAGGCTACGACAGCCGGGGAGGAAAAGGAATCTGGAGCCTCAGCCTCCTGCCTTCTCCCCCTCCCCACGAGGGAGGCACTCTGAGCTGGACACCACCACTCAAGACTGAATTCCACAGACCACCAAACTGGGAAGCATCTTGTCCAGTGCCCCCCAGTCCCAGGGAAACTGAGGGCCAGAGAAGGGAAGGACCTACCTCAGGAAACACAGGCAGATGCAGGACAAGGATGTGGACTTGCAGGGGCCCTGTCACTCTCCATGAAGCCTCTGGGAGAGAGGGCAGAGCTGGCAGACTCTGTACCCTGCCCCACACCCCACCACAGCAGGTTGCTCTGTTCTTCCCTCCTAGGCCCCTGCCCGACCCCAACTCTCCAGGGAAGCCCCTCCGTCCTTACTGAGACTCCCGGAGTGGAAAGAAGCAAAACCAAACCTACACTGGCCATTCTGTAGGATGCAGAAGGTAGCAAGGCCCTTCAGGCTGGGTCCCCAGGAGCTCAAGTCCCCAGAACGCTGTAGGCTCAAGAATCTTGTCTAGCCTTTGCTCAGAGCCACAGTGGTGCTAGCAGTGGCTGTGGCCAAGTGAGCCACTGTCGCAAGTGACTAGATTGTTCCGAGGAAGTGCTTGGTTCCCCCAGGGCTGCTCCTTCTCAGCACTGCTCCCCTTCCCCCAGCCTGCATCCTCCTCCTTAGCCCCTACTCTACCACCTCCTCCAGGGAGTGGGTTCTGACTCATTATTCAGAGCTGGGCAGAGTCCTGCTCAGACTGCTATTGAGGAAACGAATGAACCAATCATTCAGTTAGATAATCAATCAGTTCTGCAAGTTCACAGGCCCGGGCCCAGCCACACAGTCACCCCTGCCAGGACCCACCCTGGCCTTCCTTCCCAGCACCCACCCAGTTCCACCCTGTGAGTACCAAGGGCTCCATGTCAGCCCCCCTCCTGTACCGGCTGACATTTCCACAATGCAGAAGCCACCAGGCAGGGCCATTCACCTCCTTCCATCTACTCACAGCCTCTGTTGCCTGAAACCCACCCATGGCCTTGATCGTGGTGAAGTCTACCGGCCACACAGTGCACTGTGAACATCACAGGGGTTTTCTCATTGAAAACGCCACACACCCAGGGTGGTTAGGACGGTAAGGAAGATGCCCCAAGGGGGGAGATGACTACCCAAGATCACCCAAATGGTAACGGTCAGAATCTGGAATATGAATCTAGGTCAGCCTGTCCCCAAGCCCACATACCTACACCAGTCATTCAATAGATAGTCCAGCACTGTTTTTCATGTTGAAACATCAAAAACTAGTTTTAAAAAATAACTTTGGAAAATGATTACTCAAATTCTTTCCAGCTTAAATCAAAGCTGTATTTTGGGCTATCATTCAGTTACCATGGATTCACAGAGACCAGCTCTGTGCCCAGGCTAGGTCAGAGAAACTCTTCCCTGGAGAAGGGCCACGTGGGCTCTGCAGATGTGCACACTAAGAACCAGCAAGTGGCCAGAAGCCATGCCCCATCCCCACCAAGTGGCACCTACAGCAAGCCACTCCGGGGTATGACGCCAGGTGGTGAGAAGGTACTGTCCCCTCCTTTGGGAGGCCTGCACAAGCCAGATGTGGGGACTTGCCATCACATTTGTGTGGCTACTCTGGGCCTCCCTTTCCCCACAGAGGAGCCAGATCAGGGCTGAAAGATGTCTCCCAAGGCTCTAAAAGGAATGCTCAGGAAAGCTCTGAGCAAGTGGAATCATATCTGTGCCTCAGCCTCAAGGCAGTGTGGGGAAGGCCTGGGTGCTCTGTTCTACCCGGGGACAGCCCATCTGCTTCCTTCTCTAGGTGGGTCTAGGTGACAGCCATTGTCCAGGCCTGTGCTCTGGGCTGGGCCCTGCCATGCTCCCACTTGGGTGGATAGAAAAACAGCCTTTGTACCCACCATGACTTCACCCTTTTCCTACCCACATCGCCTTTTTCCTTTTTAAATGTTTTATTTATTTTTGAGAGAGAGAGAAAGAGAGTGGGTGAGGGGCAGAGAGAGGTGGGGCAAAGGATCTGAAGCTGGCTCCTCTGTCAGCAGAGAGCCCAATGCGGGGCTCGAACTCACGAACCGTGAGATCATGACATGAGCCTAAGTCAGACGCTTAACCGATTAAGCCACCCAGGTGCCCCTACCCATAGCACTCTTGGTGGTTGCAGGGGCTAGGCCACAGAGACCAGGGCCTGAGCATGCCATTTCCCTTTGTGGGACTTGGTTTCCTCATGAAGGAAGTGGGAAGAGACCAACCTCTCCCCTCTAGGGCACAGCCCCATCAGGCAGACCTACACAGTCAGGGAAGGTGCCCAGGCCTGGTCTGAGAGACTGTACAGACATCAGCAGACTAGCTGTCAGTTCACACCTCTGGTCCAGTAAAGTGGGCCCAACAGTTCCCACCACTTATGGTTGATCTGAGAAGCCAATGAAATAATATGCAAAGGTGAGAATGGTGAACAGAGATCAGAGCATGCCCTAGGTAGGGTATGAGGCTAAGGATTATTACCCACATTTTACAGGTGAGGAAAATGGAACCCAGGGAGTTCACCTAACTTGCCCGGAGCCTGCAGGACACAGCCCGGATTTGAACCCAGCTCTCCCAGGGCAAGATCTTGGCTCTTACCCTCTCAATCTCTTGCCTCTCTGCAGTTCCCCAAGCTCAGCAGCTGCTCCGCAAGTTGTAGCTCCCCAGGCCCTGCCCTGTCCCTGCCTGCCAGCCTGGTGCCACCCCCAACAGACAGCAGGGTGAGAGGGTTGGCCTGTCCAGGAATTAGCACTGATATTTTTCTGGGGACCAAGTAGAGGCTGTGGAAGGTAGCTGGGAAGAGCCATCTTGTGACTTTCTGCCCATGAGACCTTGCTGACAGAGAGGAAGGAGCCACCGCAAGGGGCTGTGTGGAGGGGACTGCTGGGTGCAACTAAGAGGGGTCAGAAGTGGACAGGTGCAGGCAGCAGAACAGGGGGAGACTCGGTGGGGGAATGGGGACACCGAGGAACCAGCCAAAGTACCCAGGAGAGCAAGAGCTGGCCTGCGGAAATCTGCCACCTGCTGGGCCATTGCCAGCTACCACCCTTCACCCCTTTAGAGTCACTGAGCCCACACCTCACCACAGCTGCGGAGACAACAGAAGTAGCCAGCAGTGGGTATGGGTAGAACACAGCAAATGAAGAAACGAACCCTCTTCTTCCCCATCGTAGGCTCCCAATGTGGAGTGTTCAACTGAGCAAGACAGTGAACTTGTGACATGAGATAGAGCTGGAGTGAGTTATACTGAGACTAGAAAAGGACTAGAAAAGCTCTAACACATGCCCAGGCATGGGGAAGGGAAAGCTAACAGTGGCTTTAGAAGGTGGAAGAAAGAAAAGTTAAGTTGCCAGCTTGCACCTTACTGGGCTCAAAAAACATTTTGCAAAATGTTAACCATTCTTGTTGAAAATGTTTCTAATGTCTGGCATGTTCTTGGGTTGATGGGCTCTTCATTCTTTATTTTTATCCTTTTTTAAAAAAGAAATATTTGGGGCACCTGGGTGGCTCAGTCGGTTAAGCGACCGACTTCGGCTCAGGTCATGATCTCACAATTCGTGAGTTCAAGCCCCGCGTCGGGCTCTTTGCTGACAGCTCGGAGCCTGGAGCCTGCTTCAGGTTCTGTGTCTCCCTCTCTCTCTGCTCCTCCTCTGCTTGTGCTCTGTCTCTCAATAATAAATAAACATTAAAAAAAATTTTTTTTAATAAAAAGAAATATTTATTTTTGGAAGAGTGCGAGTGGGGGAGGGGCAGAGAGAGGGGTACAGAAGATCTGAAGGGGGTTCTGCCCTGATAGGCTGACAGCAGAGAGCCCAATGCAGGGCTCAGATTCAGGAACCACGATATCATGACCTGAGCTAAAGACACATGCTCAATCAACTGAGCCACCCAGGTGCTCCAACCATTAAAAAAAAATATTTTTTTTGAATGTTTACTTATTTTTGAGAGACAGAGAAAGACAGAGTGTAAGCTGGGGAGGGGCAGAGACAGAGGGAGACACAGAATCCAAAACAGGCTGCAGGCTCTGAGCTGTCATCACAGAGCGCCACACAGGGCTCAAACCCCCGAACAATGTGATCATGACCTGAGCCAAAGAGGCTTAACCGACTGAACCACCCAGACACCCCTGCCCCTGCCTTTTGTGGAAAACCACCTTTTATCAGCAGGAGAGGAGACAGAACAGGAGACTAGACTCACTCTTCTCACCCCAGAAGCCCCAGACAGTGGCCTGAGCAGGCATCAGGGGCGGCACGGTGCCACCGCACTGTCCTATCCTCTCGCACACTACTTTCACCGAAGGGACCTCTGCAGCCAGTGTGCCTCCCATGGCCAGTTTACTGGCCACAGTTTACTGTTGCCAGTCTTCTGTGGACTGAGAAACCAAAGCCTAAAGACAGGAAACCTGACGTGAGCACTGAACTCTCCAGAAGGCAGCTCCATGAAGGCAGAAAGTGGGTCTGTTCTCTTGCTGGGTCCCAGAGCCCAGAATCTGCACAGCAAATACATTGGACAAGGGCTAAATAAATGTCTTAGGGAGGCCCTCGAGAGGCTGTGGCTTTAAGACTGCTGGCTCCTGAGGTTCCCCATGGAGGGGACCACATCACTGGCTTGCATTTCAATGATTTATTACCCAGCACCTTTATATAAACCAGACAGACCCATCCCCTCTACTTCTTAAAGCAGTATTATCATCCCCATTGTACAGATAAGGAAACTGAGACTCAGGGAGGATCAGTCAATGAATAGTAGCCAGGGTCTTTCCACTGCCCCACAGTACTTCCTCACAGTGGGGCTAATCTCCACCATTCTTAGTTGGCAAATTGAGGAAGGCAAAGGGCCAAAAGCTCAGGTATGGCTTGGACGGATGGATGGTTGGATGGATGACCAGAGACTTCAGTAAGCAAGCTAGTTGTGTACCTGTTGTAAAGCAGGTGGCAGGTGGGTAAAGACAGGGTCCCAAGCCAAGGCCCTTGGGGAATTGGTGAGGAACACTGTCACCTGCAGACCTTTGTGGGGCTATCAGGAACAGAAGGAGTGTCTGTGGCTGGTGTCCCCAGAGGCCCAAGCCAGGACTCATGGAGATAGAGAGAGGGAGGCCGACTCCAGATCAGCACAAGGGCTTCCCAAAAGCCCAAGTGATCCCAAACATGGCTACACAGGGTATGCTGCTTCACCAGGTGGAGAGCACCCTGTCACAGGGGTCTGTAAGCAGGTTAGGGATTCTGCAGAGTGGTCTCAGCTGGGTCTAAGTGTCCCTGGCCCAAGGATTAAGGGGTCCATGCATAAGCAGATAAATGTGGGGTGATTTATAGTTTTTCTAAGATGGCCCAGGGTAGGTATCAGAGGGAGAGATTCAAGAAGGTAAAGGTGGACTTTTATTTTTAAAAGAACAAAAGCACGTTGAATGTGGTTAGATGAGCTACACTGGGGTCAGCTAGGCTGACAGGAGCTTGAGATTAGACATGAGTTTCCAGAGGCATATGGGTGGCTCAGCTGATTAAGCATCTCTAGACCTTGGTTTAGATCACGATCTCACGGTTTATGGGTTCAAGCCCCGCATCGGGCTCTGCGTTAACAGTGCAGAGCCTGCTTGGGATTCTCTCTCTCCCTTTCAAAATAAATAAACTTAAATAAATAAATTTATAAAAAAGAAATGAGTTTCCAGAGGACTCCACTTCTCCACTGAGCCCAGTCTGACCGCCTCCCCGGGGCCTTCAGGGGCCTTCACCCAAGCAGCCAAGCAGTAGAGTCCCCTGGTTGGCAGGGGCCCTGAGATGTCTGGGCCCCTCAGCCTATGGCCAGCAGTCACCCTGAGCCTTCCAGGGGCCCTGTCAGAGCCCTGTGAACTTTCAGAGCTTCTCAGGGATCCCACATAACCAGGTATGGGGGGCAACCCTAGCACCAGAAGAGGACCTACCGTGTGTGCTGGTGGGGAGACGGTGGGGGGTGGGGGGGGGGCATAGGGAAACACTTATCTTAGTAATACTGACCACAGAGTGCTGTTGTTTGAGAAAAGCAAGAATGAGAGAGGTTATGTAACTTGTCCAGGCCCAATCAGCAATTGTGTGGGCGGGCCTGGCTTTCAACCAAAGTCTGTCTGGTTTGAAAGCTTTGTTCTTTTAAATAAGCCTCCTCAGATTATCAGGAAGGAAAGGTCTTGGCTACCACACTCCCCTCCCCCAGTCTGTGAAGTCCTGCCCACTTCCCTTACGCATTCTCAAGTCTTAAAGGAGTAGCTCGACCCCCACTTCTTCCTACTGCTTTATGAAACCAAAACGTGTAGAAAGATTAGAAAAGGGAAGGGACAGGGAGTGAACACAAGTCCAGGCAGAAGCCTGCGGGTGGGAATGGGCCCCTGAGGTTTAGAAGACTGGAAGTCTAACGCACAGAGCTCTAAGTGGTCACGGTGAGATCTGAGTGAGGCTGGAGCAGGTGTCTGAAGAGGTAGCCTAAGGCCAGCTGGACGAGAGACTCATGAGCAGGTGTGGGACCTTCCCAGGAGGTAAAGGGAAGCTTCGCCAGGTTCTGAGTTCAGGGGATGGGAGCTGGGTGGGATGCAGACAGGTAGAGTTCAGTGCTCTAAATCCATTATCACCTCTAATCCTCAGCACCCCCTGGAATGTCAGGCCTGTGCTATTCTTATCGCCCCCTGTTACAGATGAGCTCCTGAGGCTCAGCAAGTGGATGATTGCTCAGGTCACATAGTCCCTCTGCACTGGCCCCACCAAGCTGGTGTGGCAGTGGGGACTCCCTAGATCTAGCACTGGGTGGAGTAGAAAGCAGATGCCAGTGGCCGAGGGTGAGGGAAGCAGTGGGATGCAGAGGATGGTTAATGGAGAAGAGAAGAGAACTGAGCCACCCCAGACACTGAGCCCTGGAGGAGACTGACCCCTTCAGCAAGGAGAGGCACCGTCCATTCCCTGTCCATAGCCAGCCACACAGGGCTCCTCGCCACATAGTTTGTGGGTGACCAGCCAGAGACTAGAGGCCAGCACTGATGGTCCACCTACTTACCCTGCACATCTCGTTCCCCTAGTTTCACCCCTCCTGCACACCTACACCTGCCAGGGGATACCCTACAGAACACCACCCCAGGAGGAAGCCCAGGCAGTGGGATGTGGGCAGAGCTCAGGCATTGGGTTCTAGTCTTGGCCAGTTCCATGAAACAGGCAGTGCGACCTTGGGCAAGTCACTTAACATCCTGAGCACAGAGCCCCTCCTGTGTAAAATGAATGTGAACATATTGCCCACCTCTGGGCTCTAGGACTAAATGAAATAATACATGGAGGAGCCCAGCAATGGGCACCCTGACACTTAATGAGCTCCTGGAAAATGGTGGCCATGGTGATGAATACATATGAAGTCAAAGAAAGGAAATAAAAAAGGAAAGCTAGGTGTGAATCTTAGCTGTGATACTTATTTGGACTGGTTGCCTCTAATCTCTCAGACTCAATTGTTTTTATTTGTAAAGTGGAATGAACACTTGCACTTTGTGCCCTCACAGGGCTGATGTGGGGTGTCTTTCTTTGTGGCCGTGAACTGCTCCTCCTTTGGGCTTGAGACTTGCTCAAGACACAGAGATGAAGCCCTGGAGCTGCAGAGGAGCCCCATTCCCATCCCTACGCCTTTTCCTGAAGGCAGGGACAGACCACTGCAGCCTCTGAAGAAGGCCCTGTGGCCTCCTCTGCCAGCCTTGTCAGGTTCTGGATCTCAGAGCTGACCCTGGGTTCTGGGTGCTAGCTGGGCTCCTGCACCTGCAGGGGGTCTGCACGTGAAGCTCCTTGTCTTTGCAAGGCCATTAACAAGCATGTTGCCACAAAAATCACTTTAATACAGACAAAGAGTCAGGCTCAGAGAGTGGAGGGACTCACCAGGGCCACCCTGTAAATGTAGTAGAATCAAAGCAGGGCATTAGCTTCTAAAGGCAGTGTAAGAGACAAAGATGGCACCTTGTACAGTAATTTAAATCGTATGGTACTGTCATAAGGATAGGCATATAGACCAATGGAATAGAATAGAAAGCCCAGAAATAAGCACATATATGATTTTCCACAAAGATATCAAGGTCATTCAATGCGGAAAGGAGTCTTTTCAACAAATGATGCTGGGGAAAGTGATATCCACATGCAAAAGAATGAAGTTGGACCCAGTCTTTACACTATATACAAAAATTAACTCTAAATTTATCCATGGCCTAAATGTAAGAGCTAAAACTGTAAAACCCTGAAAAGAAAACATAGGAGAAAAGCCTCAAAACACTGGACTTAGCAATGATTTCTTGGATTTGACACCAAAACCACAGATAACAAAAGAAAAAACAGATAAATTAGATTTCATGAAAATTAAAAACTTATGCATCAAAAGACAACATCAAGAGAGTAAAAAGATAATGCCCAGATTGAGAGAAAATATTTGCAAATTATATATATGATAAGGGATTAATATCCAGAATATATAAAGAATTCTTACAACTCAGAAAACACTAACAAAAGAGAGAGAGGATGGGCAGGGGAGGGGCAGAGAGAGAGTTGAGAGCTGTCCACACAGAGCTGAGGACACAGGGCTTGATCGCAGGAACCGTGAGATCACAACCTGAGCCAAAATCAAGACTCGGACGCTTCACCGACTGAGCCACCCAGGCACCCCAAGAAATGAAATTCTGATGTCTGTTGAAACACAGATAAACCTTAAAGACATGCTAAGTGAAATAAGCCAGACACAAAAGATCAAATATTGTATGATTCTACTCATATGAGGTTCCTAGGATAGGCAAATTCATAGAAAGAAAGTAGAATAGAAGTAAGAGACGAGGGAAGGGAGATGAAGAGTTATTGTTTAATGAGTCCAGAGTCTCTGCTTGGGATGATGAAAAGTTCTGGAAATAGGTAGTAGTAATGGTCGTGCAACATTATAAATGTATTAATGCTGCTGCATTGCACATTTAAAAATGGTTAAAGTGTTGGGGCGCCTGGGTGGCTCAGTTGGTGAAGCATCCGACTTCAGCTCAGGTCATGATCTCACGGTCTGTGAGTTCGAGCCCCGTGTGGGGATCTGTGCTGACAGCTCGGAGCCTGGAGCCTGGAGCCTGCTTCGGATTCTGTGTCTCCCTCTCTCTCTGCCCCTCCCCCACTCATCCTCTGTCTGTCTCTCTCTCTCTCTCAAAAATAAATAAACATTAAAAAAAACTTTAAATGGTTAAAGTGTTAAGTTTTATGTTAATGTATATTTACCACAATAAAAAAACATAATCGTAGATTATAAGGTTAAAAAGCAAAACGAAACAAACCTCTACCCTCTATTCATTCACAAGTGAGTCAAATGAGGTCACCTAAGTGGTAAAAGCCAGCTGTATGCTGGTTATCAGCAATGGCAATGCATCCAGCATCACAATTATCCACGCCAACGGCTCTCAACCCTGGCTGCACTTTGGAAACACTCAAGAACTTAGGAAAATACTGATGCCTAGCCTCCCACCCTGAAATTCTTATGTAATTGGCCTTGGGTGTGGCCTGGGCATTGGGATGTTTGAGAACGACAGTCCTACAAGGTTTGGCTCCCTGTCACATTTTCGATATTATCTCCAAGTACTACCCACCCCGGTCACTTGGCCTCAGTCACACAGGTCTCCTTGTCCCTTGAATATGTCAAGCACTCTCCTGCCTCAGCCCATCATCCCCTCTTTCCTTCCCAGTATGGCTCAGCTTCTGTTTTCCCATGTCCACTGCTGGGAAACCCTGAGTCCCATCTGGCCACCCCATCCCTGCCTTAGCTGTGGTCTCTGGAGCTCCAGCAGGCACTTCCTGTTGCCCAATAGTGGGTGCTGTCAACACCAGCGGAAGGGGCTGTCATTCCCCCACGTTCTCCTCACCCACTGCTCAGAGTGCCAGGTCTTAGTGAACCACCGCACCTCCCAGTAACCCCCAAGGGCTCTCTGACCTAAGCCTGAGAAGGTAGCAGCCAGGTCTAGACCAGCAACCCCAAAGTCCACCTCGGTGGTATCCCCAGTCCCACATCCCCTCTGAGATTTCTGCCTGCAAAACAGGCATAAGAATACCAAGTTCACAGAGCTATTGTTGGAAGGAAATGCATCTTGTCATTTGAAGCCATGGGAATGACTCTCTGATGGCAGAATTTAATGTGTAATGGTGAACAGAGTTGGGGAGACATTCTGGGAGTAGGAGGATGCACATACGTGGCTCACCCTGTAGTGCACATGCAATCCTAAGTCTGGGTCCCTTAGAACCTGTTTCTGGTCTGCTTACTCCCCATGGTGAGCAGCAGAAGGTGGTCCCCTTAGTGCTGCCCTTAGCCTCCTCATCTTTAAAGCCTCTGTCTTAGATGAGCATCACTCTGACATCCCCCATGAGGAATCTGAAGTTCAGAGAAGGGAAATGATTCTCCCCAGCCCAGCAAGTGAAGGTGGAGGCTAGGAGAGGCATTAAAGAAGGCCTGGAGGGAGGAGCTGCTGGAGCGAGTCCAGGGAAGAGCCCCAGCATGGGCAAGCCCCCAGGGCACAGGGTGCTACTCTCTCTTGCTGGAAGTCCAGGCAGTTTCAGTTTCCACACCAAGTTCCCTTCATTGTGTGGTTTGCGGCATCAGCTAGACTCTGGGTGAGGAGGGAGGGCATCCCGCCCACAGCCTGCAGCTCCTTTGCATGATAGGAAACATCCGCTGCTGGAGAGGGTGCAGGGAGGCAGAAGAAAGTGTCTCTGTCACCCCTTAAGGCCGGTCAGGACCTTTCACAACCTCCAGTCACTTTCCTACCAGTCACCCTGCATGAGCCTATGGGCCAGAAAACTGCCTTCCAAACCCATTGTGCCCACTCCCCACTTCCACACCTTCGTCCGTGCCATTCCTTCCCCTGGGCTGCCATCTGCCAGCCTGCCTTCTCCCAAATCCTTGCCTGCCCTCCATAGCCCAAGCAAGGCCCTCCCGCTCCATTCCGGGGGGCTACCCCCGTGGTGTGCAGTACACAAGTCCCAGGAACTGGAGTGCAGGGGGCCATTGAGAAGCAGACCTTGTTTTCCACCAAGAATAAAATTGAGGGTGACCAAGGCTGCTGTGGCCAGTAGATCCTCCAGGTGACCATCTGCCAGCCTCACAAATGCACAGTAAGCATAACCAGAGAACTCTGCCTCCTTCTCACACCATCAAACGGCTGGCCATGTCCTGGGAAATAGGCACAGATGAACCAAGTTCTTGGGCCCCAGGGGGACAATGTACCACAAAGTGCACACAGAGTATGTGCAAGAGGTAATGCTATCAAACCACAAATTTCACTTAAAATCTCAGGCTTGAAAACAGCAATTGCTTAGTTTTGTTTTCAAGCATTTTCCTTTTAATGACATACATAATCTGTGTTCACTTACAGAAAATTAGAGGGGAAATGGAGAGAAAAATAACCCTACTTCCAAAATGACCGAAATCAACGTCAACATATAGAGGGCCACTCATGTATCCTATAAGAATTATAACTGAACCAAGAAGAAACTAGTCAATCTCCTTGAATTCAGAGGCAGAATATGATGGTGTCCAATAGACCTGGGAGGGAGTCCCTGCTCTGCCCTGGACATGTGGCCATGGAATAGGCCCACCCATGCCTCCATTCAGGAGATAGGAGGACACTGACAGAGAGAGTCTGTCCTCACTCCTTCAGACGGCCATGGCCAAGGGCACACTGGGAAGGCATTTGGTAGCAGCAAAGGCAGGACAGCTAGGGCCTCCCTCTCCTACCTCCTGCACTGTCTACAAGCCCCTGATGCTTGGGAGGACCCATTCCCCAGCCACTGGCCTCCTTGGCCTTCAAGGCCATAGGGGCCTGCCCTGCTGCAAATTCTTGAACAAAGTCTGAGCAGGCTTCAGTTTGTGGCAGAGCCCGTCCAGGCCTGGCCCTCCCAGCCCCTTCCAGGCCACTCCGGTCCCTCCTTCCTGCATAAAAAGGCTCCTGCCCAGCTAGAGACGGGGCCCCACTATCTCACTCAGGAATGTCTCTTCTCCCGGGAATCCACCCAAGAAAATAATCCTCAAGTGAAAAATTTTGATACACAAAGATCTACCCAATGCATCACTGTCTAGAATAATGAATAATAGGCAGCAGCAACCTACATGTCCAACAATAGGGATTGAATAAATGAATCATACATCTACCAAATCCACAAGCTGGACTGTGTAGCCATTAACAATGGTGTTTTGAAACGAGGAAATCACACCCACACCCACACATGTTCAAAATGGAATTATGATGAAAAGAGGCAGGAGCGTCCACAACAATGTGAGTATACTTAACCCTACTGAACTGTACACTTAAATGTTAAAATGATAAATTTCATGTTAAGTATACTTTACCACAATTAAAAATAAAGTTTAAAGTGAAAAGGGGTGCCTGGACCACTCAGTTGGTTGAGCGTCTGACTCTTGATTTCAGCTCAGGTCATGATCTTGCCATTCATGGGATTGAACCCCACACCCAGCTCAGCGCTGAAAGCGTGAAACCGGCTTGGGAGTCTCTCTCTCTCTCTCTCTCTCTCTCTCTCTCTCTCTCTCTGTCTCTCAAAAATAAATAAATAAACATTACAAAAATTAAAATGCAAGGAAAAAAGGTACAGGAGAATACAAAATTGTGTACACAGTGTGCTTGCACCTATGTCAAATAATGTTAGGGAAGCAGAGCAAAATATTACCAGTTGTCTTTGTGTGATGAGACTAAGGGTGCTTTTCTCCTGGCTTTCTCTATTTTCCTACTTTCTTCTTAGGATCTTATATTTATTGATTTTATTTCTTTAGAAGGTATATACATAGCTTTAAGGGCTCAGAACAGAGTAGGTATCCAATGAGCATCAGCCTCTCCTGATTTTCTGGGAGGCCCCAAGACAGTGGTTGGCAGGTCCTGGAGTGGGGGACAAGCCAAAGTGGGGCCTCTATCCTAAATGGGGAACCTCAGAGTCTCAGAACTGGGAAGGGGAAGAGGCAACAGCAGCTGAGCCGGCACAAGAGGGGAGGGATGGGCCCATCCTCAGCCCCTGTGTATCCCTGGTGAGTCATTCCCCCACCCGGAAAGTGGTGCCTTCCTCTGTGCTCTGTCTGTTGGGGAGCTCAGCCCCTCCCAGGATGACACAGAGGTTTCCAGATGATGCTAGAGCCTAGCCTCAAAGGGGAGAGATGTGATTACAAGTCAGAGGGAAAAGTTCAGGCTTGCTCCTTCTGTCCCCTTTGGTGGTCCATCTTACCCCTTAGGGGTGAGATGTCACTGTAATATATGTGGCCCATCCTCCTCAAGCCCTTACGTTTCCTTTTAACAACACCAAAAGGGATAGGATGTGGATCTCAATAAAACCTGGTTCAAAACTAGATTTTCCTTCTTAAAACAATACTCAGTGGCTTCTTCGCAAAGCCGGGGAGGGAGCCAGAGGGTGGGATGGGAAGACACAGCTCAGAGCAGGGCACCCCGTGTCTGGCCCAGTTATTAGGGAACCTCAGTGTTCAGTGTTGGACAGTAACTTCCTTGAAGGCCAAACAGTCTCGCTCACCTGATTGGATGTGGGGGTGAGGGTAGGTAGGGATCTAGCTTAGACCACCTAGCAGAGAATACTGTTCAACAAATATTTGTAGAATAGAACTCAAGAGAAATGAAGGAGAAAATGGGTTCAGGAAGGCAGTGGAGCCATGTTCATGCGTTCATTCTACAAACATAGACTGAACACTGTCCCTCGCTTGCCAGCCCTGTGTTGAGAATTTAGACAGATGTTTTCTGCAATAGAGTTTAGCTGCCTGCTGGGAGCCGAGACACTGGCAAGGAGACACTGGGAGGTGAGGGGCAGGACCTTGCCTTTTTTGGGCTTCTGTGCCCGTCTGACTCACTGCTGGGCAGGTTATATGAGATCTAAACCCTTCTCAGCTCAGGCACCTGATGTTCTTACCCTCAACTTCGTCTCACTGACAAGCCCCACTCTGAGGCCCAGCCACTAACTTCCTGCAAAGCTGCGATGCTTTTTATCATTTGTATGTGTAACAGAAATTAAATTATCCCTTCCTTCCCCCCGTGGCTAGTCCACCCCTGCCTCACTCCATAGTGGCCTGCATCTGAATGTTTTGCCACAGAAAATAGCAGGCTATAAATAAATACTGGGTAGCCACATTGATAAATTAGAAATACAGGCCTGTTGAGGAACAGAACTGGCCTGCTCCCACACTGAATGTTCCCATCACTTCTGAGCCATTATGTCGGCTTTTTATAATTTTTTGGTCTCCCACCTTGCTATCAGCTATCAGCTATCTGTCAAACTGTCTTTAACAGTTCATATCACTCATCAATGTATATCATGTTCCATGTAGACCCCCTCTAACTGATACATCTATAAATTAAAAGCTTGGGGCCCCTGGGTGGCTCAGTTGGTTAAGCCTCCGACTTCGGCTCAGGTCATGATCTCGCAGTTTGTGAGTTTGAGCCCCGCGTCGGGCTCTGTGCTGACAGCTCAGAGCCTGGAGCCTGCTTTGGGTTCTGTGTCCCCCTCTCTCTGCCCCTTCTCTGCTCGTGCTCTGTCTCTCCTTCTCTCTCAAAAATAAATAAACGTCAAAAAAGTTTTTTTAATTAAAAGCTTGTTAAAATTATGGGTAAAATTAGAGTTCTTAAGCCCTAACTAAAAATTATGGGGCATCTCATATGATTAAAGCATATGAGCTTTAATATAAGCTCTTAGCTCCTCAGAAACCGCTTGTGTTTCTCTCTTACTCTGAGCTAGTGCCAGGAATGGGGCTACATACCACCTGTGTTCTGGATGGTTGAGACTGCCAAATAACTGCAGTGCTATGGTGTTAGACATGATCCTTCTAGTTCATGGGCTTCCTTCCACTATTTAAGACTACTCATTTTGGGGGTGCCTGGGTGGCGCAGTCGGTTAAGCGTCCGACTTCAGCCAGGTCACGATCTTGCGGTCTGTGAGTTCGAGCCCCGCGTCGGGCTCTGGGCTGATGGCTCAGAGCCTGGAGCCTGTTTCCGATTCTGTGTCTCCCTCTCTCTCTGCCCCTCGCCCGTTCATGCTCTGTCTCTCTCTGTCCCAAAAATAAATAAACGTTGAAAAAAAAAAAAATTTAAAAAAAAAAGACTACTCATTTTGAACTGCCAAGCTATGGAATGGGAGAGGGGCAGGTTGGGCTCTGTCCCTAGTATTTCTACAGCAGTGAGATCACTGTCTTTTGTTTTATAGATTTGTCTGTAAACTGAGCTTCAAAATACTTCTATAAACCTCGTCTGATCTTCTTACTTCTCTGGGAGGTAGGAAAAACAGACATTTTCCCTCCATTTTGCTGATGTGGCCCAAAGATCCAGTGATCTACTATGTTGATAGAGGGTGTTGAAGCACCTTGGGTGAGAGCCCAGACACTGGAGCTAGCCTGTCAGGGTTTAATCCCCACTGTGTGACCTTGGGCAAGCTATTTAAGCTCTGTGCCTCAACTTCCTCCTCTGAATAATAGAGATAACAATAGCATCTACTTCATCAGTTTAAGTAGATGAATAGATCAACAGTCCTGAGAACAGTGCCTGGCACTTCCTTAGTACAAGTAAGTGTCATTTGTCCTCATGGGCTGAGCTGAGCATCAGGGAGAGGGGTTAGAATTCAGAGCCCTGGGGTCAGTGATGATGACCATGACCTCCTGGTGCATTTGCCAGGCTCAGGGTGAGAGGCTCCCACTGGGCACTTCTCTCCCCCTCTCTGCTCTGGCCTTGCCTAGGCTATACCCTCACTCCAGTCCAGGGAGCCAGCAGGGAAGGAGAGGAGGCACTGGAGGTCTTGAAGCCTTCGATGGCTCAGAGGTGGGGCAGGCACAAAGCATGGCTGGATGTCCCTTAGAAAGCCACCACAGGTGGGTTCCTTTATTGCTGCTGCTGCTGTCCCTGCCACACCTTACCCACTCCTATGTCATCCCCCACTGCCCAGATCCTGCCATGGGGGCTGCTCCTTGCCAGAGCTCTGCCCTCAGGAAGGTGGGGCCAGGGGCCCTGGGGTGGGACAGATGTCCTAGAGGTGAAACGATCAGGGTCTCCTGGTCTGCCCTGGGCTATAGAGCACCCTGGATTTCCAGGCCCTACCTCTTTCCCCCACTTTTCACTCTAAGTCACAGCAGAGGTGATGACTCACTGCCCCACCCCTTACTGCAGCCAACACCCCTTCGAGAGGACCCAGTTGCCAGCCTGGTACTTGGGCTGGGCTGAGCCAGGTCTGCCTCCATTGTTTTCTCTGGACTGAGCCCACCTCTTCTTTGTAGAGATGGGGAAACAGAGACCCAGAGAGGAACGGGTACCCTCCCCAGGTGGCCCTCTGCCCACTGTATGGTCAGGGCAGGTGAGAAGCAGGCCACTCATATGTTGGCCACAAGCCCCAAGCAGAGCACGGCCCGGAACAGAAGGAAGGCCTGGCTTGTTAACTGTCATCCTCCTAGCCACAGGCCCCAGGAAAGGGCCCAGGGAGGGCCAGGATATTGTCTAAGGCTGAGACGGCTGAGTGAAGGACCAGGGAGTCCTCTGTGTGGTTGAAGGGAGGCACCCTCAGGACAGCCTCATTCCCCAGCTCTAACCAGAGAGGTCTCCGCTTTTTCCCATGAGCTGCTGGGGACAGCCAGAGCTTGAGAAGCAGAGGAAAGGTAGAGGCAGGGCTGCTAAAAAGCTGAGGGGATCTGGGGTCCAAAGTGGGCTTGCAGGCTGTGTGGCCCATGCCAAGCCATTTCACCTCCACAAGCCTATTGCGTGCCATCATTTCATGGGGGAAAGGATTTGAAGTATGCTTGCACTGAATTTAAGAAAGTTAGCAAGGAATTGCCCAGCCCTGCTGCCTCCTTAAAGGACCCCTAAAGTCTGCAAAGAAGAGAGGTTATATCAGGAAAAAAGAACTCTCATTTGATTACATTAGATCACCTTTTTAAATCCTCCCATTCAGTTGAGATGCTTATTAATATTTATCTGGACTGTATAGCTGGAGAAAATGAGGCTCAGAGAAATAAGATAGCTTGCCCAGTCTCTAAGTAGCAGGGCCAAGATCCCAATTCAAGTTTGTCTGGTCCCCAAACCCATGACCCCCCCTCCCTCATTCGCCTCACATGGCCTCCTCAAGCCCCTATCCATATATTAGATTCTCCTTTTTTAAAAAATATTTTTAGGGGTACCTAGGTGGCTCAGTCAGTTAAGTGTCCAACTTCGGCTCAGGTCATGATATCGCAGTTCGTGAGTTTGAGCCCTACGTCAGGCTCTGTGCTGACAGCTCAGAGCCTGGAGCCCGCTTTGGATTCTGTGTCTCCCTCTCTCTTCCCCTCCCCTGCTTGTGCTCTGTCTCTCTCTCTTTCTCTCTCAAAAATAAACATTAAAACAATTTTTTTAAATTTTTTAAAGGTTTATTTATTTATTTTGAGAAAGAGAGCCTAAGTAGGGGAGGGGCAGAGAAAGAGGGAGGGAGAGAGAGAGAGAGAGAGAGAGAGAGAGAATCCCAAGCAGATTCTGCACTGTCAGCTCAGAGCCTGATGCGGGGTTCAAACTCATGATCCCCAAGATCATGACCTGAGCCAAAGTCATACGCTTAACCGACTGAGCCACCCAGGCACCCCTAGATTCTCCTAAAAAGATCCTGCAGTGGGGAGAGGGTCTTTCAGAGAAATCAGGCCTGGGTGTATAGAGGATATCCCTCCCCCACCTCACCGTGGAGAAGTTTGCAGAGAAATCAGCACCCCAGGCCAAGGACCCCCTTCATCTTCCAACTCAGAAGGGACAGAAGCCCGGGTCACCTCCACAATAATTAAGACCAAAACATCAACCGCTATATTTATGAGCAAACCTCCTTCCTGGAGCCACACCCCCACCGGCTGCCGTGGGGGAAATTTCAGTGGAGCCAGCCTCCCCAGAGCCCATTCCACTTGTTCAATGCCCCAGCCGTCTTCACTCACCCAAAAGGCATCTCTGAACTGAAGCTGGGGCATCATCTTCAGGCAACTGCCACGGCAAAGCTTGCTCTCCTGCCACAGACAGGGCTGAACGAGGGCCAGGAGCCAGGCGCACCGTCCCAGTCCCGACAGGGCTGGCCCAGGCCCCCCCTCTCTGGCCGGCACCGTCTGCAGCGGCTCAGAAGGCAGCCGCAAGCCAGAGAGGAGCTGCCGGAGGGAGGAAAAGGGCTCAACCTGTTTTGTTTGGGGCTAGAATCAGCAGCAAAATGAGGAAGGAGCAGTACCCTTCCAGGGATGGGAGGGCGGGCCCTGGTGTCCGGCAGGCCCCTCGCCAACCCTGTGGTGATGGAGACACAGTCCAGGCTGCGGGACTGAGAGCAGGGATGCCAGCCCCGTCTGGGAGGCAGTAGCCAGCAGGAGAGGCAGGCTGGTGCACAGGCCAGGCGGGAAGGCAGCCTGGGGCCTGCGCAGGAAGGTTTGTGCAACCTCCCCCCCACCCCCCGCCCCCGCCCGGGGCAGGCACCGGGCCCTCGCCCACAGGAAGTGGAGCCGCGGTGCTCCCTGGTGCAGCCCCGCCTGACACCTGCCATTCTGCTGCCCGCCTCCACTTGCCCCCTTCCAAAGCCCTAGCTGGGCCATTCTCAGAGCCCATAAACTTACGGAGCCTGAAGCCCACCGAAGGTGGGGGTGAGGACGGGGCAGGAACCCCAGTGCTGTCGCCTACCATCCCAGCCCCATGGCCAAGCCAGGTGCAGATATGCTAGATCTCCACTCCCCAGCAGCAAACCATACCGGAGGGCTCACCCAGGTCCAGGACATCACTATCACTCATAAAACCCTGGCTGCCTAGTGCCTCAGTCCACAGCCTGCCCTCAAGGAACTCGCGGCCTGGGGGCAGACAGCCGTGTGCTATTGTTGGGCGGGGGTGGGGGGGGTTGGGGGGGCTAGCGGGGGAGTGGAAGACAGAGATGGAGTGACCAGGTAACTAGCAAGGGAAAACAGCCTGAGGTCTCATAAGCACTGCCCCCCCCCCCCCAAGTCTCCAGATTACACACTCTCTGGGGCAGGAAACCTCCCTCAGGAAATGGAGTCTTCAGGCTGAAGAACGTGGTTGAACTGAGAGACAGGATTATGAAGGCATAGTGTGGGAGTCTGAAAATCCAGGCTGAGGCGCCCATTTATGTTTTGCCTGGCCCCTACCCTTTAGTGGTCAAGGGACCTTAATCGACCCTCTAACTCTCTGAGTCTCAGTTTCCCTATCCGCCACCACCACCCCGTCCCCCAACTTTGGAAAGGAGATGGTGTTGAGAACATTACTGGGATTTCCAGTTTGGCTGGGCAGGTGCTGGGGGCACTGTCTGGTACCACCTTGGAAAGAGCCCTGGGCTGCAGCCCCGAACACAGCCCCAAAGAGCCAGGGCCTGAATGCTCAGCAGAAAATGCCGGCAGGGGGGCCTGAGCCCAGGGTAGGCAAGAAGGGATGAGTCAGCCTTGTCTACAAATCACCACCCTCACCAATGCCTCCTTTACCACCGACTGAGGTGATAAGACAGATGAAAGCTGGTGTGCAAGACAGCTAAGCTCCCAAGTGCCAGTTCTGTGTGCCCAGACTTAGAGATGGGGCACACCCATACTTCTGAAATAGCCGCCCAGGAGAGAATACTTCAGGGAGAATTGTAGAGCAGTGGGGCTGCCCCTGGGAGTCCCCTACCTCCAGAACCCTTAGGTTTGAGCCACTAAACATCTT
This sequence comes from Lynx canadensis, assembly GCF_007474595.2. NCBI lineage: Eukaryota > Metazoa > Chordata > Mammalia > Carnivora > Felidae > Lynx > Lynx canadensis. The sequence goes on along the minus strand of NC_044308.2, from coordinate 29,676,936 downwards.
CAGCATTGAAGGCACCAAGCCAGGTTTTCTGTTGCTTGCAGCTGATGACAGCTAATGGTGTAAATATCACCTTGAACTTTGAATGCTGAGGCTGCACCTTATCCTAACGGCAGCTGATAGCACTGACTCAGCCTCCCTGGCCTGTTTTTCCATCTATCAATTGGGGTGATGCCTCTAGTTCTGGAGGCAGACTAGAAACCCTATGGTAACAGGAGGTTACCATTGGCAGAAAACTTCACAGCCAGGTTCCTTCCCCTGACTCTCCAGGGGTTCCTCCCATCACCCTCAACAAATTTCTGTTCCTAACAGGCCTTTTCCCTCGCCCCAGAGGTACCCTTCTCGCTGCTACACTTTTCCCCTCTGTTCTCCAGCCTTCCTCCTGGCATGCCTTCCTTGACCTGCCTTACCTGGGCAAGTCCCCCCAAGGTCCACCTCAAGGACCCCAAAAATAAAGAATTCCTATCCTGACTGCTCTGGTCTAGCCAGGGCAGCCTCGGAAAGATTTGCTGTGCTGGTCATGGGCCAGAGCAATTGTGGAAGGAAGTAATGGGAGGCATCCAAAGAGGCTCTAAAGTTCTCCACTGCAAAGAGGTCTTTCTCCTCCCCTCACACCGCCCCACCTTTCACAGCTTCCAAGGCTGGGCCACCAGGGCAGCCAACTGGGCTTCGGAACACTTGCCAAGTACTGGGGACACCATTAAGCTTTCTACACGCACCGTCTCACCTAGTCCTCACCCTATCCTGTGGGGTGCATGCTATCATTGCCCCCACTTCCCAGTGGAACAAACTAGGGATTAAAGTTTATGTGACTCACCCAAGGCCTCACAACCGAGTGAACAGAGTGCTGGGCTGCACACTCAGGTCTGTCTGATGCCAAAGCCCAGGCTCTTGACCTCCACAGTATCTTTTGCCAACAGCTCTCTCTTTTAATTTAATTTAATTAAAAAATTTTTTTTGATGTTTATTTATTTTTGAGAGAAGGAAAGAGAGAGACAGAGCATGAGAAGTGGAAGGGCAGAGAGAGAGAGGGAGACACAGAACCCGAAGCAGGCTCCAGGCTCTGAGCTGTCAGCACAGAGTCCGACGTGGGGCTCGAACCCACAAACTGCCAGATCATGACCTGAGCTGAAGTCGGACACTTAAACGACTGAGCCACCCAGGCGCCCCAACAGCCCTCTCTTAACAATGGGTTTCAGCCTTCCTTTTTCCAGTTCTGCCTCCAGACCCTCTCACCGCAATCCCGAGCTGGAAATACTGAGCCTCGGGAGGCTGTTGGGGCTGGTGGTGCTATTGGGTGAGAGTCCAGTGCTGGCACATGGTCTTCACTGTGTTATTTGCATCCATTGAGGATGTCTTGGTTGCAAGAAACATAAAACCAAAGGGTTTATTATGGAGGAAGTGTGTTATCTCCCACATGAGGGGTCTGGAGGCAGCGTGGCCTCCAGGTGGGGTACTTTAGGGCTTCAGCTCAGTTTCTTTGTGGTTCTCCATTTGCTTTCTTCCCCCATGGGTTGCAGCAGCTCTGGCCTACAGCTCCAGACAAAGCCACATCTAGGGGAAGAAACAGGCTACCTCCCCTTGCATCTCATTTTCTTCAAAGTCCTCTCTATCCCCATCCTCCCAGGAGACCTCCCCTCATGTCTTGTGGCCAGAAGTGAGCCACATGTTTGTACTTCACCACTGGGGGGGGGGATCCCTTGGGGTGTCATGGATGTTGGGAGCCAACCGCTGTTACTACCACAGCCTTCTCTAACCCAGGTCCACAAACACTGCTGGACGCCAACCCCTGCCAGGACTTGCTAGAACTGGGGCCCAGAGAGGAGGCAGACCTGGTCTCTGCCTGGAGGAGCCCACAGACAGATTCTAGAAGATCTTTCCCGATGAGAAGTGGCTTGGGGTAGGAGTGGGGGGTGGGTGAAACCAGAAGAGGGTGTTGTTATATCCTAAAGGAGAGAGAGAGAGAGAGATGAGGCCTGGAAAAGGCAGCAGGGATGGGGGAGATGGACCGTGGGCGATCCAGGAGGTAGAGAAGCAAGACAGAAACATCTGAGTGCCCCTCAGAAAGGGAACTCTTTTCGGGCCTCCCTCATTCACTAGCCCCCTAGAGAGGTGAATCCAGTCCTGAAAATCATAGCTTTTTAATCACTGTTCCAGCTGCTTCAAAACTCAACTTGCCTTGAGGTCTAGGCAGCTATGCCTCAGGCCAGGCTATGGCTCCTCTTTTAAGGGGGAGTCCCCCTGCGCAGGCAATGTCCCATCCTGTTTTGCATGGCATTCGAACACATCTGCTTGAAGAATTCAAGTTGTAGTAGGCCCAAGGATTGAGAATAAAATGCAAAATAGGTTACAACATCGATTGCCACAGCCAGCCACTGGGCAAGGCTCAGCTCCCGAAGCTACTTCAAGATCAATAATATAGCCTCCATTAAGGGAATATCAGTACCTACAGGCCTGCATGTATTTTACATGCTTTATCTCATTGACTGCTTTCTACCAGGATGAGCTATATCATTTGCGGGGTCAATGCAAAATGAAAATGTAAGGCCTCTTACTAAAAAGGCAAAGACAAAAATTGCCATTAAAGGTACTAAAATATAAAGTTTCTCCCTTAGCCATGTTCTCTCACTCTCACTTTTGCGGTGCTTTATTTGCTATTTAATGTGCTTCTGCTCAAACCCCATCGGCTTTTGGGCTTCCTGTCCAGCCAACCATGGCACTGTCTTCCCTGGCTGGGGACAGGGAAGTCTAGCCAGTTGTCTCCCTTTCCTCAGTAGATAGCAGTCCCAAAAGGTATTGCAAACTCCCGCCAAGACACACTTTTCACCTGCATCAGGAATGGGAGAACGACTCACCCCTGAGTCACCTGCTGAATGTGCCATGGTGCTGTCCACCTAGGGCAGTGGCTGTCAACGACATGCCTCATCCTGAGGTGCCACCAGACAACCCTGAGCCTCCCCACACATGCACCCAGATCCCTTCTGGGGGCACAGAGTGGCAGTGGTTGCTAGGAAGGACTGGGGAGGAGGGAGCTGAGAACCTGTGCAGGGGACGTAGCAGGAGTCAGGACCACATAGGAGCCAGGGCTCCCCACCCTTCACCGTCTCAGACTTCACTTATAAAACACAAACTCAAAAGATAATATTATTAAGAATTTCAAATGGCAACTGCAGGGTTTTAAGCCCCAAGTGCAGGGTCCTTCTGATCAATAGTGCCCTGCACAACATCACTAGTAGCTCATCCCTGAAGCCAAATCTGTTCACTACTGTCTGTTCTCCACACAGCAGAATGATATTTTCAGACCCAAATTTGATCATGTACCTTCCCTTTGTCACCTTGCTATGACTTCCCATTGTCCTAAGAACAATGGTCATTGCTCTCACATAGCTTACAGACCCTGTGTGATCCAGCCCCAGCCTACCTTTCAACCTCATCTCATATAGGAAGAGTCTGAAGCAAGAGCTTGGACCCTCCTGGAGAGGGGAAGGGCTATAAAGAAGGAGGGTCTCAAAGCTGCTTGGTGACATCAGGAAACCAGAGGGCCTTTACCATAAATTTCACTTGGAAATGGCATTGCCTGTGGTCCAAGGGACATTTATTTTGTTCCTTTCATTGCTGACATGCTGTCTTGATAACATCTGCCATTCTCTAGGCAGGCCAAGCAACACGTGTATCTCCTTCCTTCCTGGAGGAGCAGAGTGCACTGCCATAATGTTGGCCATGGCTGTCAGGTGCCCAAGGGCTGAACTGGAATGTTCCCACTGCCATGCACTGTTCTGGGATGCCTGCAGAGTACCTCTGGGCAGCCAGAGGCTGGGCCACTAGGCTGGGGCTCCCACTCTCAACCCCACCTAGCTTGCCCTGGAATGGGACAAACCCCACTGCAGTGCACCCATCAGCATTTACTGATCTTCCTTCTGGGGACATGAAAACAAGGCATGGCTCCTGCTAGTCTGGTGGGGGAGGCAACCCAGGTGGGGAAATGTGCTGAGTGGCAGGACAGCAGTGTAGCAGTGAGAGAGAGACTCTGCTGGGAGGTCCTCCCATAGGAGGGGATCTGGAGCCTGATTAAGGAGAAGGAACTCACTGGTGAGATCAGGCAGGAAGGGAATTCCAGAAAAACTGCCAAAGCTTGTTGGGTGTCTCACTGCATCGGGCCCTGTACTTTAGGTCTCACCTAATCCAGCAGATACAGAAACTGAGGCTCAGAGAGGTCGGACAATTGTCAGAGTCCCATCCTAACCAGGATCTTTCCTTCCTAGAGGGTAGGGCTGGAGGTGAGAGGCTGGGCCAGGGTCTGGGGCAAAAGCCTGGCGGGAGGGGAAAGAAAGGAAGTCCCCAGCTGAGGAGGAAGTACAGAGACCTGGGGCCAGGCTGGGTGGGGGTGGGGCTCGTAGATCTTATGTCTGAACCTGGAGATATCCTTCTCTCAGAACCTTGATGGTTCCTGAGGATGTGACCCTCAGCCCTCAGGATGTGATATAGTTTGTTTTTCAGTTTGTACCAGGAAAGCAGTTGCAAATAATAGTAAGTCTTCTTCCCACTCAGACAGCTCTTCTGAGATGACAAGGAGCTTTCAGATTTACTAATTAGCAGCCACAAAAGTGTGACTCTGAGTTTCCATGCACTGTCAATCTTCAGAAGCTGGGGTGCTGCTCAGGATCCTTGAAAGATGTCAAAGAGGTACAAAGTGGCCAGTGGGCAGCCTGCAGAGTAACTGAACAGAGGACCAGCAGACACGGAGAAGGAGCTCCTTCAGTGAGGGCCAAGAATCCCCACCACCAGCTCACTGGTCAGAGGACAGAGGCCTGCAAAGACTATCTGGAGGTTCTCAAATAGTGGGAGGAGTGCCTACCAGAAGCTCTGTGCGACTTCGTAAAACAGTGTAAGGCCAGGCTCCAACTTAGACCTACTGACTGGGTGGGGGCCAGGGAATCTGCAAAGTTTATAGGTTTCATAAGTGAGTCAGACATACACCCTTGGATCAGAACTCCTGCTCTTGCCTTACTGCTTCATTTTACAGATGGGGAGACTGAGGCCCAGCAGGAAAGAAGACTGACCTGACTCTAACAGGGAAGGCAGGATGTAACCACCTCCCACCCACTCCACCCCTTGCCCCGCCCTCATCCTTTCCAGCCTGTTTGTGTTTTCTATTGCGCAGCTGCCTCAAATTAGGAGCTTTAAAACAGCTGCTCAGCATCGTCTCCTCAATTGGGTTGGTTTTAATTTAGTCAGAAAATGACTTGTTCACAGTAAAGCCAAGCTTGATTCTGGCCTTGTTGGTGTTTTATGTATCACCGAGAACCTGGGATTCAGGGGCAGGAGAACTTGACCTCACTTTGGCCGGCAGGAAATTCATGAAGTTCACATAGGAGGAGGGGACCATGGATGCAGGCAAAGGGAATGGCACGTGCCAAGGTGTGGAGGCAGGAAAGTCTCTGGCACATCCAGGGAGGGGGCCGAGAGCCCTAGACTTGGAGTCAGAACAGCAGTGTTTGCAACTTGTTCCAACCTCACCTTGCCAAGACTCGGTTTCTTCAACTGAAAAGCAGGGAATTATCCTATGTATTTAACAGGATTGCTTTAAAGCTTAAATAAGGAGTTTCTAATGTGCCTAGCCCAGAGTCTGAGAACATGAAAAGGTGCCTGGCCCTGAGCCCATGCCCAGCAGGCTTCCAACCCACAGTGGTGATGCACCCTTAGACCTGGCATTGTTGCTGCCCACAGCCCTGTGCCCTCAGGCTTGGTGGGAGAAGCCTCACTCTCAGGACTTAAACAGCAGAACCAAGCTGAGGAGTGACTGGTAGCTTGAGCAGCATAGGGAACTCGACAACAGACTCTCATTGGACCATGAGACTCCCTACTCTTGGGGTGCAGGTACCCATCTGCCTAGTTCCTTCCCAAGCCTGGCCCTCAGCAGCACCCTCCTCTGGGTTATCTGTAGGAAGCATGGTTTCTCATTTTGTAAAATACATGTACATTTTTATTCTGGTATAACTTTAAATTTAGAGAAAAGTGTACAAAGAACTCGTCTCCTTTACCCAGTTTACCAGATTAAGTTTTACCCCAAGTGCTTTACTATTGTTTCTTTCTCTATTTTTATATATGCTTATTAATTTCTTTTTTTTTTTTGCTTATTTCTTCTATTATGTTAGCATGGCGTCCCTTCACCCCTAAATTCTTATACCATAGAGACATGGTATCCTTTCACCCCTAATTTCTTCAGTGTACATTTCCTAAAAACAAAAACATTCTCTTACACAACCACAGGACAATTTTTATTTCTAAATGTTCATTTATTTTTGAGAGAGAGAGAGTAGGGGAAGAGCAGTGAGAGGGAGACAGAGGATCTGTGCTGAGAGTGCAGAGCCTGGAGCAGGCCTTGAACTCACGAACTGTAATGTATGTTTTTTTCTCCTGGTCTCCTTCAATCTATGACAGTTCCTGCCAGTGATTCTATAGAATGTCTTTCTATTTGGATTTGTGTCTAGTCCCTTCCTCATGATGAGATTCAGATCATGCATTTTTGGCAGTAATTCCAGATAAATGATTCTGTGTCCTTCTGGGTGCATCACATCAGAAGGCATGTGATGTCAACTTGTCCCATCAAGGGGATGTTGGCTTTGGTCACTTGACTGAGGTGGTGTCCACCAGTTTTCTTCACCATAAAGTTGCTCTTTTCCCCTTTGTGATTAATCAATAGCTCACAGGAAAATTCTTTGAGACTATGTAAATATGTGTATCCTGTTCCTCATCCCAACCTCACCCATTTGTTTTGGCTTCCAATGATGATTTTCTAACTCCGTCATTGCAAATGTGTCTGTTGGTATCCTACTAAAAGGAGAAAGCCCCCTTTACCTCATTTATTTATTCATTTACTTATAATAATGAGGACTCAGTAACTTCTATTTCATCCAATGGGTTATAATCTGTTACTATTATTTATTTTGATGCTCAAACTGTCACAGACTTGGCCAGTGGGAGCCCCTCTAGGGTGGTTTCTGTTTCCTTCAGATATGGCTCTGTTGCTTTTTGAGCACTTTCTTAACTTCTTGCACAAGATATTCCAGGCTCATTTGGTACGTTACCTGCCCCAAGCTCTGCAGTCAACCTTTCTCCAAGGATCCCTGGTTCCTTTCAATGGTGAGTCCAAAGCTTTTGCTCTTAACTAAATGTTCTTTATCCCTTGTCTCCCAGAAATGGTTGGAGTAGACTTTGAGGAGAGAGTCCAGGTTTTGCATGAGCAGGAGAGCCAAGAAGTTTTAGGCCATTGCTTCTACTGAACCCTAGGAGTGCCTGTTGTTTGGTGGAGCCTAGAGAAGCATGAGTTCTTTTATTATTATTATTATTATCATCACTATTAATAACAACAAACATTTCCATTGTGACACTCACTGAGTCCCCACTCCGTGGCAGCCTGGGAGGAGGCAGGGCCAGCCATAAAGGCATTACATGCCAGGCTGAAGATTTGAGACTTCAAGCTAAGGACACTAAAGGGCTATTGAAGGCCTTGGAGCCAGAGGGTCCTCCTATCTCCTCCCTTCCCTTGAAGACTCAAGGCTCAGGTCATGTCTCTTTCTAGGATTGCCTACTTTCTTCCTGACATCAAGGCCTCGGGGTCAGATCACACAGAAATGGGAAAAGGAGAGAGATAATGTTTAACTGAAGAATAATCTGACACCCTCTCCCAGCAGAAAGCATATTACCAGACCCAGGAGCAAGCACAGAAGGAGGAGAGGGAAGTGGTGAGATATGACAAGCCGGATATTTCAAAACTGCCAGGCCAGAAAATCAGGAACCAGTGTGCTCAGAGGATCTGACTCTCCTGACAGGGGACTCCATTGGTACACTACAACGATTTCTCATTTAATTTTCTTTTCTCTACCTAATCTTTTTAAGCATGTGGACAAGGCACAGGTTTGATCCTCTAAAATTTCTCTTCCAACAGGACTGCCACGTACAGGTGAGCAGGTGGTTCCTTGACCAAGGTGTCACAAACATGAAGATACACTACCCAGATTCCTCTTCAAGGCGGGACCTGCTGCCCAGATGCAGGGAGAGTAGTTAGCAGATAGCCTCCAGCTGTCAGTTCCCTCATAGCCTTTCTCGGCTGCAGAGTGAACCAGTGCCTGGCAAGGGCGGGGTTCTTGTCTAGGGTCACACAGTGAGCTAATCATAGAAGTGCCGGGCAGCTTGTCAGAGCCCCTTGATGCCCACTCCTGCCTTTGGCCAGCCTCTGCTGACCTGGTACCTGGATTCACCTTACGTCCTGGTATTAAACCAGCCCTTCCCTTTGGACCTCAGCCCCTTGGTCTTGACTTTTCCTGTGGGCCCCTCAAGCCCTGTCCCTCCACCCCACCACTTCCTTCTCCTTCCCAGATCTCCTTCTCAATCAGCCAGGAGATCACTTCCTCCCTCTCTTCTGCCCTCCGGACCCTTTGTTCACTTTCTCTGGCCTTGGCCTTTGCCTTCTGCCCTGCTGTCTGCAGGGTTCCTGGGGGCCTTGGCTTATTCAATGGAAGGGCACATATGCCTCAGTTGGTGGAGACTGGAGCCAAGGCCTCACCTGACAGCATCAGCTTACAGAAGGCATGAATTCACTCCAGTCCCAATCGGGAAGTGTCACACTGTAGCTGTAAGCAATTAGTGTGTTCCTACCGTGTGCCAGGTGCTGAGTTCTCTGCTTTATACTCACCTCACAAAACTGCCTAAGGACAGTATCATCACTCCTGTCATACTGTCCTCAGGAAGGAGAACTGATGTGGCCAGGGTTATGAGACCGCCAAGTCTGTTTGATTCAAACCCCACCCCACTCTATCTTTCTATTATAATCCTGTAAATACCTCCAAACAGACCCAAGGACTGACAATGCCACCACCACTACAGGGTACACTAGGAAAACCACTTCAGAAAGTCATTTGGTGGTAAATATCAAGGGATTGTTGACGATCTTAACATGTTGACGTCCTGTCAGGAATCCTGTGCCTGGAAATCTACCCCAAGGAAATACCAAGAAACATAGGAAACAACTTGTACACAAAGATGTTCGTAACAGTATTATTTATTATAGGAAAACAGAAACCCTGAAAACAACCTAAATGTCCAAGCCTAATTACATTATGGCGTTGCTCTACTCAAAATATACTGCAGCCATAGAAAGTATTTACAAAAGTTTAACGATAACATGGGGGAAATATTTATGACATAATGTCAATAAAAATAGCAGGTTTTAAAACTATGTGTACCGCTTGGTCTCGACCATGAAAACATGCTATGCAATTAAAATAAGAAAAAAGGAAGTGCAAGTCTTCAGCAGCTCCACTTCCTCGGTGTACCCCGCCTGGTGGGGCACAACCCCAATAGCAGTTTCCACTCTGATGGTGTTTCCCTGCTTTGCCTCTCTCTCTATAGGGCTGTGGGCATCTCAGGTGGGGGGCAACTAGGTCTTAGTCCTGTCTGATTTTGTTTAAGTATATTTATTTATTTTGAGAGAAAGAGGCAGAGAGAGGGAGGGAGAGAGAGAATTCTGAGCCGGCAGTGCAGAGCCCAATGCAGGGCTTGAACCCACGAACTGCGAGATCATGACCTGAGCTGAAATCAAGAGTCAGACACTTAACTGACTGAGCCACCTCGGTGCCCCTTCTGTCCTGTCTGATTAGCAGCAGATGGGACGGAGTCTCTTTCTGAGTGGATGCTCCATTCACACTATGGAACGAGAGAGCAAATGAAGGAACAGAAGGGGTGGGAATGTTGGCCCAGGTCCCAGGCCACTCACCTCCTTGGGATCAAGCAGTCCAGGATGGGGAAGAGAGAGTGTCCCCATCACCCTGGGCCAGGGGAAGGGAGCTGATGCCTAAGCTGCCGCCCAGAACGGGCACCATATATGCATCATTACCTCGAGTGCTCACAGCTCTAAAATGTTAGAATTGCAAGCCCCTGTTAACATTTACAGAAACTAAGACTCAGTTGTAACTTGCTCCAGCTCTTAGTAAGTGGCAGAGATGGGATTCAGATTTCTCTATCTGCAAAACCCACACCACGACTGTAAAAGTGACCTTGGGCAAGTCCCTTCTCCTGTATGAGCCCTGGGCTTCCCCTCTGGACAGCGAGGTGCTGACTCAGAGGGCTCAGCTCTCTCTCCCCACCATCACAGATAGCCTGTGATGATAAAATACTCTGATTCAACCCCAACCCCACCTAAGTCCCTTGGGGACTTAGGACTGCAATCCATCCAAGTGAAGGTATCTCTACCAACCCCTTTCAGGCAGCTTTGGTCTGGGGTCTGGGTCTGCCCCTTACCAGACACTGGGAGAAACCCCAGGAGCATAGGAGCATCTCATCCACACCTCAGATAGACACCTGTGTGGCAGGTTGCTGGCCATTTCCCCCTGCCTTATTCTCCCTGGGCTGACATCTGAGGGGCATGGAAGGTCCTAGGCCAGCTTTGCTTTGCTCAGCTCAGCTCATATGGCCAAGTAGCTCTAAGAAACAGTCATCCCCCTCCACCCCCAACACACATCCTGATTGCAGGGGAAACCTGCAATAATAACAGCCCACACCTGCACAGAATCTCCCACCCACCTTAACCCAATAAAGTGGCCAGGACAAGGATGGTAGTCTCATTTTACAGCTAGAGATCTAAAGGCCCAGGGAAAGACAGTAGCTCTCCACAGCCACACAGTTTGTTTTTTTTTTTTTTTCAACGTTTATTTATTTTTGGGACAGAGAGAGACAGAGCATGAACGGGGGAGGGCCAGAGAGAGAGGGAGACACAGAATCGGAAACATGCTCCAGGCTCTGAGCCATCAGCCCAGAGCCCGACGCGGGGCTCGAACTCACGGACCGCGAGATCGTGACCTGGCTGAAGTCGGACGCTTAACCGACTGCGCCACCCAGGCGCCCCCACAGCCACACAGTTTGTAAGTGGCAAAGCTGGGATTAAGCTCTAGACTCTCAAACCAGTGTTTAGCGCTTTCCAATCAGAGCCTACATTTGTCCTATTTATGTGACACACATTTATTGTTTATTAATCCCTGCCACAGGCAGGATGCTGCGGGGCCGTGAAATGGGCAATACACAGCCTCTGCTGCTGAAGGTTTACAGTTGCATGGAGCAGGAGAAGAAGGATAAGGTCTCACATGGGAGGTTAGTTGGTGGGTTACTGAGATCACAATACAAGGATGAGGTGTCAGAGCAGAGGGCACACAGTGAGGTGCCTGAAATACCTGCTGAATGAAAGGCTGCCTGAGCGAGTTGTTTTATTAACTAGATGGGGAGAGGAGAGCAGGATGGGGAAGGAGCCTGAGGTGTGGCAGCAGGAATGAGCACACACAGCCTGACACATGGACAGGACACACATCTGAAAGGAAGGAGAAATAAAGCTAAAAAGTTCAGTAGGACCACCTTCTTGAACCACTTTAAATGCCAGGCCAGGAAGTTTCAAAGATCCTTTGTAGGTAAAGGTCGTAGTTATAATACATGTTTTCAGACCAGTAGTTTGGCAGCAAAACAGTGAATAATCAGGAAAACAACGGCAGCTCTGGTGGATAGGTGTGAGGGGTAAAGCTGCAGGCAGAGAGGCAGGTGAGGGTTCTAGAAAGGCATGAAGGGGCGGGGCCAGGCCAGGGTGGCACAGAGGGAAAGGGAAGCATGGACATGGGTGAAGAGTGCATGGGCTTGGCTTCTGACAGTGCTCCCAAAAGCTGGGGCACCCTGCTGGCCACCTCAGCCTCACCCCTTCCCAAGGGTCAGGCCTGATTCACATAAGGAGGGTAAGAAGGCATCCAGCGGCAGGTCTCATCAGCTCTGCTGCTAGTCCTTTTCCTACCTGGATGAAACACAGTAACACAGTGATGTGCCTGGCTTGGTGCCTGGCACACAGTGGGCACTCAGCCCATGGTGGTAACCCTAGACCCTGAGCTGCACCTTCCAGACCCCATAAATGCCACTTCGTCCAGATGTGGGACTGCCCTGCCTCAGCTTGACAGAGCTGGAGTTAGGGCCCCAGATGCCAGACCAAGCTGCTTGTGGCCCTGATGCTAGGAACCACCTGACTCCATGTGTGCCCCTGCCCCCACCTCGTTAGCACTGCCTGTTGGACCACACCACCCTAGGCTGCAGTGGTAGACAAGGGGAGGGAGATGTGAAGATAAACCTGGGTGTGAATTCAACTCTGCCCCTGACTAGCTGCTAGTTCTTGGCAAGTTACTTAACTTCCCTGGGCGTCATCTATAGAAAGCGGCCAACAATACTCATGTAACAGGATGTTAAATGGGGCTTTCTGTTATCTGAGAGCTTGGTCTGATGCCCAAAGGTGAGGAGGAAAAAAGACATTAGGAAACTACCTGCATTGACAGGATCTGCCAAAAGGGGGCTCCACATAGGTCCTGCACTATTGCCCATCATCACCTCCAGCTTTATGTAGAGTTTGGGGCAGAGAGGAGACTGGTGAAGGAGGATGATTCCAAAGAGAGTTTTGGGGAATGCTGATGTATCTCTTCCTTTCCCCTCTGTAGATTCAGAGAATCAAAAATGGCCTTAGAGCTTGATCATTACACCTCTCTCCCCCATTCCCATTTTCTTTCTCTCCCTCTCCATTACCCAACTCTGCTTTCCTGGGAGTGGGCTCTGTTCTCACTCAGCCTCTTCCCATGTGGCTGCCCCTGGCTGTTCAAGGCTGACATCCTCGTTTATCATCCTCAGAAAGGGATACGCTTCTTGTCCAATGCTCCAGCCAAAGTCCCTGCCTAACTCTCCTTT